>NC_137273.1:40005476-40655476 GCF_053477335.1 Acartia tonsa | reverse complement strand
ACATATTTAGACATCTTAAAATCTGCCACGTTTCACTTTGCCGAAGTACTACAGCCAGGCCATATTAGATAGAGAGCTCTAGTCTTTTCGAGTGTCTTATTTATGTATCTAACAGTATCCCCAGCAAGTTGCATAACTCTACCTCATCCACATATGGGCTGAGATCCGATTTAATGGGCCCTAGTCGAGGATCCAAATTATTCCACTGGCGCATTTGGAATCTGCCTTGTTGAACATAAGCGCGGCCAGCTCGGAGTACGAGCCCATTTTCGTCCAAAGATATTTTTTGTGCTAAAAGGTAATTACCTAGGCTTTTTATAGTGGGGTCAAACATCCTGATTGAGTAGTTTTGGCGCTATAGCCGTTTAAAGTTTGTCCGGTCTTATTTGCCCCACCCTGTATATGTATGTATTTATTTGTGTATGCATGTATATATGTATACTGTATAGTTATAGTTACAGTTTTGTTAAGCATAGGGTTAAGACAATTACTAAATATTTTCTCATTCAATAGTTATATTTATAGTTTTATCAAAAGGAAGAAATAATATTCTTTAAAAATCAAAGAGAGAATTAAAAACTTACCATCATCATCCTTATCATTCACATTGGCTCCATTATTGGCCAGGTACTTCACAATCTCCAGATGTCCCCACCTGGCAGCATAGAACAATGGAGTCCATCCTTTAAATAGAAACATGATGTTACTATACAGGATTTATAGTTATAGCTAGTCAGATCTGATTGTGCTTTACAGAGAAGCTTTATATTTGAGTTTTAGTGAGTAGTAATAGTTACATTTTGAAAATTAGATCTTTTAGAAATATAAATGTCTGTATTCATTTGTGTATGCATGCATTTATGTACTAGTTTTAGTTACAGTTTTATTAAGCACATATATATACAAATGTTTTGTCTTTCAATAGTTATATGTATAGTTTTATCAAAAGGAAAGAAATAATAGTATGTACTATGTATATGATCAAAAATTACCTGTATTATCCTTGTCATTCACATTGGCTCTATAATTGACCAGGTACTTCACAACCTCCAGATGTCCTTCATAGGCAGCCAACATCAATGGAGTTCTTCCTTTAAATAAAAACATGATAATACAATACAGGATTTATAGTTATAGCTAGTCAGATTTAGCTGTGTTTTATAGAGAAGCTTTATATTTGCATTTGAGTAAGTAGTAATAGTTACTTTTTGAAAATTAGATCTTTTAGAAGTATGTATGTCTGTATTTATTTAAGTATGCATGCATTTACATACAGTTATAGTTACAGTTTTGTTAAGCATAGGGTTAAGTCAACTACCAAATATTTTGTCTTTCAATAGTTATATGTATAGTTTTATCAAAAGGAAGAAATAATATTCTTTAAAAATTAAATAGTGAATTATAAAATTACCTTCATAACCCTTGTCATTCACATTGGCTCCATTATTGGCCAGGTACTTCACAACCTCCAGATGTCCCTTCCTGGCAGCATACCTCAATGGAGTCCCTCCTTTAAATAAAAACATGATATTACAATACATGATTTATAGTTATAGATAGTCAGATCTGGTTGTGCTTACAGAGAAGCTTTATATTTGCATTTGAGTGGGTAGTAATAGTTACATTTTTGGAAATTTGATATTTAGAAGTATATATGTCTGTATTTATTTGTGTATTCATGTACACTTATAGTTACAAGTTTTTGTTAAGCATAGGGTTAAGTCAACCAACAAATCTTTCGTCTTTTAATAGTTATATGTATAGTTTTATCAAAAGTAAGAGACTAATTGTAAACAATTGAATAGAGAATTAAAAACTTACCAAAATTCTTATCGTTTACATTGGCTCCATTGTTGGCCAGGTACTTCACAACCTCCAGATGTCCTTCTTCCGCAGCTTTCATCAATGGAGTCCATCCTTTAAATAAAAACATGATAATACAATACAGGATTTATAGTTATAGCTAGTCAGATCTGATTGTGCTTTACAGAGAAACTTTATATTTGTTTTTGAGAGGGAAGTAATAGTTACTTTTTGGAAATTTGATCTTTAGAAGTTTATGCATATGTCTCTACTAATTTGTATATGCATGTATTTATGTACAGTTATAAAATGTTAAGCAGAGGGTTAACAAATACTTTGTCTTTCAATAGTTATATATATTGTTTTATCAAAAGGAAAGAAATAATAGTATGTAAATGTTCAAATAGAGAATTAAAAACTTACCATTATCATCCTTGTCATTCACATTGGCTCCATTATTGGCCAGGTCGTTCACAACCTCAAGATGTCCTCCCCTGGCAGCCCACATCAATGGAGTCTTTCCTTTAAATAGAAACATAATATTACAATACATGATTTATAGTTATAGATTGTCAGATCTGGTTGTGCTTTAAAGAGAAGCTTTATATTTGCGTTTTAGTGAGCAGTAATAGTTACATTTTAAGATTAGATCTTTTAGAAGTATAAATGTCTGTATTTATTTGTGTATGCATGTATGTATATACAGTTATAGTTACAGTTTTATTAAGCACAGTCAACCAACAAATATTTTGTCTTTCAATAATAACATATTTCAGATGATGCTTCTGGCTAACGTCACATATTCAATATTCAATAGAAGAAACTTATTAGTATTAACCAATAAGGAATTAAAAAGACTATCAAATTGACTTTCTTGTGTAGTTTGGACCAAATTTTAGCTCTACAGGCATAAAAATAATATTTACATGTTCTTCCAAAGTAAAATTTAACAACAGTATAGTCCCAGGACATTCAAACACTTAAAATCAAATTTTTTGCATTAGGCTGGATATCCAAAACATACTTTTTATGGGACACCCAATAAAAGTGAAGTTTTGGCAAAATTAACACTTTATTGTATTGTTTATTTCTAAATGAATCAACAATAAATTAGTGTATATGCATGTAGGTGTTGCTAAAAAATAGAGATAAGGAAGCAAATAATAGGTCAATTTGTGTTATAAAGGGTGTTTAAAAAAACCAATTGCTTCACTCCTTTCAATATAAACCCTACAGTTTTGGTCAAAAACCAACAAAAATGACCCAAATCATGACCAAGCAAGGACAATGAGAAAACATTATTGAATTTTGATTTCTACTCACCTCTTTTAAGCACTACAGCTCAAATCCTAGCCCTTGTGGAAAATTTTTCTCAATGTGAAGAGTGCATATTTTATTACAAATGAAGACAGTTTTGTCTTTTTTTAAAAAAAGAATAAACTGTCTAAAGTGCTTGAAATCTTATAGATAGACCCCATAATATTTAGAATTTTTGATGGGGCATGTTTATATCTTTCTATAGACACCTTAACCAGGTTTCTAACACAATCTTAGCCATTTTGACATCAAAAAGAAAGATCTGTCAAACATCAAGAACTAGAGAGTCCCGTCATTTCTAAATGTTTGATGGGTCTATCATTTTAATGCCAAATTGGCTAGGATTGAGTTAGAAATCTTGTTACATAGACGTCCAAGGGGGGGGGGGTTAAGTGGGGATTACCCCCCCCCCCCCAATGAATTTGGGGGTTTTACCCCCCCCCATTTAAAATTGACCCCTACCCTGGGGCCAAACCATTTAGGAGGGGGTATTATCCCCCAAAATAAAAAATCTCTAACAAAAAAAAATTTCGCGCACTTTGCGCGCATTTTTAATACTTAATATTTAATAAAATTTATTTTACCCCTGCCAACAGATTTCAGAGGGGGTAATTACCCCCCCCCCCCCTTAAAAAAAATTTTACCCCTCCCCAAAAAAAAATCTTGGACGCCCCTGTCTGGTTAAGGTATCTATAGAAAGATCTTTACATGCTCCATCAAAAAATCTAAACATTATGGGGTCTATCTACAAGATTTTAAGTTGATTTTTAATCTCCATGTAAAGAAAAATTCTCCACAAGTGCTAGGACTCGAACTGTAGTGCTTAAGAGAGGTGAGTAGAAAGCAAAATTCAATAGTGTTTTCTCATTGTCATTGCTCGGACATGATTTGGGTCATTTTTTGTTAGTTTTTGACCAAAACTGTAGGGTTTATATTGAAAAATGTAAAGCGATTGATTTTTTTAAAACACCCTGTAATAGGAACTTTTATTTTAAAAATGAAAAATATGTAAGGAGACAAAAAATAGCATTAACCTTTCTAGTTGGAACTTTGATATTAAAAAGGAAACTACACAAAAAAACCAGCCCTCCAGTTAAACTTTAAATTTAATAATAGCTTTGATAGGGATCGCATATGGACATTACCCTCCCCCCACTCCCCTCTGGAACTAATAACACGTTAATGGCGTTATATTCAGGATTTTATAACTATGAATATAAATTTAGAGTTAATAATGAGACATAAGTCAAATAGTTATACCCTTTTAGTTTTTACACACAGAATAAAGGTTTTAGTTTTCAAGAATTAATTTAATTATGATAATAATAATGCTACAGGGTGTTTTTTTTAATAAGTTAATTTAATTTAACCCACTGCACTTGCCATTGACAGAAATTAATAATCTATATCATTTCTTCATTGATGTGGGACATTTTGTATGAGAAAAAAATATTTGGCGATTTTCAACAAATTATGCCTTAAAAACCAGTTTTTTGGAAGATTTTTGGATCATGACTTTAAAGAGTGTGCAAAAATGTGTACATTTAAAAAAATCATATTGCACGGCTTGTGTTAATAGTAGAAAAATGTTACGCATACCGTTAGAATCATCATAAACTCTAGTTTTTAGAAATATATGTAACACATACAGGCTATTTGTAGTATAGAAGCTAAATTGGAAAATATGAGAAATGTTGAAAATTTTAGGTAAGTTGGAACATTTTACCACGTAGATCCTAAACTATACATAGAAAGGGAATAGTTCTTAAACACTTAAAAACTAGAGTTTATGACGATTCTAACGATATGCATAACATTTTTCTACTATTAATACAAGCCGCGCTATTTGATTTTAAAAAATGTACATTTTGCAAACCCTTTAAATTAGTCATGATCCAAAAATCTTTAAAAATAGGTACTTTGGAAAAACCGTTTTTAAGGCAGAATTTGTTGAAAATCGCCAAATATTTTTTTCTTATACAAAATGTCCCACATCAATGAAGAAATTAAGATATAGATTATTAATTTCTGTCAATGGCAAGTGGGTTAAATTAAGCAATAATTTTAACTTATTAAAAAAAACACCCTGTATAAGCAATATTAATAAATATGTGATTTGAAGGCTTCTATTTAGGTAGGTAAGTATTGAAGTATTCATACGTATTTATGATTTTATTTTATAAATTTATCATCTCATTGGACAAAAAACAGAATGTAAATTGATTCTATATTAATACATACCATCTGAATCTTTCATATTTACTGGTGCTCCCTCACTCACAAGGTATTCTACTGTGTCAAGAAGACCTCTTTTTGCAGCTTCACACAGGTCCATCTTGAATTCTATCTCTGAATTAATAATTTCATCACTTAGTGGGAGAGAGAAACAATGTATTTCTTAATTAAAAGTTAAGAAAAAGGTTAAACTCAAAATAGCACAAATTATAAATTAGAGCATTCTGTTGTTTTTTTTACTTTTCTTCAATGTCATATGTTTTTAGTTAAGGCTGTATGTACCATTATAAATGTCTGAAGTTTGACTTAAACTGTTTTTAACCTATTTTTAATCATATATCAAAAATATACTATGACACCAGTAGAATCAGACTGCAGAGCCCAAATTTGAATTAAGTCCCCAATAAACTTTTTTGGGGGTATTAAAAAATTAATTTTATATGTTGCTGTGATCATTTTGACGGGAGCAAATGCAACTTTTAGTTTGGGGTTAAATTGTTTCTTACAGAACAATTTTATATGATTCAGTTTATATCAATACAATAATAAAAAAAACTCTACTCTGTTCGATGGAAATAATTTTTTTTCTAAAACAATTAATTTCAGTGAAAAATTTAACATAATACAATAAAACACATAATGCTGAAGTCAAACCAATAAGATTTCTTGTTTCATTTCAATTATTTATAATTTCCGAAAGAGTGTTTTCACAAAGTGACTTATTTACAATGTAGTTAAATAATTTTTATTTAATTAAAATGAAAAGAATGAAAACTATACACGTAAAAGATGCATACTTTTTAAAAATATTTTTAAAAAATAAGTTTGAATAATCTTATTTTATATCATATTTGTATATGTGTCAAAAATAATTTTGTTGTATTGCATAAACATTTGTTGACATCTTGTCATGTTGATATCAAATTTAACCCTTTGCAGCCAATTTTTATGTGTTTATAATAGGTGAAAGAACACAAACATGTTAATGTTAATTCATTGGTATATTGTAAAGATTTAACTTTTTAGTAAATTTTTATAGTAAAATCATAAGGCCTAATTTTACTCTATACCAGAATACAATATTTATGAAGCAAAACACTCTAAAAGCTACGAATTTTATCCAAATAAAAAAAGACCTTTTGCTCTCGTCAAAATGACCAAGGCAACAGTAAAAATTAATATTTGAATCCCCCCAAAAAAGTTCATTGGGGACTTTATTCAAATTTAGGCTCTGCAGTTTGATTCTACTGGTGTCATAGTATATTTTTTATATACGTTTTAAAAATAGGTTAAAAACAGTTTAAAACCAAAAACTAACTGATGACAATGAAGCACACTAATCTTTACTTCAAGCTTTAATATTGAGGATAAAAGATTCTATGACACTCGGTGGAATATAGTATATAATTTCCAGTATTGCTCTCAAACTGATTAATATCCAGTGGATTAGAACCAGTTCCCAGCCATACAGAAAAATGATGTTTACATCATATTATATCAAATTTTCTTTGGCATCTCAGAGCTAAAAAACTAGTTTTCATCATATAATTGTACATTTTATATCCACTGAAAGCTTTTTATAATAAGATCAAGAATAGTTATTTCTTTCATGGTATTATAGACAGCTTTCCGCGGATATAAAATGTACAATTATAAGATAAAAACCAGTTTTTATTAGCCCCAAGGTGCCAATCTTATGATTTTACATTTTTATATTCGTAAAATGCTGGATATAATATGAAGCTAGACATAGTGTTTTTTTTTGTATGGATGAGAATAGGTTCCTATCCACCGGATTCAAATGAATACAAGAAATAACTATTCCAATTACATAAAACCCTGACAATATCATAGAGATGGAATATACTATAATAAATATTGAGAAATAAGCTAAATCCAACATAAAAACTGAACAAAAGAAATGAGAAACTTATTTTATATATAAATTAGTGACTAGATATTCCACAAATTGTATAATTAAATCAATGGAATTTGTAGTAGAAAAGTAGACCCAATACCCCAAATTTGAACCCTTCAGCTTCAACAATTAAAAAGTTGTAGGCAATTTAAAATGATAGTTTAGGTATATGAAAATTCCAAAAGTTTCTCATTCCTCATGGTAGAAATTTAATTATATTAAACAATAAATAAATGCCTATAATTTTTTTTCTTGAAGCTTTTTTAGCAAGTAGTAATTATTGAGATAGGATGAAGATGCTATGTTACAATCGACAACTATAAATCAGCTGACCTTATATCCATATTTGGTAATATCTTTTTGATTATCCGTAAAAATCGTTTAATCTCCCCGTAAAAAGAAATTATAAACCTTTTTGGTTAGTTTGATATGTATGTAACAAAAGAATTTATTCTACTCTAAATTTGCAAGTAAACCTTAACAAAAAGATTGTTATTTGTCGATTTTGATAGGTTTTAAGATATGTATAATAAAACACAAAATACATCAATGTTTTCAAGGGAATAATTTCGTTTTTTTAAAGTTTGATTTATTTTAAAATGGGAAGTAATTAAGACTTAATTCTCAAAATAGTACTCTTAAAAAACATTAATCAGTGACATATATCAACTTTTTCCCAGCTTCGTGAACACTTTAACTTTCCCTATTACTGGTTTAGCACTTTTTTAATGGGTATATAAAATCAGTTAGCCTCCATACAACCCATCATACATTAAAGAGTATAGGAAGCCAATACAGATCTTTATAGAAACTCCATCTTAACCCATCAAGCAATTCAATTTACAATTTTGTAATACTTTTTTTCATTAAAAATTGCTATGTTAATATTTAGCACCCATGTATTTTAGGAAATATTGGTGATTAAGGATGCTTTATAGGATGAAATTTTCTCCTGAATTGAAGAAAAAATACCAAAATCAACTTTATCATTTGTTTAGGAGAAAAATTTTTAATTTGCTCATATGTTTTTTATGCAAGAAAAATAAAAAAATTAAACAAAAACTGCGTGAAATAATATATAGTCCTGAAGATATTCAAAAAAATATTTATCTCATTTTTTGATGTTCAGTGTATAAATTTCTTTTACCATAAAACAAAACAATATTAAAAAGAGGTGCCTTTTTTCTAGTAGAGCCATCTTTGTTTTCAATTTTGGAAATAAATATGTGCATTAATTCTTTGTGTACAATGTACAATATCATAAAAGTGTGTAAAAATAAAGGAAATGGTTCAATAAAAAAAGGATAAATCATGAAAACTAGAATTGTTTTACACTGTTTTTAATTTGTAACAAATGAGATGATAATATGATAATATTATCAGACTTGATTAAAAGTTTTCTTTTTTTTGATTGAAAATATTTTTTTAAGCTTTCTTAGTAAGTAATGGATTAAATTGCATATTGTCATATATTACTGAAATAGGAAATAGTGATAATACTAGAAATATTGTTTCATATACCTTTAAATGGAGCTTTCATCATAAAATATTCCTCAGGGGTATTTGCAAGTACTCCAAAATCACCAAAAAATAAGCTCTTCTCTGGTCTAAACAAAATTATTCTTAATAACATAAGATACTGTAGTTTATTAATCCATCTATCCTTCATTTAATTGAAAAAACAAAAATGATAACATCCAAATGTATCAATGAACAAAAAAAATCATGAAATACAAACGGACAAAGTGAGTTACAGTGCAGATGTTTCATTGCCATAACAAAGAAAAAAAAAGAGATAATATGCAACAAATATTTAAACCAGATGTACATATATTATAGAAACTTTTAGTAAAATTTTTAACTGTCACCAATAATAACAACTGAGAAAAAATGTATTTCTCCAATAGCATCACTGACTGACTGACTCATGGACAGACAGTCAAAATGTATTATAACGTAGCTTTGCTATTAAAAATATGTCAAAATCTATTTTTTGTAAAGAAAATTATGTATAGTATAAATACAAGCAAATAATATCTTACTACCTTTTATACCATTTCATGTGTTTGTTTAGTTTGTAAACAGTGTTGGTACCAACAAGTTGAGTCATCTTCTTGCCTGTTTCATTAGAAATCCACTCCATAAATTTAGCTTCTGTTTGATTGTTAGAAGTAGCACCAAATAACCTGGAATTATTAAGGTGAGCTCTGAATCCCCCATCAACAACAACTCCATTCTTGACAACAACAATCCTCTGATATGTTCCTTGACAATCCAAAAGTTTACATCTGATAAAAGTTGGCTTTTCAGATGCCATAGCAGTCTCAACCCCTCTTACATACACTTCATACTTAGTTTCTTCATCATATGGAGCCATGTTCAACTGTTTTTGCGTCATACATCCAACATAATTATCTCTCGTATCAGGAATGGAATCCATAGCAGGCACATAAACTAAAATATGAGAAATTAGAACAGAATACAACAATAACCGCCTACACATATAAGTTATTAGTAATTCTACAGGTTGAATGGATTTTGGGTTATGTAAGAATTAAAATGATAATATCATTTTGGTTTAGTGTAAGAGAGTAAATGTTAATCAACATAAAATTGATTGGTTTAATCTGTAGCTATAACTTTTCTAAAACATTTGCCTATATTTTATACAGGTCATTTGTATTAATGGAACAAAATACTCCTAAATTAAACCCTCTAATCATTGATATCTTCCTTTATTCATTAATTGGGGATTTTATCAGAAAAATATTTTTCAAATATCTGTTTTTTTCTCATGGAATATTATGGTGTTTTTGAAGTCTTTACTCTTGTTTCATTAAAACAATCTAAATTCTGTTCTTTTTATGTGTTGACAAATATAGAACTGTCAGCCATTTAGGAGCTGGCTCCATTAAAAGTTATTTAGTCAATACAATGAATTTGTAATTGTGTCCAGGTTCATTAACATTTTCATTAATATTTTCAAAAGTAAACATAATATGTTCTGTCAATGGCAAATTCCATGAAAAAAAATCACCCAAGATGTGTCAAAAATTCTATTATAGCAAACTATTGACCCTAAATACAAATCTTGGCACCTATGCTTTTATTACCACATCCTTTGCCTTAAATCATTTGATAAATATCAATATATTAATGTGTAAAAAAAAACACTCACCAAAGCTAACTTTCATTAGCGCATCTGCTGACATTGTGGCCAAAAAACTTCCATCCAATATTTCATCAGCTGCTTCAAGAATAACTTGAATGTCTTCTACACAGCTTCCCAACTCTTCTATTGATCGTTCAACAATATTCAGGTCTGGAAGTTTTTCATGGACAGAGTCTGGTAAATTTTCGTAGTAGGAAACAATAATCAGCAGAAATAAACTTCTTGCATGCACAAAATACCTGAAATGTGATTAACTAGACAAATTCATTAGGTACATATTTTCAAAATCTATTTTAAGTATTTTATAAAGTATAAAATTAAAAATAGATAAGGATAACATAAGTAAAAAAGCAAAAAATGATCAATTGTATAGGATATCCTTACACAAATAATCAGCCATATCCTTGAATAGCAGCTAAGAAAATATCTTATCTTCTATATTTTTCTTAAAGACAAAAAACAGATTTACATTTCTGATCATAGAGTAGTATTGATACTAAAATAATTACCCAAATGCACTGTAAAGAGGCTCAAGACTGGAAGTGCAGTGGTTTTCATACACATGTGTAAGATAAGATTTGACATTCTGCTTCTCGAAGTCTCCTAAGCTCAATCGGAAACTGTTAACATTATTGTGTAATTCATTTGCCCACTCAGTTAGGTCATTCTTTCTCTTCATCATATCTCTGTACTGTGTAGTGATTTTATTACATCCATCCAAGAGGAATTTTTTTGTCAGCAGATCTAGGATCTTGTCAATCTTTACCTAAATCATTTCATAATCAGAGGAGCTGAAAACTAAAGTTCTATTGTTGTAAAGATAGTTGTATGCATTTAAAGAGCTTGGGTACTTTGAATAGTGAAATTTTAAATGTATTTGTAGAATATGATAAATATATGTTTATATAAAAAAATAATTGTAAGCACAAGTTACAATAATACTATCTAACACATTTTAGTTTTTATTACAATAAATGAAAACAATTAAGCTAAATAGTATGTGAAAACAAAAAAGCCATATCACAAGAATGTGCTTTTCATGTCTATCTATACTACATGGTAGAAAACAAATGGTCTTTCAAATCTATACAGAGGCGTCCGTGCTTTTTTTTGGGTGGTGGGGTAAAAATTTTTAAGGGGGGGGGGTAAATCGTTTTTAGTTGGGGTAAAATGGCGTCCGAAGCGTGCTGCAAATTATTTTAACCCCCCCAAAAATTTTAACCCGGGGGGTAAAATTTGCTTGGAAGGGGGTAATTACCCCCCCTTAAAATCTGTTGGCAGGGGTAAGTTTTGTTTACCCACCCAGGTAATTTAAATTTTATTAAATATTTAGTATCCAAAATACATATTTTTTTTGTTAGAGATTTTTTATTTTTAGGGGGGGTAACTTGTTTGGGGGGGTAAATACCCCCTCCTAATTGTTTGGGGGTGCCTACGGCACCACCAGGGTAGGGGTAAATTTTAAAAGGGGGGGTGGGTAAAATGAAAAACATTTTGGGAGGGGTAATCGCCACTTTACTCCCCCCCTTGGACGTCTATGGACCTATAGCTGTATTTTAAACCATTGAACATGAAAAAATATGGTATTCATTACATTCAAGTTTAAATGTATTTTCTGCAATTACCCCTTCATCTTTTTAAATTAAAAATAATTGTTTTTTGTTTGTTGAATTACTATTTTAGGTCAGGTAAGGTAGTGTTACATTGTGTACTGAATTGTATTACCTGAACACTTTTCATTTCCAATTTCAATTCCTTTAGGTCATCTTGCTTCTGTATCTCCAGTTGTTTATGGGTAGTTCCAAGTTCAGCAAGTAATTCTTTATCATTAAGTTCCTCAAGTGCCTACAATTAAAAAGTATATTAAATTAAAAAATATGTAGTAATGGGGAACAGAATAACAATCCTTTGGATATCCGTATACTAAAGTAACAGGATGTTTGTCTGTGTATCTGTCTGTGTGTCTGTACTGAAGGATCTCGCTAATCGCTGAACCGATCGGGTTCTCCTTAACAGGATAGCTTATCAGAGGTCCCTGAAAGGTTTATAACTATTTTCTTGGGGGGTGGGACACCCCCAACCCCCCCAAAAAATGAACCCCCCCCCAAAAAAAAAAAAATTTTAATTTTTTTAACTAAAAATTTAAAATGAGGGGGAAGGGACAACCCCCCTCAAAAAAAAAAATTTTCGCCTCCCCAAAAATTTTTTTTTTACAGTTTCTTTTAAATCTAAAATAAGTAATTGAATTATTAAATTCGACTCTCTCCTCCTCAAGTGCCCCTAGAGGCATCTAGGGGCATAGCCACTAGTAGAATATACTACGCTTCCAAGTTAACTGTTTGTTCTTTGTGTAATAAAATGAAGCTTCCCTAAAAATAAAACCTTTGCACTATGGACCACCAACACCCCACATCCTTGGGCTGCATCTGCTGTTATTACTATTGTTATTGTAAAACTAATGACTTTACACCACTTCATCTCAACTATTCAGCCCAGGCTACTTCTTTACCACTTACCACAGTGAACCCCCATTACCATGGGACATTATCATGGGAGTCTCCACCCCTCACTCTACACCATGGTTACCTACTATTATTACACATTTTTTTAGCAATATATTTTGTATAAATATATTGACTTTATGTAATGTTAAGTGCAGTGAGAAATAATCGAACACTCTATCAACACCTCGAGACCTTTTTTAATTATGGAGCGATCCCGCTAGTAGGTTTATACACACACACTGCTCTATTGTCTAGAATGAACGTCCAGTAAGGGGCTGTCAGCCGCAGCTCTTTACTACACATACGGGCTGTCTTAAAAAAAAACTGCGCTTTTCATATTTGGAAAACAACCCTTAGGAGTACAAAAAAAATTATTATAGGGTCATATTCTCTATCAAAGTTACAAAGGTGTTTTTTTATTACTGTCAGCCGCAGCTCCTTAGTTTGGATTTGTTTCATGTAATAAAATTTATGCTTAATGCTCAATTGTATATTAAAATAAACAGTAATATATTACCTTATTTTCCTTTTTTGTTTTTCCTCCGACAAGCTTAAGCTTTCGTATCCCTTTCCTGAAGCTCTGAAATAAGAAATGTATCTATAAAAACAATGTCTTTTTCTCAACTATTTTAAGATAATTTTAAAATAGATAATTGCTTAATTTAAATTCTCACCCATCTTTCTAACATGGTAATCATGGCTGGAACTTTCTTGAATGCTGCACTTATAGTACCAAGAGTAGATATATCAGTTGCTGTCGACAACAATTCCAACACTGGACCCAAACCTTGTGACACATAGCCAAGAATTTTGAAATTCCTTTTTCTACTTATGTATTTGCTAATTACTTTGGCATCCTCAAAAGATTTCAGTTTTTCTTGCAACCTAGAATTATTTGAATTTTATTAGATTGCATTTGATTTCATATCTTATTTGTTATGCTTAAATGATATTATTTTAGAAAACTTTTATTTACTGCTGTGTAGAATAGTTATTTATTACATATTATCTTAAACAGCTTTCCAACAATATAAGTATGTACATAATCTTAAAATTAAATCCATATTGATATTCATACAAAACTGGATATAAAATGAATCTATTCTTAATTTTTCATTATTTCTGACAACTGGCTCTTTTAAACCAAATATTAATCAGTTTTGATACTGGAAAAATCATTCCTATACAAACACCATCTAAATTTGTATTAACCCTTACAGATCAGGAGGGGGGGGGGGCTCCAAGAGCCCCTCCCCTCTAATTTTTATATTTTAATTTTTTTTGTAGGTAAGATAGAGAGCTGTGACTTCATGACTTTTTAAGTTATGTAATTATACGTCGAAAGAGTTGATTTTATAAGGATATCTGGTCTGTGTCGGTCTTGGTTTACGGTCACAGTCGGTTGGGTGGCACCAAAATTCTAAAAAAAAAATAAATAAATCTTAATTTCTACATTATGACTTTTGTGTATAAGGTAGACACATAATTTTTTTTGGTGAATACTTAGATATCAATGACCATCTGAGAAATGTGGTGTTTCACCGTTTGACCGCTCCCTGACCAATTTTTTGTATGGCTTTTACTATAGACATAATTTTATAAATATCTTGGCTTCTATTACAGCTAGAGACCTATAATTTTTTTTGGTAAATCCTTGAGCAATAAGAAACATATAGAAATATTAATTGGCACCGCCAACCGCCATTTTACCGCCGCAACCACCAAAACTGGTAATTTTTTTAAAATTTCAACTAAAATTCTAAATCTGTGAGGGAAGAAAATGGTCACTAAAGGAATGGAAAGAAAAACATTTCGACCTAGAAAAAGGAGTTTTTGTTTCTATAGGTATGTTATTTCCAGCAATGATTCGAAACCGTTTAATATCCCTTGGATTATAACACATTTGGTATTCTTAGCCATGCTGACAAACACATATCCTTCTTTATTATAAGTACTAGCGGTTTCGCCCCTAGCCTCTAGGGGCTTTGCACCAAGAGGTAATTTAAAAAAAAATAAAATTAAGTACTACTGGTGCTGCCAGTAGTTTTATATGAACTAACTTATCCATAGGGGGGAATTTTTGTTTTTTTGGGGGGTTGGGAAAATAGCTTAAAACCACCACAGAACCAGAAGGTATATTCCCTGGTTGAGTGGTTACTGAGATCTTAAGCTTCAGACGGACGGACAGACAGACATTGTTCTACTTTGTATTTTAGATAGTGCTGGCAGGATGACTTACCTTTCGCTCTCACCTACAGCCTCCAGACCAGCAATTGCATTCTCATTACTCATTGCTAGTCTAATAATAACATAATCTTAGAACAAAACTTTTCCAGCATTGCTTCAAAACCAATTAATATTGGATTAGAAACGGTTCTCAGCAATACTCAAAAATCATATATAGCATCGTATTATATTCATTTTTCTACAAATATAAAAATGTACAATCATAACATTAGAAACAGTTTTTTTAAGCCTGTGTCTTTGGCATATCGGGACCAAAAAATTGATTTTAATCCTATAATTGTACATTTTTAAATCCGCGGAAAGCTGTTCATAATAATGATGCGATTAATAACTATCCTACATTTTGTGTTGCTTCAGATTTTTATACTGATCTTCGTTATAATTGTCCTATTGATTTCAAGCTTATTATGATGATTCCAGTTACAATTAGGAATTAGTACGATTTAGAAAGCATGGAATATTTTCACTTTTTGACCAAACTTTTTTTTATCGATGTAATTATCCCATTCATATGATTTGTGGAATGATTATTCCTAAGCAGACATGGTACAATGTTATAAGCAAAGCATCTATTTGATAAAGTTAAAAAAATGAAAGTTTATTTCATATTTTAACAGTCTTTCCGGTTTTTAGAGGGTATCTGTAAATCGATTCAGCTGGAGCAAAACCGGTTGGAGGTACAAAAAATTTTACTTTACATGAAATTTAGCCAATGCAATTGCCTACAAAAATGTACTTCATCATCAACTTGATTAGACAAACTTTCCCCTCCTCAATGTCCATTAAAACCTCGGAAACGGCAAAAATCGCCAAAAATCACGCCTTCTGCGGCGAATAACGGCTAAACGGTCAGCCGGAGGCGAATCAAACAAAAGAAAAGAAATGTACGTCTCAAAAAGTTGTTCAACATCAAAGAGATGCTTGAAGTCTCTAAAACGACTCCTTCCCCTCCTTTAAGGGGAAAAACTGAAAAAAAGTGATTTTCAAAAGTATGCCCACTTCGTGGGTGTGGGGGGCACTGAACCCGTCACCCCAGGGTCACCAAATATAAAGTCTAGGCGGCCCACAATGCTGAATTTTCACCAAGTGAAAGTCTTGTGTCATTATCTCTTATGAGAAAAAAGTTATTAATTAATTAAAATTTCAAATTGTGATTTTTTGATGGATTTCTTTGATGAAATGACAGGCTGGTCAATTTTTAATGCATTTTTGTAAAAAAAAATTGTAAGTAAATTTGTTGAAAAATTGATACAGGATATTGGTTTTAGGACATTTAAGGACTTGTTGTATAGATGCTTTGCTTATAAAATTGTACTTTGTTTTCCTAGGAATCAGTATTCCAAAAATCAAATCAATCGGATTATTGTATCATATAAAAGTTTGTTTTTAAAAGAGTTAAAAATCAAAATGTTTACATGGACGTAGAGGCATTCTGGTAATGATTATAGAGTTGCTACGCTTTAAAATGGCAGAATATTACTTTGAGTGAAAGTCCTCTGCTTGGACAGCAGCACCAATGGTTGTTTGGTCTATTCCAGCCACTGACAAACTAGTTCCAAGACTTGCAGCCAGAGCTCCAGTCAGAGAAAATGTATCATTGTTAGCAGTCATCCTAAAAAATTTCAAAAATATTACAAATAACATATTTACCCATAGGGCTTTGAACCTATTAATATCTTGTGGATTAGAACCGGTTCTCATCGGTAACAAAAAATATGTCTAGCATTGTATTATATCCAGTATTGTATGAATTAAAAAATGTGCAATAATAAGAATAAAACAAGTTATTTTGTATTTATTAAAATTAAGAATAATATATTTGAGAAAATAAACATATATTTTGTTTAATGATGACGGTCAAAGTAAATTACATAATAGATGCTCATAACAATGGAAAATTTATTTTGATACTGATATTCCAAAAAAGTTTTAAAATTGGACCAAAAATACCAAAGATATGTGGAAAGAGGTAAAACATTTAAAAATAGCCAAAAACCTGCTAAAAGGCAGTCTGACCGCCATGGTTGTTTTCTTAAAACGACAGGAAATTAAATTTTTATATCCTTAACTTAAAAAATTTGGAAAATCGGACTATATACAATATACATTAGATATATGGAAAAATACGAGAAAAATTTGAAAATAGCCAAAAAGAAATCTGCAAAAAGACAGTCTGACCGTCATAGTTGCTTTCTTTAAACAACAGGAAATTTAATTTTGATATCTATAACTTTAAAAATTTGGAAAATCTGACCTTAAACACCACAGATATGGAGAAAAATGTGAAAAATACAAAAATAGCCTAAAACCTGCTTTAAGGCAGTCGGACCGTCGTGGTTGTTTTCTTTAATCGACGGGAAATTTATTTTTGATATCTATAACTGAAAATTTTTTGAAAATCAGACCATAAACACCAAAGATATGGAGAAAAATTTTTAAAATATAAAAATAGCCTAAAACTTGCTAAAAAGGGGTCCGACTGGTATCCATAGTTTATACTTAATTATGCTCCATATTAATGGGAATGTTGACAAGAAATTTACGCCTTCTCTTTTAAACAGGAGCCGAGAAAATCACGTTTCCCTTATTCTGTCTCAGACGGACAGACATTTCGAATTATAGAGTAGCTTCGCTACTAATAAAAACTTTGCTGACTAGTGTAATAAACAGCCTTATTTTTTATAGGTCTAACTAATATTTCTAAGAGGATAACGCCCATATTTTGACAGTTTACAATTGAGTTAATGTTTGTTTGTTAATGGAACTATTTTTTTATGAAAGATGTTATCCTTGTTAATTTATGAGCTACTAGTGCCCCCCCCCCCCCCCCTCCCACAATGACCCATCCACAAAAATACTTATAAACCTTCCATGGACCTATAAAAAGCTAAACTGAAAAGGAGAACCATATCAGTTCAGTGGTTATTGAGTTCTTTGTGATACACACAGACAGACAGACAGATAGATATCCTATTACTTTTTTTAAATACACGGATATAAATGCATTCACATTCACAACATAAACAATAAAAATGATAACTAAGTTTAAAATGATAAGACTGACTAAAAGATGTTATCAACATTCTAGAAAACTAAAAGTGAACTTTGATACTAAACACAATATTACTCACTAAGCATTACACATTAAGAAACAAGGATGACAACATCCATTTAAGCGAAGCTCTGAAACGGTAGGACAAACGGACATCAACACTTGTATAGAACTGAACTGAATAAGCAGAATATTAATGCATGGTACTAAACAAAGTTGTAAGTAAATTTGTTGCAAAACAACTTAAATACATGTTTTTTTTGACATACTTACATTTTTAGGACTTGATTATAGAGATGCTTCGCTTACAAAACTTTACCTTGTTGTAACAGGAATCAGTATTCAAAAAATCAGATGAATCGGTTAATTCTAAAATAAAAAATCAGTATGTTTCAATTGGATTATAGAGTTGCTGCGCTTTTTAAGTCTTACCTAACTTCTACAGGAATCACCATGCAAAGTTTGAAATCGATAGGACAATTCTAAACTAACGAAAAGGGCTATCCGTTAAGTACAGACGTACGGACCGACCCTAATTATAGAAAAGCTTCGCTTTTAACAATAAGAGTTACATCCATAATTGCGCGATATCTGTTATGGACAAATGATAAATATCATTTAAAATCTACTTATGTATCCTTATAATAAAGTAACAGGATGTCTGTTCCAACTTTTTGTTTGATTTAGGGAAAAAAGACCTACCAAGGATTATTCACACAAAATTTCAGATTGAAATACGAATTCTAAGTTCCATTTTAATTTAATCATTGATTACGAGATGGTTGCATTAACCCGCCCCCCCTTATTGAATTTTTTCTTTATATGAAAAAAGCTTTGAAATTTAAATCATTTTTTTTTATGCAATATCTTCAAATGCTTTGTTGAGTTCAAAGAACAAAATTATATAACACGACAGAAAAGCAATTAATGCTGTAAATTGCAAAAGTACTTTAATTAAACTTTTGTGTCCAAGCTTTTAAAAACATTTTGAACTCAACAAAACATTTGATGATATTGAACCAAAATATACTTTGCTTTTCAAAGCTTTTTTCATATAAAACCATAGTGAAACATAACTTTTTAGTCGATAAACCAAATATTAAACATAAACATAGTATATTCACTAAAAAAATACTAGTCATCAATGCTGGAAGGTGCTTGAAAAAAGCTTTGAAATTTAAATCATTTTTTTTTATGCAATATCTTCAAATGCTTTGTTGAGTTCAAAGAACAAAATTATATAACACGACAGAAAAGCAATTAATGCTGTAAATTGCAAAAGTACTTTAATTAAAATTTTGTGTCCAAGCTTTTAAAAACATTTTGAACTCAACAAAACATTTGATGATATTGAACCAAAATATACTTTGCTTTTCAAAGCTTTTTTCAAATAAAACCATAGTGAAACATAACTTTTTAGTCGATAAACCAAATATTAAACATAAACATAGTATATTCACTAAAAAAATACTAGTCATCAATGCTGGAAGGTGCTTAGAATCACTTGCTCTCGTTCGTGGATAGTTCCCTTTTGTCGATCCCAAACGCTGATTCTTTTGGAATGTATAGGTGGTTTCACACTTCTCTACTCTCTCGATCAGTCCTTCCAATCTAAAGGCACTTCCAAGCTGAACCCGTCTTTTGTGTACCCAATATGTTAAATTTGAGAGAAGCAGTACTACTTTCAACTAAGCATCTTAGATTAACGGATACATATCCTGATTTTGTATCCCCTTTAGGATACAAATTTAGCTAGTTTTCCATAGCTATCTATTATTGTAAATTCTGGAGATACAAAGAATTTATTTTCTTCTTTTCTCCTACTCAGGAAGTCTGGAATTTTCCAAAAGATCTCTATTTACACTTTCCTCCCTTAAGTGCAGGGTTGTCAAATTGGGCACCTTTTTTTATATTGGGCGGCCCAATTGCCCAAAAGGGTTTTGGGCACCCTTTTTGGGCAAATGTCGTAAAAAGCATATGAAAAGGATATAAAATAGCCTAAAACCATACTTAGACTTATTATTAGAAATAAAATAGCCTAAAACCATCTCAGGACCTATAAAAGATCCACTGGAAAGGAGAACCATATCGGGTCAGCAGTTAGCGAAATCCTTCTCTAGATACAAAAAAGATTACTAATTTATATAGTTAACTAGCGGCTACGGCCCTAGAGGCCTCTAGGGGCACTTGATGAGGGGAGAGTCAAATTTGATAATCCAATTATTATATTAGATTTGAAAAGAAAAAGTAAAAAAAAATTGGGGGGGGGGGGAAGAATAATTTTTTTTTTTTTTTTTTTGGGGGGGGGGTTTCCTCACCCCATTTTTATTTTTAGTTTAAAAATTTCAAAAAAAGTTTTTGGCGGAGTGTAGGATTTTTTCTAGGGGCGATATCTCCCCCAAAATAGTTATAAACCTTCCCAGACCCTATGAGAAGCTACCCTGTTAAGGAGAACCCGATCGGTTCAGCGGTTAGCAAGATCCTTCGGTACAAACACACATACACACAAACAAACATACATTCATCCTGTTACTTTAGTATAAGGACTAGCGGCTACGCCCCTAGAGGCCTCATGGGGCACTTGAGGAGGAGAGAGTCGAATTTAATAGTTCAATTTCTTAGTTTAGATTTTAAAAGTAAAAGTAAAACAAAAATTTGGGGAGGCGAAATAATTTTTTTTGGGGGGGGAAGGGGATTTTTCATTTTTTGGGGGGGTTGGGGGTGTCCCACTCCCCAAGAAAATAGTTATTAACCTTCCCGGGACTTATGAGAAGCTACCCTGTTAAAGAGAACCCGATCGGTTCAGCGGTTAGCGAGATCCTTCGGTACAAACATACAAACACACAAACATCCTGTTACTTTATTATAAGGATATCACCCAAAAAATAGGCCCGCCCCCCCTCTTTTTTTAACCCCCTCCCCTTTTTCTCTCTCCCTAAAAGGGGGGGTGCCCAAAAATGCCCAAAAGGACCTTATATTGGGCGGCCCAAAACCGCCCGCCCAAAATGACAACCCTGCTTAAGTGCCGCTAAAAATCTCTATAAATGCTACACCTTTCAACTAGTTACTTCGCCCAAAACCTCTTAAAGAGCTAAGGTTAGGAAAATAGCCTAAAACCACCCAAAGACATATATAAAGCTTCATTAATAACTTACAATCAATGAGGACAAGCAGTATCCAAGATCTTAAGCTTCATAAGAAGAACATTATAAAAGATAATATTTAAAAAATATAATTATCAGAGCTGGATCTTTAAATCGTTTAGTGGTGCGCTGAATCTGTGCGATCCAGTTCGGCGCACCTAGATATTATTAGATTTCAATCTTCAAATCAAAATGGAATGGGCGAATCAGCGCGCCCAGTGGCGAGGTACTGGCGCGGCAATGGCACTCAACAAGTGACATTGCCGCGCCAAACCGGGGTGAACCGGATCGCCCTGATTCAGCGCACCACTAAACGATTTAAAGATCCAGCTCAGTGCTATCTAGTAGGGAGGAAGGTTACATTTGACCCAGCTTATACCAACAATGAAATTAAATCACAAAACCTATACGTGGTTTTCAGTTGTCGTTGGGGGGCAACATATCGTAAAATTGACGACATCTCCATTTGCCCCCCCAATATTATTTTAGATTTATTTCGCTTGTTGGTTATACCTTCTACCTGCATTTGACCACGTTATCTTACTTCAAATATAATCATAAGGTCGGAATGGTCCAACACCCTAGAGAAATCACCCCCCACCCCCCATTTGATGGGTTGTACCATCGCAAGGGCTACTTTCCTAGGAGGGGGTGAGGAGTGGGTAAAATTGTTGGCGCTTGTATTTTTTTAAAATTTCACAGTAAAAATATTGGATCATGGAGAGAAAACGAAGTAGCGTGTTTCGTCATAGTTTCACAGTAGCGTTTCCCATATTTCTAGCCTCTGCGGGGGGGGCTCTAAACCCACGGGGCCAATTGCATAACCCTAGCCTAAAATAAACTATAAAAACTAATGTGAAAATACGACGAAACGCCTCTTAAGAGGCGTTGCCACAAAAGGAACTATACCTGAACAATCAAATAAGTAAATATATAGAAGACATATAAACATTATATTAAATATGAATAATTCAGAAAAAAATATATATTTCATGTAACAATATAAAAAATAACAAAAAATCACAAATGGATAGTTTGACATTTGAAGTATTTCAGTAACATTAATAGTTTTCATAAAATTGATACCTTTTAATATAATTTTGCATGAAGACATAACCCATAAAATTTCTAACTAGAATTTATTTTCCAGTATGGCTTCGAAACCGATTAATATCCGCTGGATTTGAACCGGTTCCGAACCATACATAAAAAATCATATATCGTATAGTATTTTAGACAATTTTCCACAAATATTAACATAAAAACCATTATATTGATACCAGTTTTATTAGTCTGGGTCTTAAAACTGGCTTTAGTCTTAGAATTTTTCTTTGGAATATCCACGGAAAGCTGTCTAAAACACGATGTCATAAATGAGACTTTCAACAAAGTAAATACCTAATTAAGAAATAGACATCTGATTATTGAATAGAACCGAAAATATTAATATTATGAAAACTTATGACTGTGTATGTTCTTGTTCTTAACTGCCATTAATCACTCCCTGAGGCACGTCTACTCAACTTGACTTTTATTCTTCTTTTTTCCGCCTGGTCGCCCATCCATGTAGCCTGGCAATAACAATACAGGATAAATAGAACGGTCAACCAGAAGGGGAGAGAGAGAGAGAGAAAGAGAGAGAGAATTTCATGAATTTTGATTGGTTGGTTTCTTGAATTGAGTGCTAATACGATTCAACCACTAATTGTAATCTACAAAAGGGGTAATTTTGTGTATTAACAATGAGTATGAACATCAATTAGTCGGCCATTGCCTTATCCCTTTAGATCCCTGTAGGGTCAACCCTGTTAAAGCTAGGGAGTTAGGGAGTGGGAGACATTGGACTGTTAATTACACAAGGCCCCAAAGCTTTATAATGACGTTTTCTTATTAATTGGGTTAACAACTTTGGGGACTTTGAATGAATTTTGATTGGCTGGTTTCTTAAATTGAGTGTCCATACGATTCAACCACTAATTATAATCTACAAAATTGTGTAGATTTTGTGTATTAAGAATGGGAAAGAACATCAATTAGTCGGCCATTGTCTTATCCCTTTAGATCCCTGACGGTTAACCCTGTCAAACCAGGGAGGGATATTACACTTGTACCCAAAGTTTTAAAAACACATTATCTTATTTGGGGTAGGGAACTAAAGATATAAGACAATGGCCGAAAAAATGATGTACATCCCCAATGATGATACACAAAATTGCCCCTTCTGATGATTAAAATTAGTGGTTGAAACGTTTGAACAATCACCTTAATGAATTAAACAATCAATATTCCCTAAAGTCCCCAAAGTTGTTAGGCCAACTTATACGAAAACGTTATCATAAAACTTTGGGGACTACTACTAATGTAATAAACAAGTCATTGTCCCCTTTCTCTCTTGGATTTCGAAGGCTCAAAAACTTTGGGTACTAGGTATATTCTATTAAGAAAATATCTATTTATCCATTCCTTTGACGGTGAGAAGATTGCAAGTGCCGCCAAATAAAAGTTTGCCGCTGAAATCCGGTTTTGTGCCATTTGGCGCCATTTCGTTGTCAACATCACTGTCTTCACCATCAGATGTCGTCGTCTGCTTGTCAGTCTAAATTAATACATATATTATTGGGGGGAGGCGGATGTGCCCCTTTTTGAAACCAAAAATAAAACGTGCAGGATCTCCGCCCATAAAAGAGTTACAGCTCTAAAATTCTGCACAGCAGTTGCTTTTGGGGTGAACAATATTGAACTGTGAAGAAAGGGCGGCAGAACCGCCGCTCCCGCCGAAAATATTAAAACTATTAAATACAAATATTGTTCAATTTAGGACTCTTTATTTTTCATTTTTTTTCCATTTTTGGTTATTTTGGTAAGGAGGCTTTAAGTTATTTCAAAAATAAGGAGAGAAAGTGACTTTAAACTAATTTCTTAAATTGTTTTACCTCTTGATTCGTCTCTTGTGTTTCAGTTTTATCAGCCATGCCTTCTTCATTTTTTTGTGAACTTTTCTCGTTATTTTCCAACGAAATAAAGTCTTCTTTCCAAACTTTTTCTTTTATAGGCGCTTTCTTTTCCTCCCTGTACTTTTTTAGCTTTTCTTTGATACTTTTTTCGATACTAACAGGTTTAGCTTTAGTTTTGGCACCATTTATTTCTTTTTGTTTATAACTCTCATTGACTTGTTTCTCGTTTATAACATTGTCTTGACTTGATTTGTTTAATTCTACAATGGGATAGTTACATGAAGGGATTTTTATAAAAAGAAAAATCATTGGTCTATATTCTACAAATTTGACCCGGCTGAGGGGAAGGGAGGGGGGTAAAATAAAAAATATGTTGTTAGGGGAAAAAAATGTAAAAATTAAGAGAACTGTAAGCATTTTTTCCCCATTTTTCTCCACTCTTTGGAAAAAAAAACTAAAAGAATATGTGGGATGGGGGATAATATGAATAATATAAAGAGTTTTGAAAATATTTTTCTATTTTATCCCCTTCCTTGCTCGAAAAAACTAGGAGGGGAAAAAAAATTTAAAAATTTGCAGCAGGGGAAAAAATGAATCTTGTGCAGAATATACACCCCTGAAAAAATTTGATAACTTTAAAAAGTATCCAAAGGGTTTAATTTAACAAATATGATAATGATTATAACGTGATTATACACTTTTGGTACCAGTGTTATTTACAGTTAAATGTCCCCACCCTACCTGATGTAACTGTACAATGTTATTTCTATAATAACAAACCAGACATATCTATATATATAACTTTGTATATATTGGACTATAAAATAAAATAGTTAACAAAGTTTTAAAACCATAATATCTTAATATTCTTTGGCTCTCAAACTTTGTGTACTTTGTAAGTGTCAACTACCAAATTAGTAGTGTCCAAACTTTTCGACCAATGAGTTTAAATAATTGAAGAGTAAATTTTGTTTATTGTTATTGGGGATGTAAATCAATTTATTGTCCTTTGTCTTATCCCTTAATTCCCTGGGAATTAATGGGCAAAACTGCTTAAAACAAACATTAAACATGTAACTATTCCTGTGTCTTTCTTTTCCTCTGTCTCTCTTTCACATTCAGATGCTGGAGTAAAAAACAAGGGGTATAGTCCCTTTCTTGGCAACGCCCCTTAAGAGGCGATTCTTCGTATTTTTACAGTAGCATTTCTCCTATTTCCAGCCCCTGCGGGGCCAATTGCCTAAACCTTCGGGGCAATAACCTAACCCAATATAACCTAACCTAACATAACCTAAAATAACCCATCAAAAGCCATTTTCAAAAGACGACGAATCGCCCCTTAAGGGGCGTTGCCACGAAAGTGACTATACCCAAAACAAGGATGAGAACATTCATAAATAGTGAAGCACAAAAGAATCATGAAATGGTTAGTTATAGCAGATAATCAGTCATACCAAAGAAAGGAAAGAGAGATAAATATGCACACTTAAAACGAAAATCGCGTAACCTTGGAAAAATACCTGTTTATGTCTTTTGAAGCATGGCCGATAGACAGACGGACAAAACAATGTAAAGGCTAAAAAATGCGAATTTGTGTGCGCCCCGTAGGCACTATTTAATTATTAAGTAGATGCACCTTAATAAACTGTTATAAATTTACCTTCTGATTTTAAGGATTCTTCTTTCTTCTTCTTTTTCTTGGACTACAAAAATTTAAAATATTATATTAAATTATACTTGCAGCTACGCCCCTAGAGGCCTCTATGGGTCCTAAAGTTTTTATTTATTTATTTTTTTTTTTTTTGGGGGGGGGGGGCGGGTGGAAGGTCGACCACTCATTTTCAATTTTAAATTTAAAAAGATTTTTTTTGGTGGGGGGAAGGATAATTTTCTTCAGGATCGATTTTTCTTGATAGGGTAGTTGTAACCCCCCTTTAAATAGTTAAAAAGTTTCCCAGAACCTATTAGAAGCTACAATGTATCGGTTCAGCGGTTACAGAGGTCTATCGGAACAGACAGGCATAGATCCGGTTAAACTTTTATACAAGGATTATTTCGTATAATAATATTTCACAATCGTCCTTAAGGACACTTTAAAATTTCTAAATTGGTAATAGAAGCTGCGCCCCTAGCGGCTCTAAATTTAATCTATCCCAAGACAATATTTTTTTTTATAATTTTAAGCAACTTTCCTAGCACCTATAAAAAGCTTCACTTTAAAAGATTATATATCAATGATCAGTGGTTAGTGAGATTCTTTGGTACAGACAAATAGATAGACATCCTGTTACTTTTTCTATTACCTTTTTTGACTTTGGAGTTTTGCCTCCCGGCGTAATTGGTGCTCCCAAAGAATGCAAAGCTCGCGTCAATTCCTGATATAAAAGTTAGGGTTTATTTCATTAATTCATGGAATCGGACGAGAACTGGTGCATAAAATAAGAGATTAGAGAAACTTAAATCAGGAATCTAAAGGGATCAGGCAATGGCCGATAATTTTCATGGATAATGTGCATCCCCAATGATGATACACAAAATAATCTCTTCTGTAGGTTACAATTATTGGATGAGACGTTTGAACACTCAACTTAATCAAACAACCAATCAAAATTCAAAAAGTTGCTAAAGTTGTTAAGCAAAGTTATTATAAAACTTTGGGGACTAGTGTGATTAACAGCCAATTCTCCCTTCTCTATCTGATCAAATATAGTAGATAAATTATGGTTCCACGACAAACGTAGGAGTCCCAAAGGTAGGATTGGAAAAACATCTGAGTGGACAAACGCAGGAGTCCCAAACGTCGGAGTGGGACAAACGCAGGAGTGGGACAAACATCGGAGTGGACAAACGCAGGATTTTTGGGACAAACGTCGGAGTGATTTTTTTGATTTTTTTTTCCAATTTTGAATTTTTTTCTATTTTGAATTTTTTTTCAATTCTTAATTTTTCTATACAACCCCCCCCTAGATATACCACACTTTTCTGGGATCTTGCTGCGTCAAGTATCAACTGTTGGGAATATCAAAGGATGACTCCATGCAAAATTTGAGCCGGATCCGGCCAAAACCGGCCGTGAATTTTATAAAAAACCGGTTTTTTCCGGTTTTTAGGGGGTATCAGTAAATCGATTCAGCTGGAGCAAAACCGGTTGGAGGTACAAAAAATTTTACTTCACATGAAATTTAGCCAATGCAATTGCCTACAAAAATGTACTTCATCATCAACTTGATTGGACAACTCTTTCCCCTCCTAAATGTCCATTAAAACCTCGGAAACGGCAAAAATCGCCAAAAATCACGCCTTCGGCGGCGAATAACGGCTAAACGGTCAGTCGGAGGCGAATGAAACATAAATAAAGAAATGTCCGCCTCAAAGAGTTGTTCAATATCAAAGAGATGTTTGAAGTCTCTAAAACGACTCCTTCCCCTCCTTTAAGGGGAAAAACTGAAAAAACGCCATTTTCAAAAGTATGCCCACTTCGTGGGTGTGGGGGGCACTGAACCCGTCACCCCTGGGTCACCAAATATAAAGGCTAGGCGGCTCACATTGCTGAATTTTCACCAAGTGAAAGTCTTGTGTCATTATCTCTTATGAGAAAAAAGTTATTAATGAATTAAAATTTCAAATTGTGATTTTTTGATGGATTTCTTTGATGAAATGACAGGCCGGTCAATTTTTAGGCCATTTTTTGCGGTTTTTGGGCCGTCACGCCCAAACGGTTTGAGATAATCTCACGGGACCTTTTGCCCGACCTAAGTCTGGTGAGGTCTAAGAAAAAAAAATCCCGGATTGGATGAAGCACGACGTCGCAGCGCGCCGTCAAAAATCGCTGGTCGGCTCATTTTGCCCCCTCAAACCCTCACCTCGTGCCATTTTTCTGTGTAAAGATTATAATTATAATCTTTTGCGTAAGTCTGATTTTTTTTCCTAGACCTCACAAATAACCAGACTTAGGTTGGGCAAAAGGTCCCGTTAGATTATCTCAAACCGTTTGGGCGTGACAGCCCAAAAACCGGAAAAAATGGCCTAAAAATTGACCGGCCTGTCATTTCATCAAAGAAATCCATCAAAAAATCACAATTTAAAATTTTAATTCATTAATAACTTTTTTCTCATAAGAGATAATGACACAAGACTTTCACTTGGTGAAATTTCAGCAATGTGAGCCGCCTAGACTTTATATTTGGTGACCCAGGGGTGACGGGTTCAGTGCCCCCCACACCCACGAAGTGGGCATACTTTTGAAAATGGCGTTTTTTCAGTTTTTCCCCTTAAAGGAGGGGAAGGAGTCGTTTTAGAGACTTCAAGCATCTCTTTGATATTGAACAACTTTTTGAGGCGGACATTTCTTTATTTATGTTTCATTCGCCCCCGACTGACCGTTTAGCCGTTATTCGCCGCCGAAGGCGTGATTTTTGGCGATTTTTGCCGTTTCCGAGGTTTTAATGGACATTTAGGAGGGGAAAGAGTTGTCCAATCAAGTTGATGATGAAGTACATTTTTGTAGGCAATTGCATTGGCTAAATTTCATGTGAAGTAAAATTTTTTGTACCTCCAACCGGTTTTGCTCCAGCTGAATCGATTTACAGATACCCCCTAAAAACCGGAAAAAACCGGTTTTTTATAAAATTCACGGCCGGTTTTGGCCGGATCCGGCTCAAATTTTGCATGGAGTCATCCTTTGATATTCCCAACAGTTGATACTTGACGCAGCAAGATCCCAGAAAAGTGTGGTATATCTACCCCCCCCCCCCCTGCGTTTGTCCACTCCGACGTTTGGGACTCCTACGTTTGGCGTAGGACCTAAATTATGACTTTACTAAAAGTTTAATCGTTTTCCCTCTATTGCCGAAGCCATGATGAGCAAAGTTAATCCCCCCTCCCCTTATTTTAGAAAAAAAACCTGAAACTTAGAGGGTGTAATAGTTTTTTGTTTGTTTGTTAATTACTTTAGGTCCAGTTAGATTAGATTAAATGGAACACTGTGTGTACTGCAGGAATTATGCACAGGGAAAAGTAACCCCTCTTTTTTTCAATTTATTTTTAATAAGGGGTTGCGTTTCAGTGTTTGACTGGCTCTTTGTGGGAAAGTACCAATAAGTTTCCAATTAAAAATTTCATTAGGAAGTTAATTTGGAATTAGATTCGTATTCTTTTTACAGTTAAAATATCACAATTTTTCTATTTTTTCAACTTATTTTTTAAAAAATTGGGCAAATATTTAGCTAAGCAACTTTACTTATCCAATTTTTACCCTTACTGAAAAGGTTTCTGGTAGAATCCGTAAAGGTTATGTGTTATAAGTTAACTTTTTAAATTTGTTTTTGTCTATACCTACCTAGTTCTTTTAAATAAAAAATACACATATTTACTAATTTAGTGAATATTATCGTTATACTTCTATTTTTAAGCCTTAAAACACACACTTTACGGATTCTACCAGAAACCTACCCCTCTCTTTTTGCAGGAGGGAAAAAGAAATGAATCTTGTTCAGAATATAATCCCCTGGTTTTACCTGAATTTTTTCTTGTTGTTTTACTGCCAGTGAAAGCTCTTCAATTTGTCTCTGCTGCTGCTTTAACAGGAAGGAGGTGTTCTAAACAGAAAAATACCAATAAAATCCTTACTGACAGACTGACGGACAAAACAATGTTTGCCTGTACGCGATAGGGATAATATAAAAGCCGACAATAGTTAATTCTCGTATTCATTCGAATTCGGTGGATAGGAACCGATTCTCATATATCCATATGAAAAACTTAAGATTAAAACCAGTTTTTTGAGCCCATGCTTTCGGCACCTCGGGACTATATCCACGAAAAGCAGTTTATGATACGATGAAAGAAATAACTATTATCGTATCGTCTTATAGACAGCTTTCCGTGGATATTAAAATTAAGTTAAATTATGAGATCAACACCAATTTTGTTAGTCCCAAGAGGTTAATGGCCTGGCTTACAAAACTGGTAGGTATAGAATTGATTTTATGATTTTAAAAAAAATATTCGTGAAATATTGTCTGATGATTTTTCCGTATAACTGAGAACTGGTTCTAATCCAGCGGATATTAATAGGTTTCGAAGCCATACTGGAAAACAACTTTTCCCCTTGTCCGTACACACATACGGACAAAATGAACTAAAGAGTAGCTTCGCTACTATTTTTATTTTAGTTAGCTAAAGGAAAAAAGAGTTTTTATGTGACCCGCCAAGATAAGACATCTACATATAATATTTACAAAGTGGTAAGATTCCGTCTGAACCGATTAAGTTCTCCATTTTAAGGAGGCTTTACATAGGTCCCAAGATTGTTTCAGGTCATTATATTATTCCAAGAATAAAGGATGGTTTTATGCCATGTTATTTTTCGTCCTATCCCCTAGAAACTAGGTGTTTGGAGCGCAGCCGTCATTTTAGAAACAAAATAGAACGAAATCTGTCCGTCCATCTGAAGCTTAACGGTATCCGTCAATCAGAAAAGGTTGTGCTTTTCAGGGAATATACCTAATGGTCCTGTAGTGGTTTTAAGCTATTTTCCGAATTTAAACTACGTTTAGTAAGTAGATCTAAAAGTCTAAAAAAAAACACTTACCAATTGTGGAGAGTCTTCATTTTCAGACGAACTTTCAGAGTCGCTCGACTCCACTAATTCCTTTTTTTCATTTTTCTTCTTTTTACTTTTTACCTCCGAATCTACCAGGCTTTTACGCTTTTTCTCCGACATTACGACCATCTGAAAAAAATAATATAAAAAAGGTGGCAACCTTTATTTGTTTAAACAACCAAGCAAATGAACCAATAGGAAATCGACGAAATTATCATTACCTATGAAAAATCCGCGAAAATTTATCAGCTGTTTTGTTCCTCATTTTCATTGGAGGATTTTTCCCTCTTGTTTTTCTTTTTCCGTTTCTTCAGAGGTTCGTCGGTTTCTTCTTCTGTGTGGCTTCGCTTCTTTGCATGCTGTACATCCTCACACTAAAAAATATAATTTAGAAAGCAAACAAAATCAATGTTTTAATAAGATTAGGAATGATGATAAATAATTCCTTTTTTTATATTAAAATGACGAAAAAATCCATTAACATCTAGAAATTAATTACAATAGAAATATAAGAATAGAAGCATATTCTGAACCCTTTTTTCGTCAAATCTAAGAAGGAACATTTCTAGCAGACAAAAGTATTGTTTACTTTCGACTCAAGCTGATGTGGATTCTTAAAAATGATAGACTCGCTACTCGATAGCGAGGCAAAATTATTTTTGTGAAAAATCATCCAAAAGCACATTAAAAATCTACAAAAATTAAACAAAATCATATGTTAATAATTTTGCCTCACCAGCGAGTAGCCAGCCTAACTTTTTTTTAAGAATCCACCTCGTTTCGAAGCTTTCAAATTTAAACGAAATTTTTGGGCAATTAATTCTGATTCCGCAAAGCTTTCTACTAAGAAAATATACTGTTTACAGCTGACTTTTATCTATGTATGAAATGAAAAAAAACATGCATTCGTAACAAGATGTGTACAAAATTTCAACCAATGAAATTAAATGTATGTACCGATGCGATTCTCTTATTGGCTCAATCAGACATTCCCTCTCTTTCTTAGTACCTTTATTTTAATTACCTACTAAACTTAAAAGTTTGATATTCATACAGGGGCGTATATTCTGCACAAGATTAATTTTTCCCCTGCTACATTCATTCCCCCCCCCCCCCCCCCTAGGAGGATGAGGTTAACAGGATGCTCCTTCCTTTTGACGTGCAGTGCCATCAGGAGGCCAAAGGTCAGGAAAAATGCGGGCACCAACATCCAGGAGTTCAACTGAATAAAAACAATAATAAGCAATATAACAACAATAAATGTGTTGGAAATTATTGATAAATATTTAAAATCAATGGAGGAAAAGTTTGTAGTTTTTAACTATCATTAAGATTTAAGAAAAGTCACTAAAGCTTTTAAGGCAACATCTAATATCCCCTCTCTAATGACAATAGGCAATAAACTTCAAACATAAGTCTTAATCCTTCTAAAAAAGTAAGGATGTCTGTCTGTCTTAAGCTTATGATCTCGCTAACCGCTGGACAGATATGGTCCACCTCCACAATAAAGCTTCAGGAAAGTTAATACCTATTTTAGGTGAGGGTACCTTCACCCTCACAATAGAATTCTTTTTGTTTGATATGGAAAGTCTAGACTTAACTTAAACCCCCTACCCTCTCTCATTAAGTGCTACTAGAAGCCTCTAGGGGCGTAGACCTTAAATCAAACGTTACCTGGACCAGCTACTTGACACCTGGAGTGAGCAGGAGGGCGGCAGCAATCACGGTTGTCATAATCAGTTGAACTGCGAGCAGACCATACACCTTTCTCATAAATACTTCACAGAAAAGAAATACATTAAACTTAAGAAAGAACGCCAAATTTATAGATATATACCTAAGTAGAATAATATTGATTGAAAGGGATAAGAAATTGGACTATAAATTATACACTAATACCCAAAGAGGACTATCCACGAACAAGAGCAAGTGATTCTAAGCATCTTACAGCATTGACCCATAGTATTTTTTTAGTAAATATACTAGGTTTATGTTTAATATTTGCTTTATTGACTAAAAAGTTAGGTTTCACCATGGTTTTATATGAAAAAAAATTTGAAATGTTAAGCATTGTTCGGTGCAATATCATCGAATGTTTTGATGAGTTCAAACTGTTGTTTAAAAGCTATGACACAAAATAGATTATTGTGATTAAAAATGTATATTTATAAAAAGGAATGGTAACATGTAAACAGTTTAATTAATGTACTTTTGCAATTTAAAACATTTGATGCTTTTCTGCAGTGTTATTTTATTATATCTTTTGAACTCAACAAAGCATTTGATGATATTGCTTTAAAAATTGCTTTACATTTCAAAGTTTTTTTCATATAAAACCATGATGAAACCTAACTTTTTAGCCGATAAAGCAAATATTAAACATAACCCTAGTATAATCACTAAAAAAATACTATGGGTCAATGCTCACTTGCTCTTGTTCGTGGATAGTCCTCTTTTATATCCGCGTTATCTTATTCGTTGGCCTAAAAACTTTGGGTTTTCTTTAAAGTTTTCAATCAATAATTTGGTGATTAAAATACTACATCTCTATCTATCCCAAATTTTTAAATTTTATATAAAAAAAATCAATTTTACCTTTACAACCTCAAGTTAATCTACTAGACATGTTTCTATCTGTAATACCAATCAGCAGCTCTCTATCAAAGTTCCTAAAAGAAAAAAAAAATTCTTTAAATCAAAATATACTATACAAAAAAAAAACTTTATTTAAACTTATCTTTTTCTATAAAGACCGTTAGTAAACTAAATTGATCTTTGTGTTTTTTTTAGTCTAACTGTAGACCTATTAAAATTCCACACTCTTTTTTTACGCTTCAAAATATTAAAGGGCGAATATAGGTTGGATATGATATGAGCTTATATCAAAGGTGCAAGTATATACATTATGAATAACTCAAGCAAATAAAGATATTCCATTGGATAAGGCCGTTATAGCTAAAAACCTAGCCAATTGGGCTAATTTGTGACGTCAGAGGAGTGGTTCCCTAACATATTCAAATACCAATATTCACAACAGGATGCGTGTAGAGTTTGCCTAAATACTGTTGTTATTTTGCAGTACAAATAAATGAGAAAAAGGTTTCGGAAATTAATCAGGGGTAAATATACCCTCCTTCTACCTTCATACAAAATATATAAAGTAAAATATTTAAAAGTTAAAAAAACATCAAATAATGTAAAAAATAAAAAAAAATAATCAATAAAATTTTCTTGGAGGAAGAATGATTTCAAATCCCTGTTTTTTTGTGGCCGTGTGTGTGTGTGTTGAAAATGCGTAATTAAGGGTTGTTTATATCATCATGAATTAATCAAAGATCTCTGTACAGAAAATAAACTTTAATACGTATTATTTACCCTAGTCAATAGTCCTGACGCCAGTGGCGTGCTAACCGAAGGGGGCATTTGGGGCAATCGCCCCCCCCTAGCGACCAAAACGCCCCCCCCTGCCCCCCCCTAGCCACCGCCCCCCCTGCCCCCCCCTAAATGTAAAAAAATGCCCCATTTTGCCCCCCCTGGTCAACAAAAATGCCCCTTTTTGCCCCCTACCCTACAAAAAGCAAAACTATCCCAGTTTCCCAAAAAAAAGATCAAGAAATACTCAAAAAAAAAAATTTTGGCGCTTTGCGCCAAACAGACAGTTACTATTCATTTAACCTTACCAAATTTTTTAATTAGTGTAGAAATTAGGTTATAATCTTTTTTCACTGAACATAACAAACCAGGTAATAGGAAGTATTTTATTTTGTATAATATAAACTTATTACCAAAGAAATTTTGTACATCCCAAATGATGATACACAAAATTACCCCTCATATAGATTACAATTAGTGGATGAAATGTATGTAAACTCGACTTAATTAACCAACCAATCAAAATTCCATTTAAGTCCCCAAAGTTGTTGAGCCAACGAATAAGAAAATTTTATATGAAATATTGGGAACTAGTGTAATAAATAGCCCAAAAACCCCTCCCTCCCTGCATATTTGAAGAAAAAAATTTGTGCTTCGCGCCCTTCCAAATGGTTTCTGCTTTTTATCACATTGTATATTTTGTTTTTATTTCTATAAAAACATGTGTAAACAACAAATATTTAATCAAAAAGTTATTTTATATAAAAAAGAAACAGCGTTGATATTTATCTAAGCCTTTTTCTCAATAATGTATGTATGTCTGTCTAAATGAATAACTATATATGATGTCATATTATTTTCAGGATAAGTTTATCATTTTTTTGTGTACATACCCTTACAAAAAGACATGCTTTTTTTATGGCAATTTTCATTAAAAACCCTTAAAACTAACTACACTCTATATTCCTAACTTGATAAAATACGCCACTCTTGTTGTCTTTAATTGATTTTAGTTCAATGGGGGAGTAAATATTTTTAGGTGCGCTTCATGCACCGCCCTTATAAATCATTGGAAACACCACTTAATAAAAAATTAACAGAGTTTTAAAGTGCCATTTAAAGAGGGTAGGATATGTTGATATAACTTTTTAGCTTTTCTATAATTTACTATGGCTGTCAGTACGTAATGCTAAGGGGGAAATGTGATTTTTTCAACTGCAATTAAAGAAAGAAGGCTAAAACTTAATGTTAACATTCCCATCATTATGGAGTATAATTAACTATTAAAAATTCATGGAAGTCGGACTGCTTTTCAGGACGTTTTTGGCTATTTTTGTATCTTTTAAATTTTGGGTATAGTCCCTTAAGGTACATTTCGCCGTATTTTCACAGTATCTTTTCATCTATTTATAGCTCCTGCAGGGCCAATTGCCTAACCCTGCGGGGAAATTACCTGACCTAACTTAACCTAGAATAACCTATTAAAAGCTACTATGAAAATACAACGAAATGCCCCTTAAGAGGCGTTGCCACAAAAGAGACTATACCCCAAAGTTTTCCATATTTCTAAGAGATTTTTATATCTGTAGATGAAAGGACAAGTAATTTTTTTTATTTTTTACATAGTTCTTTATATCTTTGGTTTTTATGGTACGATAAATTTTTTTGTGGATTATAAGATAAAAAAAAAAAAAATTCTCGCTGTTTCGAGCATCCAGTATGTAATTTACTTTGACTGTCATCACACAACATACAGGAAAAAGGATTTGTGACTTTTTCTATCTAAAATATATATTTATTTCAACAGATGCTCTTTAAATCTACTTGTCTGTATTCTTATTAATGATTTTTTGTGCTTTGCTACTTAAAGATGTTGTCATCCTTGTTGTCATACAATAAAGAAATATTTAAAATCAGTTTTACTTATTAGGTTAATTTTTGGTAAATTATTTCTAAAATGAGTGTTTTTATCTCCCCCCCCCCCAAATTTTTTTAATGGGGTTATTCATCTTTCCTGCTGAGATTTTATAACATCCCCTTCCACCCATAAAAAATGTTTTGTGGTGGGGGGGGGGGGGGAAGGTTAAATTATCTTCTGTACTTTTTTTCATAAAGATGCTTTTTAGCTCCCTTCCCTTCGGTCATTGCAAGGTAGGGAGAAGGGATGGGGGAGAAGAGATGGGGGGTGGGGGAGAGATGGGGGATATAAATGGGAAATAGGGATGGGGGAAGGGATGAGGAAGATGGATAGGGACTAGAAGGCCCATAATCAAATAATCCCACCCCTTAAAACGCCCTTATTTAAAATTAATATATATAATCAAAATGCCCCCCCCTAAAGCAAAGTGCCCCCCCGGGGCACTTTGCTTTAGGGGGGGGCAAAATTTTACAAAATCTTCAAAATGCCCCCCCCTAGACAAAGTGCTTCGCACGCCACTGCCTGACGCCCTTCTACGCAAATTATTTTTATGCTTTTTAAAAATGAAATAAAATAGTATTTAATCTAAAATAATAAACATTTAAATTATCTTTTAAGGTGCGTGCCAATGTAATAGTCAATCAAACTTAAAGGGCGAATATAGGTTTGATATAATATGAGCTTATTTCAAAGGTGCCATTATATAGATTATAAATAACTTAAGGATATTGACATATCTAATTGTATAAGTCTGTTTATAGCTTAAAACCTTTCTAACTCAAGATAATATTATGTAATTAGTGTGGTTCCCTAAGAACTCAAACACCCTAGCATCACACAAGGCTTCGTGGCAAGGTTGAATTAAAAAGCTTTCGTTAAGGGATAGTCGTAATAACGTGGAAACCAATTAATCAGGGGTAAATATACCCATCTTCTACCTTAATACAAATTATATAAAGTAAAATATTTAAAAGTTTAAAAAAACATCAAATAATGTAAAAAGTAAAAAAAAAAATTGATAAAATTTTCTTGGAGGAAGGATGATTTCAAATCCCTGTTTTTTTAAGGTTCGTGTGTGTGTGTGTTAAAATTGCGTACATCGGGGTTTTTATATTTTCCAGAATTAACCAATGATCTTTGTACAGAAAATAAACTTTAAGACGTATTATTTACCCTAGTCAAAACTTTTACGCAAATTATTTCTACGCTTTTTAAAAATTGAATTAAAGAGTATATAATCTAAAATAATAAACATTTAAATTATCATTTAAGATGCGTGCCATTGTAATAGTCAATCAAACTTAAGCAAAATAGTCAAAAAAAAGTCTTGTAAAGGGCTAAAATAAACCGTTTGTCGTTAATCTCATTTATCATATGTTCAATTGAAACAGAAAATTGCAAAATCTACTTAAGGATTTTTTTGAATTTTTAAATTTGGCATAGATATTCTAAAAGTATGAAATGGCACCTTTTATATAAGCTCATATCATATCGAACCTATATTCGCCCTTTAAGCAAAATAGTCAAAAAAAAAGTCGTGTAAAGGGCTAAAATAAACGATTTTGTCGGCAATCTCATTTATTATATGTTCAATTGAATCAGAAAATTGCAAAATCTACTTAAGGATTTTTTTGAATTTTTAAATTTGGCATAGATATTCTAAAAGTATGTAATGGCACCTTTGATATAAGCTCATATCATATCGAACCTATATTCGCCCTTTAAGGCTTTTCCTTTATTTCAACAGCGCAATCCGTTAGTTGCACCCCCCCACCAGAATATTCTAAGGAAAACTTAGTCTCATATTAAATCCTTTTTATTCTTTTACAATGTCATAATTTACCTATAAAAAAATATGTATTTTTATAAACTTAACACTAGTATATAAAAGCCCTTAAGTAAAATATAACCATCACAAAAACCTTTCCCAAGCAAAATATGAATATGACTATAAAGCTTCACGGTAAAGCTTAAACTTCAATTTTAGCCCACAGATGTTTTAGAGAATACCTCCAAGCTTTTTACAGTTAACAAGTATCTTTTAGACAATAAGATATTCCAACAAAGAAATGAGTTACAGCCCCTATTAAAGCCAATACTTTTTCATACACCTTTTTACAAACTTCTATTTTTTAGTTAAATTTTCTTTATCTAATAATTAAAATAAACTTTTAGATTTTACTAAAATGCTCTTTATATATTATTAGAAAAAAACCATGTTTCCTACTTGTAAAAACAACAACTAAACCTTTTTGTTACTTATGAAATGTTGTTATTAAAATTCAGGAAAATTAGTTATATTATTGTTAGTAAAACAACCTATGTATGTAACCTTATAAAGCCATACCTATTTAAAACATAGCTATCCTTGTTAAACAGTTAACCAACAAAAAATACTTTTAGCTTTTAGACCCTTCTCTCTCTCCTTTTTTCTATAGCCAACACCTAATAATTTTTGTATAAAAAGGCAAAACTCCTTCTAAAAAATCAGTTCAGCTTAGCAGTAACAACTGCTAACAAGCCCTTGTGCTCACCCCCAGCCTCCCATAGGTATGGCGTTTGACAAGTGTCTTGACAAGCTCTGAATTAAGTATCTGTGACAGATATGCTATAAAAATCTGTCACAAATATTTATGAAGGATATTGTCAATTCATTAGTCGAGTTTAGTATTATTAAATGTGTATCTATGTCTACATGTATTTGATTATATAATAAGTACTTCTTTTCAATATACTTTTTCAACTTTTAACCTTTTTCCTTTTATAGTTTAGTCACATGCGTGGTAAAGATATATAAATAACTTTAGGACTTAACTATTCATCTATCTAACATTCTCCACTACAACTTTGCAATCTTAATATACCATCTATTCTGTTTGTCAGTCTACAAGTAAGTCCTTCTAACAGTCACTCTATTGTCATTAACTCTAATACAACTAAAAGTACAATTTTAGCTTCAAAATTTAATCTTAAACTCCAGGATAGGTATTTTTATTTATAATCATTGGGTGATTGTGTAAATCATCTTATTGTCCATTGTCTTATCCCCTTAGATCCCTACTGGGTCAGAATTAGTCCTTACCTAGCCTAACGGCCTTACTGGCCCCGAGGACATTGTTGTGGTACTCGAACTGGTTCTTGATGCCCTCATCTCCAGAATTATCTGCACCTAGAAGCAAGATTAATAACATTTGCATTAAAGCGAAACTGAAAAACTTAAATTATGCTTTTTAAATAAAGAACAGTTTACTCACTGTCCTTTTCTGTGCAGACTTTCAACCCCAATAAAAATGATTAGAATAACGTATGAGCTAGGATAAATTACCATAGAAAAGTTTATTCGCTGTTATTATGTAAAGTTACTTGATGTCTGCCCGTCCCTTAAGATCATGATAACCACTGAACCGATTGGGCTCTACTCTTCAGGCAATATATCTACTGGTCCTGTGGTTTAAGCTATTTTTTTGGGGGGTGGGACACCCTCAACCCATCAAAAGTGAAAATTTCCCTTCCCCCCCCCCAAAAAAAAAATTGTTTTTAGGCAGTTACTTCACATAAAATAGCAGCATCAGAAATACTTAATTTTATTTTTTTTCAAATTACCTCCTAGGCCAAAGCCCCTAGAGGCTAGGGGCGAAGTCGCTAGTTGTAATATATACCAATGAATAAACAAATGAGTTTGTTTGCTAAAAATTCCTTTTTAAAGAGCGAATATAGGTTGAATATGATATGGGCTTAAAATTTAGGTCCAATTCTATACTTTTAGAATATCTATGCCAAATTTTAAAAATCAAAAAAAACCTTAAGTAGATATTGCAATTTTCGTGTTCACTTCAACATATAACAAATCAGATAAACAACAAAATCGGCTTTTTATCCTTTTTAAGACTTTTTTTTGACTATTTTGCTTAAGTTTGATTGACTATTACATTGCAGGGAGTAAGGGAGGGGACAATGGATCGAATATTCAATTTTTAAGGAGTCTCAGACTTTGGGGACTGGCTTAACGGGAATGTGCACGAATACAGCAGATTCTTACTGATTTTGGGGACTTGCGCATTAATGCCCCGCTAACTAGCTGAGCTAGTTTTGAATATGCAGACAGAAAAGTTTGTTATTTATCGCTGGTTTTAACAAATATTTTTTCCCAAGAAAATGTCTTTTCATGTATAGAAACTCTACTGTGATATTTATGTATTAAATAATCTAAGAACCGCTTGAATTTAGGGTCAGTTATAAATATATCAGAAGGGTTGAGGTAGTTCTAAACAAGATTTTTCTAGTGATTAATTACAGAATGTTTACTACATTGTGATGTGTTGATAATTTAATTTTCAAGTAAATGATTTTTTTCTTAGAACTAATTTTGTTCTAAATTAGGTTACCATGATCCCTTCACAATTTTGGTAAAATTTTCTTGATAAATCTGGTTTTCATTGCTTTTCAGCAAACCCTCTTAAATTGAATTAATTGCCCATTGTCCCCTCCCTTACTCCCTGATTACATTGGCACGCATCTTAAATGATAATTTAAATGTTTATTTTTTTAGATTATATACTATTTTATTCAATTTTTAAAAAGCGTAAAAATAATTTGCGTATTTGTGCGTCAGGAGTATTGACTAAAGTAAATAATACGTTTTAAAGTTTATTTTCTGTACAGAGATCATTGATTAATTCTGGATGATATAAATACCCTTGAGTACGCATTTTTCAACACACACATACACGAATCGGTAGCAAAATTTTCTCCAGAAAAAAATATAAGAAAAAATGAAACAATGTTCAATTGTCCCCTTTAAATTAATTATACCTAACAATTACAATATAATTTTCATACTGACATGTAATAAAATTTTTCCTGTAAAGTTTTTTTTTTAAATTCATATACTTTATACTTTAGTGGAGAATATTGTTAAGGAAGTAAAAATCCAAGTTACAAAATAATACATTGATAACTGGTTTCAACATTTTATTTAACGAAAGCTTTTTAATTCAACCTTCCTAAGAATCCTTGTGTAATGCTAGGGTGTTTGGAGTTCTTAGGGAACCATACTAATTACATAAAATTATCTTCAGATGTCCAGGTTTTAAGCTATAACAGACTTATACAATTGAATATGTAAATATCTTTAAGTTATTTATAATCTATGGAATGGCACGGTTTTTTTGAGCCCATATCATATTCAACCTATATTCGCCCTTTAAGTTTGACAAATTAACGTGTCTGACTGACCTAAGGTTATATTCCACGGATATCAAAATAAAAAACTATAAGATTAAAATCAGTTTTGTTAGCCCGGGGGGCTAAAGGCCTGGACTGAAAAAGTATGTTATCATTTTTATTTTATTATTCTTGGAAAATTATCTGATGTACGATGCAACACATGATTTTTTAGTATGTCTAAGAAACGGTTCTAATCTACCGGATTTTATTCTGTTTTGAAGCCATGCTGAAAATCTATTCACCTTCTATATCCATCATCAAAGGAACTCCAGCTTACGCCATTTTAACTTCTGTATAAATTGTTTAATATATCTGAAAATGGATAGAAACATAAAAACTACATACAATTTTAGTATGGCATATAAGAAAAGTTAATTGAAAAATTTGGACACTGGCATTTTAAATACAAAGTTTTTGAGTCAAAGAATAAGAAAGCATGTTAATAAAACTTTGGGTACCATTTAATGATAATAATGGAAGTATTATTAGTTTTGTTTAATATTGATAAATTGTTAAAAAAAAGATATATTTAAAATTGTCAAGCAAATGGTAATTATAGAAGTAGGCACATTATTTACGAAAAAAAACATTTTTCTGCATGAGGTCTCAGATTTTGATAAAAACTTCCAGTCCCCTTCATTTGGTCATAAAACTAAGGGCTGGGTGATTTTTAACCTTCTTAATCCATTTAAAGTCCGATTTTTCGCGCATTTTCTCACTGTGGTGTTTTCACAATGAAAAAAAGGCATTTTTTCATGATTTTCAAGTTTAAAATTTTTAGGACCAGAGACTATTTCTTCATTTTTGTACAACTTTTCAAGGCACATAATTTGTTATTTATACATCAACCGCCTCCGGCGAACCGTTTTGCCGTTATTCACCGCCAAAGGCGGAATTTTGACCTTTTTTACCGTTCTTGAGGTTTTAACGAGCATTTTTGGTAAGAAGGCGTTGATTTATCAAGATCACTCTGAAATACTTTTATTTAGGCTATTTTATTTACTAAATTTCATGTGAAGTAAATTTTTTTGTGTATCCAACCCATTTTTGTCAAAAGGAATTTTAAATGGACGTGATTTATGTTTCTTTTATTACCAATGTTATATCAAGTATTAATATTATATTCACTTCATTCACTTGTTTTAACAATTGATATCCATCTTAACGAAAAACGGTTAGATGCACAAAAATTTTTATTTCACATGAAATTTAGTAAATAAAATAACCTAAATAAAAGTATTTCAGAGTGATCTTGATAAATCAACGCTTTCTTACCAAAAATGCTCATTAAAACCTTGAGAACGGTAAAAAAGGTCAAAATTCCGCCTTTGACGGTGAATAACGGCAAAACGGTTCGCCGGAGGCGGTTGATGTATAAATAACAAATTATGTGCCTTGAAAAGTTGTACAAAAATAAAGAAATAGTCTCTGGTCCTAAAACGACTCCTTCCCCCCAAAAAGGGGCAAAAACCACCATTTTTTAAAAACATTCACAGGGTGTCCCAAAAGTGTGTAAATTTGTAAAATAGGCAAATATTATTGTTATTAGTCAAAATCTGTATCTATATGACTGTTTTAGGTAACTAAAAAAAGAAAGAAAAAATTTTAAAAAACAAAAATTTTTTTTTCATTTTTTGAAAATACAGGGTGTCCAAAAAATATAAAAATTGTAATCTGGTCAGAAAACACTATGGCCTAACATACTTAGATACTTTGTATGCTAATTTGAAAAAAATAATCAATTTGGACCAATTTTTAGCTCTACAGACGCAAAAATCACTTTTACAGGGTGTTTCAAAAATTTCTCAGGTGTCCAAATTTGGAGTTACCACGCCAAATTTACTTCATATGTGTTTTAAAATGGATGATATTCACTCTCAATGCAAGAAATGGGCAAAATTCGTTTCCTGACAGTGTCAAAAGTTTAAAAAACCTGTTTTGACATTTTTCTTGGGACACCCTGTAATTCTTGATTTTTGTGATTTTAAAGACAAATTCTATATAGTACCCATTTGGGGGATTAATTTGATATATAAAACATGTATGTAAGTTGAAAATTAATGTAAAAATTTTAAACTTGAAAATCATGAAAAAATGCCTTTTTTTTCATTGTGAAAACACCACAGTGAGAAAATGCGCGAAAAATCGGACTTTAAATGGATTAAGAAGGTTAAAAATCACCCAGCCCTTAGTTTTATGACCAAATGAAGGGGACTGGAAGTTTTTATCAAAATCTGAGACCTCATGCAGAAAATGTTTTTTTCGTAAATAATTTGCCAGTAGTATTAGTTTTGTTGAATATTTATAAGTTGTTAAAAAAAGATATTTTTAAAATTGTTAAGCAAATGTTAATAATTGAAGTATTATTAGGTTTGTTAAAGATTGATAAGTTTTTAAAAAAAAGATATATTTAAAACTGTTAAGCAAATATTATACTATATATATAAGCAACATAAAAAATATATATATTGACATGTTTTCACAAGAAAAAAAAAGTTTTATTTAAAATTGTTAAGCAAATGATAATAATGGAAGTATTATTAGTTTTGTTAAATATTGATAAGTTGTCAAAAAAAGATATATTTAAAACTGTTAAGCAAATGATAATAATGGAAGTATTATTAGTGGTAAGTTGTCAAAATAGGTTGTATTCAATAAAATTAGGTATACCTATCTTACAACATGGTATACCTTCCAATATATAGGTAAACCTTTTATTAGTGTTATTACAAAATAGGTTGTATCCAATAATATTAGGTATACCTATCTTACAATATGGTATAGCTTCCAATATATAGGTAAACCTTTCATTAGTGTTATTACAAAATAGGTTGTATCCAATAATATTAGGTATACCTATCTTACAATATGGTATGCTTTCCAATATTTAGGTAAACCTTTTATTAGTGTTATTACAAAATAGGTTGTATCCAATAATATTAGGTATACCTATCTTACAACATGGTATACCTTCCAATATATAGGTAAACCTTTCATTAGTGTTATTACAAAATAGGTTGTATCCAATAATATTAGGTATACCTATCTTACAATATGGTATAGCTTCCAATATATAGGTAAACCTTTCATTAGTGTTATTACAAAATAGGTTGTATCCAATAATATTAGGTATACCTATCTTACAATATGGTATGCTTTCCAATATTTAGGTAAACCTTTTATTAGTGTTATTACAAAATAGGTTGTATCCAATAATATTAGGAAAACCTATCTTACAACATGGTATACCTTCCAATATATAGGTAAACCTTTCATTAGTGTTATTACAAAATAGGTTGTATCCAATAATATTAGGTATACCTATCTTACAATATGGTATAGCTTCCAATATATAGGTAAACCTTTCATTAGTGTTTTTACAAAATAGGTTGTATCCAATAATATTAGGTATACCTATCTTACAATATGGTATACCTTCCAATATTTAGGTAAACCTTTCATTAGTGTTAAAAAAAATAATATTACTTATTTTCAAAACATAGAAAGATATCAAATAATAAAAGCAATAAGTATTATCCCTCAAAATCTTACTTTTAAGAAAAATATATTGTAAAGACTTGCTTTAAAGTTAGGTAAGGAATAAAAATAAGAAAATTTGAAAAGGGGATTTGATTAGTTCACTAAAATATAAGAGATTTTACAAAAAAAAATTAAAACTAAACTTACTTTTAAATATCTCAATTTAAAATTGACTTTAAAAATGGGGTATTCCTGTCCAGTTTTTTGTTTAGGAATGAATATTTCTTACCCAAGGGAATAAATGATAGACCGATAAGGAATATCATTCTCATTTAAACAAAAACTCATTTTTATGCTAGTAAAATGTGGTTTAATTTTGGTTTTTAAATTTCATTTATTTCCCTGGTATAATTTTTCTTTCTTTTAGTAATTAATAAAAATTATAAAATCTTCCAAAAAAAATCAAAAATCTTCTAAAATCATACCAGGGATATAAATGAGATACCAGGGAAATAAATGAATATTTACATCCACTATTTAAGGGGTTGTTTATATGGGAATGAGCTTTTATAATTGTTTTGAATGTAATATAAATATCATTGTACAAGTGTAACTTAAGTACATAAAGGTTGAAATCAAGAAAAAAAATGTAGTTCAGGCAACTGTTTGAATCATAATCAAAACATATTTAAAGTTTATTTCAAGAGGAGGGGTATTTATCTTAAGATTTGGGGTTAGTAAGAGTGGGGGAGTTACCAAATAATTGGCTGCAGGTTTTATAAAATATCCCCTTGCTTTAAATCTCTCCTTTGGAAGTCCTTAGCCTAAATAACTTGAATCAAAATAAAAAAAAGTTTAAACTTTTTGAAAAAGTTAAAACTGTAGTACGGATTTGATTTTATAATCTTTTAAGGAACAATATGGCTTTATAATGAAGCAGTGCCTCTAAAAAAATGAGGTCATACAATACAAATGACCAATAATAGGCCAGTATACATTCAAATTGACCAATAGTAAAATGTATACTGGCTTATCATTGGTTATTTGTATTGCATGACATCATTTTTAGAGGCACTTTAATCTGATTCCATGATAGTTGTTGGAAATGTATACCCTGATTACTTTTTAATCTATAGCATCTTTGGATATCAGGAATGCAGCAACTTCAGTGTGTCCGTTAAATTCTGCATTCCATAAAGCAGTTCTACCTAAAATTATTTATACTGTATAATAATAAACTCTGGTTGCCAAGATACCTAATTATTATATTGTGCGAGACATTTTACACAAATTTAGGTTTTCTATAAAACACTAGCAACTCCACACCTAGAAACCTCTAGAGGAACAGGGAAAGGGTGGGGGGGGGGGGAGACAAGGCGACCTTCCACTTGATGAAAGGGTGAAAAAATCTTGATAATTTAAAACCTGAACTTAAGAAGCTTTACTGTATCATATCAGTTAAGCTATCGACATACAGCATCTTCTTACTTTTATATAAGGACACTATTATAAATGTAGATAGACATTGACATATATAGATGCAAAATATCTAGACACTAAAGAGATAAGAACATTTATATACATAATACATATATCATAATTGAATAATATAAAGGTGTAAATACTAATTTTAGATGATATTTTGTAATTTGTATCTTTAGTATGTGTGTACATTTATATTAAGGAAGAAAATGATTGTCTTTAAATAATCAAATAGAGAATTAAAAACTTACCATCTTCATCCTTGTCATTTAAATTAACTCCATTGTTGGCCAGGTACTTCACAACCTCCAGATGTCCTTCATGGGCAGCCCACATCAATGGAGTGTCTCCTTTAAAAAGAAACATGATAATACAATACAGGATATATAGTTATAGCTAGTCAGATTTAGTTGTGCTTTACAGAGAAGCTTTATATTTGCGTTTTAGTGAGTAGTAATAGTTACTTTTTAAAAATTAGATCTTTTAGAAGTATATATGTCTGTATTCATTTGAGTATGCATGCATTTAAGTACAGTTATAGTTACAGTTTTGTTAAGCATAGGGTTAACTTAACCAACAAATATTTTGTCTTTCAATAGGAAAGAAATAATAGTATGTAAACAATTGAATAGGGAATTAAAAACTTACCTTTTTCACTCTTGTCATTTAAAGTATCTCCATTGTTGGTTAGGAACTTCACAACCTCCAGATGTCCTCCATAGGCAGCAAACATCAATGGAGTCCATGCTTTAAATAAAATCATGATAATACAAAACAGGATTTATAGTTATAGCTAGTCAGATCTGGTTGTTTTTTATTTTGGTAAAATTTGTAGCTTTTAGAGTGTTTTGCCTCATAAATATTGTATTCTGGTATAGAGTAAAATTAGGCCTTATGATTTTACTATAAAAATTCACTAAAAAGTTAATTCTTTATAATATATGAATGATTTTACATTAACCCATTAGTGACGAACCGGGTTTTAAAACCCGGTTCCAGAAAATCACAAAAATAACCAGTTTCCAGCTTCATAATTGCATCATTCTCAGTATGAGTCCCCCCTCTACTACCCTGGTTTTCATTTCCCCCTGGAGCAGTCAATTTTGCTTACTTCCGTTTGCTGGTATAGCTCAACAAAATTTGAGAACCACGAAAATTTTGGTGAATTCAAAATACCCCTTCTAACTTTTTTGTTTTTATAGTAAAGTTGCTGATTTTTTTTTGAAATCTAAAGTTTATTGACAAGTACATCTATTTGTGAAAACGTAAACGTTTTATTCAAATTATTATTTTTTATCGTTTTTTACGCCCTATTATGACCCGGTTCGGCATGGCCATAAATACCCGGCAGTTTTAAAACCCGGCTCGGCTTTGGTTTTATTACCCGGTTTTAACTTTTCAACCATTAAATATTTGTTTATGATTTATTATTCTTGAGCCACCCTAATCAGTATACCCTAGTAATCTCTATATGTGTCCTCCAATAGTTTTATGCTCTTTTTCTGATATGTATCATCCAATTTTTATATGTTCTTTTTTTGTGTATGTCAGGTTTTAAAACTTCGACAAACGGGCTTTTTTACCCGAAACGGCAGCCGAAACACTAAATTTGAAATAAATTGATCGTATATTACTTGTAGCCCTATAGATTACATGAGGTTGTGTAGTTTTCAATTACGGATCGTATCAAAGTTCTAAAAAGTGTTCATCTCACTTTGGGCATTCAAAAATTACATTTTTAATTTTTTTGTGGAAATAACCGGGTATTTAGAAAAAAACGGGTTTTAATGCCGACAGAAACCGCCCAAAACGGGTCTCAATGCCTGTTGGGCATTTATGGCCATGCCGAACCGTTTTTTTTTGCAAATTTCCTCTGCACGCCACTAGAGCAAAACAAAAAAATTGGAATTCCGTTTTTACCATTATAAAGCTTCCCTGAGATTTTCAGCTCGATCGGCCCATAAAAGTGGTGCTCGGCACTAATGGGTTAACATGTTTGTGTTCTATCACTTATTTTAAAAACATAAAAAATGGCTGTAAAGGGTTAAATGACAACAAATGTTTATGCAATACAACAAATTTATTTTTGTCACATATACAAATGTGATATAAAATAAGATTATTCAAACTTATTTTTAAAAATAATTTTAAAAAGTATGTATCTTTTATGTGTTTTTATTCTTTTCATTTTAATTTTAAAAAATTATTTAACTACATTGGAAATAAGTCACTTTGTGAAAACACTCTTTTTTTGAATTGTAAAGAATTGAAATGTTTTTTATTGTATCAATATAAAGTGAATTATATAAAAATGTTCTGTAAGCCACAATATTACCTGAAGTAAAAAAAGAGCTTTTAGTCTTTTCATTCACATTAGCTCCATTATTGGTTAGGAACTTCACAACCTCCAAATGTCCTTCTTTAGCAGCCAACATCAATGGAGTCTTTTCTTTAAATAAAAACATGATGATATAATACAGGTATTCAGATCTGGTTGTGCTTTACAGAGAAGCTTTATATTTGCCTTTGAGTGAGTAGCAATAGTTACTTTTTGGAATTTAGATCTTTTAGATGTATATATGTCTGTATTCATTTGTGTATGTATGTATTTATGTACAGTTATAAAGGGTGTTTTAAAAAAAACCAATCGCTTCACTCATTTCAATATAAACCCTACAGTTTTAGTCAAAAACTAACAAAAAATGACCCAAATCATGTCCAAGCAATGACAATGAGAAATCGTTTTAAGTACTTAAAATCTTGTAGATAGACCCCATAATGTTTAGAATCTTTGATGGAGCATTTAAAGACCTTTCTATAGACACCTTAACCAGGTTTCTAACTCAATCCTAGCCAATTTGGCATAAAAAATACAGACCCATCAAACATTTAGACATGAAAAGTCTCTCTAGTTCTTGATGTTTGACAGATCTTTCTTTTTGATGTCAAAATGGCTCAGATTGTGTTAGAAACCTGATTAAGGTGTCTAGAAAGATATTTATATGTCCCATCAAAAATTCTAAACATTATGGGTTCTATTTACAAGATTTTAAGTACTTAAGAGAGTTTGTTCTTTTTTTTAAAGACAGAGCAGTCATGTCTAAATGTTTGATTGGTCTGTCTTTTTGATGCCAAATTGGCAAGGATTGAATCAGAAATCTGGTTAAGGCGTCTATAGAAAGGTCTTTATATGCCTCATCAAATACTCAAAACATTATGGGGTCTATCTGCAAGATTTCAAGTACTTTAGACAGTTTATTCTTTTTAAAAAAAGACAAAACTGTCTTGATTTGTAATAAAATATGCACTCTCCACCATAGACGTCCAAGGGGGGGGGGGGGTAATGGGGCAATTACCCCCCCAATTTAAAATTTACCCCTACCCTGGGGGTGCTGTAGGCACCCCCAACCATTTAGCAGGGGGTATTTACCCCCCCCAAATAATTTTTGGGGGGTAAATACCCCCCCCCCCAAAATAAAAAATCTTTAATAAAAAAATTTGTTGCGCGCTTCACGCGCATTTTTAATGCTATATATTTAATAAAATTTAAATTACCTCCCCCAAAAATTTTACCCCGGGGGTAAATTTTGGGGGGGTAAACTATATTTACCCCTGCCAACAGATTTCAGGTGGGGTAATTACCCCCCCCAAGCAAATTTTACCCCCGGGGTAAAAAGTTTGGGGGGGGTAAAAAAATTTGAGGCACGCTTCGCGTGCCATTTTACTCCCTCCAAAAAGCATTACCCCCCCCCTAAAAATTTTTTACCCCTACCAAAATAAAAAGCCTGGACGCCCCTGCTCTCCACGTAGGGAAAAAATTCCACAAGGGCTAGGACTCGAGCATTAGTGCTCAGTACAGGTTAGTAGAAATCAAAATTCAATAGTGTTTTCTCATTAGCATTGCTTGGACATGATTTGGGTCATTTTTGTTAGTTTTTGACTAAAACTGTAGGGTTTATATTGAAAAGAGTGAAGTGATAGGTTTTTTTTTAAACACCCTTTAGAATGTTAAGCAAAGGGTTAAGTCAACCAACAAATATTTTGTCTCTTAAGTTATATGTAAAAAAATAAAATAAGATTAAAAACTTACTTGTATTATCCATTTCATTTACATTAGATCCTTTGATAATTAGGAACTTCACAATCTCCAGATTTCCTCCACTGGCAGCATACATCAATAGAGTTCCTCCTTTTAATAGAAACATGATATTACAATACAGGATTTATAGTTATAGCTAGTCAGAACTGGTTGTGCTTTACAGAGAAACTTTATATTTGCATTTAGAAGCTAGTTATAGTTAATTTTTAAATTTTAAATTAAATCTTTTAGAAGTACATATGTCTGTATTCATTTGTGTATATTTATGTAAAGTTATTAGAGCTAATCACAAACAATTCATAAGGGACCCCTTAAAAATAGGGTATCTTTAGCTTTACTTTAGTTTAGGGGAGATAGGCTACCCTTAAATTTAGTAATGTCAAGCTTAAAGTGGCTGCGAATTTGCAAATAACGTTATATATATAGGTAGATAACTGACAAATGAAGATAAATCTTTAAAAATATTGCCTAAAAAAATGACAAATATCTAATTAGATGAAAAAGAATTTTCAAATTTTCTAAACTGAAGGATACCGCGCTTATCATTATTATGAAAACTGAATAATAAATGCATTAAATATGAACAACTACAATGATTTATAGAAAATTGCATTCAAAATAGATAAAGCATTGTGTATTTTTTTAAATGTCATTTAAAAGTAACACGACATGACAATAATGTTAATGATAAAAAATGCAAAAAAGAAAAATACTCACAGTTCGAACAGTAAAATGTTTTTTACCAGCATGACATTTAACTACCTTTCTCTCTCTCTCTATCTATCTGTCTCTCTCTCCATCTCTCTCTCTCTCTCTCTCTCTCTCTCTCTCTCTCTCTCTCTCTCTCTCTCTCTCTCTCTCTCTCTCTCTCTCTCTCTCTCTCTCTCTCTCTCTCTCTCTCAATCTCTCTCTCTATCTCTCTCTTTCTAAATATATAGTTTACAAAAGAGGTAATATTTTCTACCTAACTCTACCTAGGTTAGTTTTGAATTAAATATTATTTAAAGTATAAAAAGATTATCATTCTGATCTTGTAATTTTATATTTAATTTTATTTAATTCACTAGCAACTTTTTTAATAAAAATAAAATAGCCTAAAACCATCGCTACACACAAAAAAGCTTACCACTTTATAAAATAGGATAATGTTAAATCTTTTCATTAAAAACTATACCTTCTTTCTATTCTGTATTCAGGGAGGAAATGGATATTTAGCTGTTTATTACATTAGTTCCCAAAGTTAATGACATTTTATTCGTTGAATAAATAACTTTGGGGACTTTCATTTAATTTTTTATTGGTTGGTTCATTACTATGAGTATAAACCAAATGTTTAAATCACTAAATATAGTTTACAAAAGAGGTAATTTTGTGTATATTTTCATTGTGGATATCCATTAATTTATCGACCATTGTCTTATGCCTCTAGTTCCCTGGTAATTTAGGTGTGTGTGTGTGTTAGTGTTACTAACACGCACCACGACAGTTAATGAGTGTGTGTGTGCGTGTGTGTGGCAAGATAGGTGGGGTATGTGTGTGTGTGTGTGTGTGTGAGAGAGATTACAATAACTATTCATTGGAATAAAAAAAATAATGTTTATTTTTATGGAAAAACTTTAGTAAAATGATTGAATTTTTTGCTGAAGTATATAGCAAATATAATAAAATTTTACTTTTTAAACAATTAAATTCTAAAATATCATTCCTTCTAGAGATTTGAACAATTTTTCTATTGTCTTTATACTGACTCAAACATACCGAAATTTAGTTAATGATTAAATAAACCAAACTTTTTCATTACATTTTAAAGAAAGTTTGAAGACAAATATTAATAGAGGTTTATTACAAAATTATTTCCTAAGTATTGATTTTTTTGTTTTTATCTGCAAGCAAAAAAATGGCTTTTTTTCTTATAGTTTAATTATTGCTCAAATTTTAACGTTAACTTCGTGTGGAATTGAACTTGGCATTTTAATCAAATTTTTTTCTAACTTCTTGGAGCTTTTAAGAAATTATTGTAAGAAAATTATTTAAAAAATAAGGAAAGGTAAATAAAAATGAATTCTGAAAAAACTAATTCGTGATCTCTTTAAGTAAAGATTTTGATAGGCATACTTTAGCCTTACATAAACCTCTCATAAACAAGTGTACATAAGCCTGTACTAATCCTTCCTTATTACATCAACTTGCAATAAAAAAAAGGAATATTTTAAAATCTTTCTTAACTTATCCTTTATGTATTTGTTTATGTAAAATAACATGGATTTGAAAAAAAAGTATTTCATAAATAAATTACAGTTCTCTTCATTATTTGTAAGAATGGATTTGTAACAAATCAAGGGAATTTAAGAATGGACAAAATCAGTAGACCTGGCCATTATTGCTGTGCTAAATCATATTGTTGTTGCACCTCTTACCAAACTAAAAGAATTTAAAGAAGATTAATTAACTTTTGTTAAAAAAAATTTTGATATTTAATTGTTAAAAAAATATTTTAAACCTTTTTCTAATAATATCGTGGATTTAAAAGATTTTTATTAGCAAAGTTACTCTATAATATGAATTTATGTCTGTCCATCTGAAACATTTAGGGGAAATTTAATATTTGAGAAAGCCATTTTGGTTAATAGAAAAGGTTCTGATTGATTTGAAAACAATTTATTTTATCTTTATTTTAATTTCAACATTAAATGAAAATATGCTTAAAAATGATATTGGAAAAGATGTTGTCTTAACTCTTACTAGTTTTCCTCATGACATTAAAGGTTGCACCACCAATGTATTTTCCCCTCTCTCTTTTACTTTACTTACTGCTTCTCTTTTAAATCCCTTTCCCCAAATAATCTTAACATTGTCAGCCCTCCCCCGTCCCCTTTCATGTGTTCATATATACCCTTTTCCAACCCTTTACCCCATTTATGTATGCTTTTAAGATACCTAGGCCCCTCCTCCCTCCACCCCCCCCCCCCCCAGTTAGTGTTCTTTATTTTGGGTTTTATGAGCGTTTTGCAATAGCAAAGACTTAAGAGCGTTTAAAAGTTATCATGAATGAGGCTGTACATTTTTATCTTACATTTTTTTTCCTTTTTCCCCTTAATCTTAATCGTGTTTTTAATACGTTAAAGATAATATTTGTTTAGCTGATTTATAAAAACTCTTCCTATCTTTTCTGTAAAAGATATGATACCCTAAGAAAAAATAAGGCTTTCCTTATTTTATTTAAATAATAATGAATGAAATTCTTTCTTAGCTAGACAATTTGATTAATTTTTTTAACAAATCATATTGTAGATTAAATTTAACTTTACTACAGAAAAAAAATTAACAATCTATTTGCATGAATTTGTCTATTGGATGTACTCTTTGCATTTTTCCTTTCTTATTAGAGAGTTGCTAAACAAGAATGACAACATCAATAAAAGCGAAGCTCTAAATTTGTTTCATAAGATGAAGATGAATAGGATAACTAAATAATTAAAGTTTTTATAAAAAAAAAGTTTTACAAATCAGTATGTTTAAAATGAACATGTGGGCATTTGGATAACAATTATAGAGTTGCTAAATCGTATCTAACTATTACAGGAAACATTATTTGAAATTGATAGGATAATTCTTATATGCCTGAATTAATAATAGGAGCTATCAGATACAGATGGACGGACCTACCCTTATTATAGAAAAGCTTCGCTTTTAAAAAGAGTACAAAGTTGCATTATCTCAATAAAATTTGTTATGTAATTACATTTATGTTCCCAATCTTATTAGTATTGTTATTTTTAAAATTTTAGATTTTAGGAACCTGCCTAATTGAATAGATATAGGACATTTAGATACACATTTTCTAATGCAGCCAATAGGTAAACAATGTAGCAATAATTCGGCCATATTATTGGTTAAAAATCGTGCAGATTTTTGTACAAAAGTGAGGACGTCAAAATATGTGGGGAAGGGGGGGGGGGGAGCTATGGTTGTTTATCTTCCTAAAAATGCTTGAAAAAAAATTTGTTTTTTATTACCCTCACAATAAAATCTTTACCAACATTTGATGAAGGGGTAAATAATTTTTAGTAGTGAAGCTACTCTTTAGATCCAAATGTTTGTCTATCAGTCAGTTTGTCCTTCAAAGACAAAAATGTAGAGAATATGATTATCTCGTCTCCTATTGTACTGCTTTTTAGCAGGTTTTAAATTTTTTCACATTTCCCCCCATATCTTTGGTATTTTTGGTCCGAATTTTAAATTTTTTGTATATAATTATACCAAAATTTAATCCTTACAGATCGGGCCCTAATTCCCAACTTAATAGATTAGGGGGTTAATGTAGCCCTCCCTTTTATCTTGGCTCCTGTTACAGATAGAGACATAAAAAAAATTTCTGGTGGTTCATGTGCATTTTTAGAGAAAACTTTTTCTAGTCATAGCCGTCAGACCGCTTCTTAGCCACTTTTGGGCGGCCAGCCACTAAATATTAAAACAGCTGTAAGGCTGCCAATTTTTAAGCTAGGATCACCAAATTTTACGTGGAAATTTTTTTTATATAAAAAAAATACTTTTCATGACCATCATCCAAAAAACAGCAAATAATGGAAACAGCAATTTTTGGCGGTTACGGCGGTAAAATGGGAGTTGGCGGTGCCAATACATATTTTTATCTGTTTCTTATCACAATAAAAGACAAAATTACAGGTAGGAAATAGAAAATTGGTCAAAAATCGGCCAAGAAAAGGTCAAACTATCATGACCTTACTATACAAGGAAGTTTATTATTGCTCAAGGATTGATATTCATGATACATGTCCATAGTAAGCCAGGCAAAAAATCAGTCATAAAATCCGTCACAGAGTGATAAAATGGTAAAATGGTCATTACACCACTTTTCTCAGATGTTTATTGATATCTAAGTATTCACCAAAAAATAATTAGGTCTCTATTTATTTAGAATTTTATCTAATTTTGATGCCACCTAACCAACTTTGACCGGACACCACAACTGACACAGACCAAATAGCCTTATAAAATCAACTCTAGCCGACGTATAATTACTAAACTTAAAAAGTCATGAAGTAATGAAGGCAAGTGACGTTGAAAAAACTAGAGGGGGGGGGGCTAATTTAGCCCCCTTCCCCCCCCCCCAAATCTGTAAGGGTTAATTTCCCATTGCTCTAAGGGAAACATCCATGGTAATTGGACTGCTTGTTAGCAGGTTTTTGGCTATAGGACTACTTCCTAGAGTATTTAAAGCTAAAGAATCAGGAAAAAATATATCATCAAAAATTTTGTTGCCCAAATTATTTAACTTAAACAAATATGTCTAAATAATGAAAAGCATTTCAGAAATTTATATCATCTAAACATTTTGTTGCTGAAATTATCAAAATCTATTCGTTGGATGTCAAACCTGTTTAAAACAAATTAGAGAAGAAAGAAAAATTAAGTGCTTTAAGAATACCTTAATTTAATCTATCCCTAACTTTTCAAGCTAGGTATACATTATAAGAATTTATGTATCCCTTACCCTCATTGGCCCTTCCCACCTCTACCTGCTTTCTTTTGAATTAAGAACTCTTAGGCATCGCTAACTTTAATGCAAGCCTACCTTAAAGTTGTACTAAAAAAGCTTACATAAATTTGAAACCAACCCTTATCAAAAAAATATTGCACGTTACTTTATTATTATTATTTTTAATTTATATGAGAAAATTAAGACTACAATATTATCTTTAAAAAATACCAAATAATTGTTCTTTAAAACTGGTATATCATATGTTAACTACCTGAGTATAAACTGTATTCCTTTAGTTTACAGAAGATACTTCTAAAAAATTAAATAGATTGTGCGTGGTATGTACTTTAAGATCTAGTCAACATTTAGAACAATTAATGCCTAATATTCGGATACAGGGTTTTGATTTTATTAGAGGGTATTATTGCTTCAACACCTTAAAATATATGAACCGATGAAATAAAAAAATGCATCGTATTTGTGACAATTAATTTCAAAATAAGAATTGCACTTATAAAAATGGAAAGGGAATATACTCGTATTTTATTATCTAAGTTTAATAGTATTTTTCCATTTTTTTAAAATTATTTACATGTATATGAATCTATAAAAAGTTAAGGAGTATTGTTAGTAGCACCCGTCCGAACGAAATTTGAAAGCTATGGAAACTAATTGATCTATGGGTTTTAATTAAGAAATTCTACCGTTTTTAGCCGACTTTTTTAATGGGAAGAAATTAAAAAAATAAGGCCTTTTATACCAAAATGTGTACGGTTTCTACCCAATAGCAGGTCTGCCGAGTTCTCCTAGGATATTTTTATTGGTGGAGCCTGGTGAACCTCTCTTTCTTAGTACCTTTATTATTATATGTAATGTGTTTTACCTATATTTTACATGGTGCCTTTACCAAGTTAAGAAATCACTCTCTACAAAACGTTTTTTTTGACCTTTCTTTATAAATCTAACAAACTTAAAGCTTAGAGGGGTTGTAGCTATTATGTATAACAAAGACAGGATGTGTGTGTGGAACTTGAATAGAAACTACTTAAAAACTAATGAAAGCTATACAATTTTTATGATTTTTAAGCTAAAAGAACCATTAGCTGTTTTAAATAATAACCTTTAAAAAAATATTCTACAAAGAAAGTACAAAAGCATAGTATATTGAACCAATAGATATAGTAGATCTAGATGGTTAATCGGGCCCAATAATTTGTGAAACTTAATAAGGAATTTCCAAAGAGGTAACATTATCCCAAGAAAGTTAACTATTTAAAGATGACTTCTTATATATGTTATGCCATATGCTTTACATCATGCGAGGAAAGAAATTTTTTAACCATATGATTAACCAAAGCAAAGGCTTATCCTATGAAAGACTATTTATAGCTGATTAATTTTGCGAATGATATGAAAGGATAATTGCTCTTTCTAACCAAATTCTGTTTACTTTCTAACCAATATATGGTAGATTGATCCTCCCCTGTATTCCTATTGGCTGAATTTGGGAGTATGTATCTAGATTATATCTTTTAATAATTCTTACTTGATAATAATTTCTTTATTGGTGGAGTCTAAAAGGGTCCTGAATGTCCTGCTTGTACTGTCAGATATCTTGAATTTTTTACGTGTTCCTTTTTTGACGACTTTTTATACAGTTTTGTACTATGAGAGGTGTACATGGAATTTATAGTTGGGTGGGGAACACGAATATAATAGTGTGTTAACACTTTATGGACGAAATGGGCAAACTTTCTATTAAAAAGTTATGAGCTATTTTTTTAAAGAAAATTTAATAATAAAGGGAATAAGATATTTAAGAATATCGCATTAATATTGAAAGAGGACAATGAATAGAAAAATTAATATCATTATGAATCTTTTGAAGCGAAGCTTTTCTAAAATTATGGTTACTTTGTCCGCCCTAAGCCCGCAGCGCTCGGCTCCCTAGTCTGCCTAGCTGCAGCGCTCGGCCCTCTTGCCTGCCTAGCCGCAGCACTCTGCCCCCTTGCCTGCCTAGCCGCAGCGCTCGGCCCCCTTGCCTGCCTAGCTAGAAAAAAACGCCGATAATTAATTTAGGCATGCTAGAATTACCCTATGAATTTCAAAATTTGTATTGTCATTCTTAATCTTAATGCATTATTTATAGGTCGTAGCAACTCTAAAAAACTCTATATAATCTTTAACAAATGTCTGTATGTCACTTTCAAACAAGTTTTTTAAAACGTTGATTTTTAGGACGTTTAGGAACAATGTAATAATTAATGCAAATTGATAATCAAGTATAAAAATGTTGAAAAAAAGTTTCAGCCTTTTATTTTTTATAGGAGCCGAGAAAATCACGTTTTCCTTAAACTAATACATACAGACAGACGGACATAAGGACAGACGGACATTTTAAATTATAGAGTAGCTTCGCTACTAATAATCAAGTATAAGAATGTTGACAAGAAGTTTCAGCCTTTTATCTTTTATAGGAGCCGAGAAAATCATGTTTCCCCCAAACTAAGACATACGGACAGATGGACAGACGGACATTTCAAATTATAGAGTAGCTTCGCTACTAAAAATGTTAATTCACAATTAACAAAGATGACAACATCCGTTATTAGCGAAGCACAGATATATCCTATTGTATAAAGTAGTAAAGTAGTTTGTCTGTAGCTTCTTATTAGTCCAGGGAAGGTTTTAACTATTTAAAACAATAACTCTTATAGAGTTTCAGAAGCAGAACATTAATTTTTAAGTCTAAACAAAATTATACATAAATGTGTTGCAAAATTGCACATATATAGGATCAAATAAAAGGGCATACTTTCATTTTTAGGATTTTATTGTAGAGTTGCCTTGCTTATAATACTTTACCTTGTTGTCCTAAGAATCAATATTCCAAAAATCAGATGAATAGGAGAAGTATATTATACAACAACATGTTGTCAAAATGCTAAGCTTTATAAATTGTACCTAACTGTCATGGGAATCATCATGCAAAGTTTGATATCGATGGGACAATTCTAACATGCCGAAATCAACGAAAAGAGCTAACCATTACGGACGGACCGACCCTAATTTTACAAAACTCTCTCTTATTTGACAAAAAGGCGGGGTAGTTTATTGTTTGTTTTAAAAGCGAAGCTTTTCTATAATTAAAGCCAGTCTGTCCGTCAGTCCATCCGTAACGGTTAGCTCTTTTTGTTAATTTAGACATGTTAGAATTGTCCTAGCGATTTCAAACTTTGCATGATAATTCCTATAACAGTTAAGTAAAGATTTATAAAGCGTAGCAACTCTATAATACTTACTAGAAAGTCCGCACGTCCAACCTTTTTAATGTTTTTTTTATATCTTATAATCAATCTTTATATCTGATTTTTAAAAGCGAAGCTTTTCTATAATTAGGGTCAGTCTGTCCGTACGTCCGTCCATAACGGATAGCTTTTTTCGTTAATTTAGGCAAGTTAGAATTGTCCTATTGATTTCAAATTTTGCATGGTGATTCCTTTAGTAGTTAGGTACGATTTAGAAAGCGTAGCAACTCTATAATCATTACCAAAATTTCCGTACGTCCATTTTAAACATAATGATTTTTCTACTTTTTTAACAACAAATTTTACTTTTTAAAAGCGAAGCTTTTCTATAATTAGGGTCGGTCCGTTTGTCCGTAAGGGATGGTTTTTTTTGTTAATTTAGGCATGTTAGAATTGACCTATCGATTTTAAATTTTGCATGGTGATTCCTTTAATAGTTAGGTACGATTTAGAAAGCGTAGCAACTCTATTATTGTAACTCTATCACAAAAATGTCCGTACGTCCATTTTAAACATAAAGATTTTTTTACTTTTTTAACAACTAATTTTTATGTGATCTAATCATCCGATTGATCTGATTTTTGGTATATTGATTCCTGGGACAACAAAGTATAATGTAATAAGCGAAGCAACTCTATAATCAAGTTCTAAAAATGTATGTATGTCCTGACATTATCCTGAATCAAGCAGTTTTTCAACAAATTTACTTACAATTTTGCTTTGACTCTTATACATTTATATTATGATTATTCAGTTCTGACACTATACAAGTGTTCACGTCCGTTTGTCCTACCGTTTAAGTGCTTCACTTTTATGGATGTTGTCATCCTTGTTTTAATACCGTTTCCTATTACATCTAGGTATAATGTTATAAGCGAAGCATCTCCAAAATCAAGTCCTAAAAATGTAAGTATGTCCTTAAACAGTGTCTGTATTTTAGCAGTTTTGCCTACAATTTTGTTGACAAATATACATTTATATTCTTCTGCTTATTTAGTTCTGACACTCAAGGGTTTATGTTCGTTTGTCCTACTATTATGGAGCTTCTCTTTTATGGATGTTGTCATAATTGTTTTACTGTAGGTCAGGCATTATGTTATAATACAAAGAATTTCTATTATCAAGCTTTATAATATAAGATAAAATCCTAAAACCTAATTGGACAACAATTAATTTAGGTTAGGTTAGATTTAGTCATATTAGAATAGGTATTTTAAAGAGGTACTAGCTAGGAGCATGAACTTAAGTCAAAATATATCTATTTTTCTCAACAATATTCCTAGTTTTAAAGAGTTCGCTTATCAGGCAGTCTAATTTAATACGCTTCACATGTTTAAATATGAAATCCTTGTTATAATCGAAGCTTTTCTACAATTAACATTGCTCCGTCTGTCCATTATTGTTCTATCTATTTCAAAATATGCATGTAGAAAAGTGGGAAAAGAAGAAAAGGTGTTTTAATTGAAATGAAAAAATCAATCAAAACATTTTTAATTATTAATTTATTACCTATTCTTTTTCAATTAAACTGTAGGTAATTTTGATGAAATAAAATCTTAATTTAGAAAAGCTTAAATTGAAAATTTTTTTTTATAATTTTCCCAACAAGAAATAACGTAAATTTTTCATAAATAAAGAGATGAAAAAAGGAAGTATATGATAAAAAAAAACATTTTAAGTGACAAAATTATTTGTTTATTATGATACGGAATTTCGGTTACCTATTATTATGCAATAACATTTTTTATTAAAAATATTAATATGTACTTTATTACCTTTTCATGGAAACAAAGACAAGACTCGGGGCTCTACATATAGTCAAACAAAAAGGGGGTAATGAACCCACCATCTAATTTGTTATTTAATAGATACATTACTTACAATTTTATGATAAGAAAAGGTAAAATAGATAATTTTGAAAGCGAAGCCATTCTATAATTGGGATCAGTCCCTCCTTATGTCTGTATGTCAGTTTGTACGTTTGTACTTTTGTACGTTACAAGCAGCTCTTATTGTTAATCTAGACATGTTAAAATTTCCTATTAATTTTATTTTTTCAATATCTAAGCGATTTTAGTATTTTAGATTAAATCTTTAATAGGTTTTTTTTTGGCTATTTTTATATTTTTCACATTTCCCGATTGTATCTTTTGTGGTCTGATTTTAAAAACTTCAGTAAATAAGGGTATTAAAATTAAATTTTCCATCATTGTAAGGTATCTGTAGATGACAGGGCAAGTAACTTTTTCTTATTTCACATATTTCTTCATTTCTTGATAATGATAACCCTTTGTTCTTATCATCCTGAACCCTTAAAAGTAAGGCCCCTTGCTGCGCCTATTAGTCGGGGGGGGGGGGGGGTGCAACGCCCCCCCCCCTCTTATTATCTCAGCTCCTATTAGAGCTAGAAAGCTAAGAAAATTTGTGCATGTTCCCTGTTTAATAATAAATTTCCAACTAAAAGTGAGTCAAAGTCAATTTCAGCTTCCTTCACCCTTTTATTTAACAATCTTTGTTTTTAGGTCCTTTTTTATTAAACAATTTTAAAATGCTGCTATTTTCTAAATTTTGAAGCTAGAAAACAATTTTTTTTCTTCAGAAAATGTTATCTTCATGTAAATTTTGTATTACAAATCTCAAAACATAAATTTTGGCGGGCACAGCTGTACTTGGCAGCTGCCAGCTGCCGCAGTCATCAGGTAAACTACGGCAGATCATAATGAAATTTTATTATGTTATTAAATGCCCCCCCCCCCTTCAGTTTTTCATGTGTAAAAGATTGAAAACCATAAATAAGTGACTTATTACATATGGATATAACATATACCAGAGACTTAAACAAAGAATTTACCTTACAAAGATACTAAATATCCTCTTTTAGTAAATCCCTATATTAATTATAAGTATAATTAAGATAAACATTTTCTTAAATATTTGCTTTTCTACCTTAAAAATAAAAAAAATACTTTGACTGACTTATACTATAGTCTAAATTCATTATTAAACAGTGGCCTTGCATAATTCTTTTTAGGACTCTAGCTCTGAAAAGAGCTGAAATAAAAGCAAGGGTGTTCATGCCACCCCCCCTCCCTTCCTACAGATTAGGGTCTGAAAAGGGGCCCGACTGTTAACCCTTAACTTATAAGTATGACTTTTAAAAGTATGGGTATGACACATAACTGAGAGTTAAAACTTTTTGAATATCTCCATCCTGGCGGGAACAGGATGCCAGCAAACCTGGAAATTTCATCCAGGTAAAAAGCAAATGTATTTTTGTGACTTAAACATAGCATTTTATCTTACCAAAATACTGAATTATCCTCTAGTGATACATCCTCAGATTAAATACAGGTGTTCAAGTCAATTTCAGGTTCCAGGTATGATCCTTCAGGTCCTGATCCTCCAGGTCTCCAGAAATCTTTAAAAGACTCCTGTGACCGTAATTTTTGACTTAGAGACTTCAAATTGCTTTTCTTACATGTCTACATAATGTATTAAAATTTCATATAGATCCAACAACATTTTCCGCCGACTGCGGCGGCTTGCAGCTACCAAGTACAGCTGCGGCCGCTAGAATTTATGTTTTGATATGTCTAATATAAAATTTACTTAAAGATAAACATTTTCTGCAAAAAAATTGTTCTTCTTGCTACAAAAATAAAAAAATTACAGCTGTTTGAAATTTTTAAGTAGAAAAGGACTTAAAAACAAAGGTTGGTTAATAAAAGGTTGAAGGAAGCGAAAATTGACTTTGATTCACTTGAGGTCAGAAATTCATTATCAAACAGGGGACCTGCAGAATTTTTTTTTAGCCCTCTAGCTCTAATAGGAAATGAGATAATAGAGGGTAGCATTGAACGCAACCCCACCCCCACCCCAACCCCAATCATAAAATCATAAAAAATGTTGTCAAAAAGAAAAAAATTGCATTTTATAATGAACGTCTGGAATTTCTGGTTGACTTTTTATATCGTACAGGCACTCTACTACTACGTTGGAAATCAATAAGACAACTCTAAAATTCCTAATGACAATAAAAGCTATCCGTTATGAACAGATCAACCAGCGGTCCATTTATAAGCTTTTTTTATTTACACAAGTATCATAAAAAATGTTATAAAAAGTGTACATGGACGCAAGGATTTTTTATTAACAATAAACGATAATTGTTACCAACAGAAAGGCGGACCAACCTCAACTATACAAAAGCTAAACTTTTAGTGATTATAGAAAAGCTTTCTTTAAAAAAAAGTTGATTAATTTAATTCACTAAAAATGTCGCACGTTAATGAGTTTGCGTTTTTTGAGATAGACCAAATTACATTCAGGACCCTTTTAGACTCCACCTCTTTATTGGTGTTCCTTTATTTCTTCAAAAATTGAATGACAGCTTTAAATGACTTATTTTTGATTACATTTTTTTACGGCAATGCTTCGCCTACCATTATGAAGTGTTGATTTAGGGAAAAGAGAACACTAAAAACATTTTTTACTGTGCTAAGAAAATTGCTAATAAAACATCACATGTTTTATTTTAATAGAGAAAGAGGGGACAATGGGCTATTTATTAGATCAGCTCCAAATGGATTTCCTATTCTAGCCCTAGTTTCCTAAAGTGTACAGCAGATAACCCAATTATTGCAGACCCTTTTTTCAGCTACTCCGGAAATTTGTGAAAACAAAGCGATTTATACATTATACATTCAAAATTTTAATGTTTAAAATTTTAATTTTTTTTGGAAGTTTAAAGCTTTTTTTAGCTAATAGCAAATTTCGAGATAGGTCGCGGACGCTAGGTACACTTTCGGAAACTAAATTGGAGTTCATCATTTATTACCAGCTTATACGAATAACGAAATTAATTCAAAAAAATCACGAACATTAACACTTGTATAGTGTCAGAACTGAATAATCAGAATATAAATGTATAAGAGTCGAAGCAAAATTGTAAGTAAATTTGTTGAAAAACTGCTTGATACAGAATAATGTTTATGGACATACTTACATTTTAAGGACTTGGTTATAGAGTTGCTTTGCTTATAATATTGTTCTTTGTTGTCCCAGAAATCAATATATCAAAAAGCAGATCAAAGGGATAATTAGATCACTTAAAAAATTGTTGTTAAAATAGTAAAAAAATCAACATGTTTAAAATGGACGTTCGGACATTCTGGTGATGATTATGGAGTTGCTATGCTTTCTAAATCGTACCTAACTACTACAGGAATCATCATGTAAAGTTTGAAATCAATAGGACAATTCTAACATGCCTAAATTAACGAATAAAAACTATCTACCTTGGACGGACTGACCCTAATTATAGAAAAGCCTCGCTTTTAAAAAGCATCCTGTACAAAATATTTTGAAGCAATTCATATAAATCTAATATCTTTAGAGGGGTAGCCAAAAGGGGTAGGGTGTATGTCTGTCTGTGTGTGTAGGACTGGACTAAGAACTGCACATGAAAACAGTTTCTATTATCTTTCAAAGTTTTTTAAAGCAAGAATAAGTTTCCTTTTTATTAAATATAACTAATAAAGAAACCTTTTCATTCTAGAAGCTAGCAAGATATTTTAAACTCCCTTGATTATATCTCTTTTTTTGTTACCATTGTATTTACCTTCACTTTTACTTTATTTATAAACTAGCGGCTACGCCCCCTAGAGGCCTCTAGTGGCACTTTAGATGTTTTTATTTCTCTACATTACTTCTTTATTTTACGATAATTCTCTTTATGTTACGTTGAAGTCTTCCATATATTTTTAAAAATTTCGATTTTTTGGTCATTTCTCTTGGGAGGGTGGTTGTACCCTCCCCCAAAATAGTTATAAACCTTCCCAGAAACCATGAGAATCTACCCTGTTAAGGAGAACTCAATCGGTACAGACACACAGACAAACAAACATCCTGTTACTTTAGTATAAGGATTTTAGCGCATATGAAGGAACACAAATGAATACATCAATCAATTAAATGTAGATGAAATCAGGGATCTAAAGGGATAAGACAATAGTAGATAAATGGATACCACGCCCAAATTAATTTTTGGATGCCTAGGCAAAACTTTTGAGTTTTGATCTCCCCCCCCCCAATAAAAGAAAGCTTGGACGTCCTTGTCCTGTACAATTAGTGGTTAAAACAGATGGATATTAAGATTAATGAGCATACCAATTAAATTTCGAAAAAAGTCCCAAAAGTTATCAAGCTATTGAATAAGAAAATGTTTTAAAACAAATTTAAGGACTAATGTAATATTTTAGAAAGCCCAATGACCCCTCCCTCCCTGGATTGAATGAGAATTTGTACTTGCTTTCTACCTGACTTAACTAGATAAGATACCCTTAATATGTTAAGTATAGCTAAGTAATTTTATGTAACCCTAATTAAATAATTAAGAAATAAATTAAAAAATATGAAAGATAAGTCTTAATTAGAGGAAAGTTTTTTTCGTCTACATAAATAGAAAAAAAGAAACATTATAAATAACTAAAAGTGTACTCATTGTAATAAATTTTGAATTATGACTCTTTAAATGTAGAATGAAATGATTACATCTATTTTGTTGTTCATTCATTTTAACGAAAAAAAATAATTTGCAAATGTTTAGGACACCTGCCCATTTCCAATATTTGAATATGATTTGTGTTTTTTATAAATATATTGAGGGGGTTTAATTTTCTATTAAAAAAATCACCCTATAAAAAATATTTTTAAGTAACCATTCTTTATAATTAGAAAAATCAAAAAATATCTTTAAAGAGGCCTTAGATGGTTACTTGCTATTATGTATAACACAGATAGGATGTATGTGGCCGAATTTACAAGGGACCGTGCTCAAAAACGTAAAAAAGATAGGAATATTTTTTAAAAAATTTTAGTTAAAAAAACAACTGGCTGTTTTAAGACATAACCAAAAATGTACTCGTGTATCAAACCTGCTTTTTCTTGACATAACTTAATGTAACTAAGAACAAAATAGGAATCCCTAGTAAACTTCATAAGGTAACTTAAAGCTTCCCTAAGTCTTACTTAACATTACTACATTTAGGAATACTTAACAATAACTTAGAAACTTCATAGGGATACTTAACTAAAAGCTTACATAAGCCTGACATAAGAAAATACCATTAGGGACACTTATCTTCGTTCGTGATTCCCACTATTGAATGTTAAGCAGAGGGTTAAGTCAACCACCAAATATTTTGTCCTTCAATAGTTATATGTACAGGTTTATTTTGTCATTTGTATCATTTATATTAAAGGGAGTGTGAACGTAAAAATTTCTCATCTGATTATTAAATCTTAACATTTTCTAAGCATATTTCACTACACTGATCAACCAAAAACGTCCTATTAACAAAAATATCCAGGAATAATGCCTTGATTTTATGGTATTTTGGGAGGGAAAAAGGAAAAAACAGTGAAAATCTGAACGTTTTTGTTTCTTAAAATGTTTGTAGGGATATTTAACTTGTCATATATAGTTCAAACAATTAACTTACTGTTAATGATTTATTTTATGATATAAAATTGCCAATTAGTTTTTTTATAACGTAGTAATTAGGTAATAAAGACCTATTTTAAATTTGTATCATTGACAAAAAAATACCTCACTGTCTACAAAGGGTTGAATCTCATAGGTTATTTAAAATGATAATATCCTTTTTTATTGTGTTGGACAATAAATAACCCACTTTCAAGAATCACTTTATCAGACTGTTTATAAAGAAATATTGCGTCTTTATTATTTACAAATTTTTAATTAAGGGTGGGCGAGAGATGGGCCATCTAAAGTTAATTGAATACTAATAAAAACCAGTTTCTAGCTTTGTTATTGTATTTGGTTTTCAATAAAAAAAATTGCTTATTTTATCAATTTCTAAGTAACTATACATTGGTTTAAAGCAAGGATTATGTTAAAAGTCAGCTTAACCGTTAGGAAAAATCAAGAACTATGTGAAAAGGTTTAAGTTTAGCTATAATGGGAGAAGAAAGCAATTAAATGCACATTTTATATAATACGGAAAATTTCTTCCTTTCCCTGTACCTTGTAAAAATCGTCGGAAAAAGCCGTTTTTTAGGCAAACAAAAGAGCGTTTTGCTCTATCTGTGAGATATTATGAATGAGATAATGTTAAGATTTGATATTAAGATGAGAAAAATTTACGTTCACAGTCCCTTTAAGGAAGAACAAAATTGTCTGTACACAAAAAAAATAGAGGATTAAGAACTTACCTACATTATCCTTGTCATAGACATCTAAGGAGTGGGGGGGTAAAGTGGCGATTACCCCCCCCCCCCCCCCAAACGAATTTGGGGGTGCCGTGTGCACCCCCAACATTTTTTTCATTTTACCCCCCCCCCCCATTTAAAATTTACCCCTACCCTACCCCCTCAAAAATAAAAAGTCTCTAACACATTTTTAATACTAAATATTCAAAAAATTTTACCCCGGGGGTAAATTTTGGAGGGGGTAAACAAAATTTACCCCTGCCATCAGATTTCAGGGGGGGTAATTACCCCCCCCAAGCAAACTTTACCCCCCGGTTAAAAATTTTGGGGTGGGTAAAAAAAATTAGCTGCGAGCTTCACGCGCCATTTTATCCCCCCCCCCCCCAAAAAAAAAAAAAAAAAATTTTACTCCCCCCCCAAAAACAAAATATTACCCCCCCCCCCAAAAAAAAAGCTTGTACGTCTATGATTCTTGTCATTCACATTGGCTCCATAGTTGGCCAGGTACTTCACAACCTCCAGATTTCCTCCACTGGCAGCACACATCAATGGAGTCGATCCTTTAAATAAAAACATGATAATACAATACAGGATTTATAGTTATAGCTAGTCAAATTTGGTTCTGCTTTACAGAGAAGCCTTATTTTTGCGTTGGAGTATAGTGAGTCAGATCTGGTTGTGCTTTACAGAGAAGCTTCATTTTTAAACAAGAAAATAATTGTCTGTAAATAATCAAATAGAGAATTAAAAACTTACCATCTTCATCCTTGTCATTTACAGCGGCTCCATTGTTGGCCAGGTACTTCACAACCTCCAGACGTCCCCAAATGGCAGCATTCATCAATGGAGTTCTTCCTTTAAATAAAAACATGATAATACAATACGGGATTTATAGTTATAGTGAGTCAGATCTGGTTGTGCTTTACAGAGAAGCTTCATATTTAAACAAGAAAATAGTTGTCTGTAAATAATCAAATAGAGAATTAAAAACTTACCATCTTCATCCTTGTCATTTACAGCGGCTCCATTGTTGGCCAGGTACTTCACAACCTTCAGACGTCCCCAAATGGCAGCATTCATCAATGGAGTTATTCCTTTAAATAAAAAACATGATAATACAATACGGGATTTATAGTTATAGCTAGTCAAATTTGGTTCTGCTTTACAGAGAAGCCTTATTTTTGCGTTTGAGTGAGTAGTATTAGTTACTTTTGAAAATTAGATATTTTAAAAGTATATTTGTCTGTATTCATTTGTGTATGCATGTATTTATGTACAATTTTGTTAAGCAGAGGTTTAAGTCAACCAACAAATATTTTGTCTCTCAATAGTTATATGTATAGTTTTATCAAAAGGAAGAAACTAATTGTCTGTAAATAATCAAATAGAGAATTAAAAACTTACCTGCTTTACTCTTCTCATTTACAGTAGCTACATTGTTGGCCAGGTACTTTACAACCTCCAGATGTCCCCACTTGGCAGCACACATCAATGGAGTGTATCCTTTAAATAGAAACATGATGTTACATTACAGGATTTATAGTTATAGCTAGTCAGATCTGGTTGTGCTTTACAGAGAAGCTTTATATTTGCGTTTGAGAGGGTAGTAATAGTTACTTTTTGAAAATTTGATCTTTTAGATGTAAATTATATGCCTGTATTTATTTGAGTAAGCATGCATTTACGTACAGTTATAGTTACAGTTTTGTTAAACAGAGGGTTAAGTCAACCACCAAACATTTTGTTTTTAATAGTTATATGTATAGTTTTATCAAAAGGAAGAAATAATATTTTGTAAAAATTAAATAGTGAATTCAATTACCTGTATTATCCTTGTTATTCACATTGGCTCCATTATTGGCCAGGTACTTCACAACCTCCAGATTTCCTCCATTGGCAGCATACATCAATGGAGTCCATTCTTTAAACAAAAACTTGATAATACAATACAGGATTTATAGTTATAGCTAGTCAGATTTAGCTGTGTTTTATAGAGAAGATTTATATTTGTGTTTGAGTAAGTAGTAATAGTTACTTTTTGAAAATTAGATCATTTAAAAGTATGTATGTCTGTATTTATTTGAGTATGCATGCATTTACATACAGTTATAGTTACAGTTTTGTTAAGCAAAGGGTTAAAGGGACTGTGAACGTAAATTTTTCTCATCTTAATATCAAATCTCAACATTATCTCATTCATGATATCTCACAGATAGAGCAAAACGCGCTTTTGTTTGCTTAAAAAACGGCTTTTTCCGACGATTTTTATAAGGTACAGGGAAAGGAAGAAATTTTCCGTATTATATGAAATGTGCATTAAATTGCTTTTTTCTCCCATTATAGCTAAAATTAAACTTTTTCACATAGTTCTAGATTTTTCCTAACAGTTAAGCTGACTTTTAACATAATCCTTGCTTTAATCCAATGTATAGTTACTTAGAAATTGATAAAATAAGCAATATTTTTTTATTGAAAACCAAATACAATAACAAAGCCAGAAACAGGTTTTTTATTAGTATCCAATTAACTTTAAATGGCCCATCTCTCGCCCACCTTTAATTACAAATTTGTAAACTAATTCTCCAAAGTGGGTTATTTATTGTTCAACACAATAAAAAAGGATATTATTATTTTAAATAACCTATGAGATTCAACCCTTTGTAGACAGTGAGGTATTTTTTTGTCAATAATACGAATTTAAAATATGTATTTATTACCTCATTACTACGTTATAAAAAAACGAATTGGCAATTTTATAGCATAAAATAAATCCTTAAACTGTTTTCAACCTATTTTTAAAACATATATCAAAACTATACTATGACACCAGTAGAATTAAACTGCAGAGCCTAAATTTGAATTAAGTCCCCAATAAACTTTTTTGAGGGGATTTAAAAATTAATTTTACTGTTGCTGTGGTCTTTTTTGATCAGAGCAAAAGGTCTTTTTTTATTTGGGTAAAATTCGTAGCTTTTAGAGTGTTTTGCTTCATATATATAGTATTCTGGTATAGAGTAAAATTAGGCCTTTTGATTTCATCTAAATTAATTCATTAAAAACTTAATTCTTTACAATATATCAATGAATTAACTTTATCATGCTTGTTTTCTATCACTTATTTAAAACTCAAAAAAATTGGCTGTAAAGGGTTAAATAGTGAAAGATGACAACAAACGTTTACGCAATACAACAAAATTTTTTTTGTCACATATATAAATATGATAAAATATAAGATTATTCAAACTTATTTTTTTTAATATTTTTAAAAAGCATGTATCTTTTATGTGTATAGTTTTCATTCTTTTCATTTCAATTAAACAAAAATTATTTAACTACATTGGAAATAAGTTACTTTGTGAAAACACTCTTTTTTGAATTGTAAAAAACTGAAATGAAACAAGACTTTTAATTGGTTCAGACTTCAGAATAATATGTTTTATTTTAATGTTAAATTTCTTCTATGTAAATTATTGTTTTAGAAAAAAATTATTTGCATCGAACAGAGTAGAGTTTTTATTATTGTATTGATATAATCTGAATCACATCAAATTGTTCTGTAAGAAACAATTTAACCCCAAACTAAAAAATGCTTTTGCTTCCATCAAAATGATCACAGCAACATATAAAATTGATTTTTAAATCCCCCAAAAAAAGTTTATTGGGGACTTAATTCAAATTTGGGCTCTGCAGTCTGATTCTACTGGTGTCATAGCATATTTTTGATATATGATAAAAAAATAGGTTAAAAACAGTTTAACAGTAAGTAAATTGTTTCAACTATATATGACAAGTTAAATATCCCTACAAACATTATAAGAAACAAAAACGTTCAGATTTTCCCTGTTTTTTCCTTTTTCCCTCTCAAAATACCATAGAATCAATGCATTATTTCTGGATATTTTTGTGAATAGGACATTTTTGGTTGATCAGTGTAGTGAAATGTGCTTAGTAAATGTTAAGATTTGATAATCAGATGAGAAATTATTACGTTCACACTCCCTTTAAGTCAACCACCAAATATTTTGTCTTTCTATAGTTATATTTATAGTTTTATCAAAAGGAAAGAAATAATAGTATGTAAATGATCAAATGGAGAATTAAAAACTTACCATCATCATCCTTGTCATTCACATTGGCTCCATTATATGCCAGGATCTTTACAACCTCCAGATGTCCTCCATCAGCAGCCCACATCAATGGAGTCCATCCTTTAAATAGAAACATGATATTACTATACATGATTTATTGTTATACCTAGCAAGATCGGGCTGTGCTTTACAGAGAAGCTTTATATTTGCGTTTGAGTGAGTAGTAAAAGTTACTTTTTGAAAATTAGATCTTTTAGAAGTATGTATGTCTGTATTTATTTTAGTATGCATGCATTTACATACAGTTATATTTACAGTTTTATTAAGCAGAGGGTTAAGTCAACCACCAAATATTTTGGAAGAAATAATATTCTGTAAAAATTAAATAGAGAATTTAAAACTAACCAAAATTACTCTTTTCATTCACATTGGCTCCATTTTTGATTAGGAACTTCACCATCTCTAGATGTCCATGCATGGCAGCAAACATCAATGGAGTCCATCCTTTAAATAGAAACATGATATTACAATACAGGATTTATAGTTATAGCTAGTCAGATCAGGTTGTGCATTACAAAGAAACTTTATATTTGTGTTTGAGAGGGAAGTAATAGTTACTTTTTGGAAATTAGATCTTTTAGAAGTATAAATGTAGTAATGGCCTGAATAAAACTAAATTTGCAGATTTTGAAACACATTTTGACGACATTTTTATAAGCAAAGGTCAATTTGTGTTATAACAGGTGTTAAAACAATTGCTTCACTCTTTTCAATATAAACCCTACAGTTTTGGTCAAAAATAACATAAAATGACCCAAATCATGTCCAATCAATGACAATGAGAAAACACTATTGAATTTGGATTTCTACTCACCTCTTCTAAGCACTACAGCGCGAATCCTAGCCCTTGTGAAAAATTGTTCTCTATGCGGAGAGTGCATAATCTATTTCAAATTAAGACAGTTTTGTCTTTTTTTTAAAAAGAATAAACTGTCTAAATAACTTGAAATCTTGTAGATAGACCCCATAATGTTAAGAGTTAATGATGGGGCATATTAAGACCTTTCTATGGACGCATTAACCAGATTTATAACACAATCAATGCCAATTTGGCATCAAAAAGACAGACCCATCAAACATTAAGACATGACTGCTCTGTCTTTAAAAAAAGAACAAACTTTCTTAAGTACTTAAAATCTTGTAGATAGACCCCATAATGTTTAAAATTTTTGATGGGTCATGTCAATATCTTTCTATAGACACCTTAACCAGGTTTCTAACACAATCTTAGCCATTTTGACATCAAAAAGAAAGATCTGTCAAACATCAAGAACTAGAGAGACCCGTCATTTCTAAATGTTTGATGGGTTTATCTTTTTAATGCCAAATTGGCTAGGATTGAGTTAGAAATCTTGTTACATAGACGTCCAAGGGGGGGGGGGTTAAGTGGGGATTACCCCCCCCCCCCCAAACGAATTTGGGGGTTTCCCCCCCCAATTTAAAATTTACCCCTACCCTGGGGCCAAACCATTTAGGAGGGGGTATATACCCCCCCAAACAATTTTGGGGGGGGGGGTTAACCCATTAGTGACGAACCGGGTATTAAAACCCAGTTCCGAAAAATGGAAAAAAACTGGTTTCCAGTCTTCAAATTTCATCATCCTTTTGTGAGCCTCCCCTTTAATCCGTTCTTTATCTATTGTCCCCGGAGAGAAGTCTCAGATATGGATCTACTAATGCTCTTGAGAGTATTAAATATCCGTACTGGAAAGGATATCCATACTAAAAATTATTTTAGCAGAAAATCTTACTTGAACTTTGTATGTCTGTCTGGTACAAAATCAGAATTATGATTTACTTAAGATTAAAAATGAAAAGCAAATTTGTCTGTGAGGATTTCGCTGACTAAAAAGCATCATATATATTTAATTAACTTTGTCAGTCAGTCCATTATGCTAAAGTTTTAGTAATTAGATTTTATGGTATTTTATGTTTTAAGTTTACTGTATATATTTCTATTGACATCTAATGTTTTAACCATATTGTCCGTCTACTTTATTAGATTTTTATAAACTTCACAAAGTTTATGGGTGTTATCATATGTTTCTTGGTACTCTAATTGAAATGTCTGTCTGTCTGTCTGAAAGAAACCGTAAAGAAGTAAACGTAAATTTCTCTTCAGTTATAAAAGATCAATGGCTGGAATTAAAAACATCCCCATACTGATGAACTTACTTTGTCCGTCCGACTGTTGGAATGCTTTGATATGCATCTACTATCAAAGATATTATATAAATTCTATTGTAAAGATTTCCATGTTTATTTATAAATGATGTCATCCTTGTTTAGCTTTAAAATTTCTAAGAAATTCTATATGTTCTATAATTAATATCTTATCAAGAGTAAGGGCATATCAAGGGTAAACCTTGGTGGGTTAGGGCCCCCTGCAAGAGTTAGGCTTATGCAAAAAAAAACTATCCCTTCTAATTTACAATTTATTTATAAAATATGGAAGTGTATTTTCAATGCTCGATATGCACTCGTTATGGGAAAGCATCTAATCCTCACTTTAACTGACCTTGCTTTTTTATTAAATATAATATTTTTTACGCGAAGCCCCTCTTTAATTAGAAATGTCTGTCTGAGGGTAAAACATAATTCACCATCTGCTATTAAAGAAAGACGGTTTTAATTTTTGAGAATATACCCTATACCTTTAAGCATCCAATATGTGATTTACTTATTCCATCAGCCTGTCGGAAATACCCTGCAAGGCATTTAATTTAAAATGTAAAAATTTTATTTATCAAATTATAAAGTAGATAGACGATCACGACTGATTTTTTCTAGAGAAGATTTTCCTGATAGATGAATATCTACTCTCTACTTTATTTAGTCGGTTAGTCTGTCTGTAACCCTCCAGATGACATCAATTTCTGAAGGGAAATGTGCCTTTTCTTCTATTGAAAATAGAAGTCTAGCCTATAGTCCTTAAAATAAAGTAAAATGATCTCGGTGTGTGTGTGTCTGTCTGTACTAAAAGATCTCTATAAACGCAGAATCGATATGGTTCTCCTTTACAAATAAGCATCCATTATATAATTTACCTGGTCTGTCAGTCTATCGGTAATGCTCTGATTGTCATTTGATTGATAAAAAGATGAATTTTTCCCTGGTAAAATTTTACAGGGTGATGAGCATCTACTCTGCATCTTAATTGGCCCGTCAGTCTGTCTGCAAAAATATGTTTTTCCACTTTTTTTTATAAAGGTTAAGATCTCAATAACTACTGAAGCAATTGGGTTCTCTATTTTAGATAAGCTTTAAATAGGTCCCATGATGGTATTAGGCTATTTCATTTTCAGATGGTTTTGAGCTATTTTTTCTGGCCTGTTTCTGCCTCTTTTAATTGAGAGCCCCTGGATGCTAGGTACACATCCGCTAGTTTAAAATATTCTTATGCATTTAGAATAGAAAGAGATAAATATATTAACTTACACATAAAGATTACTTCAAGTTCAACTACTTACGTTAGAATTTCTGTCCGGCTGATTTTAGTTATCTATTTTATAATAAAAGCCTTTGATACTATGAACGTATTAACATTCTGCCCTAGCGTTTTCTTGTTTTTAAAAAAACCTCTCTCTAACTTGCTTTTTCTTCCATTTTCTTTTGATTTCTTAGTTTAATCTTCAAATACGTATTTATATCAAAGCCGTTTTCATTCTTTCAAAAATGCAATTTAAATTACAGAATTTATTTTCCAATATATATTTTTTTATAACCGTCAGGAAAGGGTTAAAATTTTTTAATTTTTGTTTCAAAATTTGGACACATTAGGGAGGGGCGCTAGAATCAACTCATTTTAAAACTAAGTTTTCTTAAATTTACTATATTATGAATTTAAATTTTCTTTTTTAAGAATAGTAATAAAATACTTCAATATTATGTAAATAGCAAGATGAAATAAAAAAAATTAATTTATTCTTAATAAAGTAAAATATTGGGTTTTATTGTTCTGGGCAATGAGAGTTTATTATGGATTATTGGAGCACTATGAGTTTTAAACAATAATTCCTTGGAAAACTTGAGCTTGTTTATAGACATTTATTTCCTATATAGATCTGACATGGATCTTGAAGCAATAAAGCAGGCCCTTTTGTAAATGTTAAAAATTCGAAAAATCTATTAAATAAAAGTAATCGCAAATATACTTAGTAAATGATATGGATAATATGGATCTGCCGCGAAAAAACAGGTGCTTTCGCAAAAAGTTAATAACTTTTTTGTTTTTATAGTTCAGTTGCTGATTTTTTTTTGTGAAATCTAATGTTTATTGACAAGTACATCTATTTGTGAATTCGTTTTATTCAAATTATAATTTTTTATATGATTTTTATCGTTTTTTTACGCCCTATTAGGACCCGGTTCAGCATGGCCATAAATACCCGACAGTTTTAAAACCCGGCTCGGTTTTGGTTTTATTATCCGGTTTTAACTTTTCAACAATTAAATATTTTTTTTATGATTTATTATTCTTGAGCCACCCTAATCAGTATACCCTAGTAATCTCTATATGTGTCCTCCAATAGTTTTATGCTCTTTTTCTGATATGTATCATCCAATTTTTATATGTTCTTTTTTTGTGTATGTCAGGTTTTAAAACTTCGACAAACGGGCTTTTTTACCCGAAACGGCAGCCGAAACACTAAATTTGAAATAAATTGCTTCGTATATTACTTGTAGCCCTATAGATTACATGAGGTTGTGTAGTTTTCAATTACGGATCGTATCAAAGTTCTAAAAAGTGTTCATCTCACTTTGGGCGTTCAAAAATTACATTTTCATTTTTTTGTCGAAATAACCGGGTATTTAGGAAAAAATGGCTTTTGATGCCGGCAGAAAACCACCCAAAACGGGTCAAAATACCCGTTGTGCATTTATGGCCATGCCGAACTGGTTTTTTTTGCAACTTTCCTGTGCACGCCACTAGAGCAAAACAAAAAAATTGGAATTCCGTTTTGACCATTATAAAAGCTTCCCTGAAATTTTCAGCTCGATCGGCCCATAAAAGTGGCACTCGGCACTTATGGGTTAAACCCTCCCCAAAATAAAAAATCTCTAACAAAAAAATTTTGCCCCCTGGGGGTAAATTTTGGGGGTGGTAAACAAAATTTACCCCTGCCAACAGATTTCAGAGGGGGTAATTACCCCTCCCCCCTTCAAAAAATTTACCCCCCCCCCAAAATCGAATTACCCCCTTTTAAAAAAAATTTACCCCTCCCCAAAAAAAAAGCTTGGACGCCCTTGTCTGGTAAGGTGTCTATAGAAAGATCTTTACATGGTCCATAAAAAAATCTCAACATTATGGGGTCTATCTACAAGATTTTAAGTATTTAAGACAATTAGTTGATTTTTAATCTCTATGTAAAGAAAAATTCTCCACAAGGGCTAGGACTCGAACTGTAGTGTTTAAGAGAGGTGAGTAGAAATCAAAATTCAATACCTATTGTTTTTTCATTGTCATTGCTTGGACAAGATTTGGGTCATTTTTTGTTAGTTTTTGACCAAAACTGTAGGGTTTATATTGAAAAATGTAAAGCGATTGGTTTTTTTAAAACACCCTTTAATAGGAACTTTTATTTTAAAAATGAAAAATATGTAAGGAGACAAAAAATAGCATTAACCTTTTTAGTTGGAACTTTGATATTAAAAAGGAAACTACACAAAAAAAACAGCCCTCCAGTTAAACTTTAAATTAAATAATAGCTTTGATAGGGATCGCATATGGACATTACCCTCCCCCCACCCCCCTCTGGAACCAATAACACGTTAATGGCCCTATATTCAGGAGTTGATAACTATGAATATAAATTTAGAGTTAATAATGAGACATAAGTCAAATAGTTATACCCATTTAGTATTACACACAGAATAAAGGTTTTAGTTTTCAAGAATTAATTTAATTATGATAATAATAATGCTACAGTGTGTTTTTTTTAATAAGTTAAAAGTAATGCATAATTTAACCCACTTGCCATTGACAGAAATTAATAATCTATATCTTAATTTCTTCATTGATGTGGGACATTTTGTATGAGAAAAAAATATTTGGCGATTTTCAACAAATTATGCCTTAAAACTGTTTTTTTCAAAGTTCCTATTTTTGGAAGATTTTTGGATCATAACTAATTTAAAGAGTGTGCCAAAATGCGTACATTTTTAAAAATCATATTGCACGGCTTGTGTTAATAGTAGAAAATGTTAGGCATAACGTTAGAATCGTCATATAGAGTTTATGACGATTCTAACGATATGCATAACATTTTTCTACTATTAACACAAGCCGCGCTATTTGATTTTTTTAAATATACGCATTTTTGCAAACCCTTTAAATTAGTCATGATCCAAAAATCTTCAAAAATAGGTACTTTGGAAAAACCGGTTTTTAAGGCAGAATTTGTTGAAAATCGCCAAATATTTTTTTTCTTATACAAAATGTCCCACATCAATGAAGAAATTAAGATATAGATTATTAACTTCTGTCAATGGCAAGTGGGTTAAATTAAGAAATACTTTTAACTTATTAAAAAAAAACACCCTGTACAAGCAGTATTAATATATATGTGATTTGAAGGCTTCTATTTAGGTAAGTATTGAATGTTTTGTATTCATACCTCTTTATGATTTTCTTTTTAAAACATTTATCTCATTGGACAAAAAGAGAATGTAAATTGATTCTATATTAATACATACCATCTGAATTTTTCATATCTACTGATGCTCCCTTATTCACATTGTATTTTACTGTGTCAAGAAGACCTTTCTCTGCAGCTTCATGCAAGTTCACCGTATATTCCATCGCTATCTCTGAAAAAAAAATTTTATTACTTAGTGTACAAGCGGGGGAAAGAAACAATGTTTGATATTGGGCGGCCCAATTGCCCAAAAGGGTTTTGGGCTTCCAAAAGTGGTTTTGGGCGCCCAAAAGTGGTTTTGGGCACCCTTTTTGGGAAAATGTCACAAAAAGCATTTAAAAACGATATAAAATAGCCTAAAACCATACCTAGACTTATCATTAGAAATAAAATAGCCTAAAACCATTTCAGGACCTATAAAAGCTCCACTGGAAAGGAGAACCATATCGGTTCAGCAGTTAGAGAAATCCTTCTCTAGATACAAAAAAGCTTACTAATTTATATAGTTAACTAGCGGCTACGGCCCTAGAGGCCTCTACGGGCACTTGAGGAGGGGAGAGTCAAATTTGATAATCCAATTATTATATTAGATTTAAAAGAAAAAGTTAAAAAAATTTGGGGGGAGGGAAATAATTTTTTTTTTTGGGGGGGGGGAGGTTGGGTTTCCTCCACCCATTTTTATTTTTAGTTTAAAAAATTTTAAAAAAAGTTTTTGGGGGAGTGTAATTTTTTCTAGGGGCGCATTTCTCTTAGGAGGGTGATGGTACCCTCCCCCAAAATAGTTATAAACCTTCCCAGAACCTATGAGAAGCTACCCTGTTAAGGAGAACCCGATCGATTTAGCGGTTAGAGAGATCCTTTGGTACAAACACACATCCTGTTACTTTAGTATAAGGATATCACCCAAAAAATAGGCCCGCCCCCCCCTCTTTTTTTTAACCCCCTCCCCTTTTTCTCTCTCCCTAAAAGGGGGGTGCCCAAAACTGCCCAAAAGGACCTTATATTGGGCCGCCCAAAACCGCCCGCCCAAAATGACAACCCTGTCTGAGATTCAACCCTTTGTAGACATAAATTAAAATGAATCATTAACAGTTAGTAAATAGTTTCAACTAAATATGACTATATATCCCTAGAAACTCTGTAATAAACAAAAACGTTCAGATTTTATTTGTTTTCCATTTTTTTCTCCCAAATTGCCGCAAAATCAAGGCATAAATCATCGATATTTTTGTTAATAGGACGTTTTGGTTGATCAGTTTATTATAAAATGTTAAGATTTGATAATCAGGTGAGAAATTTTAACATTCACACTCCCTTTAAGAAATGTCTCTAATATGACTTAAAACCAAAAACTAACTGATGACAATAAAGCACAATAATCTTCAGCTTTACTCTTGAGGAAAAGAGATTCTATGACACTCAATAGAATATAGTATATAATTTCCAGTATTGCTCTCAAACTGATTATTATCTGGTGGATTAGAACCAGTTCCAAGCCATACAGAAAAATAATATTTGCATCATATTATGTCAAGTTTTCTTTGGCATCTCAGGGCTAAAAACTAGTTTTCATCCTATAATTGTACAATACATTTTATAACCACTTTTTAATATATGAGAATTAACTTTTCCAATTACATAAGGTATTAGGTATATGAAAATTTTAAAAGTTTCTTTTTCTTCATGGTAGAAATTTAAAAAATAAAATATGTTGCCTTCAAACAATATTATAAGCTTATTTAAGGCAAAAATTTCATTTTTACAATAAAAACAACAATTTTTATTGTCAAAATCATTAAATAAAATTCAATTTAACTTTGAGTTGTACTGAGAATACTGTTGAGTGAGGATTCCAGCTTTTCAAAAATCAAAAGGCTGAATAAGCTCAACAACCAATCACTACAAATCTTTTTCTGATACAATTTTACACTCACAAATGCAGTTTAACTGATTTTGAGAGATTGTGACTTTACAAAGGGATGTTTTTATTGTAAAAATGTAATCAGTTACAGGCAATCTAACTTTCTGCCAAAATTAATATTATATTTTATTTCTACGTAATTTAATATTCATATTTCTATCATTAGCAATGATAAGTTTAAAAATTTTCCTATACATAGAATGTCATTTTTTTGTTATTGGATCTGTCTGCCCAGTTCACAAACTACTTTTAGAGGTCGACCGATTTATTCTGTAGATCAACCTAAACAAGTACAATTAACAAATGACTTTATGAAATTTGTCAACCTAAAGCTTCTGAAGGTCAAAATAAAATTTACAGAGGTCTTTTGTGAACTAGGCTAAACACTTTCTTAAAGGTGCTTACTGTTGAAGGCTAAATATAATTTAAAATGCAATAATATTCTGATGTAGAAAGTTGGTGTAAGTTTAGCTTGTCTTTGCATTTAAAATTTGGGGTATAGTCCAGGGGCGTCCAAGCTTTTTTATTTAGGGGAAGGGTAAAATTTGAAAATAAAAATTTTGGGGGTGCCCCCAAGCTCATTTTGGGGGGGGAGGGGGGTAATCTTTATTTTATACAGGCATTTTTTTTATTTGGGGGGGGGTAATCACCCCTTTACCCCCCCCCCCCTTGGACGTCTATGGTATAGTCCCTTTCATGACACTGTGGGCTAGAATTGAATCAAGACAAGCCCTGGGACCTATGTATGGTGAAAATAGACATAAAACCATGATGATTCCAGGTAAAACCAAAATATTTCAGCGGGGTCTTTTTGTTTTATTTCAATTTTAAGTTCTGAAAAAAAAATTTAAAAAAATATGAAAATCTTTAATAAAAAACAAACAAAAACTGTTTTTCAAAATTTTTTTTCACTAAAAGATACAAACAACTTATATACATACTATAAGCTTTAAAAAAATCAAAATTTTCAAATTTAGGACTGCCTTTCCAAGGTTAGAAGAAAAATCCTAACAACGAATTCTAACATATTTCTGATCAACATAGCAATAAAACATCTTTTGCTAAATCTTTAACATCAAAATTAAATAGCACTTACTAAAGACTTTTTTTCATTTAAACTTATACTTTTTACATTATTTAACTTTTAAGATTGTGTTTTTTTTTAAAGAAAGGTTGCGTGATTTTTTTCCTCATAATTAATTTATCTTAATATGCTGCATTATAAGTGACTGACATTGTAGGCTGTGATGGCTTAGAAAACTCAATACCAGTTTTGTTAGCCCAGGCCATCGGCCCCTCGGGGCCTACAAAACTAGTTTTAATCTTTTTATTTTTATTTTACTATCTGCTAAAAGCTGTCTATAATCCCATACAATAAATAACTATTAAACATACCAATTAAAGTGAAACAGGGATCTTAAGGGATAAGACAAAGGATGATAAATTGATTACTCCTTCTGTAGATTAATATTATTGGTTAAAAAGTTTGGACTTTGCATGTTTGAACCATCAAATCATTAATCAATTCATAAATTATCAAAAGGATAAGAAAATGTGTTTATAAAACTTTGGATATGATTTACAATTCTATGTCCAGTTCACTCCCTCACTCCTTCGGTAAACATACACTTATATATAGACAGAAAGACATCCTGTTACTTTTTGTCTAGAGTTTTAGGATCTTTTGTTCTATCATACAAATTATTTAAATATCCTGTTTTGAAAAGCAGAATGCCGTTTTAAAATTTATTTTGCTAATTATAAGAGGGAGGGGACATTGGGATGTAAATCACACCAGTACCCACGTTAGCTCAAAAAAATTGTGTACTTTTACTAAAATTAATGGAATGGTTTCAAACTAATATTTTACAAACATATAATCAAACAATAATTTTACATAAGAAATGGTTAGTTTCCTTGTCATAATTTGTGGAAATCTACATGTATCACTTTATTGTCCTTTGTCTTATCCCTTAAGATCCCTGAAAGAAAGAAACAAGGATGACAACATCAATAACATGGATGAGATGGGAATATGGACAAGCAGTTTTAAAAAGAATTTCTTTAAATCCTGAAACCTTTCTTGCGTATTTTATAATTTTAATATTTATAGACCTTGACTGATATACAAAGTAAATTGTTTAGGGAATCTTCACAAAAAATGCAGCCGTCTGTCTTGAATAGCTGCTATACAAATTAAATTTCCCCTGAAAACAGACAAAAACAAAACTATTCAAAAGTACCCATAGTTGTTAAGTCAAAGAATAAGAAATGTCTTTATAAAGTTTAGAGACTAGTTTATTAAACAGTCAATTGTCCTCTCTATTTCTGGGACACATTCCATATAAGTTTCATTTTAAAAAAACCTAGAATAAACAAAACAAAATATTTTTAATAAAATATAAGCCAACGAATAATAAATTATTATTATAGAACTTTTTAGACTAGTGTTATAAACAGTCCAAAGCCCCCTACCTCCAATGTATGATAAATAATTGATTTTATACATGATAAATACATGCAAATCGGCAAGAAGGGAGGAAAAATGTGACTGTTTATTTGTTTGTGTAGCCATTGTTTCTTAGTGTTTGGACCTAAGTAGTAATGAAGAAGGATGAAACACTTTTGTTTAGCCACTAGGGCTATTAAGCTCCACGCTCAAGTATATTATACCTTGACCCGCTGTCACAAGTGAGCTACTCTTTATTACCTCACCCTCGCCGAGTATGGCATGTGACTATAAATTATACTGGTACCAAAAGTTTTTATAGACACGTTATCTAATTAGTTAACTGGTCTTTTATTAAATCTTAATTGGATGGTTCAAACTAGCAGTGTCCACACAAAAGAAAACTTTTCCTATTTCTAAGAATCTTTACAGTTCTTATGTCCCCTTCTTCCCTGTTGTTTTGTTGTTTACAATTAAATTATACTGATAAATAAATTCTTCAATTTATGAAATGGTAGATTTAATATGGATCAAGGGGACATTGGAATGTAAAATTTGCTGGTACCCAAAGTTCTTTATAAATATTTTCTCATTCATTGGTTCAAAAACTTTGGGAACTTTATTTTTCATCTTGATTGTTTGGTTTATACTATTAGTCTTGGTATGTTTTATTGATAATTTATGAATTGATTAATGATTTGATGGTTCAAACATGCAAAGTCCAAACTTTTTAACCAATAATATTAATCTACAGAAGGAGTAATCAATTTATCATCCTTTGTCTTATCCCTTAAGATCCCTGTTTCACTTTAATTGGTATGTTTAATAGTTATTTATTGTATGGGATTATAGACAGCTTTTAGCAGATAGTAAAATAAAAATAAAAAGATTAAAACTAGTTTTGTAGGCCCCGAGGGGCCGATGGCCTGGGCTAACAAAACTGGTATTGAGTTTTCTAAGCCATCACAGCCTACAATGTCAGTCACTTATAATGCAGCATATTAAGATAAATTAATTATGAGGAAAAAAATCACGCAACCTTTCTTTAAAAAAAAACACAATCTTAAAAGTTAAATAATGTAAAAAGTATAAGTTTAAATGAAAAAAAGTCTTTAGTAAGTGCTATTTAATTTTGATGTTAAAGATTTAGCAAAAGACGTTTTATTGCTATGTTGATCAGAAATATGTTAGAATTCGTTGTTAGGATTTTTCTTCTAACCTTGGAAAGGCAGTCCTAAATTTGAAAATTTTGATTTTTTTAAAGCTTATAGTATGTATATAAGTTGTTTGTATCTTTTAGTGAAAAAAAATTTTGAAAAACAGTTTTTGTTTGTTTTTTATTAAAGATTTTCATATTTTTTTAAATTTTTTTTTCAGAACTTAAAATTGAAATAAAACAAAAAGACCCCGCTGAAATATTTTGGTTTTACCTGGAATCATCATCGTCTTAAATTGTGATATTGTTTAAAGAAACCGGCCAAAGTTTTGTTTACTCATAAAAAAATATTCATTCATAGTTTAAATTTTTATCATTAAAATAATTTTTTAAAAGCAAAGCTTTTATATAATTTGGGATCGATCCCTGGAACATTTTACCATTAACTACAAAAATTAACTATTTAAAAATAAATATTATGCCGGAGACCAAATTAGCAGCATCATAATGATAATTTGAAATTTGAATGTAGACCATCATTTCCATCCACAGATCATCGGAAACCTAAACAAAAACAAGGATGACAACATCTATAAGTAGCGAAGCTCTAAAATCAGAATAAAGGACAAACGAACAATAACTTTTAGTCTCAACAAAATTGTATATAAAGGTGGAGGTAGGTTGTGCTAAAATTCCGTAAAGGTGTGAGTTTTAAGACTTAAAAACCAGTTGTAGAAAGAAAATATTCACTAAATATGTGTATTCCTAATTTAAGAAAACTATAGGTAGTCAAAAAAAATATTAACAAAATTTTATCGTTCTGCTCCTACTGGTTTTAAGCCTTATAGGAATCATCATGCAAAGTTTGAAATTGATAGGACAATTCGAACATGTCTAAATTAACCAAAAGAGCTAACCATTACGGAGGTTCGGACAGATCAATCCTAATTAAAGAAAAGCTTCGCTTTTAAAAACATGGATGACAACATCCATATGTAACGAAGCACAATAAAAATTATAGAAAGACCAACACACGTATTAAGTTATGGATCAGATGTTTGAGAGCTTTGTTTTTATGAATGGCATCATCCTTGTACTTTCAACAAAGTTATATCAACACACGTAAAGACAATATCGCTTCTATAAATACACATCTAAGAGCATTATGTTAGAAAAAAAGGATTTAAGAAAAAGGGAAAAGTAGGTTTCGGGTAAAATCCGTAAAGGTTTGTGTTTTAAGGCTTAAAAATAGTAGTAAAACGATAATATTCACTAAATATTATTTCTGATTAAAAAGAACTACCTATAGAAAAAATTTTTTTTAAAGTTAACATAAATTTTTATCGTTCTACTACTATTTTTAACATAAAACACACAACCTTTACGGATTTTACCTGCAACCTACATTTCTCTTTCATAAAAACCAAATTTGTTTTTTTATTAATTTAGGTCTGGAAAGGTTAGGTCTTAGTTGGTCTTAGGTAGCACTCCTAGGGTTAATGCACCACATGTACATACCCCTCAGGATGTAGACAAAGAAGAAAAAACTCCCACGCCCCCCTTTGGGAAAGCTCCAGAAATTGCCAATTATATTACCTTAATTGTTAGTCAACAGCAACAGTGGTTATGGCTCAATTTTGATACACAGACACAAACCGGTTTTGATTCAGCAAGATTTTCATTATTTGCATCAGTTGTCAGAGTAGATGCTGCTTTGGTAACAACTTTTGCCTTGGAAGATTTAGCAGAATTTTTATTGGTAGTAGCAGTGAATTCTTTTACTGGATCTTTGGTTGATAGAAGATTGTCACTGTTTTCAACAAGAGTAGATGCTTCTTTAGATATCACTTTCTCATTGGAACATTTTAAAATTCGTAGCAACCTTTAATCAAAATATCACAAATATAAATGGTTTATTTTTCTTGTTTGAAATAAAAGTATATTGTCCCTAATAAGTTGAGACAGTTTTCCGTGAATAGGAAAATTTAAAAATAGTGGATCATTTCCTGTTTTGATATAATGGCTGCATTTTTTGATTGAAGTCATAATGACCTATTTTACTTTTTCTTTGATAATACAGCTTAGAATTTCCATAACTAATAATGGATGCTGAGGTGCCAACTTCTTATAAGCAGCTGACTCCATGCATGTCTTCACATTCTCTGTAAAGTATTTCATTGCTTCATCTTTTAGTGCTTGTTCGCCATGCAAGTCAGCTAAGATGATGATATCCAACACATTCTCAACATTGATGTTCTTTCGCATGTGATCCTTACATATACCTAAATTAAATTTACAATCAGAGTCTGGTTTCCATTGATTTATAAATGTTTGGGGCAAGACATCAGCGACAGTTTATTCCCTGATTTATTATAATTCATATTATTCTAGATTAGCAATTAAATCTGAAGACATAAAATAGTAATAACACAATGGACTCTATAGAAGAATGAAAAGTAATACATAAATTTATACATTTGAAATCATTATTTAGTGCTAAATAACTAAAATTCATTTGGTATCTATGATTTGTTTGTAGCGAAGGATCTCGCTAACCGCTGAACCGATCGGGTTCACCTTTACAGGGTATCTTCTCATAGGTCCCGGGAAGGTTTATAACTATTTTCTTGTAGGGTGGAACACCCCCAACCCCCCCAAAAATGAAAATTCCCCACCCCCCCAAAAAAATAAAACTAAAATTGAAATAGTGGGGTCGACTTCCCCCCTCAAAAAAAAAGAAAATTTCCCCCCCCCCCAAAAAAAAAATTTTTAATTTTTTTTATTTTTATTTTAAATCTAAAATAAGAAAAATTGGTTTGATTAAACTTCTTGGGGCAAAGTCCCTAGAGGCTAGGAACGAACCCGCTAATATTTAATAAGAATCAACCATATATTCCGGAAAAAAGAGCTTCCAACGTGGTCACTACTAATATTAAACATGTCAAATAGCTGCATCAGAAACCTTTTTTAACTATTTTATTATATTGCTGTACTGAGATACGTTATTCAGTCGGAACAGACTTGTAGAGTAGCTTAGCATCCTAATAAAAAGAATCAGTCCTGGACCAATAATTCAATACTTATATTGAAGAGAATAATAATAAATTTGCAATTTGCATTTAAGGAATGCAAATTTACAATAGGTCACCAACAAACTATCAAAGCTAATATTATTTAAACTTTGTTGACTGGACGCTTATTTCAGGGATCTAAAGGGATAGGATAATGGCAAATAAATTCATGTACTTCCCCAATGATGAGACACACAATTACCCCTTTTGTAAATTACAATTAGTGGATAATACGTTTGTACACTTAACTTAATGAACAAACCAATAAAAATCAGTAAAGTCCCCAAAGTTGATAGGCCAACAATGAGAAAACTTTGGGTACAAGTGTTAATTTACAGTGCAATGTCCCCTCCCTCTTTAAATATCTAAACTTGTTGACTGGACGTTTATTCAGTCTTTTATCAAGTATTAAAAACAACATGAAATGTATTGTATTGTCAGTTATTGTGTTTTATTTTGTACTCAAACAATCTTGGAATATTTATTCCAGTATAGTTTAAAACCGATTAATATTCGTTAATTAGAACCGGTTCTCAGATATACTGAAAAATCATGTATAGCATGGAATTACAGACAGGTTTTTACGAATATAAAAATGAAAATCACAAAACTGGTTTTTATCTTATATTTTTTCATTTTTATATCCACGGAACGCTGTCTATAATAAATTGAATTCTAGTCATAATACAAAGTAGTACGATGTCTTTCTGTCTGAAGCTTAAGATCTCAGTAACTACTAAACCGATTGGGCTCTACTCCTTTGGGAATATACCTACTGGTCCTGTGATGGTTTTAAGCTATTTTCTTGAGGGGGGGGACACCCCCAACCCCCCAAAAAATGAAAAAAAAAGAAATTTTTTATTTTATTTTTCTTTTTATCTTCAAATAACACAAAAATAGGTTGAACAAACCTCTTGGGGCAAAACCCCTAGAGGCTAGGGGCGAAGCCGCTAGAATTATATAAAGTTGTATTTTTTTGTCTGAAGCTTAAGATTTCAATAACTACTGGTCTGATTGAGTTGTCCTTTCAAGAGAAGTTTCATATAGGACCTGGCATGGTTTTAGGCCAATTTGTTTTTAGATTTAAGCCTTTGGATAGTTTTAAGCTATTTTTTGCCAACCTTTGAATACAGAGCCCCTAGATGCTAGGAGCGCAGCCGCTAGTAAGATTTACAAAGTACTTTGAAGATAGACTTAATGCTAGATATTTACCAGTTAAACCATGAATTAGGAATCGGTCTGCAGCTTTATAAAGCTCAATTACATTTTCTTTAAGGCCATACAGCTCTCCACCATACATGTAGGATATCATGTCCTGAAAATTAAATATTACAATTTAAGATCACAATAGTTGCAGAAAGTGCAATTCAGAAAGATTAAGTCAAGCATATGTTAAAAGTATACCATCAAGCATATATAATTCTATATTACAATTTCAAAAAAAAATTTTGAAAGCAATTTTACCCCACTTATAGTTATCAGAATTTAATGATTAATGGCTTATTTTCTTTGTTTTTTAATACAATTAATATAAAACTACAAAAAAATATTAACTTTTTTATTTAAAAAGTGCAGTAAAATCTAAAATTTAAAACTTAAGTATCAACATCTGAAATAATTTTAGCGCATTTTTGTTATGCTCAAATCTTCTAGGGTAATTCTGTAATAAAAATCTCTGTGTCGGGGCGAATCCGGTAATTTTCAACACACTTTCATTAAATGACATTTTTTTCCATGTTCTAATCGACTGACAGAAAAAAAACATAAAACCAAAGTTGTTCGTTATTAAATTGCCTAAAAAAAGTATAAAAATTTTGTGAGATGATTTTTAAGGGTAATTTTATATAAAACAAGGATGACAACATCCATAAAAGCGAAGCTCTGAAACGGTAGGACAAACGGATACTGAACTGAATAATCAGAATGCGAATGTATAAGAGTCAAAGCAAAATTGTAAGTAAATTTGTTGAAAAACTGCTTGATACAGGATAATGATTATGGACATACTTACATTTTTAGGACTTGATTATAGAGTTGCTTCGCTTATAATATTATACTTTGTTGTCCCAGGAATCAGTATACCAAAAATCAGACCAATCGGATAATTAGGCCACATACAAATTTGTTGTTAAAAATGTAAAAAAAATCAACATGTTTAAAATGGACGTACGGACATTCTGGTAATAATTATAGAGTTACTACGCTTTCTAACTCGTACCTAACTATTACAGGAATCACCATGCAAAATTTGAAATCGATAGGACAATTCTAACATGCCTAAATTAACGAAAAAAGCTATTTAAAAAGGTAAAAAAGTCAACACGTTTTAAATGGACGTACGGACATTTTAGTAATGATTATAGAGTTGCTACGCTTTCTAAATCGTACCTAACTGCTAAAGGAAACACCATGCAAAATTTGAAATCGATAGGACAATTCTAACATGTCTAAATTAACGAAAAAAGCTATCCGTTACGGACGGACGGACGGACCGACCCTAATTATAGAAAAGCTTCGCTTTTAAAAAGGTGAAATTTCTCGTACTTTGAAATTTTTTTTTGTGAATGCTCTTTATTATATTTAGCAACTTTTACCTTTCGGGCATGCTGTAATAAAATCAATACGTCATAGATTTTTTAAGCTTGAAAATGGACTACCAGATTCGCCATTCAGATTCTAAATGCCATTTGCGCATTAATTATGAGATGGTTGCATTAAATCCCCCTCCAACCTTATATATGAAGTTCTAGGTTTTAAAAATGTTTACCTTTAGTATATCTAGTTTAACATCTTCTATTATAACAACTCCAGACATGCCCTCTTTAAAATTGTTCAAAAACATTGCTTTGAATACTGGAGATCTTGATGACAGTATTACTTTGTGGTGTTTAAGAGTAACTCCTTCACAGACTAGTTCAATGTCAGTAAACTCATTTTCATCCTTCAGTTTTCCTATGTCCTCAGCTAAACCCTTTTGACCTTGTCTTGTTTCATATATTTCTTTGGCAGAAGATACAGATATGGTACCACACATTGTTTGAGGTATCTTAGGAGTATGGACAATATTTCTTAAAACTTCTAACATTAGACTCGGATTATTCTTGGCAAAATCCTCCCAAAAACCAGAATCTATACTATATGTAATGTTAACCTTCAAATACTTCATTGCTTTTTTCTTCAGTTTTGTGTTTTGGAATTTGTCTGCTAGTTCCAGGTATTCAAGAATGTTCTCAGGTGACATATTCATCACCATATAATCATGGCATAGCTCTAAACATCGGTGATATTAGACTAATAGTATTATAAGGAGTTGTGTTAGTGAAAAAGTATTACTAAAATCCTATCTAACTTTAACATATTTTAGTATTTCTTATTAAAAAGATATTTTTTAAGTACCTCTAAGACTATCAATCAGATACAGATAAGCAGCCTGGTAGAGCTTGGTTACATTAACTTTGAGTGTCTCCAACTTTCCACAGTATAAGAATAACATCATATCCTGAGTAAAATAAGTTTAAACATATATAAACACATTACCCCGTCCCGTTTTAGAAAAATTTTGTTAAAATTTTTGCCCCCAGCCATAATATGGTTGATTTATGCAAAATAATGACCCATGCAAAATAGTTTTTCTGTAATGCAAAAATTGCGATGGTACAAGCACTGCAAAGTTTTTAAAAGAAGTTGTATCAACTTTTTTGCTTTTTATTTAAGATAGCTAGCCGGTCCTTTCAGTAAGTAGTAGATGTAAAATTTTTCATAGAATTCAGATATGCAATCGGTTTTTTTGTAGACCTCTTATTTTTTAAGTAATTTAAGTTTTTTAAAAAAATAATTAAGTCGGTTTTAAGGTACTAAAACGCAACAAAATAAAAGAAGAAAATAGCCAGTATAAACAAAAATAGTAAGATCTTTAATTTGACACCTTACTTTTAAAATTCTGTTGAGTAATTGTTGAAAAAATCTATTTTTTTAACCTCGGTTTAATCAAAACATTAAACCTAAATATTTTCTCATACAGACATAAAAAATATGGGTTCATATATACCATTAGAATGAGAAAAATAATATGAATCCATTGTAAGCAAAATTGAGAAAGTTTTAAAAAATTGTAATAAAAAATAGAAAAAATATAAAAGTTATTTTAAGAATTGTAACTACTAAACTAGCCAATCACAAATCGCAAAAATTGACGAATCGGGAAGCTTAATCTATAAAATTAACCTATAGAATTGCCAGAAAAAAAGGAGAATGTTCATACAATATATACAATAGATACTACAATAAATATAGTGGTATTAAAGAACATGTAAAGAATGAAAAATTATGAACAAATATGCATCAGTCTGTTTATAAACTTCAAAACAATGCAGTTAAAAATACATTATTGTTTCTTGTGTTTAAAAAATATCTGCTACATTGCATTGTCTTTTGTTTAGGTTTTGTTCAGGTTTGGTTCAAGCTAACCCTTTAAAGCCGAAAATTATGATTCTTAAAATAAACTTATTTTTTTTATTATAGTTTTATAAAACTTTTTCAATTTTGCTTAGAATAGATTCGTAATATTTTTCTGATTCTAAAGGTATATATGAACCCATGTTTTTTATGTCTGTTTGAGAAAATATTTAGGTCTAAAGTTTTTATTAAACCGAGGTTAAAAAAATAGATTTTTTCAATAATTACTCAACAGAATTTTAAAAGTAAGGTGTCAAATTAAAGATCTTACTATTTTTGTTCATACTGGCCATTTTCTTCTTTTATTTTGTTGCGTTTTAGTACCTTAAAACCGACTTAATTATTTTTTAAAAAACTTAAATTACTTAAAAAATAAGAGGTCTACAAAAAAACCGATTGCATATCTGAATTCTATGAAAAATTTTACATCTACTACTTACTGAAAGGACCGGCTAGCTATCTTAAATAAAAAGCAAAAAAGTTGATACAACTTCTTTGCAAAAAGACCTGTTTTTAAAGCTCTTGTACCATCTCAATTTAAAAGATTTTTACAAAATTTCAATTCTAGTGTGTCGATATAAACCTGAAATTTACCAAAAAAAATGGGGGCAGTCTCAATTATAACATATGAAGGACAAAGGTGCAGCAAATAATTTTCCAAAGTAAAAATTGCCAATTTGCATACACAAATAATAGGGTTGGGCCAGATTGGACGGATACAGATATCCGACTGATTTAAGATGCTGGATATCCAGAATTCAGGTTTATATTGGCACACTAGAATTGAAATTTTGTAAAAATCTTTAAAATTGAGATGGAACAAAAGCTTTAAAAACGGTCTTTTTGCAGATTTTAAAAAGATTGTACCATCTCAATTTTAAAGATTTTCACAAAATTTCAATTCTAGTGTGTCAATATAAACCTGAATACCGGATATCCAGCATTATGAATCAGTCGGATATCCGTATCCGTCCTATCTGACTTAACCCTATTATTAATGTATGAAATTTGGCAATTTTTACTTTGGAAAATTACTTGCTGCATCTTTGTCCTTCATTTACTAAGTATATTTGCGATAACTTTTATTTAATAGATTCTTCCAATTTTTAACATTTACAAAACAGCCTGCTCTATTGCTTCAAGATCCATGTCAGATCTATATAGGAAATAAATGTCTATATATGAGCTCATGTTTTCCAAGGAATAAATGTTTAAAACTCATAGTGCTCCAATAATCCATAATAAACTCCCATTGACCAGAACGATATGACCCATTATTTTACTGCTAAAGAATAAATTCTTTTTTTTTATTTCATGTTGCTATTTGAATTATATTGAAGTATTAAATTTATATTCATAAAACAGAAAATTTAAATTTATAATATAGTAAATAAAAGAAAACTTAGTTTTAAAATAATTTTATACTAGTGATACATGCGTAATGTGGTCAGATATTGAACTAAAATTTAACAGTTAACTAAACATTTTAACCCTTTCAGGACAATAATTTGAAATAAAAAATATTAGGATTCTAAAATATTTTAAAGAAAGAGGAAATACTTTAATACTTTAAACAGGGATAGGACAATGGAAGTAAAAGATTGATATCCAATCTAGCTAATAGCAGAATAATTTTAGAACGCCACCTCTAGTATGTTATAATTGAGACTGCCCCCATTTTTTTTGGTAAATTTCAGGTTTATATCAACATACTAGAATTGAAATTTTGTAAAAATTTTTTAATGGAGATGGTACAAGAGCTTTAAATACAGGTCTTTTTTGCAAATGTTAAAAACTTTGCAGTGCTTGTACCATCGCAATTTTTGCATTACAGAAAAACTATTTTGCATGGGTCATTATTTTGCATAAATCAACCATATTATGGCTGGGGGCAAAATTTTTAACAAAATTTTTCTAAAACGGGACGGGGTAAAACACATATACAATACAGTCAGGAGGTTGAAACTATTCTTATTGGAGAAGAAATATAATCTATGATTACTCAAGTGTCCCGCCCTCAAAAAATTATTACAAAATTTTGCCCCCAGCTTCAAAGTGGTTAATTTATGCAAAAACATGACCCATGCAAAATATCTTTTCTGTACTGCAAAAATTGTGACCACACAAGCACTGCAAAGTTTTTAAAATCTGCACAAAGACCTGAAATTTACTGAATCATAACTATGGCTTCTTGGCGCTCCCAGAAAAGGTCTTGAGGAGTAAAATCAGGAACTTTTGTCCATTTCAATATATCTGACGTTTCTAGCCTGAGAAAATCTCAAAAAAACCTCTAAAAATTGGACAATTCTCAATAAACCCTAAAAAATGGTGTTTTTTTTAGTCATTTCTAAGGCTAACGAGATATTTTAAAACAGACAAAAGTTTCTGATTCTACTTATCTAAAAAAGGTAATGTACAATTCCATTTTCCAATCCATTCATAATGAAATCCTAATTGCCGATATGGTTTTACACCATTTCACTTTCAATAGACAAAACTGGAATAATACAAATCATGTTTGCATATCAGTCAATACGCATATGAATTTTTTTTAATGGCATTCACTTATATCAAATGTGCCAAACAGATTACTCTATGTTATGCATTTAGCTAGAATTCAAGTATTTGAACCTACTTGTAGAACTTGGAGATCAATATCTTCAATAACAAGTTTTGAACTGTTGGGTGCAGAGCCTATTAGTTGTTTAAATTTTGTTGATCTTGTAGAGATAATTGCTCTGTGGCATTTCATTGTAGATCCTCCACACTCTACAGCAAGATCAGAGAAATCTGTTTCATTCAGGCACTTCTCCATTTCAGTTTGTAAAAGTTCCAGCCTTCCATCTTCCACATCATTTATCTCTGTATTGGATGGTTTATTTATTAGGTAATAATCATGAAATTAAATATTAACAAGGATGACAACATCCATAAGTAGCAAAGCACAAAAAATCATCGATTGGAATACGTACAGGTAGATTTAAAAGGTTTTTACTAAAATCAAGAATAGATTTATTGGATAAAATAAACATGAAACCTTGTTTTATTTTGCATGATGACGATGGTCAAAGTAAATTATATTAAAGATGCTCATAACAATGGGAAAAATTATTTTGATACAGATATCCCATAAAAGTTTGAAAATTGCATCAAAATAAACAAAGATATGGGGAAATACGTAAAGCATATAAAAATAGCCAAAAACCTGATAAAAGGCAGTCTGGCTGTCATGGTTGTTTTATTAAAACGACAAAAAATTTAATTTTTAAATCCTAAACTTAAAAAATTTGGAAAATCGGACCATATACACTGAAGATATGGAAAAAAGTGTGAAATATATAAAAATAGCCTAAAACCTGCTAAAAAGGCAGTCTGGCCGTCATGGTTATTTTGTTTAAAAGACGGGAAATTCAATTTTGATTTATATAACTGAAAAATTTTGAAAATTGGACTATAAACACTGAAGATATGGAGAAAAATGTTAAATATATAAAAAAACAGCCTAAAACCTGCTAAAAAGGCAGTCTGGCCGTCATGGTTATTTTCTTTAAAAGACGGAAAATTTATTTTGATATCTATAACTGAAAAAATTTTGAAAATCGGACCATAAACACTGAAGATATGGAGAAAAATGTGAAAAATATAAAAATAGCCTAAAACCTGCTGAAAAGGCAGTCTGGCCTTCATGGTTGTTCCTTTAAACGACGGGAAATTTAATTTTGATATCTGTAACTGAAAAAATTTTGAAAATCGGACCATAAACACTGAAGATATGGAGAAAAATGTGAAAAATATAAAAATAGCCTAAAACCTGCTAAAAATTGGTCCGAACGCCAATGATGTTTTAAAGTCAATTGTGCTCCTTAATAATGGGAATGTTGTCAAAAAATTTCAGCATTCTATCTTTTATAGGAGCTGAGTAAATCCCATTTCCCCCATAGCGTTACGGACTGACGGACTGACTGACGGACGGACGGACGGACAAAGTGAATTATAGAGTAGCTTCGCTACTAAAAACTTGGGGCATTAGCTTAAATTTATAATGTGCTGCTTATTGGAGAGGTAAAAATGGTACCAAATACTGTTGTCTGGTACATGGCACCTATAGTGAATAGTGAGAGTATGGAAATGCCTTGGCCATAGACGTCCAAGGGGGGGGGGGGTAATGGGGCGATTACCCCCCCCATTCAAAATTTACCCCTAACCTGGGCACCCCCAACCATTTAGGAGGGGGTATTTACCTCCCCCCCAATCAATTTTGGGGGGGGGGGTAAATAACCCCCCCAAAATAAAAATCTCCAATAAAAAATTTTTTGCGCACTTCGCGTGCATTTTTAATACTATGTATTTAATAAAATTTAAATTTCCCCCCCTAAAAAATTTTACCCCGGGGGTAAATTTTGGGGGGGGTAAACTAAATTTACCCCTGCCAACAGATTTAAGGGGGGGTAATTACCCCCCCCCCCCCAAGGAAATTTTACCCCCGGGGTAAAAATTTTGGGGGGGGGGGTAATTACCCCCCCTCCCCCCCCAAGGAAATTTTACCCCCGGGGTAAAAATTTTGGGGGGGGGTAAAAAAAATTTGCCGCGCCATTTTACCCCTCCAAAAACGAATTCCCCCCCCCCAAAAAAAAAGCTTGGACGCCCCTGGCCTTGGCCCATAAACAATCGCAACTCATAATCATGCACAGTTAGGACTTTAAGACAACGGTCGCGCAATCAATAATTGATTTATCATCAAGAAATGTTTTATATGCATAGCATACCATTAAAATATTGAGGGAGGTGTAAACATTCCTTACAAAGTAGCCTTGGACAAAGTAGCCCCGGAAAAAGTAGTCTCTAGGACAAAGTAGCCTCGGGACATTTACTAAAGAAAAGTAGCCTCCACTGTTAATAAAGGTCATGGCCGCAGCGCTCTGTTCCCTGGCCAGCCGCAGGCGCTCAGCCCCCTAGCCTATAACCTAACCTAACCAATGTATGAATGAAAGTAGCCTCCACTGTTAATTCATAGCTGGTTTAGAATTTCGTGGATTTTACAAAAAAAAAGGCTAGTAGATTTTTTTTTACAATTTTAATATAATGTTTTTACAATTTTTATGAAAGGTTAGGTTATAGGCTAGGGGGCTGAGCGCCCGCGGCTAGGCAGGCCAAAGGGCCGAGCGCTGCGGCCATGACATTTATTAACAGTGGAGGCTACTTTGTCCAAGATCCCTTAGTGTTAGCCTTTGTTGATAATTTATAACCATCCTCGTTTACTAGTTTTGAGCACAAGGGTCAGTGTTCCATCAGGTAAGAAGTTATCATGGTTCCTCTCTAGATCATCAGTATCAATTAATTTTAGCCATCTCCAAGACCCTTGCGCCAAAATTTTGGATGTACTGATTTCATATTCATTTTCTGTACCTAGTATGCTGAGTCTGTAAGTACTAATTTCAACTAAGCTATTTAGAAAAACTGATACGTATTTCGACTTTTCATATCCGTTAGGATTTAAATATATCTGAAATTTAGCTAATTTTCCATTGGTATCTATTATTGTAAATTCTGGAGATACAAAGAATTTATTTTCTGCTTTTCTCCTATTCAGGAAGTCTGGAATTTTCCAAAAGAACTCAGAACACTCTTCCATTGCCATTTTATGATTCTATAAAGTTTAAACATTAACTTCAAGTAGGCAGTTTTATATGAGTAGCAACTATTAGTATTCCTGTCCCTCATTGAATGTATGACTATTTACACTTTCCTCCCTTAAGTGCCCCTAGAGGCAGCATTTCGTAGCAGTTTAATTTTTATGCGGCTCCTACCTTAAAATTAATATATTAATTTTTGTTCATTATTGAATTTGATAAGATAAAATAAATAACATAAAATATTTTGCTTTCATTTGATTAAAGCTATATAAAAGTAGAAGAATGTGTGTCTATTTGTTAAGTAACAATAGTTTTTCATTTTATTATATAGAAATAGACCGTTGCCAGATTATAATATTACTTTAAAAAAATCATTTTATAGCTAATCTGGAGCCGCAGCCATTTCTAACGAAAAATACGGCTCCGGCTCCACCAAAAATGTTGCTGCTCCCGGCTCCGGCTCCGAAACGCTGCCTAGAGGTCTCTACAAATTCTACATAATTCGACTAGTTACTTCGCCCAAAACCTCTAAAAGAGCTAAGGTTAGGAAAATAGCCTAAAACCACCCATAGACATATGTTCATTAAAAATTACAATCAATTAGGACAAGCAGTATCCAAGATCTTAAGTTTCATACAAATTGACCTTTCTACCTTATCTTATAGGATAGCTTCTCTTCTGAAGAAACATTTACAAGATAATATTTTTAAAAAAATTATTTATTAAAAAATATACATTTACACCAGGGACCAGGGAAGGTCTGTCTGACCAACAATTCTATTAAGATGATGCAACCTCATCACAAAACCTATACAAGTATCAAATGTTAGGGATGGTACAACTATTATAAAAAAAACGGCTCTTAGTATAGTATGTTAGGGTATACATTCACAAAACCTCATCAAATAGTGTACACTATTAAATAAGAAAAAAACAGATGGATTAATAAAAACAAACACATATTTCCTACTAAACAAATCAGATGTAGGGAGATTAAAACATTTTTAAATACTGCCTGAAATTAAAATCTTTAATTTTTTTTCTTATCCATAAAATTTGTATCTGTATGAAGACAAAAAACAAAATATTATGACAAATTTGTACTCCAACGAATTTTCAAACACTTTTATTAACCCCTTAAAGAAAGTTAAGGCAAAATTTTTTAAATGATTAATCTATAACTAATAACATCTTACTTTAAAGCTCAAAAATAAAATTCATTGTTCATTACTTATTAAAAAGTGCCAATTGCATAACCCTGCAGGGCAATCATCTACCTAGCCTAAAATAACCTATAAAAACTAATGGGAAAATATGACGAAACGCCCCCTAAGAGGCTTTGCCACAAAAGGAACTATACCTGAACAATCAAATAAGTAAATATATAGAATACATATATAAACATAATATTAAATATGAACAATTCAGAAAAAAAATATATATTTCATGTAACAATATAAAAATAAAAAAATCACAAATGAATAGTTTAACATTTGACGTATTTCAGTAATATTAAAAGTTTTCATAAAATTGATGCCTTTTTAATCAATTCAATAACAAGGGAGAGGGCGGAAAGGACACTTTTTGAAACCAAAACTAAAAGTCAAAGGAACTAGACTAAATAAAGAGTTAAAGCTCTGAGATTTGGCATGGCAGTTGCTTTATATAGGTACAATATGGAACTATGAAGAAAACGTGGTGGAACCGCCGCTCCCGCCGAAAACCGCCGTTTCACGACGATATTTATTTTTGCCTTTTCTCGCCAAATTAGAGAATTTTCAATCATCTGAGATAAACATTTTATTTCATAAAAATTTCCCTTATATTTTCACTTGACACTTGACAAAATATTTAAAACATGTCAATATTAAATCGCAAGTGTCAAGTGCAAATAAATTAACCGGCATCATACTTATTACCCCGTCCCGGATTTGAAAAATTTTGTTAAAATTTTTGCCCCCAGCCAAAATATGGTTGATTTATGCATAAAAATGACCCATGCAAAATATTTATTCTGTAATGCAAAAATTGCGACGGTACAAGCACTGCAAAGTTTTTAAAATCTGCAAAAAACCCTGTTTTTATGGCTTTTTTGGGGCTTTTGTACCATCCCGATTTTAAAGATTTTTACAAAATTTCAATTCAAGTGTGTTGATATATACCTGAAATTTACCAAAAAAAATGGGGGCAGTCTCAATTATAACATATGAAGGTGTAGCAAGTAATCTTCTAAATACAAAATTGTCAAATTGCATACATATATAATAGGGTTGGGCCAGATACTTTTTTCGACGGATATTGGACATCTGGCTGATTTATAATGCCGGATATTCGACATCTGGCCAGATATCTAGCAAATATCTGGTAATTTGGCCGGATATCTGGTTATTCGACCGGATATCCGGTAATTTTCCAAATACCAAATATGTTGCATTTTAAATCATCCGGATATCCAATATCCGGCCAAAAAAGTATCCGGGCTACCTCTATTATATAAGTTTGATGCACAAAACAATCCCTTCTGTATATTAAACTTAGCGGTTGAAACGTTTATACACTTAACTTAATAAACCAACCAATCAAAATTTAATAAAGTTCTCAAAAGTTGTTAACCTAATAAATTAGAAAAACAATTATAAAACTTTGAGGACAAGTGAAATAAACAGTCAAATTTCCCCTCCCTCTCTGAATTATACCAGAGTGTACCAAAAGTCTAATAATAACTAGGGAGGCAGAGCACAATTGGCTGTTAATTACACTAGTCCCCGAAGTTTTAAAAACTTTTTCATTTGTTTGCTCAACAACTTTTTAGATTGTTTGAAATTTTAATTGGTTTAATAAGACGTTCCAACAACCTATTGTAATCAACAGAAAGGGTAAGTTTTTGTATAATCATGGGGTATATACGTCCATTTATCAGCCATTGTCTTCTCTATCTAGATCCCTGTACCCAAAGTCTAATAATAACTGAAATAATTTTATTTTTATTACATAACAAGAAATAACATGTTATTCAAGTATCTAAAGGGATAAGACAATATCTAATAAATTGATGTACATCCCCAATAATGATACAAAAAATTATCCCTTCTGTAGATTAAGACTAGAGGTTGAAACTTTTAAACACTCAACTTAATAAATCAACCAAATAAAATTTACTGAATTTCCCCAATGTTTTAACCCAAATGTAAGAAAACACCGTTATAACACTTTGGGGACTAATTTAATAAACAGCTCAATGTCCCCTCCCTCCCTGAACTCAAGAGTGTATCACAAGTCTAATAATAACTAGGGAGGGAGGTGACATTGGACTGTTTAATACACTAGTCCCGGAAGGTTTATAATAACATTTTTTTATTTCTTGGCTCAACAACTTTGGAGACTTTTATTGAATTTTAATTGGTTGGTTCATTAGGTTTAGTGATCAAACGTTTCAACCACTATGTAATCAACAAAAAAGGGTCAGTTTGTGTATCATCATGGGATATACAAATAAATTTATCAGCCATTGTCTTATCCCTCTAGATCCCTGTACCCAAAGTCTAATAATAACACTTTCATTTTTATTACATAACAAGAAATAACATGTTACTGAAGGATCTAAGGGATAAGACTATGGCTAATGAATGGATGTACATCCCCATTAATAATACACAAAATTAACCCTTCTGTAGATTAAAATTAGTTGTAGAAACGATTGAACACTCAAATTAATAAACCAATCCATCAAAATTTATTGAAAGTCCCCAAAGTTATTAAGTCAACGAATAAGAATTATTTTCAAACTTTTGGGACTAGTGTATTAAACGGCCTATTTTGTCCAATCTATTTCTGATACTTATTAAATGCAAATCTTTTCTATAATATGAGTCTGAACGAACTCCGTAAAGGTTAGCTCTTTTATTTAATCTAAGCAAGTTGAAATTTTTTGATTGAAAACTTTGGTTGATGATTCCTTTAACAATAAGGGTTTAGAAAGTGTAGCAACCCTGCAATCGGTACTTCTGCTTTATAGCTTTAGTTTTTGATATATTGAAGACGTAATTTTAATGCAAATTATTGCCAGTTTCCCAAGTGCCAAGTCGAGCACGTACCCCCCCCCCCCCCCATCTCCCGACCTTGAAAAAAGGAAGGGATACTTTCTAGTTTGTTTCTTAATTATAAAAGGTCAGGTTAAGATAGTTTATATTGGGTACCAGGGACCCTTGCAAGTTAATATAAGGAGGGAGGGGTTGTCAGTGATTAAAAGACACGTTGAGGAAAAGCACCGAACATCTTTTATAAGCTAAAAATTTTTTTTCCATTAAGTTAATACAAAATTAACAGAGATAAACAATGAATAATGAAACATAAAAAGATAATGTTAAAAATTATCTAATTTTCACAAGAAGAGCTTCTCCATAGTACTTTCTAGCGGTATCGCTCCTAAAGGACTCTTGGGCACCTGAGAGAAGGGTCGATCCTCTAATTTTATTTAAGTGGTAATAACTGAAACATTCCCTGGATCTATCAGAAACTTTACTGTAAAGAAGAAACAATTGCATACATATATAATAGGGTTGGGCCGATACTTTTTTGGCTGGATACCGGATATCCAGTTGATTTCTAATGACAGATAATCGTTATATGGCAAATTACCGGATATCTGGCCGAATAAAAGAACATCAGCCGAATAACCGGATATCTGGCCGAATAACCGGATATCCGGCCAAATAACCGGATATCCGGTCGAATAACTGGATATCAGGCCAAATAATATTTATTTGCCGGATATATGGCATTATAAATCAGCCAGATATCCAGTATCCGTCGAAAAAAGTTTCCGGCCCAATCCTATTATATAATATATATGTATGCAATTTGACAATTTTGTATTTGGAAGATTACTTGCTACACCTTCATATGTTATAATTGAGACTGCCCCCATTTTTTTTGGTAAATTTCAGGTATTTATCAACACACTTGAATTGAAATTTTGTAAAAATCTTTAAAATTGGGATGGTACAAAAGCCCCAAAAAAGTCATAAAAACAGGGTTTTTTTTGCAGATTTTAAAAACTTTGCAGTGCTTGTACCGTCGCAATTTTTGCATTACAGAAAAAATATTTTGCATGGGTCATTTTTATGCATAAATCAACCATATTTTGGCTGGGGGCAAAAATTTTAAAAAAAAATTTCAAATCCGGGACGGGGTAATACTTATAGTAAAACCACACTTCTCTTCTACTGCATTAGCAGCCTTCCACTTTCCTGTCGTTCCTTATACTTGCATTTGACGAGAAAAGGCGCAAAAAAAATTCAGCGGGAGCGGTGATTCCGCCGCCGTTTCTACACAGTTCCATTTTGTACCTCTGTAAAGCAACTTCCATGTCAAATCTTAGAGCTGTTACTCTTTATTTAGTTGAGTTCCTTTGACTTTTAGTTTTGGTTTTAAAAAGTGTCACTTCTGCCTCCCCCCCTTCAATAAGGTTCTGGTCTTAGCCCAATGCAACATCTATAAATTATTTTCCATTATGGCTTCGAAACCAATTAATATCCTCTGGTTCCGAGCCATACTGAAAAATCATTTATCGTAATGTGTTACAGACAATTTCCCACGAATATGATAATGAAAATCATAAAATTAATAACAGTTTTATTAGACCGGGTCTTAAACTAGTTTTAGTCTTAGAATTTTTCTTTGGAATATCCACGGAAAGCTGTCTAAAATACGATGTCATAAATGAGACTTTCAACAAAGTAAATACCTAATTAAGAAATAGACATTTGATTATTGAATAGAACCGAAAATATTAATATTAAGAAAACTTATGACTGTGTTTGTTCTTGTTCTTAACTGCCATTAATCACTCCCTGAGGCACGTCTACTCAACTTGACTTTTTTTCTTCTTTTTCCCGCCTGGTCGCCCATCCATGTAGCCTGGCAATAACAATACAGGATAAATAGGGCTGTTTGGGGACTAGTGTAATAAAAAGTTCATTGTCCCCTTTCTCTCTGTGTATTCGAAGGCTCAAAACTTTGGGTACTATATTTTATTAAGAAAGTATCTATTTATCCATTCCTTTGACGGTGAGAAGATTGCAAGTGCCGCCAAATAAAAGTTTGCCGCTGAAAACCGGTTTTGTGCCATTTGGCGCCATTTCACTGTCTACATCACTGTCTTCACCATCAGATGTCGTCGTCTGCTTGTCCGTCTAAATTAATACATATATTATTTGGGGGAGGCGGATGTGCCCCTTTTTGAAACCAAAAGTAAAACGTGCAGGATCTCAGCCCATAAAAGAGTTACAGCTCTAAAATTCTGCACAGCAGTTGCTTTTGGGGTGAACAATATTGAACTGTGAAGAAAGGGCGGCAGAACCGCCGCTCCCGCCGAAAACCGCCATTTCCCGCCGAATTTTATTTGTCTTTTCTCGCCATAATAGACATTGAATTTTCAATCATCTGAGATAAACTTGTTTTTTTTCGCCGCCGTTTCTTCACAGTTCCATATTGTTCTCCACAAAAGTAACTGCTGTGCCGAATTTCAGAGTTATAACTATTTTATTGGCTGAGATCATGTACGTTTTACTTTGGGTTTCAAAAAGTGGCACATCCGCCCCCCCCCCTTTATTAGGCAGGGGTGTATATTCTAACATTCTAATAATTTTTTTACCCTGCTAAAAAAATATTTTATCCCCCTCCCTCTAAATAAATTCAGTTATTTAAAGTTTTCTTGTCTATTTTATTAAATACAAATATTGTTCAATTTAGGACTCTTTATTTTTCATTTTTTTCCCATTTTTGGTTATTTTGGTAAGGAGGCTTTAATTTATTTCAAAAATAAGGAGAGAAAGGGACTTTAAACTAATTTCTTAAATTGTTTTACCTCTTGATTCGTCTCTTGTGTTTCAGTTTTATCAGCCATGCCTTCTTCATTTTTTTGTGAACTTTTCTCGTTATTTTCCAACGAAATAAAGTCTTCTTTCCAAACTTTTTCTTTTATGGGCGCTTTCTTTTCCTCCCTGTACTTTTTTAGCTTATCTTTAATACTTTTATCTAAGCTAACAGGTTTAGCTTTAGTTTTGGCACCATTTATTTCTTTTTGTTTATCACTCTCATTAACTTCTTGGTCTTGACTTGATTTGTTTTCTTCTACAAAGGGATAGTTACATGAAGAGATTTTTATGAAAAAAAATTGGGTAACTTATAAAAGTATCCAAAGGGTTTAATTAAACAAATAAGATAATGATTTGATTGATTTTTTTGATTGATTATCCATCTATAGTCTCTTAGGGTTTGGACCTAAGTAGTCAAGGAGTAGGCTGAGACACTTTTGTCTAGCCACTAGGGCTATCAAGCTCCACGTTCAAGATCATTATGACTTGACCCGCTATCTCATGAGAGCTACTCATTATTACCTCACCCTCGCCGGGTATGGCAGGTGTCCCAAATTATGTTACCGTAATAAATGACGCTCACCGCAGAGGAGCTTGGGATAAGTGTAGTACTGATATTATGTACGTGACTAATAAGTAACCAAACTTAACTCAATAATCCCCTTCTTACACAACCAGAGGACAATTATTACCTATAACGTGATTATAAACTGTTGGTACCAGTATTATTTACAGTCCAATGTCCCCTCCCTCCCTGATGTAACTGTACAATGTTATTTCCGTAATACCTAAATCTTTAAAACCCTGTGTGTATCCAAACTTTTCAACCAATGATAAATATTTGCATAAGAGGTAATTTTGTTTATGGTTATTGGGGATGTAACAACAAAAACATGTAAATCAATTTATTGTCCATTATCTTACTCCCTTAATATCCCTGGGAACTACCAGGAAAAAACTGCTTAAAACAAACATTAAACATGGAACTATTCCTGTTTCTTTATTTGTGTTCTTTTCCTCTGTCTCACTTTCAGATTCAGATGCTGGAATAAAAAACAAGGGGTATAGTCCCTTTCTTGGCAACGCCCCTTAAGGGGCTATTCTTCGTATTTTCACAATCTAACCTAACCTAAAATAACCCATCAAAAGCCATTTTCAAAATACGACGAATCGCCCCTTAAGGGGCGTTGCCACGAAAGTGACTATACCCAAAACAAGGATGACAACATTCATAAGTAGCGAAACACAATAAAAAAATCATAAAATGGTTAGTTATATAGCAGATAATCAGTCATACCAAAGAAAAGAAAGAAAATGCAAAAAAAAACTATTAAAAATTACGAAACCTTGGAAAAATACCTAGAGTTTAAGTCTTTCAAAGCATGACAGACGGACAAAACAATTTAACGGCTTAATGCGAATATGTGTGCGCCCCTAGAGGCTTCTAGAGGACGCTAGTTATTTATAAATTGATATAAATTTACCTTCGGATTCTTCTTTCTTCTTCTTTTTCTTGGACTACAAAATTTTAAATATTAAATTATACTTGCAGCTACGCCCCTAGAGGACCCCCTATTTTTTTGTGGGAGTGGGAAGGTCGTCGACTTCCCACTTGCAATTTAAATTTTAAATAGTTAAAAACCTTCCCAGAACCTATTAGAAACTATAATTTATGTATCGGTTCCGCAGTTACAGAGATTCTTCAGTACAGACAGACACAGATCCTGTTACACTTTTATATTATTTCGTATATTTCACAATCGTCCTTAAGGACACTTTAAAATTTCTTAATTGGTACTAGAAGCTGCGCCCCTAGCGGCTCTTTAATTTAATCTATCCCAAGACAATATATTTTTAAAATTTTAAGCAACCTTCCAAACACCTATAAAAAGCTTCACTATAAAGGATAAACATATCTGATCAGTGGTTAGTGAGATCCTTTGGTACAGACACACAGATAGACATCCTGTTACTTTTACTATTACCTTTTTTGACTTTGGGGTTTTGCCTCCCGGCGTAATTGGTGCTCCCAAAGAATGCAAAGCTCGCGTCAACTCCTGATAATCAAGTTAGGGTTTATTTCATTGATTCATGGAATCGGACGAGAACTGGTGCATCAAATAAGAGATTAGAGAAACTTAAATCAGGGATCTAAAGGGATCAGACAATGGCCGATAAATTGCATGGATTATGTGCATTCCCAATGATGATACACAAAATAATCTCTTCTGTAGGTTACAAGTATTGGTTGAAACGTTTGAACACTCAACTTAATCAAACAACCAATCAAAATTCAAAAAGTTCTGTGTGTACTGCAGGAATTATGCACAGGAAAAAGTAACCCCTCCTTTTTTCAATCTATTTTTAATATGTTGTGTTTCAGTGTTCGACAGGCACTTTGTAGGAAAGTACCCATAAAGTTTCCAATTAAAAATGTCATTAGGAAGTTAATTTGTAATTAGAATCGTATTCTTTTTACAGTTAAAATATCACAATTTCTATTTTTTCAACTTATTTTTAAAAACTTGGGCAAATGTTTAGCTAAGCAACTTTATTTATCCAATTTTTACCCTTACTGAAAAGGTTTCTGGTAGAATCCGTAAAGGTTATGTGTTATAAGTTAACTTTAAAAATTTTTTTTTTGTCTATACCTACCTAGTTCTTAAAAAAAAAATACACATATTTACTAATTTAGTGAATATTATCGTTATACTTCTATTTTTAAGCCTTAAAACACACACATTACGGATTCTACCAGAAACCTACCCCTCTCTTTTTGCAGGAAGGGAAAAGAAATGAATCTTGTTCAGAATATAATCCCCTGGTTTTACCTGAATTTTTTCTTGTTGTTTTACTGCCAGTGAAAGCTCTTCAATTTGTCTCTGCTGCTGCTTTAACAGGAACGAGGTGTTCTAAAATTACCAATAATAATCTTTACTGACAGACCGACGGACAAACAGTGTTTGCCTGGATGCGAATAGGCCATAGGGATTTTTTACAAAAAAAAATCTGCTTTAGATCTTAAATAGTAGCCGAGAAAAATTCGCTTTCTCTTGGCCGTACAGTACACACATACAGACAAGTAGTAAGATATTTTGTTTGTCTGTAGCGAAGGATCTCGCTAACCGACATGATTCTCTTTTACAATGTAGCTTCGCATAGGTCCTGGGAAGTTTATAACTATAAGGAGTAAAAAATATAACCATTCTCAAACAATTTATTTAACTTTTCTTTTAAAAACTAAAATTAAATTAAATAAGGTGAGGTCCAACCCCTCCACCCACCTAAAGCGCCACTATAGGCCTCTAGGGGCGTGGCCACTAGTTTTTTTTATATAAAGTAGAACTATATCTGTCTGTCTAAAGCTTAAGATCTCGTTAACAACTGAACCTATTGGGCTCTACTCTTCAGGGAATATGGCTATTGGTTCTGGGATAGTTTTAAGCTATTTTCCGAATTTAATCAATGTTTAGAAAGATCTAAAAGACTAGGTAAATTAAAAATATGAAAGCTAATATCATGAACACTTACTAGTTGTGGAGAATCTTCATTTTCAGACGAACTTTCAGAGTCGCTCGACTCCACCAATTTCTTTTTTTCATTTTTCTTCTTTTTACTTTTTACCTCCGAATCTACCAGGCTTTTACGCTTTTTCTCCGACATTACGACCATCTGAAAAAAATAATATAAAAAAAGGTGGCAACCTTTATTTGTTTAAACGACCAAGCAAATTGACCAATAGGAAATCGACGAAATTATTATTGACCAATGAAAAATCCGCAAAATATTTATCAGCTGTTTTGTTCCTCATTTTCATTGGAGGATTTTTCCTTCTTGTTTTTCTTTTTCCGTTTCTTCAGAGGTTCGTCGGTTTCGGCGATTTCATCTTCTGTGTGGCTTCGCTTCTTTGCATGCTGTACATCCTCACACTAAAATATATTACAAAATCAATGATTTTATAAGATTAGATACTTTTAATAATAGTTCTATAGTGTAGATGTATATACAGATAACCCCCCCCCCCTTTTTCAATGACATTTTTCGTCTGCTACCAAATTGTTTTCTGCTACTTGGCTGTGTTAATATTCACGTTACCATTGGTTGATTTTCAAAGGACAAGGTAGAATTGAGAGTCGGCACAAGGTCATTGCGATAAGGAAATGCTGTTATTTAACCCTCTCTCCCTCTAGTGTTTTATTCTAATGTTTTAATGATAACGAATTCCTTTTTAAAATGAAAATGACACAAAAACCCATAAAAATCTAGAAATTATTTACTAAACTTACAAATTTGATATTCCTATTTTAGGATCGATTAGGCTTGATTAGATGATTACAAAACTGTAACATACATTCTTCTAGCTCTACTACTAGAGTAAACCCGCCCCCTTTTTTTATGATAAACTCTTGACAAAAATTTGATAACTTATATTAAAAATTTCACATAATAGGTAGAAGTTGTGTATAAAGAATGTCATCTTGGGTTGTAGTCAAATGCGCTTATTAGGTCAACCTGTCCTTAATTTTGACCAAACGCATAATTAGGAACAATTTGACCTAATAAACGCATTTGACTGGAAGCTTCATACACGTCCAAGGGGGGGGGGGGGTAAAGTGGCGATTCCCCCCCCCCTTAAGCAAATTTTACCCCCGGGGTAATTTTTTTTTTTTGAGGGGGAGTAAAAAAATTTTCGGCGCGCCATTTTACCCCCCCTTAAAAAAAAAGCTTGGACGCCCCTGGCAAGCTTGCACCTAATTTTACGGAATTATGCAAAAAATGATGCTCTTAATTTAGCTTCTACTAGCGCCCACGCCCCCTAAAAGCCCCTAGTTGCACTATAAATGTTTGTTTTACAAAAAAAATAATACGATACATATGTTGCTTTCAAGTTTATACGAGTCTCAATACGTAAAACTTTTTACTGTGATTTCTATTTGTTGGGTGGTGGTACACTCCCCCCAAAATAGTTCCAGGACCTATGAGAAGCTACCCTGTTAAGGAGAACCCGATCGGTTCAGCGGTTAGCGAGATCCTTCGGTACAAAAAAAAACAGACACACAGTCAGACAGACCCACTTCCTGTTACTTTATTATAATGATTGTTCTATCCCTGAGAGAAAAAACTTACCTCTTCATTGTTTTGTTTGTCCTTTTTCTTTTTCTTTTTTTTGACTTCTGTAGACTCAACTTGAGGAGCAGCTTCGCTCTCTGCTTCAATTTCAGCCACTACTTCTCTGTCTTTATCCTACAATACAAGGATGATTATCCCATAATATAAACTAGTAAGGTTTTTTGTCTGGAGCTTATGAAGAATACTGATCCAAATTATTACAACTTTTAACTTTTTAAGGGAAGCTTGCTATATGTTTTGCGGTGGTTATGAGTTATTTTTCTGACTTCCTTCGCCCTCTTCTAGAGGCTAGGGGTACAGCAACTAGTTCCCTATAGTTTTAAGACTAGCGGCTACGCCCCTAAATACCTGTAGGGGCACTGAGTGAAAGGGAGCGTGGACTCAACTCTTTTTTTTTATTTAAATTGCGGGGGGGGGGGGTTGCGTTCTAGGTTTAAGTTACCCTTCCACAAAAAAAATAAATAAACCTTCCCTAGACCAATCAGGAAGCTTTATTGTAAAGGAGAACCATACAAGTTTAAAGCGTTAGCGTTATCTTAAGGTAGAGATACAAAGAAAGACAGACAGACATCCTGTTACTACGATAGTATTAGGATTAGTTTGCGCCCATTTTAGTTATTGGAATATATAAAAGTTTTAAAATTAAATTCTAGAAAAAAAATATTTAAACATATTTAAAATGGACTAACTGACTTTCAAGTAAAAAAGAGCATTACTCATTAAAAATATTCCTAACTGTTTAAGGAATCATTATGCAATGTTTAAACTTGGTTGGATGATTCTTACCTTTTTATTTTTCTTCTTTTTCTCAGATTTTTCAGCTTCAGTTTGAACATTTTCATCATCACAGGGAGTTTTATTTTCTGACTTCTTGGCAGCTTTTTCAATGTTTTCTTTTTCTATCTCTTCATTAGAGTTAACGTCGCCTTTTTCTTTTTTGGATTTTTTCTTTTTCTTTTTTGTAGGTAGCTCCTCATTATCGATGTTGTTGTCAGTAGTAGGTGGACTTTCTGATGGTTGATTTTCTTCAGAGGGTTTATTTTGATTTTCTCTCTGTTTTCTAAAATAGAGGGATAAGACAATGGCCGATAAATTTATGTACATCATTATATGTTTTGTTGAGATCAAAAAGACAAAAAAAAATAACACGACAAAAAATTTTCAAACGCTGTAAATTAATAATATTGTAATATTGTAAACAGTTTAATTAAAGTTACCATTCCTTTTTCTAAATAATAAGCTTATGAAACAACAGTTGACCTCAATAAAACATTTGATGATATTTCAAGTGCTTAAAATTTCAAATTTTTGTTGGATATAAAACCATTTTAAGTCTATATAACTATATTAAGCATAAACCTAGTATATTTACCAAAAATTACTCAGGTTTACTAAGGGTGGGGAAAAACCCAGGGTTTTTTTTAAAAAGCCAAGCCCAACCCAACCCAACCCAAAAACCCTTAAAAACCCAGGGTTTTAAGGGTTTTTATGGGGGTTTTATTGTTTTTTTTTTAAAAAAAACCTGGGTGGGTTTTTTTTGGGTCGGTTTTTTTGTATGCCCACCCTGGGTTTACTACTGGAAGATGCTTATAATCTTTTGCTATTATTCGTGCATAGTCCCCTTTCCTACAGATCTGCAAATGTACCCCTACATTAAGTCCGAGCAAATTCTACAGTCCCTGGTTTCCTACAAAGATATGCAAACGTATTCAGGGATCTAAAGGGATAGGACGATTTTTTTATGTACATTCCCAAGGATATACACAAAATTATCCCTTATGTAGATTACACTTAATGGTTGAAACGTTTGAAGACTCAACTTAAACCCCAAAATTGTTGAGCCAACAAATAAAACAATAAAATAGGACAGGTCATTGTCCCCCCCCTCTCTCTCTCTCTCTCTGAAACGTATCCCTACCTTAAAAGTCCGAGGGTGTAATCAACATTCTCAGTGCCGCTGAAGCCAACAAAATCAACCTTTTCATCTTCATCACTATTCTCCTCAGATGTATTCTTATCTTCAGTTGAATTAAACCTGTGTTGGCAATGTCATGGTGTTCAATTATCATTCACTAATAGTTATATCCAGCAGCATGGCTTTGAAACCGATTAATATCCGTTGGATTATAACCGGTTCTCAGCCATACTGAAAAAGCATGTATATCATTGTGTTATAGACAATTTTTCACGAATATTAAAATAAAAATCATAAAATTAACACCTGTTTTAATCAGGGATAAGGGATGGGAAACGTAGGAAAATATTATTTCAGGCCTATTACAAGCCTAGGCCTATTTCTAGCCTAATAAACCAGTTTTGGGATAGCGCAGTAGTTCGTATAAAATGCTAATGAAAAAGCTGTGTGTGTGTGTGTAGATAAAGTATAGAATCAAATTCAGGTAGCTAGTTTAAAGTAAAAAACATAACTTTTTATAAACCTATATATTAATGGCTTTTGTTAAAATGAAGTTTTTTCTCTCCCAAAATTTTTTATCTTTTACTTTGGTAATTTGAACTGTCAGAAAGCTATCGTTGGGTTTCTCTCAGACAGATTTTAGTTTGTATTATTTGCATTTTCATTAATGAGTAAAAATTTTATTTGAAAATTTCATTGCTAATTAAAATTCAAAGTAAATAAATAAATATGCACTTGGGTAACATTCTATCAAGTTCTTTGGATACTATACTGGATATAATGTAATGATATATCTGTACTGTGTTGTATTGTACAAAAATTAGGGTGAAGGTGTTGTATCAACTCCGTACTAAATTTTTAAAATTCAAAATACAACATCTAATTTATAAACTACCAAATGAAAATTCGTAGCTACCTTCTTTCCAAAAAAATAATCCCGTTATTTTTGTTTTTTCTATGTGGCCCTTTTTTAATGTTCAACTCTAAGCAGATTTAATAATTAAACTAATGTGATCTAACACCATTTATATTTATTTTTTCGTAGCAGACGAAATCATTATTTTTTCTAAAATTGTCTGCTTCTAAAATTTCCGCCATCTGTGATTTGGGCTTGTTTTGTATCAACCAATCACCAATTGGCGGAGCCAATTGGTGATTGGTTGATACAAAATAAGCCCAAATCACAGAACACTATTGGTTTAGAGCGGTAGCCAATATGAGCCGTCCGCCAGTAAGGTCATTAAATTAGGCAAATGGTAAAGGTTGCATGATCCCTTTCAAAACCAGGCCGAGACCTAATTAATGGCCAGGTTTCCGATCCCTTATCCCTGGTTTTAATCTTATAATTTTTCATAATGATATTTGCGAAAAGCTGTCTACAATTCGATGCGATTAATAACTCAAATGTACCATATTGAAAAATGCAATATTTATCCCAGACTAACAAAATTGGTATTAATACTATAATTTTTTTTATTATTCGTGGGAAATTGTCTGTAATACTATGCTATGCATGATTTTACAGTATAACTGAGAACCGGTTCAAATCTAGCGGATATTAATCGGTTTCGAGGCCATACTGGAAAACATTTTGGATATCATGTATAGCCAATATCTCGCTGGCTAATGTACCGATATGGTTCTCCTATACAATAAACGTTCTAAAGTTTAAGAGAATTTTTATTTAGAAAAGGTTTATAACTATAGTTGGGGACTGGGAGGGTACTTTCATAAAAAGTAGCAACCCCAAGAAAATTATCTTAACTTTAATTTTTTAGAGAAAGTAACCCCCTCCAATTAACTCAAGTGGTCCTAGAGGCCTCTAGGGGCACATTCACTAGCATAAATTAATTCCATGAACATCTCCCTGTCGGTGTATGTAGGTAGGCCCTTGGCTTTTAGTGCGGCCATTTTCTGCTGGAAATATTCTTGGTAATTTCCTTTCTACAATAGTAATCCTATCTTTATCAGGAATCTTAAGGGATAAGACAATGGATGATAAATTGATAAACATCCCCAATGATATATCATGTTAAACAAAATTATCCCTTCAATAAAATTATTGGTTAAAAAGTTCGGGACCAGACAAAAAAAATAAAGTACCCAATGTTTTTGAAATAAACAATAAGACAATTATAAAACTTTGCGTACCGTGTAGGTTACAGTCCATTGTCCCCTCCCTCCCGGAATTGTCATACATTCCCAGTATATCAAGAATGACTACACCCATAAAAAGCATATCTTGATAAATCATGTAAGACAATATAGTTCACCCAAAATTATCTTAATGTTTAGAACATGTCACAATTTAACAAACAAAAAACACGTGTCAAGTGAAAATATACGAGAAAGGGGGAGGTAGGTTGTGCTAAAATTCCATAAAGGTGTGAGTTTTAAGGCTTAAAAACAGTAGGTAGAATGATAATATTCACTAAAAATAAATATATTTTTTGTCTATGGTTCTATTAAATAAGGAATACACATATTTAGTGAATATTATCGTTCTTCTACTGTTTTTAGCCTTAAAACTCACACATTTATGGAATTTTAGCACAACCCACCTCCGCCTTTTTTTTAAACCCCTTTTTGAAAAGACACAACTTTATGGAAAATGAGAATAATTGTCTGCATGCCCCTTTAGTTAAATATTTCTTGGATAATATCTCTTGAAATAAAATTGGATTATTTTCCTGAATGGTAACGACTCCATGTTCCTTTTCTTCAATGACTTCACCTGAATCAAAACAATCATGACAACATCCATAAGTAGCGAATCACAAAAAATTTGAGATGGAAATACTGTCATATTTTTGTAGCCTGACTGAATGTCCGACGGACAAAGTAAATTATATACTAAATGCACTGGTTGCACACATGTATAAGGAATCTTGATACAAAAATTCAGCCGTCTATCTTAAAAAGCAGTCGAGAAAATCCCATTTCCCCACTTCGGACTATGGGACGGACACAGACACACAAAAATATTTGGATGTTAGCTATTTAAGATTATTACAGCCTAAGTGAATTAAAGAGTAGATTATCATCCAGCCATTAATAAATTTGAATAAAAAGCGCGGGACTAAAAAAACGCACTCGAAATTTTTTTTGGATCTTCCTTGGTTAAGATTACTACAACCGTCCCGCATCTTCCACCAAACGCACCCCCATAATTGGTTTTAATATCTTTTTTTTTAATATTCAGATAATATGTCAATATGTTACCTTTAGCTGCGGCAGCTGCCCTCGCAGCCGCCAACTCAGCCTCTTTCTTCTCCTTCTGCAGAGCCTGCATCTTTTCAGAACCTGTGCCCAAAATACATCCAAGATCCGCTGAAAAAAGGAAGTTTTATTTTGACTTTTATACCTAAGTATTCTAAAAACAGGAAGTTATCAGAAAACCATAGTATCAAATAGACATTCCAATTACTGAAGTAAGTTGATAATAGTTCTGGGCAGTTTTTAGTCCTTGTTGGTAGGGGGTTGTAAGGTCAACTCCCCAAAATTATTTTTAAAAAAAAACCTTATTTAAAGATTAACCTAGTCAAAACTTTTTCACAAATTCAAAATAAATTCAAAAGAAGATGGAACAGAGGGAGGGATGTCAGATTCTATTGCATTTCTTCCATTAAATATATAATGTATTGCATAATATCCGGTTTAAAACCTACGTTATCTTATTCGTTGGCTCAAATACTTACCGTGAAATTTTTATTGGGTGGTTCCAAACTAGTAGTGACCAAACTTATCAACCAATGACTATAGTCTACAGAAGGTGTAATTTTTTTTATTGTCACTGGCTATGTAAATCAATTGATGTTGTTGTGGTAGCCATTGTATCGCCCGTCTATCCATGATCATCGAAGGGTTGGCCTGTATCAAGGCTAAGGAATGTCGCAGCAGCCAGAGGGTCCATCCATAGTGATTCAGCAGTTAAGTTGGCTGGGTCAGCAGGACAATTGAAGAGATGGTTAATTGTATGTGATGGTTGGTTACATTTGGGACATTTATCTTCTATCAGTATAGTATTCTTTGTAACAGCTGACATGTACGAGTTGAGCATAGAAGAATATCCGGATCTTAGTTGGCATAGCATACTTCTTGTTTGTCTGGGAAAGTCTCTTTCAGCCTCATTAACAGGAGGGGGAGGGGCGTCTAGAACTTTATTGTCAGTAAGGTTGTTGATGGATTTTCTTACATACTCAGTATGGATTTGTTTAAGTAGTGTTTTATAATTTTGATTGTTTACACCACTTTCTGGAATCATGTCTCTAGTATCATTTCCAAATCTGGTTTGGAGAGTTCTACGTTGGCTGCATCTACGCTGCGAATCTACCACCAACAACATCGGTGCCAAGAGCCAACACCTACAACAGGGAACTACGCCCTGTTTCCAAAGTAAATCAATAGATCGTCTATTGTCTTATCCTTTAAGATCCCTGATAATACTTAAATTTTGTACTTACTTGAAGAGTAGTTGGCAAGATCTTTGCCGCGTGTAAATTTCTGATAGTGGACGCGCTTCTTAGATTTCTTGGAAAGTTTCTCTAAAGATTTTCTCCCCTCCTCCTGGGCGGCCTCGTTGCCATGCTCCACGTTCAAACTGGCAAGAACAGCCTGAAACAGTTACAATGCACAGTGAGGCAAGGGCGTCTAATTTTTTTGTTTGGGGGGGGGGGGGAGTGAGCGTTAATAGGCTAACTGAACCTAACCTAAACTGACCTAAAGTAATAATACAACCCTCCCCCCATCCCGGATTTATTATCAATAATTTTTTTTTCAAAGTAACTATACATCTATCTATTAAAATTAACAATGATAAGTTGATTTCTATTAATTTCTATCAATCTACCCTCTAGGGAGTTCCGACATTAGTTAGGGTACCCAATCCTTAAAAGTAACTAGATGTTCGTCTCTCTTTTGCTTAATATCTCGCTGAAGCTTCTTAGGGGTCAAGGGAATATTAACAACTATTTAGTGCGTGGGTACCTTCACTGCCCCTCCCCCCCACCCCAAGATAAATCGCCACCAAAACGTTTCACCACATAATACCTGGAAGTCATCCTGATGTGCCAGCCAAACATCATCATGTCCCTCGAAGCCCATCCCCTTGGAATCCTGCTTTTGTCTCAGCGTAATTGGGGCGATGATGCCATTCTTGTTCTTACCGAGGCCCTGAAACATGAAAATTTATGAGGAATTACATAACTATGTGTTACTAGCTCCTATAGGGTGCTCTAACCCAGCAGGGCATTTCTATCCTGACTTAGCATAACCTAACAGCATTTCTCTGGCTTCTATAGACAACAATATATTTTTTATGAGATAAAGCACACATATTTATTATTTTACTTTCTGCGGAAAGCTGTCTTTAGTACAATGCGATAAATAACTATTCCAGTATGGCTTCTAAAATCACTGATTAATATTCTATTTTAGAATCGTATTACAAAATTTTTTTCACTAGTAGTAGAAAAAAATAAGGGCCTAATTTCCAGGCTAACAATATTAGAATATTTTTTAAAAGCGAAGCTTTTCTATAATTAGGGTCGGTCCGTCCGTACGTCCGTACGTCCGTCCGTACGTCCGTAACGGATAGCTTTTTTCGTTAATTTAGACATGTTAGAATTGTCCTATCGATTTCAAATTTTGCATGGTGATTCCTTTAGTAGTTAGGTACGATTTAGAAAGCGTAGCAACTCTATAATCATTACCAAAATGTCCGTACGTCCATTTTAAACACGTTGATTTTTTTACTTTTTTAAATAGTTTTTTTTCGCTAATTTAGGCATGTCAGAATTGTCCTATCGATTTCAAATTTTGCATGGTGATTCCTGTAATAGTTAGGTACGAGTTAGAAAGCGTAGCAACTCTATAATCATTACCAGAATGTCCGTACGTCCATTTTAAACATGTTGATTTTTTTTACATTTTTAACAACAAATTTGTATGTGACTTAATTATTTGATTGGTCTGATTTTTGGTATACTGATTCCTGGGACATCAAAGTACAATATTATAAGCGAAGCAACTCTATAATCAAGTCCTAAAAATGTAAGTATGTCCATAATCATTATCCTGTATCAAGCAGTTTTTCAACAAATTTACTTACAATTTTGCTTTGACTCTTATACATTCGCATTCTGATTATTCAGTTCTGACATTACACAAGTGTTAATGTCCGTTTGTCCTACCGTTTCAGAGCTTCGCTTTTATGGATGTTGTCATCCTTGTTTAAATTTTACTATTTGCGAAAAGCTATCTAATCTATTATACCTTGCCCTTTTGGTAGCCCATTTTCTCCATGAGCTTGAGGCCAACTTTAGTTTCGTCGTTGGCCCACAGGTTGCCACGTGGGTTCAGCGTCAATTTTGTGCGCCTGCGCGGTTCTGCCAGCGCCATCTTGATTCTTCTGCAAAAAGTGGACAGTACACAAAATAGGTTTGTATTTTAATTTAAAAGGGAACGTTCCACGAAGAGTATCAGATTATCCTGATAAGAAAATATTAATTAATGTAGATATAGTTTTATGATGCTGTTAATGGAATATTCCCTTTATTTCCAAAAATTTATGGGTTATAATAAACAGAAGACTTTTGGTGAAAAGTCTTCTTTTAGTTTTTTAAAATTGTTAATGGGAAGCCGAATATTTGTTTACCACTTTAGATTAAGTTAGGTTAGGTCATTTTGGGTATTAGGTAGTGTCGCAGGTATAGGACTCCACGAAGTGGTTCAGCATGAGAAGAAAAATCTAATTCTTCTCCTTATTTGAATTTATTCAGAAAATATAGGGGGGGGGGGGGGTGTTATAAATGCTCCAAAATCACTTTGTGTGAAGGCACATAAAAGGAAAATCATTACCGATATGTAAATAAATTGGATAAAAAGTTGTTCAAAACTTTTTTTAACATCTGTAACTGTGCTTAAATATCTACTATCTAAATGGGTAGGTATACAAAATAAATTATAAGCCTGGTCGGCCCCCATGGCAACACCGGAACTTTCTGTTATCAAGGAGAGCTGGCAACTTTAAGGCCGCCCCTCACTCCCAGAACTACCATAGCTGCAGCCCCTATCTGTATTCAGTGGTGGACTATTGGGCGCTTTTTGCGATTTTGGGCAGCCCAATTGTCCAAATATTGTCTGTTGCTGGGTTGTACTGGGTATAGTCCATCTAAACTTGTATTGTCTAAATAACCATTCATGATGAGAAAGAGCTCAGCTGCTTGAACCTGCAGTGCCCTCTCCTTCAGTGCCGCAAATGTGGTGATTGATTCATACATTAGAACTCTTCTCATCTCACGGCGACACATGCCTAAGATGGTTTCCTGTATTAATACCTTCTCATCCGGGTTAATTGGAAATGCATCCAGAAATGCTTCCCTCTTATTCGCAATGTAGAGTAGCAAGGGCTCTTTGGCTGACTGCTTCATGTTGCGGAAAATGGGCTCAGCCACCGCAATATCTGGCATGAAGATAGAGTCTAACTGGGCCAACAACTGTTGGTACTCCCCATCAGCCCTAAAATCAACAACTTGGCTCGCCATTCTCAGGGCCTTTCCAGTCAAACTTTTCCATACAAGAGTCTTACGTCTTGCATGATCATTTCTGTCAATAAGCCAAAAAGCAAACCAAAGATCCAGATCGCCCTTATGATGGCGCCAATTCTGGCCTGGGGAGGCTTTATACTTTGGAAGTTTTGTCAGCTTCATCTTAATGCTTCTGCAAAAAGTGGACAGTACACAAAATAGGTTTGTATTTTAATCTAAAAGGGAACGTTCCACGAAGAGTATCAGATTATCCTGATAAATTGAAAATATTACTTAATATAGATGTAGTTTTATGATACTGTTAATGGATTATTCCCTTTATTTCCAAAAATTTATGGGTAATTAATAGGAGAGTTTTGGTGAAAAGTCTTCTTTTAGTTTTTTTTTTTTAAATTGCACATCTTTAGTTAAAATCACAATATACAAAAGGGAGGACAATTTTCACTAGGATCACAAAAATCATATTTTTTACATGGAGAGAGCAAAGTTGAAAAATTAATCAAAATGTTTCTAAATATGATTTTTTATTGAGATCTCCATACTTCATCAAAAAAATGTTAATTTTATTTCACATAATCTTTTTTCAACTTTGTGAAAATTAGGCTCCCATCTTTTATATTAAATGCAAAAAAAATAACTTTTTAAGTATGTTTACAATTTTTTATTATCATTAAGAATATATCAAATCCTAATATAAATGACAAATAAATAAGAAATAGAAAACAGGTTGAAAATTGATCTATGTTGTATTAATTTTCATCAGTCATATTCTAACCTAAGGATGTCCTGCGACTGTGTCCTAACACAAAGCTCATCTGTTTGTTGGAGAGAAGGTGATAAGTTTTAATCTGGGCCAAACACTAATGTCATAACCATAGAAATAATTCCTACTTTTGTTATGTCAGGTGCGCGACATAACTAGTTATAGTAGGGGGGAATGCCATGGCATAAAACATGCATAGCTCAGTTCAATACACAGTTACAACTTCCAGACAAAGGTCTTACAACAAATGGTGGATTGTTTGAAGGGCCTTTGACCATACAATCAATATCATGCACTTCATTAGTAAGATTTAGTTCAGAGGTACACCAATCCTTTTATATAAAGTAGTAAGCGTTTTTTGTCTGTACTGAAGGATCTCGCTAACTGCTGAACCAATTTTGTTCTCCTTCACAGTGAAGCTTCTTATAGGTCCTGGGAAGGTTTTAAACTTTTTAGGGAGGGTGTCTTCACCCCCTTCCCCCGAAAAAATATTTTTCTATCTTTTTGAAACTCAAATTTTAAATGTGATGAGGTCGACTTTTCTTCCTCCTACCTTAAGTAAAGTGCGCCTAGATGCTTCCAGGGGCGTAGCCGCTAGTTAAAGATAAAGTCCTCTATAGGTTATCTAGGTTAAAGATTGTCCTGTTTTTGTATATGCTTACACAAATACTATTTGTCCAAAATCAAGATACAATAAGTGCAACAGAAAAATACATTAATGCTAGATACTCAAGACACAGGGACAGATTTTTTAGCAAGTTTAATTGATTTAATTTTTGTGTTGAAATATTTGTTATAGGAGACAATACTCCAAAAAATGATTTAGAACAGAGGAAGGTGATTTTACACAAAGGCTCTTGTTGAGCTATGATAAACCCCCTTATTTTCAATTTATTAAGGGGGGTGTCATCAATGCTCAATATGCACTTTGAGTGAAGGCACCCAGAAGAAAATGATTTATATTAAATAAATTGGATAAAAACGTTGTTAAAAACGTTTTTTAAAAATCTGTAATTGTACTTGAATATCCACAATCTACATATACAATATTAAATCAAATTAATTTAGAAAGGGGGGGGGGGGAGGGGGACAGGATTTGTTAAACATTCTCGTAAGTATCTAGTTCACCTTACAACATTCTAAATAGCTAAAAAAAGGGGTAATTTTTTAGCATATTTTCCGTAAAGTTGGATGCAACCGTTTAGTCAAATGCTTTTATTAAGAACATGACAGTTTGAATAAACGGTTGCACACAACTTGACGGAAAATACGCGCAAAAATAACCCCCCTTTCTTAAACTTTTAGAAGCTACCTAGATATTTTTTTTGCTTTCTATAGAGTTTCTAAAATGTACTAGAAGATACAATAACCAAATCTTGCCCCCCCCCCCCCTATTCCAGAAACCAGGGATCTTAAGGGATAAGACATTGGACGATATATTGATATGCATCCCCAATGATGATAAATTAAATTGCCACTACTTTAGTTAAAATGAATGAAATACAGTAATTATAAAACCTTGGGTACCAGTATAATTTACAGTCCAATGTCCCCATCCACCCTGCTAAAAACAAAGATTAAAATAGACTAGGTCAATAATAATTAAGGTCATATGAAAACAACTATGTCAAAAATATACCTATTCAGAGAGTAGTTCCAATAAGAGTGTTTAATTGAATTTAGATAATTATTGATCACTAAAAAAGTGGATATTTATTTTCTCTTATTCATTGAATCCGGTGGATAGGAACCGGTTCTCATCCATACGGAAAAAACTATGTCTAGCATCGTATTATATCCAGCTTTCAAGTATATAAAAATGTACGAGTATAAGATTAAAACCAGTTTATTCGCCAGTGCCTTCGGCACCTCGGGGTTAAAAAAAACTGGTCTTAATCTTATAATCGTACATTCTATATCCGCGGAAAGCTGTTTATAATACGATGCGAGAAATAACTATTCTTGATTATCATAAGATATTTTAAAAACAATGAAGTAGAAGAAAACAAAAGTAAAGTACTCTTTATGGAACTAACTCTGCAAACAAACAAACAAACAGTCATCTAAAACTAAAATAATTTCTATAATAAAAAATCTAATGAAACTATTAATCTTAATTTTCAATTATAATCATCAATATAAATATATTAATTAAAATTTTCTTTTTTATCACAACAATATAAATTCAATCACACAAAATAATATTTAATTTTCTTTTCCATTGACATTTTAAATTTTTTTTAAGGGGGTGGGAAAACGTGTTTAAGAAATAAAAAAACTTGCCTTAAGTGAATAGATACAAAACACTTAAAATTACGAGAAAAAAACTGTTTGTGTCCTTTTCCCGCCAAATTTGAGGGGTCAAGGAACAGCTGACATTGGTTTTCCCGCCAAATTTTTGAAGTCATCAGCTGATTGTTGATTATTTTCCCGCGTGCCAAATCTAACGGTTGGACTTGTTGAGGATCTTGAGAATCTCCATGAACAGGTTGATGATGTCCAGATAGAGTTGGATGGTGGCCAAGATGTATTCCTCCTCGCTGACACGGCTCATGATCATCTGGGTGTCGTACACAATGAAAAAGCAGAACAGAATGGCGCCAAAAACGGCCATGCCAGTTTGGGCAATTTCCCCGCCAACAAAGAGATGAATAAACGAGGCGCCAATAAGGATCATGAGGCCGGAATACAGAGCCGCCCCAAAGCTGGAGAAGTCACGCTTGGTCTGAAAGGTGAAGGCTGTAAGTCCAGCCACAACAGCTGATGTCAGAATGAAGGCCTGCAGCACGACAAACTTGTCGAAGAAAGTGACCATGACGCCGACAGTGTAGGCCATGATGACAGTGAATGCGGCTAGGAGGATGAGGTTGATAGGGTGCTCCTTCCTTTTGACGTGGAGCGCCATCAGGAGGCCAAAGGTCAGGAAAAATGCGGGCACCAACATCCAGGAGTTCAACTGAAACAAAAAAAACAATAATAAGCACTATAACTAACAACTAGCAGCTTCACCCCTAGCCTCTAGTAGATTATAAAATTGAAAGAATTATTCTTCCAGCTCACCTATAGCCAACGTTAAAAACTTAAAACTAACCCCTGTTATAGGGTACCTTGACCCCATTGGAGACTACTAAAGAAATTTTTCAATTACTGTTCAATTGCTTTTAAAAAATCAAAAGGGGGCGTAAATAAAGCCTTTGGTTAGGGGGCAAGAGGTTCTTTGGCACCACTTGATGAACCGTGCAAATATTATAGAATTAAGCATTTGTGGGTACAAACAAACTTTTTGTTTAGAAATCATTAAAAAAATTAAGCAAAAGAAAATCAAATTTAATTCTCAAGGTTGCTAACCTTACACCAAGTGCGTTTTAATAAAGAAGATAAAACTTATTGAGAGAAAACTGATAGTACCTTTGATTTATAGACAAATGAGTATCGTTCTATCAGTGAAAATGCAGCGTTACGCTTCAGTGATTTTAAGTATATAAGCATTGTTTATTAACAGAGATTTAGAGGTTGGCTAAAAAAGCGAAGATTAAATATATTAGGTATTGATTATCATAGTTTTATTTACAGGAATTGTAATAACCGTCTGTCCGTCCGTAACGCTATGAGGGAAATTCGATTTTCTCGGCTGCTAATAGGGATAGATAGATAAATATTCCCTGTATCAATAAGCATTAAGTACTTTGTACGTCAGTCTGTCGGTCATGCATAAAAGACATTGAAAATATTTCAGAAAGATTTCGTGATTTCTAAGAATTATTTCACAGTTATCATCTATCTTATCTATAATTCATTTTGTCTGTTTGTCCTTAAAGAATTTTCAGTGATTCGCTACTTATGGATGTTGTCATGTATATCATTTTACGTTTACAGACATTTTAGATGTAGAAACTATTTTACATATCTCTATATCCCTTTACTCAAATTTTGCCGCTTCTCACACACACGCTAAGATTGTGGTGACGTCATTAAAAAGCGTCGCTTATTCATGAAAAAAAAAAATAATTTACTGTTTGTAATAAACAATAAGTAGGGGAATTACCAGAGATGGGTTTTCATAAAGCTATTGATTGATTTAAACACAGACAACAGCAAGAAAGAAAGCCCTCACCTCCCTTTCTTTCCTTCTGTTGTCTGCGTTTAAATCAATCAATAACCTTATGAAAACTCATCTTAGTATTATCGTTTAATATTATGTACCTAGGGATGGCAATCCGTGCAATTTTTGGACCTGATTCGGATTCTTAAAAGAATCCGTCTAAAAAAAGGCGGATTCCCGCGGACTCCGGATTCTAGCAATATTTCAAAAGGCTTTTTTTTAAATTAAAAAATTTAAGTGCTAAATATGTCCTAAAAATTAGTGGTCTTGGTGTTATCTATAATCCACTTCTGAAAATCGAACCAGATTTTAAAAGATATTATATATAATGATGATAATCTTTGCCTTCAAAAAGGCGGAGTTGAAAGAAAAAACTCAAGACGCTAATTTTAGCCTACCATTTAAGAATCCGAATCCGTTATTAAAAAACGGATTCCGGATTATGTCTATGTAGCATATATAAGTAGAAAATTTGAAAAATTATAACCCCATAAAAAGTAACTTGATATAAATCTGGTGATTTTAAATATTTATCTATAATACAAAGTAGCTTGATGTCTGTCCGTCTGACCGTCTGTCCGTCTGTCTGTCTGTCCCTTAAGATCTCGGTAACCACTGAACCGATCGGATTCTACTCTTCAGGGAATATACCTACTGGTCCTGTGGTGGTTTTAGGCTATTTTCTTGGGGGGTGGGACACCCCCAACCCCCCGAAAAATAAAAAAAATCCAACCCCCCAAATTTTTTTTTTACATTTTTTGTAAAATCTCAGTAACTGCTGATCAAATTGGGCTCTACCCTTCTGGGAATATACCTACTGGTCCTCTGGTGGTTTTAAGCTATTTTCTTGGGAGGTGGGACACTCCAACCCCCCCAAAAATAAAAAAATCCCCACTTCCAAAATTTTTTTTTTTTTTTAATTTTTTTAAACAAAAACCAGTAATTGGGGTGGGGGAACCCCACTGCAACATGGGGCAAAGCCCCCATGAATCCCCCCCCCCAAAAAAAAAATCAAAATATATTTTTTTTAATTTTAATTTTTGTGTATGCGAACAACCTAGGTCTAATTTTTACGAATTGAAATTTTTTTGTATACGGCAAACAACCTGGGTTTTATTTGTACAAATTAAAATTTTTGTGCATAAAGCGCACAACCTGGGTTTAATTTTATCACAGAGTAATTAAACAAAGAATATTTTTTTTGAATATTTCTATTAAGGAGGGTTGACTTCCCAAAACTATATAGGGCGAAGCCCCTAGAGGCTAGGGGCGAAGCCGCTAGTGTTCATTTAAAGTAAGTAGACTGAATTTCAATATTAGTTTAGACATTTTGGTTAGGGGGGAGAGAGAGATATAATGAAGAACTAAACATTGTTTTTGTTCATAAAAAAAAATAATATTTTTGGGGGGTTGGGGGGCGGCTTGGGGATGTCCCACCTCCAAAAGAAATAAGCTTAAAATAGCCACAGGACCAATAACTCTATTCAATTTTGGGAAGACCCAATATGTTCAACAGAGATCTAAAGTTTTAGACAGACAGACATCAGTCAACTTTGAAATATAGATGAATGAATGTGTTGGAAATTCTTAAAATTAACATTAATGAATAAGTTTGGTCAATAGCAGCAAGTTTTAAAGGGGGAGGCGGATGTGCCACTTTTTTAAAACCAAAAGTAAAACGCGCATGATCTCAGCCCATAAAAGAGTTACAGCTCTAAAATTCGGCTTCTTTTGTGGAGAACAATATGGAACTGAGAAGAAACGGCGGCGGAACCGCCGCTCCCGCCGAAAACCACCGTTTTCTGCCAATATTTTTTTTGCTTTATCTCGCGTTAATAAGACAATTTTTAATGATCTGAGATAAACTTTTTTTCATAAAAATTTCCCTCATATTTTCACTTGACACTTTTAAGATTTTAAACTTTTTTTAGTATTGACATGTTCCAAATATTACAAGTGTCACGTGAAAATTTTTAAGAGAAAAAAAAAGATTATCTCAGATGATTAAGAACTGTCTAGGGTAGTGCGGGGTTATTCCGGTCACTTTTTTGCTTCAACCTAAAAAAACATACTTCCCAAAAACTTTTTCCGTTTTTTTTATTGCAAATGAACGATATGGCAATAAGGAAGAAGTCTGTTTTTGTTCCATTAAAATCTCGCAACTAGAAGTCGGTCAAAAATCGGTCTAAAGGGCGGCGGGTGGCCTATACCGGAATTACCCCACGCGTGGGGTAATTCCGGTCATTTAAAAACTTGGAACACCCCCCTAAAATAGGTAATTTGTTTAACATCTTAAACTATGAGTAGAAAGCTGAGGTCATTAGCTTTCTAACGGTACTAGTCGCATGCAGATCGGACAATTTTTTGACCACTTTTTCCCCATTTGAAAAAAGTTGGTTGAATCGCAAAAAAAACATAATTTTTTTTCATGTAAACTTTATAAAAAAAATCATACTTTTTATTACATGATTGTGTTTTTTAAGCTTTATACATAAATTAGAGGCAATTTCTGATTCACAGGTCTTGGAATTTTTTTTAAAAAGTGATTTTTTCAATAAAAATTTTTAATTTTAAAAATCTTGCCAGTTTTGACAGCAGTTCTCGATACATTTTTTTTGTCTCAAATTGGCTAGGATTGACCTACAAGGGTGGTGAAGGTGTCTAAAGATGCAAAATTACATGCCTGACAATAAACTCGAAATGATATGGGGTCTAACTCTAATATTTCAACAAATTTTATGCAACAGGAATTTTGAAAAATACAAAATCTTGAATATGTAGGTACTTTAAATTTTGGAGATAGAACCCATATCCTGTAGAGTATTTGTTAGGGCATGCAAAGAGCTTTCTAAAGACACTTTAAACACCTTTCCAGCTCAATCCTAGCCGATTTGGCATAAAATTTAAACCGCGCAAAAATCGCAAACACCCTCTTATATGAAAAAAATGCTGACCGGAATATTCCCACTTTTTTTAAATGAAAAAAAAAAAATTATGAAAAATTCAAGTTGGAACAACACCTCCAATCGCAAACGATAACTGAAGGCCATAGTTTTCATTAACAAAAACCCTGAGGTCGCTAGGACTTACCATTTTTTCACAATTTTAGATTGAACACGGCCTATTTTGATAAATTTTTATAAAAAAAATCATACTTTTTATTACATGATTGTGTTTTTTAAGCTTTATACATAAATTAGAGGCAATTTCTGATTCACAGGTCTTGGAATTTTTTTTAAAAAGTGATTTTTTCAATAAAAATTTTTAATTTTAAAACTCTTGCCAGTTTTGACAGCAGTTCTCGATACATTTTTTTTGTCTCAAATTGGCTAGGATTGACCTACAAGGGTGGTGAAGGTGTCTAAAGATGCAAAATTACATGCCTGACAATAAACTCGAAATGATATGGGGTCTAACTCTAATATTTCAACAAATTTTATGCAACAGGAATTTTGAAAAATACAAAATCTTGAATATGTAGGTACTTTAAATTTTGGAGATAGAACCCATATCCTGTAGAGTATTTGTTAGGGCATGCAAAGAGCTTTCTAAAGACACTTTAAACACCTTTCCAGCTCAATCCTAGCCGATTTGGCATAAAATTTAAACCGCGCAAAAATCGCAAACACCCTCTTATATGAAAAAAATGCTGACCGGAATATTCCCACTTTTTTTAAATGAAAAAAAAAATTATGAAAAATTCAAGTTGGAACAACACCTCCAATCGCAAACGATAACTGAAGGCCATAGTTTTCATTAACAAAAACCCTGAGGTCGCTAGGACTTACCATTTTTTCACAATTTTAGATTGAACACGGCCTATTTTGAAATTTTTTTTTCTCAAATTTTTTCAAATTTTTGAGGGAAAAAAATCATAGAAGGAGTGATCTGACAATGAAAGTATGGGCAATAAACTACAACTTTGCTTTTCTGAAGATCTCTCGCAAACGTTTAGAACATCGTTAAAAAACAGTTTTAAAAAAGTTGGTGGGGTAACCGGAATTGGACCCCCCTACCGTAATTACCCCGCATGACCCTAATTTCGGCTGAAAATTGCGGTTTTCGGCGGGAGCGGCGGTTCCAACGCCGTTTCTTAACAGTTCCATATTGTTCACCAAAAAAGCAATTCATGTGCCAAATTTTAGAGCTGTAACTCTTTTATGGGCTTAGTTCATTCACGTTTACTTTTGGTTTCAAAAAATGGCACATCCGCCTCTCCCCTTTCAACCAAGATTTAATAATGTAACGAAACGTGTGGTGGAAGGTGTTTATAAAACTTTGGGACCAGAATAATTTACAGTCCAATGTCCTCCTTCTATCTGGGTTTCTCCCCAACCCATAAAATAATTGGCACTTAACTTCAAACTTCTAAAAAAAGTAACAGGTTGTCTGTATGTCTCTAGTTTAAGATCTCGCTAACCGATGGACCTATATGGTCCTCATTCACAATGAATCTTCGGGAAGGTTTATACCTATTTTGCGGAGGGTACCTTAATCATTACAATAGAAATCTTAACTTAAACCCCCTACCCACTCCCCTTAAGTGCTACTAAAGCCTCTAGGGGCGTAGACCGTAAATCAAACGTTACCTGGACCAGCTCCTTGACACCCGGAGTAAGGAGGAGGGCGGCAGCAATCACGGTTGTCATAATCAATTGTACTGCAAGCAGACCATACACCTTTCTCATAAATCCTTCACAGAAAAGAAATACGTTAATTGATATACGTCACCAATGATGATACACAAAATAACCCATCTGTAGATAACAATTAAAGACTTAATTAAACCTTAATGAATGAGTCAATAAGAATAAATTAAAGTACCCAAAGTTGTTGAGCCAACAAATAAAAAACGTTAATTTTAAACTTTGGGGATTTTATAATAAACAGTCCAATGTCCCCTCCCTCCCTAAATCATTCACTAATACCCAAATTTTATATCCGCGTAATACTTTAGGTAGGGTAAAGCGGGGCGATCTCGGTTTTGAGGTGAAGTCGGTATTTTTTTGACCACCTTCATTAAATGACATTTTTCTCCATGTTCTAATCGACTGACAGAAAAAAACATAAAATTAAATTTTTTCCTTATTAAATTGCCTACAAAAAAGTATAAAATGAAATTTTTGTGAGATGAATTTTTAGGGTACTTATTGGGTCTTAAAGTCGAACGACAAAAAATTTTTTTTTCGATTTTTTTGCTTCGGTCGGAAAAACGGTAAGTTGGACAAAAACTGGTAAGAGCTAGAGCTTAGACGTCTTCAGAACTTATTAAGAATCTAATAGGCTATCCATTTCCGTTTAAAACGTTAAAAAAGCTTGTATAGTTTTTTCTTAAATCGACTAAAAGTGAAGCGGGGCGAATTCGGTTTTTTCACTTTTTATACTAACTTTTTCAATTTTATATAAAAAAGTGAAATTTTCGAGAAAAAAAGTCAAATTTCTCGTACTTAGAAAAAATTTATTTCTTTTTTTGTAGAAAAAATTGTCCGATCTTCATAATTTTTTTTGTGAATGCTCTTTATTACATTTAGCAACTTTAACCTTTAGGGCATGCTGTAATTAAATCACTATGTCATAGGTTTTTTGAAGCTGGAAACAGATTTTGCCAAACTTTTCTCTTTTTTTCAACTTGATTTTTTTTAGGAAATTTTGCTAATAGAACTAATTTTTTTTGGCCAAATCTATTCAAAATTGCCTGAATTTTAAGGATCAGGCCTTTAAAGTCATAAAAAGTTATTTTTTCTAGTAGTATTTTTATGTTTTTTATCAAAAAAAATTTCGAAAAAAAAGTCAAATTTCGCGTACTTCGGAAAAATTATTTTTTTTTGGTAGAAAAAATTGACCTATCTTAATAAAATTTTTTGTGCATACTCTTTATTACATTTAGCAACTTTTACCTTTAGGGCATGCTGTAATAAAATCAATACGTCATCGATTTTTTGAAGCTTGAAAATGCCCTACCGACTTCACCTCAAGGCGGGGCGAAGTCGGTGCCGTTTTAGAGATCAATTTTGACAAACTTCCCAATGTCCTAGGTTTACGTCCCTTTAGGACCTGATCGACTTTTCCGAGATCTTTCTACTGGTCTTGGTCCCATTTAAAAAAAATAATTTTTACGATTTGCAGGTTCAAAAAACCGAAAAAAAGACCGAGTTCGCCCCGCTTTACCCTAGGTACTCTTATTCAATTTTGATTGATTGGTTTCAAACTAGAAATGTCCAACCTTTAGCTGATAACTTTAATCTCCAGGATAGGTATTTTATTTAATATCATTAGGTCATGTGTTTAAAACATTTTTTTGTCCATTGTCTTATCCCTTAAGATCCCTGCTGGGTCAGAATCATCCCTTACCTAGCCTAACGGCCTTGCTGGCCCCGAGAACGTTGTTGTGGTACTCAAACTGGTTCTTGATACCCTCATCTCCAGAATTATCTGCACCTAAGAACAAGGTAAAAAAATATTAGTACCTAACAAGGTAAAAAAATATTAGCAACACGGCAAAAATTTTGAGTTTAGATACTTGGAGTAGTGAACTATTTAATATTTTTAAAGGATATGATAAGAATAGTTTAGCCATAAACAATCAACTTTTGCACAGGCGGTTTTTGATTGACGTTCAAATTTTCATTTCTTGATGAGAATAGTCATATTTTCAGAAGACAGCCATATAAGTTGCATATATCACAAGAATATGATTTTCTAGTCATTAATATTTTTAAAACTACGTGGTAGAAAATTAAAATTCTTTCAAATATATGCCATATAAATATAGTTTAACCTATTAACTAGCAAAAAATATTAGGTTCACTAAATTAAGTTCAAATGCATTTCGTGAAACTACCCCTTTTTAAATAAAGAACAGTATACTCACTGTCCTTTTCATTCAGTGCAGACTTTCAACCCCAATAGAATGATTAGAATAACGTATGAGCCAGGGCAAATTACCATAGAAAAGTTTATTCGCTGGTATAGTGTAAAGCAAATGACAAACTATCTAAAATACGAAGTAACTTAATGTCTGTCCGTCCCTTAAGTTCTCTGTAACCAATGAACCAATTGGGCTCTACTCTTCAGGGAATATATCTACTGGTCCTGTGGTTTAAGCTATTTTCTTGGGGGGTGGGACACCCTCACCCCCCCCCCCCAAAAAAAAAAAATGAAAATTTCCCTCCACCCTCCCCCCCAAAAAAAATTGTTTTTGGGCAGTTACTTCACATAAAATGGCAGCATCAGAAATACTTAATCTTTTATTTTTCTAAAATTACCTCTTGGGCCAAAGCCCCTAGAGGCTAGGGGCGAAGTCGCTAGTTATAATATATACCAATAAATAAACAAATGTGTTTGTCTGCTAGAAATTTCTTTTTAAGTTTGACAAATTATCGTGTCTGACTGACCTAAGGTTATATTAGCTATTTATCGCATTATATTATAGACAGTTTTCCGCGGATATCAAAATAAAAAACTATAAGATTAAAACCAGTTTTGTTAGACCCGAGGGGCTAAAGTACAGGACTGAAAAAACCAAGTATCAATGATACGCTTTTAATTCGAATATTCATGGAAAATTGTTGGATATACGACGACATACATGATTTTTCAGTATAGCTGAGAACCGTTTCTTATCCAGCGGATATTAATCGGTTTCGAAGCCAAACTGGAAATCTGTTTACCTTCTATATCCATCATCAAAGGAACGCCAGCCGACGCCATTTTAACTTTTATATTATTTGTTTAAAATATCTGAAAAATGTATAGAAACATGAAAACTACAATTTTATTTCATCTAATACGGTAATGGTATGGTAATTAAAACAGAGCTGGATCTTTAAATAATTTTAGATGTGAGCCATATCGAGGTGCGCCGAATTTCCGCTAATCACAGCGCGGCATTTCATAAAATGCTGTGCTCTCATTAATGGAAAGTTGGCTAACCCCGATCTGGCTCACCACTAAAATGATTTAAAGATCCAGCTCAGGAATCATAAGGGATAAGCCAATGGACAATAAATTAAAGATCATCCCAAATGATACCTAATAATTGAATCATTGCATTGGTTGAAAAGTCTAAATACAAAGCTTTTAGATCAAGGAATAAAAAAACTTATTAATAAAACTTTGGGTACCAGTATAACTTATTGTCCAATGTCTCTTTCCTTCCGGATAAAAATGCTAAGAATTTATTAATGACTAACTTACTATTACTATCACATATCTATTAGCAAAGCTACTATATTATTAGTATAGTTCTATTTCTGTCCATATGTAAAAAATATCAAAATAGGAATACTTCTATAAGCATGATAGCCTAGACATCTGTATCTGTACCTAAGCATTATTTTATACATTGATCTGCAGAAAACATCTTGAATTCTAATTTATAGCCACTTCTTTTATTGTTGTAAACTTTTTTAAGTATCTTCGACTATACAGAGCATTTTGCTCAAAATAAAAGTATAATTTTTTTAAAAATCATGATCACATTTTATTCAGAGTAAGGGGGGAGGGTGATTCTCACCTATTTTTGGAAAAATAAAGAAAATTCATTTTTCAAATAACCTCATGCATATACAATCCAATGATCTAAAGGGATAAGACAATGACCGATAAAATGATGTACATTCTCAATAATGAACCTACCAATCAAAATTCAATAAAGTCCCCAAAGTTGTTAAGCCAACGAATAAGAAAACGTTATTTAAAAACTATGGGGACTAGTGTAATAAAAAGTCCAGTGTACTATCTCTCTCTGACATATCAAAGAATATTTAATCATAGATCCAAAATTTACAAATATGGCGATAAATGACCCACACCCTCCAAAATAACATCCTTTTACAACATCATCATATCGACACTTTGCCGACCTCTATTTTGACTTCTTCTTGCTGCCGGTTATTGAGTGAGAGGCGGCTGCCGCCTGCCGTTTCATCAGCTTTAGCCGTTTCTGCGCCTCTGTCATTTGCAAACTTCCAGAACTAAGAAAAAAAAGTTGCTTTAAATTTTTGTAAGTTGCTCGGACGGATATATAGATCCAGTTCACAAAATCTATCTGTCTAAATATCTAGGTATTCAACTGTTAATTTATAAATCCATTTGGTTAAGCACGTATACCTTTCCCTTCCCTATTTTTGAAATAAATATGCCTACCCCCGCGAATCTATCTATTACCCAATAACCTAAAGTAATAAACAAACAAACAAAAAAACTAACTGTATATGGTAATGAGCTGCTGTAATTTGCCACAATGCAATCGCGAGTATTTAAGGTGTGAAAAGTGGAAAGGGGGATCAATCATTTTTTTCTGGGGACGATATCATTTGGGAGGGTGGTGGTAACTTACCCAAAAATAGCTATAAACCTTCCCAGAACCCAAGAGAAGCTACATTGTAAAGTAGAATGATATCGATTCACCAGTTGGAGAGATATCTTTTATTTCAGACAAACAAGACATCCTGTTACTTTTTTATAAGGATTGATCCATCTATACCTGGAACTTGTAGTATGAGCTGCTCCAGTATTATGACTTGACTTGTGCTTGGAAGAACCTAAATTCAATAATACAATTGTAAAGAAATAGGGGAAAATGGCCTTTTCATCCTGATTCTTCTCGTCATGACGGATTTAGGAAGGCAAATAAAGATGGCTAAGCTATGACTAATGATGATACGAAACAAAGATACCAATACAGCTTAAACCCCATGAAAATCTGTTGAAAACGGGCTCTTTCGTGCAATTTTGAAATACTTTTTTTTGTTATCGTCTTAATTTTGGTACTACTACCTTCAGAAAATATTTTTACCAGATCTCATTTTTCTACATTTTGAGTGGGAGCCAAAAGGGGACTATACACAAACGAGAGCAAGTGATTTTAAGTACCTTCCAGCATTAATCTAAATATTTTTTTTTGTGAAAAATTGACGACCTCTCCATATGCCCCCCAAGTATTATTAAAGATTTATTTCACTTGTTGGTTGTACCTTATACCCGACTAAAAGAATTTGGTTTAAACATGGTTTTCTATGAATAAAACTTTGAATGGTAAAGCATTTTTTTGTTGATGAAATGATATAAAATGTTTTGATGAGTTCAAAGGTTCAAATAAAATAACACGCCAAAACATAATCAAATGCTGTAAATTAGAAAAGTACTCTAATAAAACTGTTAACAATATTACAAGTTACCATCCCTTTTTCTAAATTAACATTTTTCATTGACTAAGGTTACTTTCATGTCACAGCAGTTTGAACTCAACAAAACATTTGATGATATATAGTAAAAATGCCTAACATAGAAAATAGATTTATTCCACACACGCCTTAATTTTCAATTGGATGTGACTTTTTGTACTGGACACCCTATCACTCTCCCCCTTCTACAGGCCTCTGGCTTTAAAGTTTTAAAACTTGCAAACCGCAAAAAAACCTTACCTGGACTGGCTGCGCCGTGTTTGGCAGGTAAAGGACGGCCACCAAGACTGCTACCTGACTTAAATACCTGGAGGTTGAAAGTTCTAAACCTGGAAAACAACAAAAATAACCTTACCTGAACTGACTGCGCCGTGTTTGGCTGGTGAAAGACGCCCGTAATGGCTGCTACCTGACTTATGTACCTGGAGGTTGAAAGTTCTAAACCTGGCAAACCTCAAAAAAACACCTCACCTGAACTAGCTGCACCGTGTTTGGCAGGTGAAGGACGGCCCCCATGACTGCTACCTGACTTGCTACCACTGGATTTGTGACTGAAACAAGTGTAAATTATCTTATTATGCTTTCCAGGGAGGAAGGGGACAATGGGCCCGGGGTGTTAATTACACTAGTTCCTCAAAATCTTATTCTTATTCGTTGGCCTAACACCTTTGAGGACTATCAAATTTTGATGGGTTAGTTCAATAAAATTAGTGTCCAAACGTTTCGACCACAATTTGTAATCTTACTACAAAGGGGTTATGTTGTGTTTCATCATTAGAAATGAACATCAATTTGTCGCCCATTGTCTTATCCCTTTAGAACACAGGGTGCTTTCACACAAAGTCCCTGTTGAGTACTAATACCCCCGACTGACATACTGACAAAGTAAATTATATACTGGATGCTCATTGATCTTAGCATGATTACATGAATAATTCGTATTCAAAGCTGTATAATAAAGGGCCCACTCCACAGGCGCTAAATGAAAGGAACGGAAAGCGAATTTTGTGGGAAGCCTACCTGGATTTATCCTGAGATTTGCTGGTTTTCTCTACCGAGGTTGACCGACTGCTTGAGCTGGATGACCGGCTGGGCGAGGCTTTACGGGTGCAGCGGCTGCAGTTCCAGATTATCCGCGGGTCAAAATTAACAACTGGCGGATCGTGACACTCCTGCATAAACATTTGTCAGTGGGTCCTAACTAGTTGAACCCAGGGAGGGAGGGGACAATGGACTGTAAATTACAATGGTACCCAAAGTTTAAAGACTTTGGGAACTATAATTTAATTCTAATTTATAGGTTCTAAACTTTTCAACCAATTATTTTGATCTACAAAAGGGGTTATTTTGTTGTTTATCATCATTGGGGATGAATATCAATTTAGCGTCTATTGTCTTATCCTTTATCGTTATAGCATAGGTCACGAATTCTGTTTATAGCAACTATTTTAAACAAATACCTAAGCTTTGGGCATTGTAATCTTAATACTTCCCAATATATCGATATTGACGTACAGTTAAATAAAAGAGTAGCTTCGCTACTAAATTTAATAATACCTGGTGATAAAGGTTTTGACATGAAGAGCATTCCATTAGCTTGTTATTACTCTCTTGATTGAAGGATTTGCAGATTATACACGTACAATCAAGTTCTAAATAGATAGATAGATGAATAGATTGATAGATAGAAATATGGATGGATGGATAGATAGATTCAGTAATATATAAATGAACTTAACAAAAAGATAGATAAGCTTCTTATTACTCCCTTGATTAAAGGATTTGCAGATTATACACGTACAATCAAGTTCTAAATAGATAAATAGATAGATAGATAAATTGATAGATAAGCTTGTTAATACTCCCTTGAATAAAGGATAGATAGAAAGACAGATAGTGAGATAGATAGATAGACAGATAGATAGAAGACAGATATTACCTATATTCATTTGAAGATCACGAAACTCTCCCTGACTTCCCTCACTGCCTTGAGGACTTCCAACAGATAGATAGATAGACAGACAGATATTACCTATATTCATTTGAAGATCCCCAAACTCTGCCTGGCTTCCCTCACTGCCTTGATGACTTCCAACAGATAGACAGATAGATAGATAGTAAGATAGATGAATAGATAGATAGACAGACATATATTACCTATATTCATTTGAAGATCCCCAAACTCTCCCTGGCTTCCCTCACTGCCTTGAGGACTTCCAACAGATAGACAGATAGATAGATAGTAAGATAGATGGATACCTATATTCATTTGAAGGTCCCCAAACTCGCCTTGGCTTCCCTCACTTCCTTGCGGACTTCCAACAGATAGATAGATAGTTAGACAGTTAGATAGACAGATAGATAGACAGATATTACCTATATTCATTTGAAGATCTCCAAACTCTCCCTGACTTCCCTCACTACCTTGAGGACTTCCAACAGATAGATAGATAGATAGATAGACAGACAGATATTACCTATATTCATTTGAAGATCCCCAAACTCTCCCTGGCTTCCCTCACTACCTTGTGGACTACCAACAGATAGATAGATAGATAGATACATAGATATATAGGTAGACAGGTACTACCTATATTCATTTGAAGATCCCCAAACTCTCCCTGGCTTCCCTCACTGCCTTGAGGACTACCAACACTCTAAAAATAAATTAGATTAATTTAATTTTTTTCACCTAGTTAATCATCTCAGTGTGGCGGGATTCTCTTTCGATTTCAAGTAATCATTTAGAGAACCCAAGAGTATCTTTCGCTTATAATGGAATGCGATACCCTAACACCATATATAAGATATTAGGCTAAATAACATCCAACAGACAAGCAACCGTTTGTCTGGAAAACCTAACTGTGTATGGAAATGAATTGCGCCTGTTTACATGCCAAGGCATATTCAATCTACTCTTTTGGGTGGCACGCACCAGACATAGCAGCAGTAGGTATCATTATTAACGTCTCTAAGTATGAGTCAGACTCGAACCCGACACCTAATAGTTACTGCGCGCTACTCACCTCATGTGAACTGTTGGACAGGGCTGGAGATTCCAGCCTGGGTCTCTTTGGTTCCAGCTGACTTAGGTCTGTCTTTAATCTGTCAAGATCCTACAAAAATAACGTTAATTAGATTTCGATGATTTTCTGAAATTTTTCAAGGATTTTTAAACAAGCTTTCCAAAAATTGTGGATGATCTGTACATTAAGCTCCAGCAGTTTTTTTAGGCATTATAAAACCGCAAGAAGATTCCTTTACCAATTACAGTGTGTTTTTTTTATGAGCACTTTTTTGAAAGCAATTTTACCCCACTTATAGTTATCAGAATTTAATGATTAATGGCTTATTTTCTTCGTTTTTTAAGGGAAATTATGAAACAACAAAAAAAATTACAGTTTTTGTTGAAAAAGTACAGTAAAGTTGAAAATTAAAAACTTAGGTGTCAACATCTAAAAATGGTTTTAGCGCATTTTTCTTATGCTTAAATAATCAACCTTTTGCAAGAATGGCTGCTAAACACTTCAAAGTTGAGATATAGAGCTAAAAATGTATACAGATACTATTAGGGACATGTACTAGAACATATTAAAGTTTGAAGGTCATATCTCAACCAGGGAGGGAGTACTGGCCCCCCAAAGTCGACTACAGAAAATCCATTTTTTAAAGAAAAATGCGCTAAAACCATTTTTATATGTTGACACCTAAGTTTTTAATTTTCAACTTTACTGTACTTTTTCAACAAAAACTGTAATTTTTTTTGTTGTTTCATAATTTCCCTTAAAAAACGAAGAAAATAAGCCATTAATCATTAAATTCTGATAACTATAAGTGGGGTAAAATTGCTTTCAAAAAAGTGCTCATAAAAAAAACACACTGTAGAAATAATCTAACAAACGTTAACTAATAAAATTTTTATTTTGACATCATTGACGTTATTTAGGACTCAAATAATGGTAAAAAATGTCGATAGTTTTTACTTTAGAAAATAATCAAAAGCGAAAGTGAAGGGTCGACTACCCTCCCCCTTCCCCATGTCTTTAGGGACATAGCCGCTTGTTACAGATTTACCAACAAACCAACACATAATACCGAAATAAAACCATGCTTCGCTGCTACAATAAAATACTAACCTTCCGTTTGTCTGCTTCCTTGTCAAAAGAATCAACTCTATCCCGACTTTGAGATCTACCAGACTCTAATCTGCTGTTGGGAGACCTAAATTAAGTATAACAGATCTATAGTATAAATGTATATACAGACAACTACCTCCCTTCCTTTTTAAAAGATCTCTTTCGTCTGCTTTTAATATATTTTCTGCTACTAACTTGGCTGTGTTAATATAAGCGACACCATTGGTTGAATTTTCAATGACCCAATAGAAAGGTTGCACAAGGCGGTTGCGATGGGGAGATAGTTATTTAACCATTTCTCCTTCTAGTGTTTTACTCTAATTCAAGTATGAATGATGAAAGTATTTTATAAAAAAACAAGAAGGTCAGACAAACGAACATCTTTATATTAAAGTAACAGGATGCCTTTCTGTCTGTCTGTGTAAACCAAAAGATTTTGCTTTCCGCTGAACCGATATGGTTCTCCTTTCTTAAGTAGCTTTTCTATCTTTCATTGCAGCCGAGAAAATAAGTTGTAAAGTGTAAATGCAGCTAAAAGGCCCTTTTGTAGATTAAAATTATTGGTTGAAAAGTTTGGACAGTGACACTATGCCTATAACTAATAAGATAACGCAATGATAAAACTTTGGGTACCAGTGTAATTTATAGTCCAATGTCCCCTCCATCCCTATGAAATATTGCTTACCTCGGGGGTTTTGATGGAGCGTTCCCTTTCCGTATGGCTATAGCTTCATCTAACATTGCACGCAGTTGGGCTGTCGAATCCTAAAATAGAATAAATTGAAGTAATGGTTACATCAAAATATAAAACTTATCTTTTTCGTTGATAATTTCTAAAAAAAAATAATAAGGTAAGTACATCAATAGACGTCCAAGGGGGTGGGGGGATAAAGTAGTGTCCTCTCAAACTTTGAAACCCCAAAGTTTACCCCCCGTCAAATTTTTTTAAAATGCATCAGATTTTAAAACTTTGAAACCAATCGTAGAGGTTATTTATAAGAACTGTTGTGTAAAATTAATAGAAAATAATGCCTTTAGAGAAAAAAATATTTAAACAAGAAGACTTTAAAAAAATGATGTGTTTTTGAAATTAGAAAAAGGTTACCTACAGTTTTAAATAAGAAATTGAAAATCCGATAAAGTTATTCCATGTTAAAAGCGCAATGGAAATATTTCTTCGAAGACAAGTCCCATGGGCAAAATTTGACGAGAAAGCATCTAAAAACATTTTAATTAGTGGAAAATGTAAAAAATAGAAGCCTTTTTTCTGTTAAAAAGGTTAATAAAACTACAAACCTTTGATTTTGACTGTAAAAGTCTGAGAGCTTTGACAAAGGTAGGATCAAGCGCCGTTGTAGTGGTGGCCATTTTTCAAAACTTAAAAGGGAGCGTTCCATGATCTTTATGTAAAAGTAACAGGATGTCTAAGTGTGTGTCTGTCTGTACCGAAGGATCTTGCTTACCGCTGAACCTATATGGTTCTTCTTTACGATGTGGCTTCTGAAAGGTCCTGGTAAGGTTCATGACAATTTTGGGGAGGGTACCATCACCCTCCTTAGAAAAATCGTCCGAAGAAAGAAATTACCCCCCCCCCCCCCAAATAAAATAACATAAATAGCAAGGCTCTAAAACTTGAGCAGAATACTAATTCTGAACAAAATTGTTTGAAATTTTGTTAAAAGTCGCCGTAATAAAGGATATCTGGGTAATCAGGACTTGATTATAGAGATGCTTCGCCTTTAACATTGTACTTTCTTGTCCTGTTGTCCTAGGACTTAATGTTTAATTTTTAAAAATTTTAATAAAAAAATTTAAGGTAGGTATAAAAAATAAGAGTCAAAAAGTTAAATGGACTTTCTTGTAACAATTATGGAGTTGCCACGCTTTCTAAATCGTAGCCAACTGTTTTGATATAGAATTCAAACTTGTCTACATTAATGAAAAAAGCTTTACGCCACGCATAAGCGTCCAAGGGGGGGGGTAATGGGCCATTTGGCACCCCAAAATTTTTTGAACAATACCCCCCCCCAAAAAAAAATTACCCCTACCTTGGGGGTGCCGTAGGCACCCCAAACGATTTTGGGGGGGGTATTTACCCCCCCCAAACCATTTATGGAGGGGGTAATTACCCCCCCCCCAAAATAAATGTTCTTTAAAAATTTTTTTTTGGGGGGGGTATTTACCCCCCCCCCCCCCAAATTGAATGTTCTTAAAAAAAAAATTTTACTGAAAATTTTTTTTTTGGGGGGGGATCTATGATGTAATTGTAAAGCACTGAAGATTCCATAAAATAGATACCTAACTAGATTAAATATTTCATTAAATAATGAAAAAGAATTAAATTTCTATGGGCGATTTCTTTTGGGAGGATGTCAGGGTGTCTCAAAACTAGTTATAAAACTTACCAGGACCTATAAGACGCTTCACTTTAAAGTATAATCATATTGGTTCATTGGTGAGTTAATTATTGTATTTTTATGTTCTAAAGAATGAGATACTACTATATATTTGAATAGTAGTGGCGCCCTTAGCATCTAAGAACTCGTGTTTTCTAAAGGGTAAAAAGGGAGGAGAAAAATATCCTTAAACCACTCAAAGGATTGACCTATAATAGTGTGGAACCATCATGGGATCTATGTGAAGCTTTCCTAAAAAGGAGAACTCAGTATTAAAAGTAATGAAATCTGAAGCTATAGTCAAATAAACCTTACTTACTACTTTATGTTATAGGATAGTATTAACTTAATAGATTAGGTAGGTGCTTTTTTTACATAATTAAATTACCCCCCCCAAAAATTTTACCCCCGGGGTAAATTAGTTTGGGGGGGGTAATTACCCCCCCCAACAGATTTGGGGGGAGTATTTACCCCCCCCCCAACAGACTTTAGGGGGGGTAATTACCCCCCCCCCCAATCAAATTTTACCCCCGGGGTAAAAATTTTGGGGGGGGGTAAAAAAAAATTTAGGCGCGCTTCGCGCGCCATTTTACCCCCCCAAACACGAATTACCCCCCCCCAAAAAAAAAGCTTGGACGCCCCTGACGCCACGGACGTACGGACCGACCCTTACTATAGAAAAGATTCGCACTTTAAGTGATAAATTTTTTATAATTCTATCATGGAACACATACCTTGTTGTTATAAAACCAACTTAAATTATCTGGAATAAGTATGTTTAAGTTAATTAAAAAATTTACTAAACATTAAGATATATAAGTTTATATATCTTACTAAACATGTAATAATAATATGTACTAAACTAATCATAATAACAAAACATAACAAGAATGTGTAAATTACAAAGACTTATGTTATTCACGGATTTTAAATACAAGGGTTTATATATTATTTTTTGTTTGTAAATCCCCGAAAACAAGTTCTGTTTAATTTAAAGGGGGAGGTAGGTTGTGCTATAATTCCGTAAAGGTGTGAGTTTAAACTAGTAGAACGATAAAATTTATGTTTATGTTTTTTTTGGTCTATACCTAGTTCTTTTTAATAAGGAATACACATATTATCGTTCTACTTCTATTTTTAAGCCTTAAAACTCACACTTTTACGGAATTTTAGCACAACCTACCTCCCCCTTTATCATTGAAATATGAAGGTTTTTAATATACCCTAAGAATAACTATTATATCGTCATTTATCAATACCATTAAAAACAAATCACTGTTATTTCTGAATTAAGGTTTTTTGGAAGCTTTGTTAAAACTTTGTTAAAGTACAATATCCCTTCAAGCATTCATGGAAAATTAATTTTTTCAAAATGCAATGAACAAAAATATAATTAATTATTTTAGGTGGACAAAAATACATTATATAAATTACAATTAATACCTATGTAAGGTAACTAAAATTAATAACAGCAGTAAGGTTATAAATATCATGTAATTAGGTTTTAGGACTAATTTTAAATATGTTAATTAACTGAAATAAGAGTATTTTTGTTAAAAATATGTTTTTTTCCATAGAACTTATTTAAAAGGACAATCCAACAACCATTTTAAAAGATCAAAAATACATTTTTATCCTAACTTTAGAAAAAAAACTAATGTTTGTAACTTTTACGAACTTTTCGACACTTGTTAAAAAATTTTCTCCTTACAATAGCTGACACAATTTTCACCATCCCCCACGCCCCCTCTGCGATCCACCCCCTTGCTCTTCCCATGGCCTCCGGTCAAAACCGGTTCTTGCACCTCCAGTTCCGCCACGCCCTCTACCAAAGCCCCTGGATGATAGGGGTGCTGGCATGTCATCTCCCCCGCCTTCCTCAGAATTTCTGACTGCCACATTGTCCCAGGACTCCCAACTGCCGCCTCCCCCCTGGCTGTTACCCCACATGGCCTGGGCCTGGAAGTGAAATAATAATTTAATAGTAGCGAAGCTACTCAATTGTAACATTATGTACGTCCGAATAGACAATAAAAAAATTATTTTTTAACAATTATTACAAGTTACAACAATCAATGGATGTAAAATATACGTAGATATTATGACAGAAGAAAAATTGTCGTCAATTTAAGTTGCAATAACCTCTCACATTTATCGGTCAGGCCGTTTATCAAGTAGGAGGAAAGGGGGTGAGTGAGATAGTTAATTTAGCCCCCTACAGAGTTCACTTTATCATAGAATAGAAAAAATCTGGTGTAAGATCCAAGTAATAATAAATCCATTTTAACAATCATAAGGCAAAGCTCTAATCTGATTTTCATTATACTTTAACGTTACAAGAATCTTCGTTAGGGAGGAATAGGACATTAGGGTGTTAATTGCACTGGTACCCAAAGTGTTATAACACATCATCGTATTCGTTGACTCAAAAACTTTGGGTACTATTTACTGAATTTTGATTGGTTAGTTCAAAAAAGTAGTGTCCAAACGTTTAAACCAGTAATTATAATATAAAAGCAGGGGTAATTTTGTGTTTCATCATGAGCTGTATATTACACTAGTCCCCAATGTATTATAATAACGTTTTCTTCATTGTTGGCTTAACAACCTTGGGGACTTTTATACAATTTTGATTTGTTGGTTAATCTAGTTGAGTGTCCAAACTTGTCAACCAATTATTTACCTTCAACTGCATAGCATATTCCTCTCCGTATTGTTGGTATTCTTGGCTCTGAGTGTATTCGCCCCATGAGGCTTCCCCACGTTCGTGGTTGTTGCCCCACGAGGCCGAAGTGTCTGCACGCCCTTGCTCTTGGCTATTACCCCTCTGTTGGAACTGGTTGCCAAAGTCAGAAGCAGACTGAAAAACAAACGGACGTTTTCTCAAAAATGTTATTATTTATCGCATCTTATAATAGACAGCTTTTCGTGGATATTAAAATGAAAAATTATAAGATTAAAACCAGTTTTGTTAGCCCTGAAGTGCTGAAGTGTCGAGCTAACAAAAACTTGTATCAATATCATGATTTTTATTTTAATATTCATGGAAAATTGTCTTTAATACAATGCAATACATTTATGTTCAGTATGACTCTTCTAATATCTAACGGATATTGATCTGTTTTGAATCTATACTGGAAATTATCCTTACCTGGGTTGGAACTGGTTTTGGTAGGATTCCCTTATTCGGTGATTCTTTTGGTCCTAAAATTATAAAATGATTTGTGTTTTTTTTTGTAAAAATTATTATCAATTTATCATGGCTCTACTGTATATGACACATATATAAAATTATAATATATTAATAACGTTTTCTTGTAATTTATGGTAATAACTAATAATCCCTTTTTTCTAGAAAGTAACTTTTAAGGTGAAAGGGGTCATTGAACTATTAACAAAAAAATTGGGCATTTAAATTAAATTTTGAATGGTTTTAAACTAATAGTTCCCAAACATCATTGGGGATGTATATTTTGAATATAAATATTTTGTCCATTGCTTATACCTTAAGATTCCTAGTAACTTTTTCCACCACAAATTACTAATTTTTGTTCTACTCACAAACTTCAAGATGCACTTTGTGGCATGGAGTTATTAGTCTGTCTGTCTATCTATCAATAATATTATAAAGACAAGAAGCATAATGTATAGCAAAACAATTTGTTGTAATAAAAAAGGAACTTTTATATGGTTTTTAAAAGGATAAATCATCGTTTATTCAAGATTAACTAAAACTATTTTATTAAACTTTTTTAGTAATAAAATATTTTTTAAAAATTCTAAAAAAAAATATTGTACGTTACTTTATTATTATTTTTTTGTTTATATGAGAAAATTATCTTGTAAAAGATACCGAAAAATTGTTCTTTAAAACTGGCACAACATCAGTACAACTCTCTGAACAGACTGTATTCCTTAGTTTACAAAAATATTTTCAAAAGATTTAATTGGTTGTGCGTTGTATGTACTTTAAGATCTCATCAACCTTTAGAACAATTTATGCTTAATATTTGGATACAGGGCTTTGATTTTATTAAAGGATATTATTGCGTCAACCTCTTAAAATATTTGAACCGACGAAAGAAAAAAAACACACTATTATCATATGTCATATCTTTTTCAATCATAAATGTTAAGGGTTCATCCATCCCCCTTCTAAGCGAATGCACTCAGCACTTGGACAAAAACTAGTAGCTTTTTTAAAAAAATGCATCGTGACAATTAATTTCAAAATTAAAATTGCACTTATAAAAATGGAAAGGGAATAGACGACTTTTTTATTGGGAAGAAATTAAAAAAAAAAGGCATTTCATAACAAAATGTGTACAGTTTCTACCCAATAGCAGGTATGCCTGTTTCTCACAGGAAATTTCTATTGGCGGAGCCTAATCACCGACCTCTCTTGTCTTACTACCTCAGGGGTGTATATTCTGCATGGGATCCCCTGCTCAGGGGGGGGGGGGGGAATAAAAAATAAGTGGTTGGAGGGAAAAAAATATAAAAATTAAGAAAACTGAAAACATTTTTTCCATTTCTCCCCCCCTCCTTGGTTAAAAAAAACAAAAAAAATGTGTTGTAGGAGGGATAAAATAAATAAAATATAGAGTTCTTTAAATATTTTTCTATTTTCCCCCCTACTTTTTAAGAAAAATCTAGGGGAAAAAAAATAAAAAATTTTGTAGCAGGGGAAAAAAAATAAATCTTGTGCAGAATATACACCCCTGTACTACCTTTATTTATCTATCTATCTATCTATCTTAACTATCTCTATCTATCTATCTAGCAACTTATTACCAGAAGAGGGCGGTGGTGGTAGGGGAATATCATCTGCAGGTAAAATTGTTGTCTTTTCCTCCATTTTTCTAAAATAATAAGGATTTGTATTGTACATTTGCATTCTCATTTTAATGAATTTTAAAAGTTTGCCTGTTTGTATGTCTGTAGATTAATAAATCACTGTACGGCAATGGTTCTTCTTTACAATAGATCCAGGAAAGTTTAATTGTTATGACCCACTAAAATGGCTAGGTATTCACAACATGGATTTACTTCTAACAGGTCTTGCCAAACTAATTTAATTGAATTTATGGACCTTATAACTAAATTCATTGATGCTGGAGACCCTGTTGATGTTGTATACCTGGATTTTAGTAAAGCCTTTGACAAAATATCCCACCAAAAACTGTGTAGTAAATTAAAGGCTCATGGTATAAATGGAAATGTTTTGAAATGGATCAAGGATTGGCTAACAAATAGAAAACAATGGGTTACAGTTAATGGTTTTCTATCTGATGAGGCTGCTGTTAGCTCTGGTGTCCCACAGGGAAGTGTTTTAGGACCTATCCTGTTTATCATTTATATTAATGATATAGACGAAGCAGTGACAAATCTAATTGAAATGTTAAGAAAATTCGCTGATGATACAAAAATAGCTAAAAGAATTAAAAGTGACAATGATAAAGTGTTGCTACAAAAATGTCTGGACAATCTTTTTGAGTGGAGTTCAAAGTGGTCAATGGAATTTAATACTAAGAAATGTAAGGTAATGCATTTTGGCAAGAATAACCCAAATTATCAGTACAACATAAATGGAGATGTGTTGCAAAGTGTTGATACAGAAAAGGATATTGGTGTGAAGATTACTTCAAATTTAAAGCCATCTGAACATTGCCAAGAAGCTGCAGGCAGAGCAAGATCTGTTCTAGGTCAGATTTCACGTTGTTTCCACTACAGGGACAAATATGTATTTTTAAATCTTTTTAAACAATATGTTCGTCCACATCTCGAATTTTCTAGTGCTGCTTGGTCACCTTGGTTGCTTGGTGATATTAATATTCTGGAACAAGTTCAAATCAGAGCCCTTGGTATGATATCAGGCCTGCAGGCAAAAGATTATGTTGATCAGTTGAAGGAATTGAACATTTGGAGTTTACAGAAAAGAAGAATTATGTTTGACTTATTACAGGCCTATAAAATTATTCACGGCATTGGTAATATAAAATGTAATATAAAAATGGTTGGACAGAGATCTCAAAATTCTAGAACAACAAGGTTACAAGCAGATGAATTCAACCTTACTAAGGAGAGATGCAGAATTGATTGCAGAAAAAATTTCTTTACAAACAGAATAGTTGAAATTTGGAACAGTTTGCCTAGTGAATTAAAACATACAACGCCAGTGAAAAAATTCAGAAGCAAGTTAATAATATGGATGAACGAGCATAAGTTAACCGATATGGACTGACATCTTCTACAGAACTTCAGAATGGAGTCATTGAAGATTATACCATCAAGTAAACAAGTAAGTAAGGATAATCAATTTCCTTCCAACCCCACCCTAAATAGCCTAGAACCAACCCTAGAAAAAATTTAAAAACCTACCTTTTAATCCACTCCGACACAGAATTTTTAAGGTTCTCCATGTCAACCTTTTCACCTTTGTTGCCCTCTGCTGCTTTATCAGGCGTTTTACCCGCGGCTGCAGCTTTGTTAGTATTATTACTATCTTTAGTCCTTTGATCATCACTTGAGTTTAGCTTTGAGGGTCCACTTTCACTTTTTTGTAGTTTTTCCCCTGCAGGCGCTAGCCAGCTTGGATCTAAACTCATCAAGGGTTTAGGTCCAGCTGTGGAAGGTTTATTGCCCCAATTGGAGGATTGTGGTGCGTTTGGTCCCGAGGAGGAGCCACTCTGGCCCCATTGGTTAGAATTATTCCAATTATCGGGTCCATCGGCCCCATGCCAATTTCTACTATTAGCATCCCATTCAGGATGGTGTGGACCACCCCCTTCGTTACCCCACCCATCACCACCACCGCCCCAATTATTATCCCCATACCCCTCATTATACCCCCAATTGTCGCCATACCCCTCGTTGTACCCCCAATTATCACCACCGCCCCCCTCATTATACCCCCAACCCCCTTGGGGTCCCCCCTCCCACGTCTCCTCTCGCTCCATCCTCTTGTTGAACATCTGCATCATGTCCTGGAATCGGGCCGCCATTTCGCCGTTTTGCCGTCCGCCACCGCCGCCATTGCCCCAATCATTGGCGCCCCAGTTAGAGGCTTCGCCGCCGAAATTGTCTTGTTGTGACGCCTTGAGGAGCATTTATGCATTAAAATTAAAAAGTAGTAACGTTTTTTTTCTGTAGCTTAAGATATCGATATATACTGCACCGATCAAAAGTCCTCTATTTAAGGGAAACTCCACATAGTTCATTGGATGGTTTTAGACTATTTCGTATTCATATTCAAGTCTTGGTAGATATAGTTTTAGGCTATTTCTGTACCCCTTTCCTTATAAGAAGAACCTATACTGGGTCGCAGCCAATAGCAAATAGCCAAAACATAAAAAGTAACAGGATGTATGTGTGTGTGTCTGAAGTTACGATCTCCCTAACTACTTAACCGATATGGTTCTCCTTTACAGTGAATCTTCTTATAGGCCCTTTGAAGGTTTAAAACTATTTTTTGGGGGAGAGTATTCCCAGCCCCCCAAGAGAAATCACCCCTGAAAAATAAAACATTCCTAATTTTTTTACTTTTCTTTTAAAAACATACTAAAACTTTGGGTACCAGTGTAATTAACAGTCCAATGTCCCCTCCCTCCCTGAGTATCTACGTAGTTTCCCCCCCTAAATTTAAATGCATAAATTCCTTGGCGCCGAAACCGCGTTGTTTCACCCTCTCAATCTTCTCGAGGACAATTTTCTCAGCGGTTTTCACATTTCCAAATCTGTCAAAAGTCGTCGTTTTATCCTCATTCAAATACCTGGAAAGTTATAAAACCAAATAATATTAATCTTAAACGGTTTTGTCGATTAATCGCTCAATTGTAAAAGATTTTTTGAGAAATTAAAATGAGATAACAAAATCGTATAATATAAAGTAGTAAGGTATTTTGTCTTAAGCTAAAGATCTAAGAATTTGTTGTACTTTTCATGTATACTATTCAAATGTCTTGGTTGGTTTTATAAGCTGTTTCTCTGACCTTCCCTTTTCCTTCCTAGATAGATATACAGACAGACAACAGACAGACAAACATAGACAAACCGACAGACAAACAGACAACAGACCAACAGACAACAGACCGACAGACAAACAGACAACAGACAGACAAACAGACAGACAGACAGACAGACAAACAGACAGACAGACAGACAGACAGACGGACAGATTAGATAGATAGAGATAGAAAGATACCTGATGACATCTTTCCCCTTGGCCTTCCATGAGAACTTATTCTCCCTCTCCTACTCCTTCTTTCTCTTCTGACAGACAAACAAACAGACAGATAGATAGAGATATATAGATAGATACCTGATCACGTCCTTCCCCTTGGCCTTCCAGGAGAACTTATTCTCCCTCTTTTCCTCCTTTCTCTTCTGACAGACAGACAGACAGACAGATGTAGATAGATAGATACCTGATGACATCTTTCCCCTTGGCCTTCCCAGACAGATAAATAGACAGAAAGACAGACAGACAGATATAGATAGATACCTGATCACGTCCTTCCCCTTTGCCTTCCATGAGAACTTATTCTCCCTCTCCTCCTCCTCCTTTCTTTTCTGTATTAGCTCGTCTATCTCCTTTGACAATTGGATATATTATTACGTGGATGTTGCACCATATTTTAGCAGAGAGAGAGAGGACAATAGACTGTTTATTACACTAGTCCCCAAAGTTTTATAATAATGTTTTCTTGTTTGTTGGATTAACCACTTTGGGAAATTTATGAAATTTTGATTGGTTAATTTTGTGTATCAACATTGGGAGAGTACCATCAATTTATCCCAAATATTTTCGACTACTCTGAATAAAATAATCCTTCCATCTGGCTCATATAACGATCCTATTCACCCCTTTACCCCATCCCTTCTACTTCCACTGAGGAAAAATCTGACCAACAAAGAAAGACTAAATAAGCAACAAAATTTCCCCTGTCATAATATCCACGTATATTATATCCATTCCTTTGGAAATCCTTGTTCTTTTCTCAACTTCTGGTTGGTCAGGAACTTGGCAAGGATTTCATCCTTGTTGACCTAAATACAAATAAAGAAATAGATTTATTATCTTTGATGTTCAATCAAACACAAAAATTAGTCTAACCTCAAAAGGATTTAATAGAACAAAAGGATTGTTGCTTATTTTATGTCCGATTTGATTAAATTCCATCGTTATCTAACAAAATAATATTTACTAGCAATGTCTTCGCCAAAGAAACTCAAATGTTTAAGAGTTGACTAGGTATATATTGTATTTCTTTATTTATACCACAAAGGGAGAAAAAGGTTTCTGGTAAAATCCGTAAAGGTTATGTGTTATAAGTTATCATTGATCTCTCGTCTAGAAGGAAGGAAAAGTAGTTTTATTTGTTCTGTATTGTTCTACACTATCATCATGGGTAACAAGAAAGAAAGCTATCCATGTATTGATTGTAAAAAAGAGGTCCTGAATAATCAGTCTGCCCTTGAGTGCTCTATATGTGAAAGATGGCTCCACAAGGACTGTGGCATTGATGATGACGAGTTTAAGCTAGCTGACAAGATCAAACAAAAGAAAGGATTTCATTTCTGGTCATGTGATGGCTGCAATAGAGGCATGTCTAAACTACAGAAAATGGTCACCAAATATGAAACTGAAATCAACAGCATGAAACTTGCCATTAAAGACTTGGAAGATACCAGAGACACAGCTAAAACAGAAAGGCAAGCAACAAACAACAAGGTTGAATCTGTTTCTGCTGAGATTGCAAGTCTCAAAGCTGATAATGCTGATATTTATACAGAAATGTCCCTGAGAGAAAGAAAGAGGTACAATCTCGTACTATTCAATGTTCCTGAACCAAGTGCTGAAATTGAAAATAGAGAAAAACAAACTTTAGATGAAAATTACATCATCAAGTTGTTTAGGACTGTTGGAAAAGAGCTGATGATTAAAGATGATATCAAATTTGTTGCAAGAATAGGAAAAGCAGGAGACAAAATAAGGCCTCTTACTGTTGGTTTACGTTCACCTGAAACAAGAGACTCAATTCTAAACCATGCCTTTAAGCTCAAAGACTCCATCTATTCAGACATTTCCATCTCACCAGATCTCACTAAAATTCAATTGAAGGAAGATAAAGAGTTACAGAAACAAGCTGATGCCCAAAACAATGCACTTACTGGTGATGAAGCAAAAACTATATGTTCAAGCTGATAGGAATAAGAGGACAGAGAATAATAAAAAAAGTGAAACGGTCAGACAACAGCCAAACCCAGGACAAAAACCAGAACAAAGCAAAGAAAAACCCTCCAAAACGAACCAGGATTCACAGTCAGAGAAGGACAAGGCAGGAGATGGAGGAGGACGACACAGACAACGAGATGGAGGTTCCAACAGGAGCCAGACCCAAAAACAGTGTTAAATATTGTTTACTTAAATGCCAGGAGTATTGTCAACAAAATTGATGATCTTAACATTTTAGCACATGACAATAAACCAGAATTAATATTAGTAACTGAAACATGGTGCAATGAAAATATTCCTGATAGTCTTCTTAATATTCCTAACTATTATATTGAGCCAAAACTATGTTGTGATAGAAATGATACTGTGAATGGAATAGGTGGAGGCCTTTTAGTGTTTGTTAGAAATGGACTAACAGTTTTACCAATTGACGACAACAGTGATTTTAACCAATATTGTAAGTTTAAAGTTCTTGACCAAAAACTTGACACAAATTTTTTTATTACACTTGCCTACAGATCTCCAAATTCCACAACCGAAAACAATGACAAACTATGTGATGTTATTAATAATTTAAGTGATAATGACTTTGAACTTATAATTGGTGACTTTAACATGCCCCAAGTGGATTGGAATAATTACTCTTCCACCTCACGAAAATATGACAGGTTTGTTGATGTTGTTATTAATAAAGGATTGACCCAACTAATAGATTTTCCTACCCATATTAGAGGAAACATTCTTGATCTAGCCTTGACCAACCATCCTGAAAAAATCCTTAATATTGAAAGCCTTGGAAACCTCTCCAGTAGTGACCACTCTATTATTAGCATAGATGTACTTTGTAATTACAAAACTGATGATTGTGACCTTGTTCTTGATTGGAACAAAGCTGACAAACGTGGATTTTCAAATCATCTTTCTAAAGCTAATTTATGTGCAAAGTTTAAGAGCTTAGACGTGCAAGATAGCTATGAACTTTTAAAAAAAAACTATTAAAGAAGCAACAGAAATATTTGTTCCTAAGAAAAAGAGACGTCAGCTAAACAAACCTGTCTGGATGAATGCAGCTGTTATAAAACTTAGTCGTCAGAAACAAAGAAGATATGACATTTATATGAAGAACAAAACCGAGGAGAATCATAATATTTACAAAAAGTTGGAGAAAATATGCAAAAAGGCAGTCAGAAATGCCAAACGTAAATTTGAAAAGAAACTTGCTAACAATACAAATAAAAAACCCTTCAATGCTTATCTCAGAACAAAAACTAAAACCAGAACAAATGTTGGACCCTTAGTGGAAAATAACAATATTGTGACAGACAGTGTTGAAATGGCTAAAATTCTCAACAACTATTTTGCAAGTGTATTTACAAACAATTTTCTTCTGTGAATGTTGTGACTGATTCAAATTCTAATACTGATATTCCTGAGCTTAACCAAATGTTTGTAACAGTTAACCAAACAAAAGAACAAATATCAAAGTTGAAAAATACAAACTCCTGTGGCCCTGATGGAATTAGCACTTTTGTTCTTAAAACTTTTTGTGATGAGCTTGCCGAGCCCCTGGCTATGATATTTAACAAATCTCTGAAATCATCTGAAGTTCCTACTGACTGGTTGTTTGCTAATGTTACACCAATACACAAGAAAGGAAGTAAAGGCAAAGCTGAAAATTATAGACCCATCAGTCTTACCTGTGTTCCCTGCAAGTTGTTGGAATCAATGATTAAAATCAATATTGTAAACCACATTGAACGAAATATGCTGATGAAATTATCACAACATGGCTTCAGTAAAGGAAGATCCTGCACAACTAATCTCCTTGAATTTTTAGAAGATCTTGTCAATTATGTAGAAAATGGTAAACCAGTTGATGTTATCTACCTTGACTTTGCCAAAGCTTTTGACAAAGTGCCAATAAAAAAGCTCCTGCAAAAGCTTAAAGCTATGAAAATTGATGGAAAAATTTTAAAGTGGATCTCTAATTGGCTTAATTCTAGGAAGCAACGTGTTGTCATTAATGGAGAGGAGTCAGACTGGGTTGATGTTCTCTCTGGTGTACCTCAAGGAAGTGTCCTTGGTCCCCTGTTGTTCCTTATCTATATAAATGATATTGATGACGCAGCACCTTTCATTAAAGTCATGAAAAAATTTGCAGATGACACAAAACTTGGCCATCCTGTTACATCTGAAAACGACAGAAAACAATTACAAGAGCAGCTCAACTCTTTATGTGTCTGGGCCAACAAATGGGGCATGGAATTCAATGTGTCCAAATGTAAGGTAATGCATTTTGGTAAAAATAATCCTAAATTTGATTACTCAATGAAGAACTCAATTCTGGCCAAAGTAGACCATGAAAAAGACCTTGGTGTCCAAATTTCCTCCAACCTAAAACCTAGCCAACACTGCAGGGAAATAGCGAGAAAAGCCAAAGGATTTCTTAAGCAGATTACTAAGGCATTTCATTTCAGAGATAGATTTATTTTCCTTAATCTATATAAAAGGTATGTACGTGTCCACCTTGAATATTCATCTCCATCCTGGTGTCCCTGGCAAACTGGAGATATAGAAGAACTGGAGCAAGTTCAAAAAAAGGCTGTTGGAATGATATCTGGGCTCAGTGGCAATACCTATGAAGAAAAGCTGCGAGAATTGAAACTACCATCACTTATTTTGAGAAGGATGCGTGCAGATATGATTCAGACTTTCAAAATTATCAAAGGAATAGACAAAGTTGATAAGCATCACTGGTTTAAGGCTCCACAACCCGGCCGAAGAACAACCCGGAACATACCTAATATTGATGGCGAAAACAGTCTACAAGTATTATTCCATCACACAGAAATTGGTAAAAATTTCTTCAGCACAAGAGCCACTAAAGATTGGAACAATCTACCTGTGAATGTTAAATCTACAGACAAAATATCAGTGTTTAAAAAACTCTTGGACAAATATATTGAAACATTGATATAGTGAATCAACAACCTCCTCTTATGGTCCTATTTGGACTTCTTGGAGTTATTTAACCATAAACCATAAACCATAGAGTAGCTTCGCTGCTGAAAACTACAGATCTTAATAAAAACTGCTTTGTAAACAAGAATGACACTCACCTGTCCAGCTGGGGACATCAGCTGATACTTTCCATAACTGCCTTCGTTTACAAGTTTGTTTATGATGAATGTGCTGTCCAGTTTCTTTGAAACTATTAGGAAGATTTTCTTGTATCCCCCATAGGGCACTGTTTCAAGCCTAATAATATTTTAGTTTTAGTCAGGGATCTGAAGTGATGAGACAAGGGCCGTTAAATTGATGTACATTGTATATCCCCAATGATGATACACAAAATTATCCCTTCTTTAGATTACAATTAGTGGTTGAAAGGTTTGAACACTTAACTTAATGAACCAGCCAATCAAATTCCATTAAAGTCCCCAAGGTTTTAAGCCAAATTAAAATTAGTGGTTGAAACGTTTGGACACTTAACTTAGTAAACCAACCAATCAAAATTAACTTTAGTCTTTAGTTGTTATGATAACCAATAAGAAAACGTTATTATAAAACTTTGGGAACTAGTGTAATAAACAGCCCAATGCCCCCTCCCTCCCTGAGTTTTAATAGTGTTGTGTTGACCGTGATCATCTTAAGTCCAGCTACTTAAAGAGAGAGGGGACAATTGGCTGTTTAGTGTTTATTACACTAGTTCCCAAAGTTTTATAATAATGTTTTCTTATTGGTTTATTAAGTTTTCAAACGTTTCAACAACTAATTTTATGCTGCAGGTGGGGCTATTTTGCGTTTAATCATTTAGGATGTGCATCAATTTATCGGCCATTGTCTTATCCCTTTTAATCCCTGCCAGCAACTTCATTCTAATCGGAGTATTAAGGTATTTCTCATTATTAAACAACTAGCCGATACGCCTCTAGAGGCAAAGGAAAGGAAAGGGGGAGGGGAATCGATCCTTTAATTAAAATTTTAGCTTATAATGATTTCTGTGTGAAGTGTGAAGGAAGGTATAGAATCGTTCCTTCGCACCTTTCCGCGAATCATAAAATGAAACATTGGCCATCAAAACTGATTTTTATCTTATTATTCGTGAAAAAATTGTCTATAATACATTAAGATGAATGGTCTTACAGTACGGATAAGAACCGGTTCTAATCCAGCGGATATTAACTTTACCTTTCTTGAAGATTATATCTGCCACAAAGTCTTCTGATTTCTAATCTTTCGTCAAAGTTTAATTCACTTGAGAACACCAACTCATCAGTCTAAAATAATTAATCAATATAGAAAATAACGACAGACTAACGGACAAAGTAAATCATATTCCGGATGCTTATTAATAGAAGGAATCTTCACTAAAAATTTTGGTTGTACATAGAAATAAAATAGTAGCCGATTCACATTTCCCCCATAAAATTACGGACGGGCAGAGAGAAAAAAGTAAAAGGGGTAGTTTCACGAAATGCATTTGAACTTAATTTAGTGAACCGCACATTTTTTGCTAGTTAATGGGTTAAACTATATTTATATGGCATATATTTGAAAGAATTTTAATTTTTTACCACGTAGTATTGAAATTATTAAGACTTGAAAATCGTCTTTTTGTGATATATGCAATTTAAAAAGACGATTTTCAAGTCTTGATATTTTAAAAACTATTTGGTAGAAAATTAAAATTCTTTCAATTATATGCCATATACATGCAGTTTAACCAATTAACCAGGAAAAAATATGCAGTTCACTAAATTAAATTCAAATGCATTTCGTGAAACTACCCCTTTAGAGGAGCTTCGCTACTAAAGGTAGTAAACAATCCCATCCTCTGATAAAAAGGACCTATAGTCAAAAACTTTTTGCCGATTATTTAATATACACAGGGTTAATTTTGTTTAGAATTATTTGGGATGATTTATCGTCCTACGTCGTATTCCTATAGAACACTATGAACAATTTGACAACTTACGGACGTTTTTAACGTCTTGACATGGCACGTGCCCGACGTAACAACAGGAGTAACCTGACCGCTGCATACTTCTGCTAAAACAACGATAACCCAGCCCCTTATGATTTTACCCCATACCCCCTCCCCTAACCATGGAAAATGTAATGACCAATATCTGAGGACTATATTAGCAATCTAAATTAACAACAAAAATTCCCTGTCTCAATATCCCAGTATTCTGTATCCATTTCGAAAACCAACAGACGTTATTAACGTCACGTGTACGACATACCAGAATAGTTATTTATCGCATCGAATTACAAACAGCTTTCCGTGGATATAAGAATGTATAATTATGTAGAACCAGTTCTAATCCATCGGATATTAATCGGTTTTAAAGCCTTACTCGAAAAGACCTAACCTGACCGCTGGCGGCACACTTCTGCAGGACATAGTCCGCTTCCTGCATGGAGATATTGTTTAAGTCAGAACTGCGGTCATTTTAGTATGGCTTTCAAACCGATTAATATCCGGTGGATTAGAACGGTTTTCAGTAGCACTAGAAAATCATATATCCGCGGAAAGCTGTTTATAATACTATATGCGAGCAATAACTATTATTGTACAGGGATCTTAGGGGCTAAGACAATGGACGATATAATAGTACTAACCTGACCGCTGGCCGCATACTTCTGCAGGACATAATCCGCTTCCTCCCTGGATATGTTGTTTGAGTCTAAGCTGCGGGCGCCCAAACCTTCGCGGTTCACACTCTCATTCGTCACTTTGATCACCTCTTGTTTAGGCTGCAAGATAAAGGTTTTATAATTAAAGGACTTTATGAAATACTAGCGGCTTGGGACTCTCTAATGGGTAGGGGGATTAAACAGAAAAATAGCTTAAAGCCATCACAAGGATTACATCTAATAATTATATAGCATAAAACCATCATAAAACTTTTAAAAAGAACTCAATCGGTTCATTGGTTAATGTTATTGAAATCATAGCTACAGACACAAAAAAACACCTTATTACTTTTATACTTTTAAATATTATATGTCCAATAAGATCACAGTAACCTAAGAACTATTAGATTTATATTCAAAGATTTAATTTTGATATCTTTACAAGTTGAAAAAATATATCACCTTGTTTCTATCGCCGATGCCTTTTCCCTCCCGCCATCCCATACCCTTCAGCAGACTCTCGCCGATGCCGCCGATTGTTCCCTTCTCCACGTCAGATTTACGCTGTGACGGCGGTAACATACCGCCACGAACATCACGGGTTCGAGTTTGCGCGTTTTCAGGATACATGGCCTGTAATAATTTAAAGATTTTAATCAGTTATGTGAAAATGTATTTTTTTATTTTTACATAAAGAGTTTGTTTTTCCATACCTAATATGAACAAAACATGAAATATAAAGAACATCAAATGAAAAAGGGTAGTTTCACGAAAGGCATTTGAACTTAATTTAGTGAACCGCATCTTTTTCCTGGTTAATTGGTTAAACTAAATTTATATAGCTTATAGGTATTTGAAAGAATTTCAATTTTCTACCACATAGTTTTTAAAATAGCAAGACTACGTAATAGAAAATTGAAATTCTTTCAAATATATGCCATATAAATATAGTTTAACCCATTTACTAGCCAAAAATATGCGGTTCACTAAATTAAGTTCAAATGTATTTCGTGAAACTACCCCTTTAATGAAAATAGCCTTATCTCAGATATTCTAAGTATTAAGAAAATGGACGATATATTGATCATTCCCAATGATAAACAAAATTACCCCTCTGTAGATTGAAATTAGTGGTTGAAACGTTTGGTCAATCAACTTAATGAACCAACCAATCAAAATTTACTAAAATTTCCAAAGTTGTTAAGCAAACGCATAAGAAAACGTTATTATATAATTTTGGAGACTAGTGTAATAAACTGCCCTTAGTACCCTCTCTATAAATAATAGCAACGCTACTCTACCACTCACCTTAATATCCGCACGTCTTAGCACATCGTTGGCATTGACATAATTCTTGTTGGACAGAATGACGTGACATATTTGACTCAGGCATTGCAGGGCTTGCACAGAAACTTTGGTCTTTAGAATTCTTTTCTTTCCCCTAGTCAACAATTTAATTAAAGTCACAAAATCCTTGTAATTAAGTAACAGGATCTCTCTCTGGGTGTCTGTCTGTTTGTTTTTTACCGAAGGATATCGCTAACCGCTGAACCGATATGGTTCTCCTTTACAGGGTTGTTTCTCATAGGTCATGGAAAGGTACTACCACCCTCCCAAGAGAAATCAGGTATCTAAAGAAATAAGACAATGGCCGATAAATTGATGTACATCCATTCCCCAATCGTAATGCACAAAATTACCCTTTCTGTATAAAATTAAAACTAGTGGTTGAACCGTTTGAACACTCAATTTAATAAATCCATTAATAAAAATTCACAAAAGTCCCCAAAGTTGTTAAGCTAACGAATAAGAAAACATTATTATAAAACTTTGGGGACTAATGTAATAACAGTCCATTGTCCCCACTCTCTCTGATTATAAATACTTTTTTATGCAAGCCTTGACTTTAATTAAACCGTTCCTAGCGTCTGCTATTGGTATGCCTTCAATAAACAGAGTTACCATAAACTCCTCTCTCCCTCCACGAATCTGAAATATTAATATTAAATAGTTCCTAACATCTGCTATTGGAATGCCTTCAATAAACAGAGTTACCATAAACTCCTCTCTCCCTCCACGAATCTGAAATATTAATATTAAATAGTTCCTAGCGTCTGCTAATGGTATGCCTTCAATAAACAGAGTTACCATAAACTCTTCTCTCCCTCCACGAATCTAAAATATTAATGCCAAATAGTTCCTAGCATCTGCTATTGGTATGCCTTCAATAAACAGAGTTACCATAAACTCCTCTCTCCCTCCACGAATCTGAAATATTAATATTAAATAGTTCCTAGCGTCTGCTATTGGTATGCCTTCAATAAACAGAGTTACCATAAACTCTTCTCTCCCTCCACGAATCTGAAATATTAATGCCAAATAGTTCCTAGCATCTGCTATTGGTATGCCTTCAATAAACAGAGTTACCATAAACTCCTCTCTCCCTCCACGAATCTGAAATATTAATGCCAAATAGTTCCTAGCATCTGCTATTGGTATGCCTTCAATAAACAGAGTTACCATAAACTCCTCTCTCCCTCCACGAATCTGAAATATTAATATTAAATAGTTCCTAACATCTGCTATTGGTATGCCTTCAATAAACAGAGTTACCATAAACTCCTCTCTCCCTCCACGAATTTGAAATATTAATATTAAATAGTTCCTAGCATCTGCTATTGGTATGCCTTCAATAAATAGTGTTACCATAAACTCCTCTATCCCTCCACGAATCTGAAATTAAAATATAAAAGTAACAGGATGTCTCTCTGTCTGTAGCGAAGAATCTAGCTAACCGCTGTTCCAAAATGGTTCTCCTTTTAAGTGAAGCTTCTTAGAGGTCTAACTATTTTGTGGAAGCGTACTTCAACTTTCCCAAGAGAAATTGTCCCTATGAAAAAAGCAGCGTTTCGGAGCCGTTTAATGTTGATGCGGCTCCGGCTCCGCGGAACCGTATCTGGAAATACGGCTCCGGCTCCGGCTCCTACCTTAAAATTAATATATTAATTTTTGTTCATTATTGAATTTGATAAAATAAAATAAATAATATAAAATATTTTGCTTTTATTTGATTAAAGCTATATAAAAGTAGAAGGATGTGTGTCTATATGTTAAGTAACAATAGCTTTTCAGTTTATTATATGGAAATAGACCGTTGCCAAATTATAATACATATTACTTTGAAAAATCATTTTTAGCTAATCTGAAGCCGGAGCCGTTTTTAACGAAAAATACGGCTCCGGCTCTACCAAAAATGTTGCTGCTCCCGGCTCCCGGCTCCGAAACGCTGGAAAAAAAAGAGTACATGGCGTTTCAACAACCAGCAAAAATACAGCTAGACGTTTTTTTCTCAAAATGTAAAAACATCAGGAAAATTAACAGTCATACTTAAAGTAACTGCCATAAATACATCCAACAATGGCATTTATACATCCAAAATTGTTGAATATGATGTATTTCTTGTCAAATTTACAATTTACATCTAAATTTTTTAATAATTCAAATTCAAAAGCTAACCATACCCACAAAAGAACAAAATAATACCTTTTCAAAATAGAAGTCGACCGCCATCTTGTTAAACTGAGCCGACTTGTTGAGCAAGTTTGTTGGGTTGTCGGCACCATCATCTCCGTCGTCCATTATTACAGCAAAGTTATCCAGGGACTTTGGGGTTTATTTGGGTTCATTCATAAGTTTCGTCGCGAAGCTACTCTCTACTTTACTTTGTCCGTCTGCCGTTCGTCCATAGGGTGAAGTGATTTTTTTTCAACTGCTATTGCAATGAACAACTGAACTATAAAGTGAAGATTCTCTATACTGATTAACAGAATCCAGTGTATGAATAATCAGTCTATAGGTCATGATAGAAAAAGATGTAGTTTTTTCTCTTTTTAAAGGTTTCGTGATTTTCATTTATTGCATATTCTTTTTGTCTCTATATCTTTTCTTATGACAAATGAACATCTTCTATCAATATAGCACACTTTTTTTCTGTTTGCCTATCTATGATTTTTTTGTGATATGCTACTTTAGGATGTTAAAATGCTTGTTAAGTGTCTATTGAAGATACCTACCTTATAGATGGTTGTATCTGTCTGTCTGTCCGTCTGTCTGAGTTTATTATCATCTGAATGAACCCCCTACCTTGCCACTCTTGTGTGGGCCAAAATGACCGTAGTCATCCCTTTTCATTAGCAACTCCTTGATGGGTTCCTTTGGGGCCTCTTTCCCGCCCTTTTTGCCGTCTTTGGACGCTGCATTTTCTGCGCATTTTTTTTGTTTTTGTTAAGTTATGAATAGAAAAATGTCTTAAACAAAAAAATCTTTGGGCTAAATTAATATAAGAATGATGCCAAATAAAATTTTACCATGTTAAAATTAATGATTAAAACTTTGGGTACTTCTAGTTTGGAACTACTAATTCAATATCAATATCCAAAAAAATTTTTGCCAACACTAGTTTGGAACCAACCAATCAAAATTTATTAAAAGTACCCAAAGATTTTAATCCAGCAAATATGATGGCGTACCATTATAATCCACAGTCCAATGTCCCCTCCCTCCCATCCTGAGGAAAGGCCAGGTATGGTTTTAAAAACAGATCTATGGTATAGAGATGTATATACAGATAACTACCTCCCCCCGTTTCCAAGGACCTTTTTCGTCTGCTAGCATATTGTTTTCTGCTACTTTGCTGTGTTAATATTCCCGACACCATTGGTTGATTTTCAAAGACCCAATTGAGAGTAAGCACAAGATCACTGGAATAGGAAAACACATTTATTTCACCCCTTCCCCCTATAGTGTTTTTCTCTAATGTTTTAAGAACAAATATTTCTTGGCAAACAAAACAAAAACATCCCTTTATCTTTCTCATCCTCCTTTCTGACACTCTCAGGCGGACTATAGAACATGGGAACGTCATTACGTCCCTCCGGCGTTTTGGAAACAACGAGGTCGGCAAACTTCTTGCCGTTCCATTTGCGGGTCATTGGCACAACGTACAGTTTGTCGGCAGTGGTTAGATATCTAAACGAATATATCTATTACCATTATTAGTTATCTATAATACAAAGTAGAACGATGTCTGTCTGTTTGTTTGACTGTTTATCTGTTTGTTTGTTTGTAGCGAAGGATTTCGCTAACCGCTGAACCGATCGGGTTCTCCTTTACAGGGTAGCTTCTCATAGGTCCCGGGAAGGTTTATAACTATTTTCTTGGGGGGGGTGGGACACCCCCAACCCCCCAAAAAATAAAAAATACCTTCCAAAATTTTTTTTTGTCTTTTTAAACTAATAGGTATTAAAAATTTAAAACAGTGGGGTAGACTACTCTCCCCCCCAAAGAAAATTTTTTAAAAAAAATTTTCTTTCAAATCTAAAATACGTAAAATTGGTTTGATCAAACCTCTTGGGGCAAAGCCCCTAGAGGCTAGGGGCGAAGCTTCTAGTCATTATATAAAAGTAACAGAATATTTGTCTGTCTATCTGTATCTTAACTGCTGGACTGATATGAATCTCCTTTACTCTGTGAAGCTTTTTAAGAGTTCAAGGGGGAAGTTTTACAATTATTTGGGGGAAGTGTTAGGTAATCAATCCTGCCAAAAAAAATTCAGCAAACCTACCCCCCCTCCAAAAAATTTTTTTTTTTGTGAACTAAAATTCGCCACCAAACAAGAACAATAATTTACCTAAGAGCTGTTTCCGCCACCTTCTCCTTGACTCCAGTCTTGCTCAGGGAATAGTTTATACCCAAATATATATCCTAAATATTAATAATTATGAATTATATAATAGTTATTCATCGCATCGTATTATAAACAGGTTTCCGTGGACATTAAATGAAAAGATTAAAACCAGTTTATTTAACCGTGATTTGGTAATAATTTGATGATTTTTATCTATGATTCGTGGAAAATTATCTGTAATACTAATATGTTATTAATATTATACACTAATTTTTAGTAACAATGAGAACCGGTTCTAATCCAGCGGATGATAATCACCAACAAGATGTCAAGATTAAAAAATATTAGGGGGACATTGAAATGTTAATTAGACTAGTAAAGTACCCAAAGTTTTATAATAACTAACGTTATTTGTTGGCTTATAGTCGTTGAGTACTTTTTATTAACTATTGATTGATTGGTTCCAAACTAGAAATGTCCAAACCTTTCGGCCAGAAATTGTAATCTACAGAAGGGATAATTTTATTTCAGTATGGCTTCGAAACCTATTAATATCCACTGTATTTGAACCGGTTCTCAGCCATAGTGAAAAATTATATATAGCAACGTACTACACCCAATTTTACCACGAGTACTTAAATAAAAACCATATAATTAATTCCAGTTTTGTTAGACCAGGCCTTCGTCCTCTCTAACAAATCTGGTTTTAAAATTATAATTTTCCTTTTGATATCCGCGGAATGCTGTCTATGACTCTAGAAGAGCAACCCTACCTGGAATCTGACTTCACAGATGAATCCGGAGGTGATAGAATCCGCGCGTCGTCTCATAATTTCTGGATAATTCTGTTTGGGTACTGTTGACACATCAGTGAACAAAAACTTGGGGTTTTCCTGAAGAAAAATGACGAATCATGAGTGGCTTAAATTGATTTTAATCACTAAAAGATGCATTTTTTTATCATATTAAAAAAAAATTTGTTATTTTTTCTGCTTATCGATTTTAATGCTTTCTATCCCTTTTAAGAAAGAGTGAAGTCAAAAAAAGTGTCAATTGCAGTTAAAAAGTATTTATAGAGTTTGTCTCAAATGATTCACTTGGCCTAACGGCTGTAGAATCCATTTTTCACGTCTCTAGTATGCTTAGGGTCAAGACTCGATCCCAACACCTTCACAACCATTTACAATAAAAAGTATTAACCTGACATATTTGAGCTGCTTTGGACAGGAGTTCGTTCCATCCCTTACATTCAGACTGTCTCTCCTTTACAATCTGAAATAATCATATAAAAGTAACAGGATGTGTGAGTTTGTTTGTGTAAGCTGTCTGTCTGTCTGTTTGTACCCAATGATATCGCTAACCGCTGAACCGACATGGTTTTGATAGGTTATAGGAAGGTTTATAACTATTTTAGTAGAGTGTATCACAACCCTCCCAAGAGAAATCATAACTAGAAAAAAAAATTTCGAGGCCTCTAGGAGCGGGGCCACTAAAATAAAAGCCCATACCAATCAGTATCCAAGAAATTTGCAGCAATTTCAAGTAAAAATGTTAATTAAGTTCTCTATTTTATTCAATTTTTGATTTATGTATTACAAAAGCAAACTCTAATAAAACGAAATGACAAACGAACATTAATACTTGTAAAGTGTCAGAACTTTAAAAACAAATCAAGTCTAAACAAAATTGTATAAAATTTGTTGCAAAATTGTTGAAAAGGTACTTAGGTACCTACCTACTATTTTATATTTTTTAAATCTTTGTTTATATTCTACTCTGGGGTGTAAAATTTGATAGATAGATAGACACTGACCTCTAGAAAATGTTCAATAAATCTCTGTTTATATTCTACATACTCCGGGGTGTAAAATTTGATAGATAGATAGATAGATAGATAGATAGATACTGACCTCTAGAAAATGTTCAATAAATCTCTGTTTATACTCGACATATTCCGGGGTGTAAAATTTGATGGGGTCAAACTCATCTTCCTCTTTAGTTGGTGGCGCCTCCTGAGTTACAATACAATTTGTTTCGGGGATCTCAAGGGATAAGACAATGGACGATAACTTAATATACATTACCAATAATGATAAACAAAATTAAACCTTCGAAAGATAAATTGTGGGCTAAAAGGTTTTGACACTACTAGATAGGAGTAAAAACGGTGCACAACGTTTTCAAGTACATGTATAATATTTATAAACTTTGGGTACAATTGCAATTTAGAGAAAAAATACAACAAAAATGGTAAAAACTTTATTTCTAAGACATATATTCAAAAGAATATATAAGTTTTCTACCACGTAGTTTAAAGATGTTGCAACAAATTATAGATGTCCAGGGGAGGGTGGAGGGGTTCCCCTCAAAATTTAAAATTCTCTTAAGTTATTTTACCTCTCAAAAATACATTACATTATCCCTCTTAAAACTTTAAAACCTCTCATTTTACCCCCCCCCCCCCCCCTCCTTCCCTCCCTCAAATAAAAAGCTTGGGCGTCCTTGCAACAAATGTATTCCTGTGGATTGTAAGATTCTTGTCCGCCCGACTTTGTAAACATGATGAACTTGTGTTTATATTTATCCATGGTTGTCAGCTTCACAGTGCCAGAGGTCCGTGGACCCTCTATTTCCAGTTCTTTACCAAAATATTCCTTTCATACACAGAGAGAGAGGGGACAATGGGCTGTTCTGTTTATTACACAAGTCCCCAAAGTTTTGTAAAAACGTTTTCCTACTCGTTTTGGCTTAACAATTTTGAGGGCTTTTCATTGATTGCTTCAATTTCACTAATTTTAATAATAGCAGGGGGAATTTTGTGTATCGTCAATGGGAATGTACTTGAATTCATCGGCCATTGTCATATCCCTTTAGATCCCTGCCTTTCATAAAAGCAACAGGATGTCGTTGAGTTTGTCTGTGTGTCTGTCTGTTCTGTACCGAAGGATCTTGCTATCCACTGAACTGATATGGTTTACCTTTAAAAAGTAACCATTCACAAGTCCTTGAAATGCTTTATTGGATGGGGAGGGTACCACCATCCTAATAAAAAAAAACAACCCCCCCCCCCCAAAAAAAAAAATGTCACTTCTTTTAATAACTAGGTGTGACAAATTATCATTTGTTATGTTTTAGGTTATTTCCCTATATCAAACCAGTGGAGCATAGAACTATACCAAATAAGTGAGAAGGCGCAGCTATGAAACCATACATCCTTGTTAGACAAATACCAAATGCGTTATAGTGATTTAATAAAATATATTTATCATTTGTTATATTGTTGTTTATTTAATTAAAAGATTTATGACTGTAAGGGGCTTTTTCTATTGCAGAAAGTTAAACTGATTCTGGGCTAAAATATAAGTGTATGTCAAGTTCATTATTGTTTCAGAGAGAGATGCGAATGTGTTCGTTCTTGTTAAAGTGGGACAGCTGTCATATTTGCACTGCAGGCCGTTTTTAGGTAATCTTTCACTAGGAGGAAGGGGAAGAAAATAGCTCAATACCATCCAAAGATACCTATATAAAAAGCTAACCAAAAAATTACAACGAAATAATGAAAGTTAGGTATATTAAAGATAATTTAAAACTTATGCTTCTTTATATTTCAAAAGAATATTTTCCTTCAGTTTTTTCTTCTTTAACATCCTGATTAAAACCCTTGACACCAAACGTCAGAGAATCTTCTTCAAAATTTGTGTCGTCAGCCTTCTCTTGCAGTGGGTAGTCAATTTCAGAATTGGAATTCTATCAATTTTCGATCATTTTTCATTATTTTTTTCATAGATTTTTCGTAGCAAACCATGTTTGTAAAAATACTCATATTGTGAAGCAAAGAAACCCCTAATTGTTAGTATTTTAGGTTATAACACACCCATTAATTGCACGACCTTGGTTCGAGAAATACAATACATGAAATTATCTTTCTTAAGTCCGGTATGATTTTGAGTTTTAGCCCTTTCCACGCACCTTGAAACATACTCCGCGTCTTACAATTGCGTAACGCGTCTATGGACCCGATTGTTATTTGACTTACAAAAACAGATAACAACCCCTTTGATTGCACGATCTTTGTCTGGAAATTGTGCCTATTTATTGGCCAAGGCATTGCAGCCGTAGGTACCATTCTTAAAGTCACTGTATGACACAATTAGTTCTAAACTCGTACCCGACACCGCCTCCAAATTTTTCTATACATTTCTAGTTTAAGATTTCGATAACTACTAAACCGACCGAGTTCTCCATTCTATGGAAGCTTCACATAGATCCCAGAATGATTTAGGGCTATTTTTCTTCTTTTTTTAACCCTTTGAATATAAAGCTCCTATATGCTAGGGGCGCAGCTGCTAGTATTTGTATACAATAACAAATAATGAAAAATGTCTTTCCTTTGAATCCTTCTTCATAGCCATATGATATTCAGGTGTGCCTCGCGGAGGAAACAAAAAGGCGGGAGATTCAATCTTTAATTCGCAGATTTTTTAGAGCATAATTATAATATTTATAATATAAAAGTAACGGGATGTACAGAAGGATCTATCTATCCGCTGGACCAATATGGATCTCCTTTACAATAGGTTCTGGGAATATTTTGGGTTCAGTGGTACACACACAATCATACAAGCATCCTATTACTTTCATATTAAGATGAATTTTCATAAATATAGGTATACCAAATATTTTAAATCTACGAATATAAAAAATTAATTATGCACTAAATAAAAACCTTGACGTCTGGGTTTAATGTTAGAATTAAATCTTTATAAGTTTTATCCATACATTTTCTAAAATTTAAAACTTTAAGCTTTAAGTTTATTTCTAAAAGTTCTAAATTGATATACACATCACCAATTATGATGAACAACATTACCCCTTCTGAAGATTAAAATTATTGATAGAAAAGTCTGGACACCAATAGCTTGTAACCAACCATACAAAATTCAAAAAAGTACCCAAAGTTTTTGAGCCAACGAATAAGATTATTTTAAAACTTTAGGTACCAAATAATGCTTAAAGTTTTGAAGCCCTGCCTTACAGTAGGAACCAACGTGACTCCGTCTGTTAATAGCATAGCATTGACTTTTGCTATTGTAGACTCCTTTACTTTATGCTTCTTTACATGATAACCTGAAAGAAAGGGATTTTTTTAATGCAGCCATCTCGTAACAAATGGCACTAGTAATACCTATGAATTTCATTACAAACTTGGCATGAGTAATCTTTGCTAGATTTATTTTCCCTTAATCAAACAAAAAGTTGGAAAAGTAACGGTTAACAGCATTTACTTTTGCTTTTGTCGACTCTTTTACTTTATGCTTCTTTACATGATAACCTGAAAAATATAATATTAAAATTCGCTGTTAAGTCTGTAAGTCTATGTTTCTTTTAAAAGTGGGACTTTATTTTTTTTCTTACGTTCCATTTAAAACAAAAGAATTGAAATTGAATTTATGATACTAGGGAGATCTTTCTTTTTAAAAATAGCTTAAAACCTGTCGTAAACCTTTATTGAACTTCTTTGAAAAGGAGAACTTAATTAGTTCTTATTCTAGAGATCTTACAAAACTTATAAGTTTTCATTAAAGGATTGTCTTTTTTAAACTCTATGGTAAATTGAAGTTTATGATTACTTTTTAAGTAGGTATTATGTGTATTTAAAATAAGGGGGACATGTGTACTAGTGTAGTATTGCATTTGTTTGTTTATTTCTTTAGGTAAGATTCTTAACAAGGCCTTGCAAGGGTGGGTAACTCCTCCAGGCATAGTAATAAAGAAATTGGGGCCGGGGGGTTTAAGTGCTTGACAGGAACTTTATGTGAAGTCACCGAATGCTATATAAAGTTATTAGCGGCTGCGTCCCTAGTATCTAGGGATTTTCGAAAGGATATGAAAGGACAGAAAAATAGCTTAAAACCATACACCGACATTTTTTATATAGAAATAAAACAGCCTAAAACCATCCCGGGACCTATAAGAAGCTTCATTCTACAGGAGAACCATATCGGTTCAGCGGTTGGTAAGATCCTTCGCTACAGAAATAGCATAAAACCATCCCAACACATTGACAAAACTTCCCTGAAAAATACATCCTCTTTGGACGAGCAATTTCCAAGATCTTAAGCTTCAGATAAAAAACCATACTTCTTTATATTATTGGATTTCTTACCTATTCCCAGAGATGTTTCATTCATCCTTACTTCACACAGGAATCCTGTTATCATAGATAACCATATTATAGAGAACAAATTCTGGCAGCTGCTTTTATATTCTAGTATGGCTTCGAAACCGATTTATATCCGCTGGATTATAACCGAATCTGGTAAGCCAATATAAAAAAAATCAAATATAGTAGCCCCTCAGGGCCAACAAAACTGCAATTAACCCTATAATTTTTCATTTTATTATCCGCGAAAAGCTGTCCTTTTGTTATAAGTAAGATAGTTATCCATGCCTGCGATAGGTACAGGTCTTCCATCAAAGGCTGGCCTGATGTCCTCCTTGTTGAAGTCTGTGACCTCCTTGATGATGGTGGCCAGGTTGTCCTTGATGTTCTTCAACGCCTGGTACAGCTTGTGCGTCTCTGTCTTGGAATTGTCCTAGATTTATTTTAGGGATTCATGGATTGAGTTTATAGGCTTTTATGAATGGGGAAGCGAGTATGAAAACTATGGATTTAAAAAAAAACTTGTTACCTACATTAGATTACAACTTCCTGTAATGACATTAATCATTTCAGGAATCTGAATCAGATAATTAAACATCACTCCTGGATTCTCCTTCTACACCAGATCAGATTGCCATACCCTACTGCTGCTGATGTCCAAGACTGTCCCCGGGGTGTCCTAACTATATTCATGATAAATCCCTAATTGTGTTTTAGTGTATATAAATAAATAAATGATTTTAACTGTTTTTATCATGGAACTATGGATTGAGACATCCCGGAAGACAAAAGAAGTCAGAAAGTAAATGCTTTCAGACAACATGGCATTAGCGGGCTTTAGATGACTTCATTGCAATCTGTGCTGTATACGAACGTTGAGTCTAGGAGTAACAACTGTGTTATTGAGAAGAGTTATTTATTATCAACGTATATTAGGGTAGAGATCTTTCGAGATCTGACCCTAATTCAAATATCCTACTTAATTATCAAACTTGCTTATCTGGGTTGAGATCTTTCGAGATCTGACCATATAACAAATACTGTAATTAAGAACGGGTCTATTGGTTCAATACAATACTAGGTAAAGTTATCACTTTACTGTATAACGCTACCTATTTAGTTTACTTTTATTATTATTAATTATGATATAAACGTAACATGGTATCTCTCTGTGTGTCTGTAGCTAAGAATCTCAAAATGGTTCTCTGTAACAGTGAAGCTTTTATAAAGGTCTCGGAACAGTTTTTAAATGTTCTCAGGGGAGGTTATCCGCTTGTGTAGAATATTGTAAGATTATTATCATTGGGCTATAAAAAAGATATCCGTGTTTTATCCCCTTTTACATATCCATAACCCCTGCCTGAAGCTTAAGATTTGCCACGACTTGCTGCAGGATCGCGCGCCGGTGCTCCAGATACTCAACAGGAATCTCCGTAGCCACGTGAATATTCTTTATCTTAATTTTACTCTTGGTCATGGTCACCGCGGCCTTCTTGGCGGTTGCCGCGGATAAACGGACGTCCTCCGGCATCAGAAATTTGGGGATCTCGCGTGCAACTTCGATTTCACCTAAAAATATATTGCATGAATGTTTTTGTGAATCGGGGTGATCATTGTAATTATTGTAAGAATGTTCTTGTGTAAGTTCTTCTGTCATAATCTTTATAGTAAAAGTACCAGGATGTCCATCTGTCTTGTGTTTATGTGTAGCAAAGGATCTTTTTAACCGTTGAACCAATATTGTTCTTCTTCTCCTAATAAGCGACAAAAGAAGGGTGGTATTTGTAAGACTTCTTTTAGTATGTTAGCCGTTTATCATCCAATATTCATTTTTTCTTTGGATGCAAAACAAAAACTCATAAAATAATCAAATCTTAGAAATGTTTATTCGTAACACACAATCTTTCAATCAATATAAAATCTTAAGATTCATAAAGACAGACAGACATTGTAATACTTGTATTGTAATAAAATATCAATAATCACCTTTGTCATTTTCTGGACCAGTGGCCATAACCAAATCTGGGAAATGTTTATTGCCCACACACTCTCTCACAACTGCTACCACGTTGATTTGCTGTGCCTTCAGGTTTATGGTTCCAGTCATGTTATTAGTATTTAGAATCATGGAGGGGGATGACATTGGGCTGTTTATTACACTAGTCCCCAAAGTTTTATATTAACTTTTTCTAATTCGTTGAATTCCTAATATTATGTTCATTAAAATAAGTGACCCATATGTTTCAACAACTAAATGCAATCTACAGAAAGGCTAATTTATTGTAGCATCCTTGGGAAGGAGTTTATAAGACTAAATGACTGTAAATGTGTATTAGATGACAAAAAGGCCTACACTAATACCTAACTAAGCTAACAATTTACTATCTTCCTTACCCAAAAATTGGTCCCTCTGGGCTGTAATCATGTTCAGGAAGGCCTCCATAGCTTAGCTGATCAACATTTAGTGGCTCAAACATCCTTTTTCTCTTTAGTGAAGTGAATCAAGCAATTATAGCTATGGGGGCATAGGGGCGTCGTAGCTCAGTGGCAACGCACTGAGCTACGGTGATGAGAGTTCGAGTTCAAGTCCCCATGTGGCAACTCGAATTCTCAGTTGAACATATTCACACAACTTCCCCTGGTTGTGTAAGAAGGGAGATTATTAAATGGTTTGGATACTTAATAGTCACGTACATAATATCTGTACAACCCTTATCCCAAGCTCCTCTGCGGAGAGCGTCATTCATTACAGTGACTTAATTTGGGACACCTGCCATACTCGGCGAGGGTGAGGTAATAAAGAGTAGCTCCCTTGAGACAGCGGGTCAAGGCATAATGTACTTGGGCGTGGAGCTTGATAGCCCCCGTGGCTATACAAAAGTGTCTCGTTCTTCTCCATGACTACTTAGGTCCAAACACTAAGAAACTATGGCTACACACACACACACAGCATCCTTGGGGATGAATATCAATTTATTGGCCATTGTCTTATCCCTTTAGATCCCTGTTTAAGATTAGAAACATTTTGGAACTTTTACATACTGTACCTTGTTGAGCATTGATACCTCCCTCCTTTTTTTAATAAAATGAAAATAAGGGAAATTAATATTATTTTTTTTGTTGGTTTGTTTATTAGGTACCTAAGGTCAGGTTAGGTTAGGCTACAACGGATACTGGGTAGCCCGGGCCTACAGGGTTAGGGACCCGCAGTATAGTTTGAAATAAGGCACCAGGGAGGAAAGGAACATTGGATCGTAAAATTACACTGGTACCCAAAGTTCAATCGCTCCAAAATTTTTGGGTACCTAAATAAATTTAATTTTCAAACTAGCAGTGTCCAAACTTTTCAACCAATAACATGACTTTAGAACCCTTCCTCTTGCAGCAGTTTCATGCAAGCATTGCAGGCTTTCATTTTAGCCGCGGCCTTGTTGTTGCCAAACACCATGGTTATAAACACACCCTGAAATAGTAGATCTATTAATCAATGTAATAATGGATATATGATATACGTGGATATTGTGACAGGGGAACTTTTTTCGTCAATTTAGGTTGCTTAGATTGATCTCAGATATTGGTCAATACGTTCCTTCATGGTCAGTGTAGGAAAAGGGGTAAAGTCCCGAAATAACCCAGTAATCTAAATCCAATAATATAGCAGTATACATAGTTGTCCTATCTTATTATTAGACAGCTTTCCGCAGATAATAAACTGAAAAATGATAACATTAATTTGAGTTTTATTGACCCTGAGGAGCTAAAGTCCAGGGCCAACATAACATCGCCAAAATTTAATGATTTTTATTTTGTTATTCGTGGAAAATTGTCCGCAAAACGATATAATACATGATTTGTTTTGTGTGGCTTCGAAACGGTTCTTGTCCAGCGGAAATTAATCAGAGTAAAAGTTTAAAAACTTTGGGTGCATTTAACAAATCATGATTGGTTGGTTCAAACTAAACATGTCCAAACTTTTCAACTAATAATTTTAATATACAAATCCCTCTATAATCTCGATGAGTTACCTAGTTATAAAACGAAATTTAAAACTTACCCTTATTCTTAATTCACAAAATTGGCCGGACCCTGATGGAGCGTCTCCTTTGGTGAAAAATTTGGGATAGTTCATGAATCTGACACTTTTTAGATCTGTATAGTTGAACTGCGGCTGTTCTCCACATTGCTAGATGTTTAGTGAATATGTCTTTTAAGAATTTTAGTTAGTACCCAAAGTTTAATAACCAATTACCTTATTCAATAGCTAAAAACTTTGGGTGCTTTTATTAAATTTTCATTGGTTAATGTTATAGTTCCAGACTATTAGTTTACAAACTTTAACCAACATTTTTATTCTAAGCTACAGAAGGGTAAACCTTGTTTATCATCATTGGGGTAAATTTATCTTCCATTGTCTTATCCCTTAAGTTCCCTAATGTTAGATGTAATACATTTTCATCTAAATGAAGCAGAGTTTCGGATCTGGATCCGCAAGGATCCGCATATTTTTGAGTCTAAGGATCCGGATCCGCATTTTTTGCGGATCCGGATTCTTGGAATCAAAAAAATGCGGAAAAAATGGAAAAATCTACCTAAATTTATATAAAATCTCAGACATTCTCTTGATGAGAGCCAATCTTTAAGGTTTAGGTTCAGACTTGAAAATTAAAAGTATTTTTGACTTCGAATTAAAGATAAATATTTTTTGAAAAATTTGGTGATTTTATTTTTATTGTCAAGGATCCAGATCCGGATCCGGATCCGCACTGACCAAATTTTGAGGATCCGGATCCGCATACAATCAATGCGGATCCGAAACTCTGAATGAAAGAGTGAAAACTTTATACCTAGTAAATCATAAGACACATATCATATGACGAATAAGTCGTTTGTAGCATGACAGACAGACTGACGGACCAAGTAAGTTATATTTCTGGATGCTTTGCTCATTGGTGCAGGGAATCTTTACCAAAAATTTCAACTGTCTATCTTTAATTTTAGCTGAGAAATCAAAGTTTCCTTGTCTTCATATCTTTCAGACAAACAGACATTTTGAATTCTAGAGTAGATTCGCTACTAAAAAATCCTCTAAAATATTAAGAAACATATTAATCCCTGTACAGAGTTATTAAAATGTATACTCTCATTATATCCCTGATTGGCGTTCATAATAATTATGTCCTTTCATTAAAAACCAATGTTAATATATAAAAGTAACAGGATGTCTTTGTTTGTGTGTATATTAAGATCTCGCTGTTATGGCTTTCCTTAAATGTTAAAAACGTAGCTTTGAATAAATCTGGGAAAGGTTTATAACTATTTTCGGGGTACCTCCAACCTCTCAAAAGAAATCGCCCCCCCCCCCCCCCCCAAAAAAAAAAATAAAATATAATATAATTTCAATTTAAAACTAACATCAAAAGTTGTGGGATTATAGGGTCGACGTTATACCCCCCCCCCCCCCTCTTCCCTGAAGTATCCCTAGAGGCCTCTATGAACGTAGCTGCTAGTATTTATATTAAGAAACTATACAACTCCAGTATAACATTGAAATGTAAATCATACTGGTCCCCAAAGTCATATAAAATTAAACGCTGTCAATCATTTTAAACATTGGTATTTCCTTTAAGTGTTCTAGAAACATCCTCTTGTATTCAATAAGTTCAGGCTTGTAGTGTTTCGAGGGATCAATTTCCACACTGAAATAGAAACTAATAAGTTCTGGCTTGTAGTGTTTCGAGGGATCAATTTCCACACTGAAATAGAAACTAATAAGTTCTGGCTTGTAGTGTTTTGAGGGATCAATTTCCACACTGAAAGAAAAGCTATTAGAATAGTTTTCATACAAAGGGTGCTTTTCCTCCTGCAGGATCTATAATTATATCTATAGTGCTCTAACCCTGATTTTCATTTATTTAATAAAGGCGGTAGAGGGATCTGTGCTCGATTAGGCACTTTGAGGAAAACCGCCCATAAATTGAAAACAGTACCTTTGAGCAGGGTGTCGGAGCCGTTTAATTTTGATGCGGCTCCGGCTTCGCAGAGCCGTATCTGGAAATACGGCTCCGGCTCCTACCTTAAAATTAATATATCAATTTTTGTTCATTATTGAATTTGATAAAATAAAATTAATAATATAAAATATTTTGCTTTTATTTGATTAAAGCTATATAAAAGTAGAAGGATGTGTGTCTATTCGTTAAGTAACAATAGTTTTTCAGTTTATTATATGAAAATAGACCGTTGCCAAATTATATTACTTTAAAAAATCATTTTTAGCTAATCTGGAGCCGGAGCCGTTTTTAACGAAAAATACGGCTCCGGATCCGGCTCCACCAAAAATGTTGCTGTTCCCGGCTCCGGCTCCGAAACACTGCTTTGAGAGATAAAAAGCCGTTGAAATTTGAAAATCTTATAAATCATACTGCAAATATAAAATACGTACACAATGTCAGGCGAATAACTTGCTTACCTTTTATCAACAAGAATATTTTGTAGAAACTGCAGAGGATCACTGTCCAGTTCTGATGTGTCCATAGGTTCTAAATAAAAAATTATCTATAGAAAAAATGCGTGTCTAATAATTTCTACTATTTTTTAAAGCCCATAGCATCTAGGGGATATTAATTCGAAGGGGGTTAATAACATTTAGATCTTTTGTAACATAACTGACAGATCGACGTATTAATTTAATTATGCACATTGATACAAGAGATCATTGCCAAAATTTTAGCTGTTTATCTTAGCAGCCGAGAAAGTATTAAGCAGGCGGACCCAAAAAAGGTGAATTATAGAGTAGCTTCGCTAATAAAATATAAACATACCATTTTTAACCGGAGTGGTTTGTTCTGATTTAACAGGAGAAGAATTTTCGGATTTGTCTGCACTTTCTGTAGAGTTTTCGTCACCCTTCGCTTTAGCTTTTCGTTTTGTGTTTGCCTCCTGTGCGAGTTTTAGGATTAAAACATTTGTTAATTTGTTTAAATAAATAGGTACCTAGTGAAAATAAAAGATTGTAAGAGTTTTTTTTATGTTTTTACATCCTTTTATATAAAGTAGTACGGTGTTTTTGTCTGTAGCTTTATAAAATCTGAATCGATTAAGATATTCATTTTAGGGAAACTACACAAATATCTAAGGTTTATTTCTAATTTTAGATGGCGCGTATTGTAGACAACTTTCCGCGGATATTCAATGAAAAATTATAAGATAGAAACCAGTTTCGTTAACCTTGAGGGCCGATGGCCCGGGCTAACAAAACTAGTATTAATTCTATGATTCTAATACGTAATACGAGGCTATACATGATTTTTCAGTAAGACCAAGAACCTGCTCTGGAAAAAAATTCTTTTTTCTTAATAAATCAACATGCTTTAATTCATTCCTTGTTTTCATTAGTGTACTTCATATACTCCTTCGTTCCGGGGGGTGGTGTTAGGAAGCAGGGCATCAAACACTTGTCCACCTCGTCCTTACTGCTGATAACAACCAGATCCTTGTACACATTCTCCTCAACTTTTCTGTCGATAACCTTGACCAATGGAGTTATAAATACATGGATTTAACAACAGATAACTAATCATTTATTCCAAAAAAGTGAAAATTGTAGCTGGCTAAAATAACGACAGGGGTTTTATATTCTGCAAAATTAGCCCTGCTAAAGGAGGGTAAAAAAAAAATAAAAAATATATTGTTGGGGGAAAAAATGTAAAATTAAGAAAAAAAGGTGAAAAAACTAAAATAATGTGAGGGAGGGGGGAGAATATGAATAAAATAAAAAGTTCTGAAAATATTTTTCCTTTTTTTCCTGCCGGAAGAAAACCAGGAGGGGGAAAAAAATTAAAAATTTTGCAGCAGGGGAAAAAAAAGAATCTTGTGCAGAATATACACCCCTGAATAACGACCTCCACATCCATCCCCTTTACCCCCATCACCTACCCTCCTACTGGATGAACGAACTGGCCAGTAAATGATTTCCTCCCCCCCTGTCATAATATCCACGTATATAATAAATCCATTCCTTGACAGTGACACCATCCTCGTGTATTATTTTCTTAATAACTGTCAGCGCTAGACTCTCCTTGGCTTTGGCCTTGGTAACACTGTAACCTATACCTAATAATAAAGACAAGATTAAGATTAGTATTAATGAGAACTTGTGTCGTTTGAATTGAAAAAAAAGATTTCTGATGTAGAATCCTTATAGCCTTAGATACAAAAATATTAAAAATGTGAAACTTTAAACGCAAAATCAAGCATATTTAACTTTGTAGGTATGTTGTAATAATTGCACCAATATAGTTTTCATAAGCTTTTTTATGTCCATAAGTAAGTAGAGCAGCATTAAAAAATAAGTAATAAAAATGCGTCTTACCAAAAGACATTCCGCTACATCTAATTTCCGTCAAAAATCCGGCAATCGGTACGGGGCGATCGCCGAAAAACGGCGCCACCGCCTCCTTGGCGTAATCGCTGATGTTCTTGAGATACATGATAACTTGGCATTTGTTCTCTTGGCAGATTTTGCTCAAAAATTCTACGGGTTTCTTTAATGCATCCTCCTAGTTTTTTTTCAGATTATTGTTTGTTTTTAAATTGTTATCAGAAAGGGAGGGGACATTGGACTGTAAATTATACTGGTACCGACTGTTATAATAACCATGTTATCTTTTTCATTGGTTTAAAAACTTTGGGCACTGTTAAAAGAATTTGATTGCTTTGTTCAAACCTATTGACCAATAATTATAAAGGGTGTGCAAAAAAAATGCGGACATTTTTAAAATTGAAATTGCGCGGCTTGTGTTAATAGTAGAAAAATGTTACGCATATCGTTAGAACCGTTAGGAAGTCTATTTTTTGGAAATATAAAATCGATTCCTGTGCTACGTATAGCTTGGGAGCTACGTGTTAAAATGTCCCAACTGATGTAAAACGATATACATAGCATTTTTCTACTATTCACACAAGCCGAGCAGTTTGAATTTTAAAAATGTCCACATTTTTGTACGTACACCATTTTTTATCTTTAATGGTTTACTCGCAAGTCAAGTTTTAAGTCAGTTTGGATATTCTACTACGTAGCTCCTAAACTATAAGTAGTACAGTAATGGTTCGTATATTTCCATAAAATAGACTTCATAGCGGTTCTAACGGTATGCATAACGTTGTTCTACTATTAACACAAGCCGCGCAATTTGAATTTTAAAAAGGTACATATTTTTTTATATACTTTAATCTTTAATGATTTACTCGCAAGTCAAGTTTTAAGGCAGTTAGGACATTTTACCACATCGCTCCAAAACTATACGTATCACAGGAATCGTTTTTATATTTCCAAAAAATAGACTTCCTAACGGTTCTAACGATATGCGTAACATTTTTCTACTATTAACACAAGCCGCGCAATTTCAATTTTAAAAATGTACGTATTTTTATTTGCACACCCTTTAATCTTCGTAAGAGGTAATTTTGTACATCATCATTGGTATATCAATTTATAATCATTTACCCTTATCATAGAGAAAATAATAAAAGAGAGAAATCGAGGTAATTGAAGGACTAAAATAGGCAGTGGGCCTAGAGGCCTATATTGAGCAATTGCCGCGCTGAATTTTTAATGTTATTCCACCACTTTTCAAAATGGGAATATCTTAAAATTAAATATAATTTCAAGGCAATTATAGTTGCTGTTTGAAGCATAAATCTAATTTTTATAGGATGAAATAGAAATATTTTGAATTATCATCCATTCTGATGAAACCTAATGGAAGAATATAGAATTATCATTATTAATTTTTTATGACTTTGCTACTGACTTTAATCATAACACTCATTATTAGCTTATAAGATTTATATTGCAGTCTATCTAACTTATATTTTTTAATAAATAAACGTTTTAACAAATTTAATATGAACATTTGATTGTAAATTATAATAATCAGTTTTTCAGTGCCATCTAGCTTTGGATATAGAACTAGAATATCAAAGCGTTCATAAAATTTTATTTTGCCTGTATTTTTCTTGTTTTGGATTTTTGTCACTAAAGGGCCAAACCCTGAGGGGTAAATAACATCACTTGAAAATGTTAGAAATATTGTATAAACGAGTATTGTCTGAGAAAGAACAAAGATAGCATTACAGATTATTCACTTATTTAGATTATTCAGTTATGAAATTTTTTATTTAATATTTAGCCTTAGTTTTAATGTATGTCTTTGAAGTAGACAACTAGCGAACCTGGTGGCTGAGAGCTAAACTATTAATTTTTTATTAGTAAACATTTAAAAGTTTTATCATGTTAATTAGATTTAAATATTACATTTAGGCTAATTTGAAAAAAAAAATTTTTTTGATCATAAAAGGTGAACCCTCCTATTTTTAAACTAGGCGAAACATACTTTTCTGCTGCACTAAGACCGTCCGCGGCTGTTTGTTTTTTAAGATTCTAAATCAAATTGTATTTAAAATATTTTCTTTAATTTTTTTAAAAACATAATAAATTACAGAAAAATAATAATAATTAATAAGATAAAATTTTTTTTTATTTTTTTTTACATATATAGAATAGGTTATGATTAAGATGCAAAAAGCCGCGGACGGTTTAGATAAATAGCAGACAAATTATTTTAGTAGGGGGGAAGTAATATTTTACAATGAAATTGGGGTGAGTATTCATCCTCTTATCCTTTTTCCTTATGACCCTTATCCTAATTGTTATAAACCAGGGATAAGCCAATGGGCCAAAAATGAATCTTCCCTAAATGCCTTAATCAAACCTTGGGTACTTTCTGAATAAATATAATGTGAGTTGGTACAAATTGTTAAATAGAATTAAATCAAACAATAATCTTCCCTGTTTCGCCTTTAGACCATTTGTAATTTTAATCAAAGAATGAATTTTCGCATCCATAATTCTCTTGGGGACCTCCTTCATAGTGGCCACATGCTTACTAACACTAGTCGTAGACTTTGCTACACCGAATGCGCCCGTTCTTGTTTTTGTCGTTTTTTTCGTAACCCTATTACAATGGATATATAAGAACGTGGATATTGTGAGAGATTCTTCATACCCTGATAAAATGTTTCTCCCAGCTCCCCCTTCCCTTCCCTGGATATGGAGGAACGTATTGACCAATATATAAGGACTATATTAGCAACAATTGTCACAATATCCACGTATACTATATCCATTCCTATTACGTCCATTTCTCGGATTATTCCAGTTGTAGTAATCGTCTTCTGTGGCCGTTTGGAATTCGAAATTGTCGCAGTCAATGTCATAGCCGGCATAGGAGTTGGAATTACCGGACCAATGCCCAAAACCGCCACCTTTCATTTTGGGTATATATGGATAAGTGCATTTAACGAGTTGAGTACTTTATCTTGAAGTATTGTACCGAAAAATATTTTTTTTAGAATGTGATAATTTGGATTAGCAATAATAGTTATTTCTCGCATCGTATTATAAACGGCTTTTCGCGGATATAGAATGTACAATTATAAGATTAAAACTAGTTTTTTTAGCCCCGAGGTGCCGGAGGCACCGGCTAAAAAAATGGTTTTAATCTTATGATTGTACATTTCTATATTCGTAGAAAGCTGGATATAATACGATGCTAGACATAGTTTTTTCGTATGGATGAGAACCGGTTCCTATCCACCGGATTCGAATGAATACGAGAAAAATAAGTACCCACCTAGGTTTACCAAAGAAAAGGGGATTATCCACGAACGAGAGCAAGTGATTCTAAGCACCTTCCAGCATTGATCCACATCATTTTTTTAATGGATATACTAGGTTTAAGTTTAATATTTGGTTTATTTACTAAAAAGTTAGATTTCACCATGGTTTTATATGAAAAAAAAACGTTGAAATGTTAAGCATTATTTGGTGCAATATCATCAAATGTTTTGATGAGTTCAAACTGTTGCTTAAAAGCTTAATGCAAAAGAATATTATTTTAACTAAAAATGTATATTTAAAAAAAGGGCTGATTGTAATATTGTAAACAGTTTAATTTATGTACTTTTGCAATTTACAGCATTTGATGCTTTTCTGCCGTGTTATTTTATTTTGTCCTTTGAACTCAAGAAAGCGTTTGTTGATATTGCATCAAAAATGCTTTACATTTGAAAGTTTGTTTCATATAAAACAATGGTGAAGCCTAACTTTTTAGTCAATAAACCAAGTATTAAACATAAACCTATTATATTTACAAAAAAAATACTATTAATCAATGCTGGAAGGTGCTTAGAATCACTTGCTCTCGTTCGTGGATAGTTCCCTTTTGCTTTTACCAGACACTTTAAAAACTGATACATAATCTTGACAAAGTTAAATAGTTTTTTCAATCCCTATTAATATGTATAATGGAAAGAATAAAAGTTTTTTTTAAAACATGAGAAATAAAAATGGTAGACAAAATATATAAAGTGAAACATTAAATGTTATAAATTGTCTTTATTTATCATCCTTTAACTTATCCATATAACCCTGCCTTTAGCATTATTTTTGTTGGGACCACTTTTCTGAGGTTTTTTTGATGTATTAATAGACATTAGAGATGCAGGCTTGCTATTCGTCCAGCTGTTATGAACAGCTGGCACTCGATCAAATCCCTTCACGGGTCGGTCAAATCCTTTAGATTTATTTCGCGGTGCAATTGGCATCATATTGGGATTACCACAATCAAATCCTTTCACGGGTTCATCAGCTGTAAAACTTGAATTAGATTTATTCCGTGGTGTGATGGGCATTTTATTGGGATTTCTATCAAATCCCCTGTTCGCTGGTTTATTAACCATAGCAACACTTGGATCGACCATTTTAAATACTGGCTTGGATTTTGGGTCTTCCTTAACTGAATCAAATCCAATTGATTCATCGTTACAAAATCTATTATTTTGTGAGGCATGTTGCTCCGCTTCTCGCATCAATTCTTTTAAGGTTTTAGCTTTAGGTTTGTCTGCCTTGGGGGGAGGAGGTGGTTTAGCTGAAGATGTTTTATTATGTGATGCTGTTGGTTTGTTATCATTGGAATATTTATCCTCATCTTCCATAGGATAATCTACAAGAGGTTTTGGTTTGTTTATGGGATAATCCACTAAAGGTTTAGGTTTGTTGATGGGATAATTAACTAGAGGTTTTGCAGTGGAAGGTTTGGCAGGGGATGGAGGCCCGGGGGGTAGGGGCGGAGCCTTGCTCCAGCTTTGTGTTTTACCAGATGGAGTATTAGCTTTCCCGGATTTATTTTCATTGGAAGATTTATTTCCCTGATTTTTGGCATTGGAACCATTATCTTGATGACTGTTCAGCTGTTGTTTGTAAGCAGCCCATTTATCTGTGGAGCCATTAGCTTGACTTTCCCCATAATTATTACCATAACTAGCATTCGCATCTCCATAACCTGTTTGATTATTCCACTGGTTGGCATTGTCCCAATTGTTTCCTTGATCATAGCTGCCGCCATTTCCATAGTTTTGATGTTGTTGGTGGCCATAGTTGTTGTCCCATTGTTGGCCTCCGTAACTGTTTTGATCCCAAGCTGCTCCTTGATTGTTTCCATAGCTTGCTTGGCTGCTGGCATCCCATTGACCAGCAGGATTTGAATTACCACTGTTCCATTGGTTGCTAAAGTTGTTTTGTTGGCTACTAGTACTATCCCATTTATTCTTACTAGAGCTTGGTTTGCTACTGTCCCATTGGTTACCATAGTTGTTTTGTTGGCTAGTGGTACTATCCCATTTGTTTTTATTAGAGCTTGGTTTGCTATTATCCCATTGACTGCCGTAACTATTTTGTTGACTATTGGTAGAATTATCCCATTTATTCTTACTAGAGCTTGGTTTGCTATTATCCCATTGACTGCCATAATTATTTTGTTGACTATTGGTAGAATCCCATTTATTCTTACTAGAACTTGGTTTGCTACTATCCCATTGGCTTTGTTGATAAGAACTGTTATCCCATTGTCCCCCATAGTTGTTTTGCTGATTATATCCTCCCTTTTTGTTCTTTTGACTTCCGTAGCTTCCTTGCTTTTCATCGTAGCCTAAAAAAATTATCCATTTAATGAACTTTCAATTACTTTCCTGATTTTTAATTAAACCAAAAAAATTCCTATCTGTCGACAATTATAAGTAAAAACATAAAATCAAATCCTATCATATTATGAGTAATAAGGTTTTTTGTTTGAAGCTACAGATCTCGGAAAATACAGTTCCAAATTGGTTTTAATAGACAGGGAACTTTTATTAATGTCTTGGAGTGGTTTTAGAGACCTTTTATTATCTCTCTTATAGTCTAAGAACAACACAGCTAGCTGAACTAGTACCTTCATAAAGACTGGAGATTCCTTGGAACGCAGGGGCATAACCTTCATAGCCACCGCCGCTGTAACTTGCTACCGACGATCCTTGATCATCCAGCCGCGGCTTCTTGTTTGAATCCGCAGCCGTTAACTGGTCGGGAGTAACGTCCCACTTGCTGGCACGTTTTCTACTCATTTTGGATGTTTAATTTTTGCTCTACTGCATTTTAAATGTTTTCAATAAATTATTGTTACATATTCAAGTCTGAAAAAAATACAAATGACAAAAGTTTTATTTTATTTATACAGCAAAAATTCGTCTTTTCAATTTAAAATGTATTATTGTATATATAAATAAATCCCATTTTACCTATACATAAAAAGCTTCACTGTAAAGTAGAACCATAACAGTTCAGTGGTTAGCGAATTTTTGTTTCTTCTATAGTATAAAACAATTATATAGAAAGACATACAGCTAGACATCCTTTTACTTATATTTAAGATTAATTAAAACTTAAAATTCAGCTTTTCAATCACAAAATTAAGACAATATATTTCACAAGCGGGACATCACACATTCACATGTGTATGTAATTACAGTCAGGTAGGAAGGGGACATTGAATTGCAAATTACACTCAAACCCTTAGTTTTATAAACATGTTTTCTTTTTAGCTAGTTGCATCAAAACGTATAGTTAGGTACATAAATTGAATTTTAAATATTAATCGGTTCAAGCTAGACAGTAGACGTAGTGTGCGTCTAAACTTTTTAACCAATAATTCTAAATCTACAGAAGTAAAAATTTCATTTGGAATGAAGTTATAGCCCATTGTCTTATCCCTTAAGATCCCTGACTTACAAGTACGTATTTTAATATTTATATAATGTAAATCATTTACATTAATGTAATGTTTAACCGCAATTCAATTTTTAAAAAATGTAAATAAAACACTGTAAATGAACAAAAATAACTTATTTTTCACACAATTTACATATTTTTTACAAAATTTAATTAAAAACATGAAATAATAAAGAGAAATCGCATTGATTTTCTATTTTTCTGTTTTCAAGCGCAATAGCTCTTAATGAATGCCGCGTATTATGTTATTATTTTCATGGCTTATTGTAAATAATGATATTTATTGAGCAAAAAAATACTAAAATAAATCCTCTAACTAAAAGCCGTGTATATGGTAAGTCATTTTTTCTCTTGCCTTATTTTCATTTTATTATATTATATTAATTGTTAATTTTATTAATGTTTTATAACTTTTAAGTTTTACAAATTTAAAGTTTTAGTTATTTTAACCAAATCATGTAATAATGTGTATGTGTATATCTCGAAAGATCATTTAAACGACTGGACCAAAAAATAGTAAATTCACAGTGGGATCTTTTGCCAAAAAACGGGGCATTTAGAGTAGACAAAAGTAAACTTCAATAGATAAGCTTGTATTTGAAGAAATGATGTAATTTCTTTTGCTTTAACTCGGAAATAACTTAAATTTTGCCTCTGTTAACTTCTAATGTGCATTTGGTAAGTACGTCTTGCTGTTTTGGAGGTGCGAAGCTACCCTATTTTTAAAAAATCTATAAAACTTCATAACTTTAGTTAGGATAGGAATATTTTAACAAAATCAACGTCTATGTAAATATTTCTTCAATGCAAACAATGTTTGTGAACAAGAATATAGCGTCAGGTGCACCCATTTCGAGTCCCGGCATTTTTAGGTAGGTCCAGTATAAGTAAAATAGGACACTTATAAGGCATGTTTTCAAATATTTTTTTTACAGATATAAACAACAATAACATAATTTTCAAAACACTTTTGATTTTGTGTTAATACCTTTATTCTAGGTCTAGCTATCTTCATTTAAAGTTTGTATAAGAATATAAGCATAATTACTTAAATTATATTCTCTCTCAAGCGTATATTTCTCTCTCTCTCTCTGATGCGTATATAATGTTTTTGCAATATTATAATTAATCTCCAAATTTGAATTTCTGCTGGACCAAAACCAGTTAGAACTACAAATTTTTTTAGAACACATGAAATTTAGCAAATTTAATTGCTAAAATAAAAGTATTTTTAAGTCATCTTTATTTAACGACTCCTTTATCCCTTAAATATCCATTAAAACCGCGAGAACGACAAAAATCGTTAAAAATCACGCCAACGGCGGCAAATAACGGCGAAACTGTTCGCCAGAGGCAAATGATGCATAAGTCAAGAAAGATCCGCCTTAATAAGTTTGAAAATATTGCAGACATGACTTTGGGCTCTAAAATGACTCCTTCCCCCTCTAACGGGGGAAAATTTGAAATTAACAAGAACGAAATTGTTCAAACCATGCAATGTAAAATGCTCAATTACTCAAAAACGGACAAGAGGCCCCAGGTTGTGAAAACTGTTTTATACACAATACATGTTGTATATTGATATTATTATTGCAAAACCTGGGGCTTCTGTCCGTTTTTGGGTAAAATGGAGAAAACTGATTTTTTGGGGTTAAAAATCTTAATATTTTTGGTGAAATTTTCTCACAAAATGTCAATTTACACCACCAAAAAAATATTTTTTAAAATTTTTTCTTTAATTAGACATTGGTACAGGTATCTGAAAAGTACCTTAATAAATTTTTTTTTTATAAGATGAACATAAATGTATTTTTTGTTGCCTTGAAAAAATTGTGTAAAAAAATCTGGAAAATCATCAAAACTGAAAAGAAATTTTTCACTACCTTTTTTAAAAATGGCATAAACCCGCCAAAAATTAATATTTTTTAAAAATTTCTTTTCTAGCTGTCTACTTACAGCCATTATTAGGTCCTAGGATAGATAAAAGTCGATTTTAGATTTTTTGGATGTCCCGATTTTTTTCAAAAGATCCCACTGTGCAATTTTATGAAAGGTTAGTTTTTGTCTATGTAAGGTTTTTTGGGGCTGTTGGATCGACGAAGCGACAATAATCCCCCTCCCCCCAAACATTAAAAAAATAGATGCAACTATAAATACTGTTTAGGGGGTTGGGGGGAAGAATCGCCTTAACCACATGTATGTACACTGGTACAGTATAATATATCCTATTATATAAAGTAGTAAGCTTTTTTGCCTGTATCGAAGAATTTAGTTAACCGCCGAACTGATATGGTTCTTCTTTACAGGGAACCTTCTTATAGGTTCTGAGATGGTTTTAGGCTAATATTCTGCCATTCGATATCCATTCGAATATAGAGCCCATAGATGCTAGGGGCGCAGCCGCTAGTACCAATACAAAGCAATGTCTGTCCGTCCGTCATTCTGTCAGTCCAAAACTTATGAATTCTAGCGGTTACCGCTGAATTGACAAAGTTTTGCTTCTCAGGAACATGGAAATATACCTACTGGCCCTGTGGTGGTTTCAATTGATCTACAGGGCGAGACATGTAGAGGTTAGAGGCGAAACCACAAGTAGAATTTATATAGAGAACATCGTTTGCATAAAAATCCACAAATTATGAAAAATACTTAAAATTGGAAGCTATTGACATATTTTGTCTTAAGATACCGGAGATTATATTTTCCAAATTTATCGGAGATTGGTTGTCCAATCCTCCGTTCAAACTCAGGGATGTAAGGGATAAGACAATGGACGATAAATTGATATACATTCTCACAATTAATCCTTCTTAAGATAAAGATAATTGGTTGAGAATTTTGGATATTTGTTAACAACCAATCACAATTCAATAAAAGTACCCAAAGTTTATGAGCCCACGAATAAGATACCGTGGCTGTAAAACTTTGGGTACCAGTGTAATTTACAGCCCAATGTCCCCTCGTCCTGGCTGGAAACCATGTCTCAGTTTCTCTCCCACCCCCCTCCTAACTTATTTTATCCAAATACAAGAATAATTTTATTCTTAGGAAGCGTAAACAACAATAAATCCAACAGAACAGTAAATTGTATTCCAAAATACTTAAATGTATAGAAAATCAAATGGCAAAGATTTGCTATCTGTACCATATATCAGGAAGGGAGGAGACATTGAACTGTTTATGTCCCCAAAAGTTCTCTTATCGTTGGCTTAACAACTAAGGGGACTTTGATATTGAAATTTGATTTGTTGGTTCAATAAGTTGAGTGTCCATCGTTTCAAGCACTAACTGTGATGTGTAACAGGGTTAATTTTGTGTAACTTCATTGGGAATGTACATCAATTTATCGGCCATTATTTTACCCCTTTAGATTCCTGACTACATATATATACTCTAACTTGTACAGTCGGACGGACATACAATCAATTGTAAGTAGCGTTGCTACTCGATAACTATGAGTGTATATTTTATGGTGAATATCCCATAAAATATGTGCAGATTTTTTTCTCACTCTCAATTATTGAATTTTGCTTTTTTGGGAGATTTTTATTGGTCTTTGATAGTTTGTAATTAGCCAAAAATGAGTTAAATCCAAGGATTTTTTAAACGTTTATGTGGAATATTTCCTTGAAAGCAGATCCTTTTTATGGTATATATATAGCCGGTTTATATCCAGCGGAAAATATTTGTATCTGTGTTTGAAATAGTCTTGTTATGTTCTATGACCCAACTTATCATGCTCAATTCTTATTTTATTTCTTAATTTTCCTCTCTCTCTCTCTCTCTCTCTCTCTCTCTCTCTCCCTGTCTCCCCCCCTCTCTCTCTCTCTCTCTCTTTCTCTCTCTCTCTCTCTCTGTCTCTCTCTCTCACTCTCTCTCTCTCTCTAATTATCTAACTATCTTTATATCTGGATGTTTCTTGCCTCTTTACATATACTCTTATTTCTCTGAAGAGTTGTCATACAATAATGACAATAATTATGAATTATCTATAATTTAATATAGATTCTATTACATCAAACAGATAAGATTTTTAATTTGTTCTTTAAAATAGCTGCACTTAGGTCTTGGTATAGTTTTAGGCACGCACACTCTTTCTCTCTCTCTGCCTCTCTCTCTCTAATTATCTATTTCTTTCCCACACATTTTCTCTCTCTCTGTTACTGAGATCTTGAGCTTCAGACGGACGGACGGACTTTGTTACACTTTGTATTATAGATAGTAATATAGTCAGTATTGTATGAATACCATTTATTTAGTTCTCTGCTTTTCTTAAGGTTTTAAGGATCACTCATCCATAGTATTGTCACAGTAGAATTGTAGTACAATTACAGCCGATATCATACTGTTATTATGCATGAGGAACTGTCCGTACGTCCGTTCGTCCGTCCATGTGAAGCAGAGGAACCGTGTGTCAGAGTTTTAGGTAAGATGAGTAAATCTCGCTCATTCATCCGATAGACTCGCGGAGTGAGGCATATCAAAGATTTTAAAAAAAATACCAGAATGTTTTTTGAGTGTGTGTTAAAAGCGAAGCTGTTCATTAATTAGGGTCTGTACGTCCGTCTTTAATAGATAGCTTTTAATGTAAATTTTGGCACGTTAGAATTGTCCTATCACTTTTAAACTTCAAAGATTTATAAAGTAGCAGAATGTTTGTTAAATTGTGTGTTAATAGTTATGGTCGGTCTTATTGTTAATTCAGGCGTGTTAGAAAAGTCCTATAGATTTTAGGGTTTGCATTTAGATTCCTGTAACAATTGGATACGATTTTGCAAACATAGTAACATTATGATTGTTAATTTGTTACAACAATTTATTGTATGGTTTAATTATTTTTAAAAATAATTTTAGAATAATGATTCCTAGGACAACAAGGTGCCATATTATAAGCGAGGAATATATTTAATAGAGTACTAGAAATATAAAATGCCCTTAACAGTATCCTGTATTTACAAATTTATATAAACTTGTAAATTGATATTCCTCTATCAAGTTATGACATTCTACAAGTGTTAATGTTCGTTTGTCTGACCGTCTAACGTTAGGGTCTGGCTTCTATGCATGTTAAGTAAGATCTTAAAAATAAATATAATTTTTTTCGCCGTTCAAAATTTCGATTCATTTAGAAAAAGAAATGTTTTACATTTTCATTTAAACTAATTTGATAGTTAACAAGGAAGAAAACATCCATAAGTAGATGAATAAGTAAAGCAAATATGGATTTACAAACGGTCAAAGTGGATTCAAGAAGAAATGTTCAGTTGTCATAACGAGAGAGAAAGAAAGAGAAAGGACATAAGAATAGACATAAATATAAAATATGTGAAAAATAAACTTTAAGGCACTTGTCCTTTTCTTATTTATTGTTTTTGTTTAAAATACCTATACTATTATTGTTGTGTTACTTATTGACATAATTGTCCTTGTTCTATCGGTGCGAATTTCCTCGTTTCTACGAACCTTTTTTCTTGTGCTTTCCCTAAAGTGGCCAGTTGAGCTCTTCTCCCCACCCCATCCTTATTTCTTAACTAAACAAAAAATAAAAGGGAAGGAGGGTTAGTTTTTCATAAAGCCTAACCCTTGAACCTGCTGGGCTACCACCTAGCCTGATTTAAATTTAAAAACATATAGACGAAAACTTATTTTAAATTAATTTCAGTGCTCATGAGGGTACTTTGTGTGATAGCACCCTTTTCCCCAAGGAGGGAGGTGACAATGGGCTGTTTATTATTCTAGTCCCCTAAGTTTTATAATAACATTTTCTTACTCGTTGGCTTAACAACTTTGGAGACTTCTAAAGAATTTTGATTGGTTGGTTTATTAAGTTAGGTGTCTAAACGTTTCGATCAATAATTGTAATCATGCAATCTACAAAAGGGATAATTTAGTGCATCATCATTGGGGATGTACATTGTACATCAATTTATCGGCCATTGTCTTATCCCTTTAGATCCCTGCCTTTTTCGCTGTGTTCTCTCTAATCCTAAAATTCTTTATATTGTGCAATAAAAAACTAAATTGGTGTCAGTTTTTATTTTGTAAAGAATAAAAATAAGAAAATATATTTATAGTATTATATTTTTATTAAATTTATATTATGTTAGGTAACCGATAAATAATTTTTTTCCAGTATGGCTTCCAAACCGATGAATAACCGCTGGATTAGAACCGGTTTTCAGTCATAATGAAAAATCATGTATTAAATCATTGTATTACAGACAATTTTCCACAATTTATTAAAGTAAAAATCTTAAAATTGATACAAGTTTTGTTAGACCAGGCATTCGGACCCTTGGGGCCAACAAAACTAAAGACTATATTTAAAAACTAAGCGAAGCAAGTAAAGAATGTTACAGCTCTGTCATAGTATGGGGAATGCCTTTGCCCAAAACAGTCGCAGCTTATTACTATGCACAGTTAGGACTTTTAAGACAAAGGTCGTGCAATTAAAGAGTTGTTTGATTGGTGTTACCTAAACTAATAATCTGGGTTATCCTTGTTTGTTGGACCTGACAATAGCCTCGCTCGTATGAGGTACATCTCTGACATACTATCGTCAGCTACTTTTCTCTATTCTATTTTCTGGAATTTATTGTGAAAATTCTCCTGGTTAAAAAAATGCGTTGACTCTCCATTAGTCTTTGCATTGCACCTGGGGAAAAATTAGATTTCAATATTTTTTATTAATAAATGGTTTTAGGCTGTTTAATTTTTATATAAGCCTTGAGATGGTTTAAAGTTATTTTTCTGCTTTTCTGTCACTTCGAATACATAGCTACTTAGATGCTAGGGGCGCTACCGTTAGGGTTATATAGAATCTTTATATATATAATTATTTAGATATTGCACCAGATTTTTATCTACTAAAATAAAATGGTTCTTCCAGCTGGCTAATATAACCCCCTTTCCTCCTACTGAAGAAACGTACTAAGCAATTAATGTGAACTATAGTATCAATCTAAATTTTCCCTGTTATAATATATACGTATTCTATATGTGTTTTGTTTTAATTGAGTTTAATTTTTTAGTTGGAAAAAGAAAAAGTGTATAAAAATGTAAAAAAAGAAAACTTGTTATCCTAATTTACATGTTTACATCTTCTAGTTGTGCAGCTGAGATTATCATCTTTTCTTAGGCCTCTAGGGGCACTTGTAGGTGGGGGGGGGGTGGATTGAGTCGACCTTCCCCAAGATAGTTATCCTAATTTACATGTTTACATCTACTAGTTGTGCAGCTTAAATTATCACCCTCTCTTGAATAGGTCTCTAGGGGCACTTGGAGGTCGGGTGGGTTGATTCGACCCTTTCCAAAATATATATAACTATGAGAAGCTATGCTGTAAAGGAGAACCATATTGGTTAAGCATTTAGCGAGATCCTTCGGGACAGACAGTACATACAGACACAGATCCTGTTACTTTTATATGATAATATAAGACTATATGGACGGTAAATTTATATACATCTGCAATGATGATATACAAAATTACCCCTTCTGTAGATCAAAATCACAAGTTGAAATGTATGAACACTATTAGTTTTGAACCAACCAAAAAAATCAACATAAGTACCCAAAGTTGTTAGCCAACAAATAAGATAGAATAGTTACAAAACTTTGGGTACCAGTGTAATTAACAGCCCAATGTCCCTTCCCTTGCTGCGACAAATAAGCTGGTTTTTTTTTCAACTGCCCAACCTTGTACGGCGGGGTTAAATAAAATTAGAGAAAATTACATAATTTATCTTACAACTTTATATGTGTTTTTACTTCAATTTATTTTCAACATTAACATTTTCGTTGATTATAATAAGAATAAAAAATATTTAATAATTTAGGGTAGGTTTTGTCTGTCCTTATTGGATAATTTAGGCATGTTAGAATTGTCCTATCGATTTCAAACTTTGTTTAATAATAAATTGTTTCAGCGGTTACCCAGATCCTCTGGTATAAGGAGACAAACAATCAGACAGACATCCTGTTACTTTATTATAAGGATATGCAGTAAACTCTAACACATTTTTCATGTTTTCACTTTAAAAGAATTTTTAGATGGTGACAGAACTATGAATTTCAGAATTTATAACGTTGCCGCCAAAATGAACCAATCACATCTCTTCTTGGTAAATTACTAGTGTATTATTGGCTATCTTTTAACAAAGATGAAAGGTTATTGGTTCATTATGGCGACAAATTATAATCTAAGAAATTCAATGTTTTATGGTCTTTTTTAAAGATATAAAGATGAAAATGTATAGAATTATTTTCTGTTTAACTGTCCTACCCACTATGTCGAGGTAAGCCTTCATACTTTTTAGTACACTAGGTACTTTGCCCCTGGCCTCTAGGGAAGGGCGATAGATGTCAGGATTTTGCAAGCTAGCTTTCTCTCGGGAGGATAGAGGTACCTTCCCCCAAAATATTTATAAACCTTCCCTGGACCTTTATAGTAAATAAGAATCTCCATATAAGTCCTGCAGATGAAGGAATTCTTCGCTACGCTGACGGACGGACGGACACACATAATACACCCTATTACCTTTCTATAGAGAAAATATACCAACATTAATTTCTTAGCTACATGTTAAGAATATTTTATCCAATTTTAGTGTATTTAGTTTTATCTTTCAATATTTCCAGCGTCGTTTGTACATTAATTTACGCCTTATGGATTCAACTCCGCCCCCCCCCCCCTCCATTGGGTGAATCGCTGTGAACGCCACTCTTAGATGCCAAAACATTGAATATCATATATAATACGTGGATATTGTGGCAGGGAAATTTTTGTCGTCACTTAGGTCGTTGATAAATTGGTCAATACGTTCCTTCAGTTGAAGGTATGGAGTAAAGTCAAATAAAATGTGTTGTGGGGGGTATTATATGTATATTAGCCAGCTGGGAGAAACATATTACCAAGTATCCATGTATTATATATCCATTTTTAATGTCTGTATTTTTTTAGGAGTACGGACGAAGTTTCAACAACAGGAAAGAAACAATTTTTTATAAATCTATTTTGCTACTTTTAAATAATACCTTCCTTTTTTCTATTGTAACATTGGAGAAATACCGGACAGACAGACATACATACAGGTGCGCATCCTTTTACTTGTACCCAATATAACCTAACCAAACCTGGACTAAAGTAATAAATCAGGAATAAGGTATAACCAACAAGGGAATTAAATCTAAAATAATATTTGGGGGGCAAATGGAGAGGTCGTCAATTTTACGATGTGTTGCCCCCCAGCGACAGCTGAAAAACACGTATAGGTTTCGTGATTTTTTTCCGAATTAATTTCGTTATTGGTATGAGCTGGTAATAAATAAACAAACTAACTATTCTTAACCCTTTTTTTCAATTTATTTATTAAAGAGGAGTTGTGGGGGGGAGTGGGGTTAATATGTTAATGTAAATTGTGATTTCTATGATGATTAGGAACTACAACGTTATTAAGTTTTAATGTCTTCACAGCAGGAATCTTAAAGGATAATGCAATGGACGCCAAAAGATTATATAACCCTAAAAATGATAAACAAAATTATATATACCTCTTTTGCTAATTTGAATTTTTGACTGGCTGTTAATCAACCGACAAAAGTCAAAAAGATTTTGGAGGTATCTGGACAAAGTGTCTCAAAATCAGCCATGTGATGTCATAAAAATGAGAGATGAGGAGGAGAACTGGGAAAGAAAACCCCTAAAAAAAAAGATTTTCATTTTCATGTCGTCACAAGGCTGATTTTTTTGTCCAGCTAAATTTTTGAGTACCAGTATACTTTAATAGTCAAAAGCAACCATTAAACAGTTTTTATATATCTGTAAATGTTTTCCATGGATGTTGTCATTCTTGATTTCTTTGAAAATAGTTGCGTGCTCAGAAATCTTATTAATTCAGCAGTATTTTAGAATTTATATGTTCATTCATTTCAGTTATTTATCACATTTTGTTATAAACAGCTTTCCGCGGATATAAAAATATACAATTATTGGATAAAAAAGAGTTTTTCTTATGTTTGTATAATTTTATATTCTTAGAATACTGGATATAATGAGATGCTATACATATTTTTTCAGTATGGCTGAGAACCGTTTCAAATCTTATTAATTCAGCAGTATTTTAGAATTTATATGTTCATTCATTTCAGTTATTTATTGCATCGTATTATAAACTGCTTTCCGCGGATATAAAAATGTACAATTATAGGATTAAAAAGAGTTTTTATTATGTTTGTACATTTTTATATTCGTAGAAAATTTGATATAATGAGATGCTATACATAATTTTTCAGTATGGCTGAGAACCAGTTCTAATCCACCGGATATTATTCGGTTTGGAATCTATGCTGAAAAGGGGGTTACAATAAATTGAAAAAATTTAACATACATTGTGAGTGTCTGTTATTTTAATTATATGACAAAAAATATTCCAATTTTTGGGACTCTTGCGTTTTTCCACAATAACGTTTGGGACTCTTACGTTTGTCATTAAATCAAAATAAACAGTTTTGTGTAAACACCCTTTTCTAGACTTATCGGCAATTTCTTTTAAACTGAAAATGAATTACATATCACAAATATTTTTTGTGTGATTATATTATGTTAGGCTTGATTAAGTTATAATAAGAAGTGCCCTGCAGGGTTAACTCTCTATAGGGGGTGGGCCCTGGGAGGGGGGGGGGGGTTAGGGTAAGATATATTTTTAAATTTGAGGGGTGGGTGTTATTTGGTCCACTTGTTGGTTCCAGGGGTATTACCGACTTATCCTTAAGATTAAAGATAGGATATTATTTAAGATATTTAAAATAGTACAATATCTTCATTTTTCATTTTAGGTCAAAAAATCTTCTAATTTGACAAATATTTGTAATATTAAACTTAGTATAAACTTTTGGGTATTTATTTTGAATTAGTGGTTCAAACTGGTGGTTTCCAAAGTTTTAACCATTAATTGTAATCTTCAAAAGGTGTAATTTTGTTTATCATCAAAAGGGATTAATATCATTTTATCATTCATTGTCTTATCCTTTAAGATCTCTAAAAATTCCCTTGCTTAATTATGGTAGAGTGTAAGAACTGAATAAGCAGAATAAATTATGTAAAAGTCTAAATAAAATTGTGAGTATATTTTGCAAAACTGCTGTACTATAGGATATTGTTTAAAAAATACATTTTTAGGACTTAATATAGAAATGCTTCAAAAATGTTGTTAAAAAAGGTTAAAAATCAACATGTTTTAAATGGGCTACAGACTTTCTGGTAACGGTTACAGAGTTGCTACGCTCTCTAAATTGTACTCAACTGCTATAGGAATCATCATACAAAGTATGAATTCAATTGGACAATTCTAACGAATTCATTAATCTCTAAATTAACGAAAAGAGCTAATCTTTAGGATCGACCCTAGTTATAATTTTAAAAATTGTTTGTAATGTTATCAGAAGAGAAACATGTGGAGGAACCACCCAAAGATGATCAGCCTACAGGTAAGATAGATAGATAAATATATCTATGTATATATAGATGGATAGATAGATAGATAGATAGAAGAGAAACATGTGGAGGAACCACCCAAAGATGATCAGCCTACAGGTAAGATAGATAGATAGATAAATAGATAGATAGATAGGTAGATAAAAGAGAAACATGTGGAGTTTTTCTTTTTTAGTCAAACATGTTCCTTAAGTCAAACCTACATTAAAAAGGATTTTCTAATAGTTAATTTTTAATTTATATAAAAGAAACAGGATGTCTATGTTTCTGTCTATCTGTTTATTTTAATGAAAAATGTTAGGTGTGTTATTGCTGCACTACTAATAGAATGCTTTTCTTATTCTTTGGCTAAAAAACACTGGGTACTTTTATTTGATTAAGATTGATTCCAAACTGTTAGTTTCCAAACTTTTCAACCAAGGATTTTTATTGACAGAAGCATAATTATTTAGAGAATATATTACCCTTGTAAGCAGATAATTTAAGGATTAGATTTAAGATTATTGGTGGAAAAGTTTGGACACTGCTTGTTTAAAAAAGCTCTCATTGTTTTAAGCCCAATAAATGTAAATTATAAAAATTTGATTACCCATATAATTTACAGTCCAATTTCCCCTCCCTTCCGGCTTTTATGATTGGACCTTTATGAAGCGTCACTGAAAAATAAAACTTACTCTGTGGTTAGCGAGATCTTTTGATACAGACAGCCACAGAAAAAAAGGTATCTTCCCTCAAGGTTCCTTATTAAGCACAGAACCCGCCCCCTCCATATTTTCGAAATAATTTAAAAGGGGGGGGGGGGGGGTTAGTAATTCGTTTGTTTAGTTTTAACTGTAGTCAGTTTTGGTTAGGGTTTTTTTTTTGGGTACAGAGAAGCCTTTTGGGTTTAGGGCACCGCATGGGTTATTCATAGAAAAAACTACCACTTTTCAACCAATATTTTTTATTAAAACAATGGTAATTTTGTTAATTATCATTGGTAATGTACACTAATTTATCTTACATTGTCTTATCCATTAAAATCCCTGCTTCTTTTATCAGGATGTGTAAAAAGATAAAATGTGACTAAAAAAATATTTAATAAAAAATCAGGGATCCTAAGGGATAAGACAATTGGCAATAAATTGATATACATCCCTAATGATGATAAACAAAATAAACCCTTCTGTACTTTAAAACTATTTGGTAAAAATATTTAGTTTGGAACAAACTAACGATATTGAGTAAAAGTGCTTAAAATTTTTAGGCTAACAAATAAGATAAAGTGCTTATAAAACTTTGGGCCCTGGTGTAATTTTCAGTCCAATGTCCCCTCCCTCCCAGATAAAAACCCACAAGATATAATCCAATCAGAGAAGAAAGGAATGCACTTTAATTATTATCAGCGCAGCTGCTATATAATTTACTTTGTATGTCTGTCCGTAAAGTTATATATAAATATTATTTTCTCAGCTGCTATTCAATATAAACAGTTGAAATTTTTAGTGAAGATTCCCTGTTCCAATGAGCATCCATTATGTATTTTACTTGGTTAATAAGTCTGTCGGTCATGCTTTAAATGACATGATTGTAATTTTTATATAATTAAAATTAGGGTTGGGCCGGATATCCGGCCATTTTCAATATCCGGCCGGATATCGGATATTAAAACTATCCGGCCGGATATCTGGCTCTATAATTTTTTATACTTTACACCAAAAATCTCTGCTTTTTAAAATCTTAAATGGCTATAATTTTCTTATTATTGAAGCTAGAAGAACATTTTTTCTGAACAAGTTTAACTTTATGTAAATTTATATAAGATTTCTGAAGAAATTTTTTTTTTACTACTTTAATCCGGTAATTTGGCCGGATAACCGGATATTTGCCGGATATCCGGTCGGTTACCGGATATCCGGCATTTGAAATCAGCCGGATATCCGGTATCCGGTATCCGGCCAAAAAAGTATCCGGCCCAACCCTAAGTAAAATATATCGTGATTTTTTCCACTATCCAATATATATACACATATAATAATATTTTACGACACATTTACATATTCCAAAATTTTATTCTGTTATTTCATTAATATTACTAAAAGTCATTCTATATCAGTAAATGTTCGTTTGTACATCTGATTTGATGAGCTTTACTTTCATTGATGATGTCATCCTAATTTTTGAAAATAATTCTACATTTTTATATTTCTTGTTGAGTATTTTATTTCCAAAATAGTTCCTTATCGAATCGTATTAAAGACAGCTTTCCGCGGATAGTAAAATCAAAAAACTATAAGATTAATTCCATTTTGAAGGAACGAGCTCACAAAACTGGTATTAACTTAAGATTTTTCATATTATCCGCAGAAAATTGTCTGTATAACTATACGATGCATGATTTTTCAGTTTGGCTTAGAACTGGTTCTAATCCAGCGGATATTAATCGTTTTCGAAGCCTTACTTGAAAGATAATTATTAGATCTATTTTATTTTGATTTACTAAAGTCCTTCAGAATCTTTTTCTGTCACAAGAATGACAAACTTACATAATCAACATAAAGTTGCAGCGCATTTCAAGGACGTCCAAGCTTTTTTGGGGGGATTGTAAAATATCAGTTGGGGTATATAATTAACGTTTAGGGGGGTTGTAGTTTCTTATTGGTATATTAAAGGTTTTAGGCTACTTATAGGAGTGTGCAACACTTATAAGTACCCTCCTTAATTATTTTTTATCTTTCTTGAAGCAATAAGAAATGTAAAGGAAGACGCAACCCATCACCTAGAGGCTAGGGACGTAGCAACTACTGTTAAAATAAAGTGTCAAAATAAAATCAGACTTTCTGGAAAGTAGCTGGACAAAGTTTCTAAAAAAACTCAGCCTTGTGACGTCATAAAAATGACGGATTATCCATCCTTTTTTATGGGTTTTCTTTGCCACTTCTCCTCTCATCTTCCTCATTATTATGACGTCACATGGCTGATTTTTGAGACACTTAGTCCAACAATGATTATTATGTTTCGATACCATTTAGATTATAATTTATCACTATAGAAATCTTCATGCCAGGTTTGAAACTGATAGAACGATTCTAATTAAAATGGAATTGTAGAAAAGCTGGGCTTTTAAAAATGCTTTCAGATTATTTTTGTTTGTTTTGATGCATTCGTATAGAGATGAAAGAGCAGGGAGGGAGGGAACATTGGACCGTAAATTACACTGGTACTCAAAGTTTTATAAACTCTTTATCATTTCCGTTGGAGTAAAAACTTTGGGTACTTTTACTGAATTTTGATTGGTTGGTTTCAAACTAGTTTTATCCGAACATTTCGACCGATTATTTTAATATACAAAAGAGGTAATTTTGTTTATTACCATTGGGGATGTACAATGATTTACAGTCTTTTGTCTTATCCCTTAAGATTCCTGCGAAAAGGTTAAAATATAAACAAGAAAAAATTTGGCTCTTTTTCCTATTTTATTTTTAGACAATTAACCTTTTTTTGTCTGTCTGTGGGCCAAGGCATTCCCTTTCGTCATTAAATACTAATTTATTATCTTTATAATGACGCAGTTAGGTCAAAATTTGAGCACATATAATTGGCGTTGCTACAAAAGACCTTAATTAAAAAGAATTAATCAGAAAAAGACCTATAAATAAAAGACCTAATGCGAAAAAAGACAAAAGATCTAATCCTACATAAGAAGTAATCCGATGAAAGACCTAATTGAACAATTTTGAAATAAGTTAAAAGACAAAAGATCTATTCCTACATAAGACCTAATCCGATAAAAGACCTAATGGAACAATTTTGAAATTAGTTAAAAGTAGGTTAGGTTAGATTACTGGGTAGCCCCGCAGGGCTAGGGCAACTCAGGAGTTAGGCATAAGGAGAAAAATACTTTTTTTTTCAGTTTTAGGTGAATTTCAACTTTTTAAAGTTATGTCTTTTAGGTCTTTTGTAAGATTAGGTCTTATGTCCTTTAGATTTTTTGTATTTAGGCCTTTTGGCAGATTAGGCCTTTTTCTTATGGGTCTTTTATGGATTATGCCTTTATAGCTTAAAGAATATTCTAGTTGTATTGTAGGATAACTAAATGAAAAAGGTCCCAGAGGAATTATTCTAATCTTCCCTATATGTCAATATTTTTAGTAGCGAAGCTACTTTGTAAGAAAAAGGCCGTCCATTTTTTTGATAGTTTATAAAATTTCTATAATTCACCTTTAAAAAAATGGTTTATATGTTAAAATACTGTCGTCGATATTATGTCAATTATGACTTCATTTTATTAAAGTCATTTTTTGACGTAAATATTATTTAGGCATTAATTTAAAGCAGGGTCCAAACATTTCAATGAATAATTTTTACTAAAAATGGATAACCTTGTTTATAGTCATAGGGGATGCACAAAGAATGTTTTTAAATAAAAATTTGGAGTGTATAACATTAATTTATCGTCTATTGTCTTATCCCATAAAATCCCTAAGCATATAACATTTCCACTAATAAATTATATTTACAAAAGCAATATTTTAAATTAGGGATGTATATCAATTTATCGTCCATTGTCTTTTTCCTGAGATCCCTGAGTATTTAAAAACGATCAAAAAAAGTTGTAATAGTTATTTCTCGCATCGTATTATAAACAGCTTTCCGCTTCGGCACCTCGGGGCTAAAAAAACTGGCTTTTATCTTATGATCGTACATTTTTATATTCGTAGAAAGCTTGACATAATACGATGCTAGACATAGTTTTTTTTTCGTATGGATGAGAACTGGTTCCTATCCACCGGATTCGAATGAATACGAGAAATCATTTTTTCGTCCATATTTTATACCTTAAGGTCCCTGAATCTGATCATTTTGTTTATCAAAATTGGGGCCGTGCTGTACATAAATTTATCGTCCATTGTCGTATCCCTTAAGATTTATAAGAAAAGCTTTGCTCAAAATAGGTGTGTGGTCTATTTATCAGCCTTATCTAGATAAAATTATGATAAGGCTTTTTACTTAATTAAAAAGATAAATAATAAGTTAGGATAAGTGTTTCTTTTGATAAGTGATAACATATATTATATAAAGATTTTATTTTAATTATAACAATCAGTTTAAATTGAATAACACAGTCAAAATGGACCAAAACCAGCCGTTGTTAATCATGAAAGAAGTTACAATTCTAGAAAATGATAACACTTCTACTACAGTTAATGAAGAAGAAGCTACATTTACTGATCTTAAATATCAGTTCCCGATATTTTTTGTTTTGCTAACAATACTATTGATTCTTTCAATTGTCTACTGTCTCATGAACAGAAAATCATTCCTATCACGATACGGACTAGAAAAAGATCTAAAAATCAGCGAAAATAAAGCTGATGTCAAAATAGATATGACTGACAAAGATGATACTAAGAAGAATTTCAATGAAGTTGGACATGTTAACCAAAGCTTTCAAGACACTGAAACTGTTTTTGTTATAAGTGAAGCTTGTAATGCTAATGAAGTTTATATTAGCTATCCTGTATATATTTAACAATTTTAAATTATTTTAGTGTTATATTTGTTTTAAGTAAATAAATTTTGATTTAGATATTATTTTTTGTAATTATGAGGTACAATCTTCGAAACGTATCAATTTTATTTTCTTGTCAAAAGGTTCTAATTATTTGAAAGGATATAAATATAATCTGATTTTGCTTTTGAAATCGTGATTATTGGCTGGAGGCTAGGACTGAAGTCACTAGTATATATAGAGAGAGAAACAAACAAAAACAATCGTTAATAATTCTCTGTACTATAATGAATTAGATAAGAAAGTACAATTTGGTACGTCTAACTTTCGAGGTACAGTCAAAAGCCAAACTTTTCTAAATTCAACAAAATATCAATGGTACCTTATCAAATCCCCCCCCCCCCCTACTCACTATTTTAACAAGGATGACAACATCCATAAAAGCGAAGCTCTGAAACAGTAGGACAAACGAACATTAACACGTGTATAGTGTCAGAACTGAATAATCAGAATATAAATGTATAAAAGTCGAACGAAACAAAATTGTAAGTAAATCGGCTGAAAAAACTGCTTAAATACAGGATATTGTTAAAGAATATACATACATTTTTAGGACTTGATTATAGAGATGCTTCGCTTATAATAATGTACTTTGTTGTCCTAGGAATCAGTATTTTAAAAATCAGACCAATCGGATAATTTTATCACATAAAAATTTGATGTTAAAAAAGTTGAAAAGCAACATGTTTAAAATGGACGTACGGACTTTCTGGTAACGATCATAGAGTTGCTTCGCTTTCTAACTCGTATCTAACTGTTATAGGATTCATCATGCAAAGTTTGAAATCGATAGGACAATTCTAACATGCCTAAATTAACGAAAAGATCTATCCGTTACGTACGGACGGACCGACCCTAATTATAGAAAAGCTTTGCTTTTGAAAATAGATTGGCCTTTTCTAGGGGAAACTGAAAAGGAAGGGGGTTAAGTCTTTAATGTATGACCAATAATAGTTAACTTTTCCGTTTATCAATTTATTAGTTTTGTGTTTTCAATGTGTCATCCTTGTTAAAAGCGAGGCTTTTCTAGAATTAGGGTCGGCCCGTCTGTCAGAGACGGATAGCTTTTTTTCGTTAATATAGGCATGTTAGAATTGTCCTATCGATTTCAAACTTTGAATGGTGATTCCTGGAGTAGTTAGGTATGATTTAGAAAGCGTAGAAACTCTATACTCATTAACAGAATGTCCGCCCGTCCATTTTAAACATGTTGATTTTTTACTTTTTTAACAGCAAATTTTTATGTGATCTAATTATCCGGATGTTCTGATTTTTGGTATTCTGATTCGTGCTACAACAAAAAAATATCATAAGCAAAGCAACTCTATAATCAAGTCCTGAAATTTGTAAGTATGTCCATAAACATTACCCTGTATCAAACAGTTTTTCAACAAATTTACACAATTTTGCTTTGCACTCTTATTCATTTATATTCTGATTATTCAGTTCTGACACTCTTCAAGTGTTGATGTTCGTTTGTCCTACCGTTTCAGAGCTTCGCTTTTATGGATGTTGTCATCCTTGCTATATTTTGATTACCAAATGCACAAAACCTTAATTGGCTACATAAATGGATATAGAATATACGTGGATATATTGAAAGGGGAAAATTTGCCAGCAATTTACCTTGTTAATATTGACCTTACTTATTGATCAGTTCGTTCATCCAGTAGAAGGGGAGGGGATGGAATACAGTGGGAGGATGGGAGTTATTGTTATTTTAGCAAGCTGCAAAAACTACTTTATCAGAGTATATGAAAATTTGGTGCAACATCCAAGTAATAATAAATGGATTGGCTACATGTAGTCTCATGTGTTAAGAGAAATAAGATAGCTAATCTTTTACATTTCACTCAGGTATAGGACAATGAAGCATGAAAAATCTCTATTAGTAGATTATTTCTCTTCATGATTTTAGTTCCTGGGAGGAGCTGTATCACTACAGGAATCCCATATGCCATACCTAAACTAACAAAATATTAAAATGTATCATTCTTTATATCGAAACAATTAGATGGTTTTTATAGATGTGTAATGCAACTCCCTCACTGAAAAAATAGCAAATATAGTAAATTACTGATGGAAGGACATGTCATAGTTATAGAGTAGTTGTGCTACATAAATACTCTCTTCTTATTTTCGCGAATATGACGCACAAATGATTTAGCAAGGAGGGAAGGATTATTAAAGTATGGATTGTAAAATACACTGGTACCCAAAGTTTTATTAACTTTATTGAATTTTTATTGGTAATCTGCTCTAAACTAGTACAAAGTGTCCAAACTTTCAACCAATTGATGTTCAGAAGGGGTAACTTTATTTATCATCATTTTTCTTAAAATCCCTGTAATCTAATGATGCAGGTAGGGAGGGGACATTAGGCTGTATAACACATTAGTCTGCAATGTTTTCTTATCCGTAGGCTCATCAACTTTGGCAACTTTTATTGAATTTTGATTGATTAAGTCCTTAAGTTAAGTGTCCAAAAATTTAAACCACTAATTGTAATCTACAGAAGGGCTAATTTTGTGTATCATCTTTGGGGATGTACAACAATTTATCGTCCATTGTCCTATCCCTTTAGATCCCTGATTGAAAGGGGTGAATGATGATGTACTATGTCTTAGTGTGCATTCACGTCCTCTTATCATGATTACATGGGTAAAAAGCAGCGTTGCGGAGCCGTTTGATTTTGGTGCGGCTCCGGCTCCGACCTAAAATCAAGAAAAACTCGACATATTTTTTTTGCCCATGTCTATTTTTAATTTTAAAGGTTTTAAAAGTTCAATTTTTGATAAAAATGTACTTGAAAAACTTAAAAAAAGGGCATTTGCACATGACAAAACAGAGTTACCAAATTATAATTTATAAAAAATATCTTTATTTATCTAGTCCGGAGCCGAAGCCGTTTTTTAGCGAAAATTACGGCTCCGGCTCCAGCAAAATATGGCGGCTACACGGCTCCCGGCTCCGGCTCCGCAACACTGGTAAAAAGTGTTTAATTTTCGAACAAGAATGACAATTCCAATATGAGCGAAGCAAAAATAAATCATGGCTGGACAAAAGGAGTTATACAGCAGGTGTTCAGTGGTCATAAGAAAGAGAGAGATGCAATTACTGAATTACTAAATAATAAAAATTTATAAAAACTTTTTAAAATATCAACATATGTCTTTCGTAGCCTGACCGACAGACTGACAAATCAAGTGACTTTTCTGAGAGATCCTTTTTGATAAGGGAAATCTTCACCAAAAAGTCAGCAGTCTTAAATAGCAAACAAGAAATCACATTTCCCCATATCGTTACGTATAAACGGACGCACAGACAAAGTTAATCATAAATTAGCTTCGCCTTCAAGAAGAAAATATACTAAATACACTATATACACTACTAGCGGTTTCGCCCCTAGCCTCTAGGGGCTTAGCCCCAAGAGGTTTGATCAAACCAATTTTTCGTATTTTAGATTTTTTTTTTGGGGGGGGGGGTATTTTTCATTTTTTAGGGGGTTGGGGGTGTCCCGTCCCCCAAGAAAATAGTTATAAACCTTCCCGAGACATATGAGAAGCTACCCTGTAAAGGAGAACCCGATCGGTTCAGCGGTTAGCGAGATCCTTCGCTAAAAACAAACAGGCAGACAGACAAACAAACATCGTTCTACTTTGTATTATAGATTTAATGAAAGTGATAAAGGGGAATAGGGCGGTTTGTGCTGTTGTAATAATATGCGGTTCTGATGATTTGATAATGTAATACATGCGTGGAATGGGATTCACACCACTATTATTATGATTATGTTATGATTCTTAATAATTTAACAATAATGCGATAAGATAATAGACAAAATAATCAAAGAATTAAATTTGATGCTTTTGTTGATATAAAATGGGGGAGGTGAAATATAAACCCCAAACTTAATGACAAAAAATGTTATTATGTTTGTCATTAATAGGGATGTACATCAATTTATCGCCTTTTGTCTTATCCCTTAAGATCCCTGATAGTATATATACATATGATAATTAATTTGAACACTCTATGAATACTCTAGAGCATAAAAATAAAATATTATGATAACAATATAAAACCTATTTTAACCAGTCATAATTAGTACACATTGCTGATTTGTCTTGTAAAAGATAAGTTCTCCTTAAACTTTAAGACAGAATTGAAAAATATTTTAACACCTTTACTCTGAGTGAATTTTTAATAAAAAAGACATTTGATTCAAGCTTAAAATGAATAAATTCAAAATTGATGAAAACGTTATTAAGTTAGAAGAAGCATCGAATTATTCAACTGATACTGTAACAATAGAACCATCTTTTAATGACTTAAGGCAGGGTATATTTAACAAATATTTTATAGTTAAAAAAAAAATAATTATAATTTTTATATACTGGTCCAGGGGCGTCCAAGCTTTTTTTTTTGGGGGGGGTAAAAAATTTTAGGGGGGGGGGTAATTCGTGTTTGGGGGGGGTAAAATGGCGCGCGAAGCGCGCCAAAATTTTTTTTTACCCCCCCCAAAATTTTTACCCCGGGGGTAAAATTTGATTGGGGGGGGTAATTACACCCCCTAAAGTCTGTTGGGGGGGGTAAATACTCCCCCCAAATCTGTTGGGGGGGGTAATTACCCCCCCCAAACTAATTTACCCCGGGGGTAAAATTTTTTGGGGGGATAATTTAATTATGTAAAAAAAGCACCTACCTAATCTATTAAGTTAATAAGTACTATCCTATAACATAAAGTAGTAAGTAAGGTTTATTTGACTATAGCTTCAGATTTCATTACTTTTAATACTGAGTTCTCCTTTTTAGGAAAGCTTCACATAGATCCCATGATGGTTCCACACTATTATAGGTCAATCCTTTGAGTGGTTTTAGGCTATTTTTCTCCTCCCTTTTTACCCTTTAGAAAACACGAGTTCTTAGATGCTAAGGGCGCCACTACTATTCAAATATATAGTAGTATCTCATTCTTTAGAACATAAAAATACAATAATTAACTCACTAACCAATGAACCAATATGATTATACTTTAAAGTGAAGCGTCTTATAGGTCCTGGTAAGTTTTATAACTAGTTTTGAGACACCCTGACATCCTCCCAAAAGAAATCGCCTATAGAAATTCTTTTTCATTATTTAATGAAATATTTAATTTAGTTAGGTATTTATTTTATGGAATCTTCAGTGCTTTACAATTACATCATAGATCCCCGGGATGGTTTTAGCCCTTATAAAGGCCCAAGCAAACAAAACATGATCAAACTATTAAATTTTTTGTTATCATGGTGTTCAAGATCTGATTTAATTGAAACATTAGGATATACTTTTCATTAACTATTAGGAGACCAAACGAGGAACATAAAATATATTACACCTCAAGGCTCGAGTCACACTATGACTTTTTTTAGGGGGGGGGGGGCGGGGATTACTCCCTCCCCCCCCCCCAAAAAAAATTTTCAGTAAAATTTTTTTTTAAGAACATTCAATTTGGGGGGGGTAAATACCCCCCCCAAAAAATTTTTTTTAAAGAATATTTATTTTGGGGGGGGTAATTACCCCCCCCAAAATGGTTCGGGGGGGGTAAATACCCCCCCCAAAATCGTTGGGGGTGCCTACGGCACCCCCAAGGTAGGGGTAATTTTTTTTTGGGGGGTGTATTGTTCAAAAAATTTTGGGGGTGCCAAATGGCCCATTACCCCCCCCCTTGGACGCCTATGACTGGTACCCAAAGTTTTAAAAACACGTTATCTTAATCTTAAGGGATAAGACAATGGATGACAAATTGATGTACATCCCTAATAATGATAATCCAAATTACGGTTCCAGGACAAATGCAGGAGTCCCAAACGTCGGAGTGGACAAACGCAAGAGTGTTAAAATATTAATTTAATTAAGTATTTCTGTACATATTAGGTTAGGTTAAGATATGGATGTACAAATAAGCCCTGTAAGATGGTCTAAAATAGGTTAGGTTAGTTTAGGTGTCCACTCCGACGTTTGGGGCTCCTGCGTTTGTCCTAGTACCAAAATTAAAATTGGTTCAAAAGTTTACACACTACTAGTATTAATGAATCAACTAATATTCAATAAACGTTCCAATGTCCCCTCCCCCCTTGGCTATATTAAAAAAAGTAGATATTTAAATAAATATTAAAATGCAAAGTTTTATCCCATTCATTTATAAACTTATAAACTTTGGGTATTGAATTGTAAATGGTTAGTTCTAAGCTAGTAGTGTCCAGACTTTTCAGCCAATAACTTAAATGTACAAAGAATGTAAGTTGGTTTCATTTGGGATGTACGTCAATGTATCATCCATTGTTTTATCCCTTAAGATCCCTCACTAGCATTCCTTTGTTAAATATACCTACAACTTAAGATATCAGCTGCCCATATTCTTTGGACTCCTGGCTGTTTTTACAATAATCGCTGTTCTGTATGCTGTGCTCAAAGAATTTGACATCGGGAAGAGTGGCTTCAAAACTGCAAATATTCTAAACTTCATCACAAGAAAGCATAACTCTAACAAGAACGAAATTGAGCTAGATAAGAAAAATTCAGAATTTTGGATACACAGAAACTAAAGAAACTCATTTAAAGCATAATGTAAATCGTAATATTTTTAAATTGTAATTATACTTAACTTGTAATTTTGATTTGTACATATATATTTAATTAAATTTATATTGCTTTAATTTTTCTATATGTAATATAGCCTAAAACCTCTTTGACGGATATGGTTTAAAGTGGAGCTGCTTAAATGTCCAAGAAAGGTTAATAACTATTTTGAGGGAGGTTACCTCCTCCCTCCCAAATGAGATCACCCCTGGAAATTGTTCTTAAAAATTCTTTGATTTATCTAAATTAATAAAAATGGTGCTATAATAACATATTTAAATAGGGTAGCTACTTAAATGTATTACCTCCACAAATGAAAGACGTAAAAGGATTTGTATTCCTTGCTCGTTATAAACTGCGAACCAAAAAAATAGGCAAGTCTGAATTTTCAGAATATCAGCTTTATTATTCATTTAGGATGATTTTACTGTAAATATGAAATGTAGATGCATCTTTTGGTTACAAGTTTCCACTGTTAATTTTTTATTAATCAGCACCAATGAAGCACAAGATCTCAAAAACAGCATTTTGGGGTGAACCAAAAAGATATGCAAATATAAAAGAAAATTAATGGGAAAACTGTTTATTTTTGCACTTTTCTTCTCTTTTTTGGTGAGCCAACTGTTATCTAAGTACAAACCACCCTCCAAAGAGAAATCGCCGGAAAATTTAAAAAAAAATATCTAAATATATCTGCAAGGCGGAGCTATTATTATAGAAACAGCTGATCTTAACATAGATAAATATATTGAATTAGATATATAAAATATTGTGGCCTCTAGGGGCGTAGCCGCTAGTTCTGAATTTGTCCATTACTATGCCATCTTTGATTATAATTAACTATTTTTATTTTATTTCAGAAAATCTGGACCCACCGCTGAAATTTGAAGATATTGTCGACAGGAATATTTTTTTTTACATATTTCTCCAAATTTCAAGATGCGTAGCTACTCTGTAATTGTGAATTTCTATCTGTCTGTCCGTCAGGAACCTTTTATTGTAGACACATGTTAAAATTTTTGTTTAAAAAGTTCTTAGAGATGTGCATTTAGATAGTAACTTAATTGGTCTGTCGGCATGTAGGTAATGCTATCATCAACCATTAAATTTGATAACAGACAGGGTATTGTCTTATCCCGTATGATCCTTTTATTACCAGAAAAATAATCATTTGATTGCCCGACTCTCTTTCTGAAGTCCTAACTGTGTCTGCCTTATCTGAATTTGCAAATATGTACTTTTGACATTATAGAAAGAAATTTAATATTCAAAAAGAAAGTAATTTTTCTTATCAATTTTGAATTAAACTTTACATTATTGAAAATTAGAAAGTTTTAAAATCCAAATTACTTAAAAGAGGACCAATTATGAGCACTAGCAAATTGAAAGATTGAAAGAAACGGATTAATTATAATTTATTAAAGTAATGTTTTTTTAGTAGCGAAGCTACTCTGTAATTTAATTTGTATGCCCCTTAGTCAGTCCGTAACGCTATGGGAAAAATATTATTTTCTTGGCTGCAATTGAAAATAGACAGCTGAAAATATCATTAAAGATTCCTATGAATATACGCATCAAGTCTAAATATTATTTTGTCGGTCTGTTCGTCAGTCATGGTTCAAAAGACATAAGGGTTTTTGTAATTTTCTTTGAGTTTTTGCATATTTTTTTTAAAAATGAACATCTGCTCTATGACTAAATTTGTCCGTTTGTCCAAAAGTTTTTAGGTCTTCACTACTTCTGGATATTGCTATCTTTATTTCCATATTACATATAGTTAAACAAAACCCTAGTACCAAAAACTGATCCAAATCTAAATATGTACATTTTATATCCAAAAGAAAAAGTATTGAGTTATTACAAAACGTATCTCAAAATGCATAATCTACATTCTATTTAAATTAAAACATTTGGTTCAATCGCAATATAAGGAGCGACAAAATCTTTATAATTTCCTCAATCAAAGCTAAAATCTAAGAAATTCAACTATTTATTGCTGACTTTTAATACGAATGAAATGACAAAAAAAATGTAATATTGTACCAAAACTATGCACTTTCTAACGAATAATATGGTCTGAATATTACTATTGTGGTAATACGACACCCATACGGACAGGCCGAATACAGAGTTGCTTCGCTGTGACTTATGATAACAAACCCACCGCACTAATCCTATTATATCACTATCCATCTCATGACCGCTGTTAACCCCGCACCCGGCGGTCAAACTAAGCCTGCCTAAATGTGGGGAGGGGACTTGAACATGCAACTATCACGAGTCCATCATGCACTTATATAATCGGGAGGCACTGCCTCCCCTTTTACCACCGCTGCCCCCACAGCCTGTCTACCGTCGGGCGCTAAGCCCTAGCGCCCCACACCCCCTTCAAACCTAACTATTGTCATATTTTTGTTGTATATATATAGTAAACATAACTTGTAAATATTATTCAGTTTAAAATATATAATTCTGTATGATTGAATCCTGCTTGTTTGTTTGGTAGAATACTTAAAGGCTAGGGCCCGTTGAATCCGAACTCGTTACCCCGTGGGCCGAGTACGCTCGGCTTACCAGAACTTGGTGTCAGCGTGTTTCAATCGAGCCTTACAGAAACTAGCCTATTCTACCTCTGATTGGACCCTTTGGCAAGTAAGGGGACAATCAGCCGCCAACTGACCTGTGAGACGGCCTTTTTAGGTCGAATTTCCATCATTTTGAACGCAATATGTGGGCCTCTGGCCTACGGCAAGCAGATTTAGCCTGCTAAAAGCGCCAGTTAAGACGCTTTTTCCGTGTCGTGTAGGAGTAGCGCTAGGTGCGCAGCCACGGCAACCGGATAATTTAGCTCAGACGGCTACAAAACTGAGTCTAAATTGGCAAGTGTAGCTGGGACAAGCCCCAGGACACCCAGGCCAAACCTACGAGACAGACAGCGGTGTGCTGGTCTCCCTAAGAAGGCAATGTGTGGCTGCGAAGCTTCAGCACACAAGTAAGCCCTACCACTGCGACGGATAGCAGATTTTGAGCCACAGGCACGGCAGGACGGGACATTCCCTGCCGCTGCCTCCCAGGATTCGAACCCGAGGCGCTGTAGGACGGGCCATTCCCTGCCGCCATTTGTCGGGATTCGAACCAGCGGCGCTGTAGGACGGGTCATTCCCTACCGCCGTCACCTCTCTGAACCTTGCAGGACGGACATTCCCTGCTGCCAGTGCTTCCAGAATCACACCTAGAGCTCCTAGTGATAACAACACATCATTGTGTATAAAAAGTCAACCAAGTGATAAAAATAAATATAAAATTGTTGACCAAGTGATAATTAATAAGCTCTAGTGATTCGAAGCTACAGTCTAAGCCACCATGGTAAGCGATACCACCATAGCTGCGGTGCGGCCACCACCAAAGTTTCTGCCAACCCCAGCCGAACGAGAGGCCCCCTTGTCTCAAGGGCAGGACCTCCACTTCCCCTGCCATATCAGGGTGAGGTTTCCTACTCCTGACCCTGCCCAGCATGTACAGGTTGATGCCATGGTTGATTCTGGCAACCGTGTACCAGGGTCTGCTGTAATTTCTGAGCACCTCATGCACGCGATGGGCGTGCAACGCATGTTGATTCCGGACAACACCCAGATCCTGACTGCTAATGAGGAAGGCCAGCCCCTCCAGGTAATTGGAAAATTAAAAGAGTTATATATGGCAGTTTCACACACTCTTATACTCCATCTATACCACGTGACTGTGGTCCGAAATCTCTCCCACCCTCTGAACTTAGGAGGGTATTTTCTCAAGGAGTTCGGAACTAGGCTCTGTTTCGACATGCAACCACCTTGCTTGTGGGCGCGTGGGGAGTTTATCCCACTCCGTGGCGTCCCCATCGACCGGGAGACAGCCGAGAGAGAGCTAAGCTATGAGGGGCCTCTGCCAGGCCCCCTGCCTGAGCAGCCGCGTGTGGTTGAGCAAGGCACACACTGGGTGGACGCTGAGCTCAACGCACACAAGGGCGCTAACCTGCTAGCCATGGGGTTGCCCCCAGTGCCCAAGGTGCCAAGGGAGAGCCTGCCAACAACGTTTCCTGAGATTGCCAGCCCTCCAGAACCAATCTTCTCCTCCGACATTTTTATCAACGGCCAGCCGTGTCCACCTGGCCCCCTCTACCTGGGACCTCCAGCCAGTCCACCAGCCAAGCCCGAGTCCAGACCCGTCAAGTCGCGGTCTGATGTACCCGGAGCCACACTCAACTCTCAGGCCCCAGCCTCTCCCGGCGCCGTGCCCGTCAAGTCGCGGCCGGACGCCCACGGAGCCAAAGCTGGACCCAGCATTTTGGCCTCTCCCAGCGCCGAGCCCGTCAAATCGTGGCCGGACGCCCCCGGAGCCAAGCCTGGCTCCGACCCGTCAGCCTCTCCAGAAGCCGAGCCCGTCAAGTCGCGGCCGGTGGGTCCCGGAGCCAAGGCTGACCCCTCACCAGCCACGTATAGGCTGAGCGCTGTCACTCCAACTGACGGTCAACCACCCCAGCTCCGCACAGCCAAGCGGGTGGTCCTGCCTGGCCGCGGGGTTATGGCAGTCCCTGTCGAGCTAGTAGGCCATCGCACCAAGGATGCCATTCAACTAGCTGCCCCAGAACAGAGGTTTGGGGAGGACCTTGTTATCCCAGAGGGCCTGTATGCCCACAGGCCTGGCTCTGCCACTGTGTTTAGAGTACTGGTGGTCAATGAGGGGGAGGTGCCCCTCTTGCTGGATGCTGGCCTCCCAGTGGCAGGGGAGCTGGTCAAACCTGACATTCTGGAGGTCTCTGATACGCCTCCCCCGCGTCTCCATTCGGTCCAAGAACCTGCTGAGCCTATAGACATGCAAGAGTTGTGGGAGGCCTTGGAGATTGAAGACAATGAGTTCCTACGCAAGGACCCCTTGCTCAAGAAGGAGGTCTGGACTACGTTGTCAGAGTACAGGGACGTCTTCTCCAATTCTACCCCCGGCTGCACAGATGTGGTTGAATTGCAGCTGCGCCTCAAGCCAGGGACCCAGCCGATCCGCCAGAGATTTAGGGATCTGAACCCGCGGCAAGAGGCTGAACTGGAGAAACAACTGGACACTTGGCTGCAGGAAGGAGTCATAGAGCCGTCGGACTCCGCCTGGAGCAGCCCCCTGGTGCCCATCAAGAAGAAGGACGGGAGCACCCGCTGGGCCGTCGACTACAGGGCCCTCAACAAGTGTCTGGAGCTGGACAGCTACCCCCTGCCTAGGATCCAGCAATTGGTGGAACGAGCTGGCGGGCACCGTGTCTACAGTGCTCTAGACGCGGTGGCCGCATACTACACCATCCGTGTGTCTGAGGATAGCCGGCCCTGCACCGCCTTCACCACCCCCAGGGGCTTGTATCAATGGAAAAGGATGCCCTTTGGCCTGGCTACGGCACCGTCTGTCTATTCCAGGTTTATTGCAGGGGTCCTAAACCCACTAGGCACAGCTAACCTCCAGTCATACCTTGACGACGTCCTGACCTTCCACCAGGATACCTGGGCCCACCTGGCCAGGCTCCGAGAGGTCCTGGAAGCCCACCGCAGGGGAGGGATCCGCCTCAAGCCAGCCAAGACCAAGTTGTTCCGGTCCAAGGTGGATTATCTGGGTCACACCCTCAGCCGAGAGGGGATAGCCATGCAAGAGGACTATATTGACCGCATCTTGGACTGGCCAGCCCCTAGCACCCCCAAGGATTTGCTGGCGTTGCTGGGCTTTTTTGGATACTACCGCCTGTTCATCCCAGAGTATGCAGACCTCACCTACGAGATGAATCGGCAGAAGACGGCCAAGGCCCTAACCTGGACGCCTGAGATGGAAGCCCAGCTGCTGCAACTCAAGGACAAGTTCCGACAGGCCCCCATCCGAGCGCCGCCCAGGTTTGATTTACCAGCAGTGTTCCAGCTCACCACAGACTTCAGCAGCCGCGCCATCTCTGCCATCCTGAGTCAGTGCCAGGAGGGCAAGGAGAGGCTGATTGCCGCCGTGGGGCGCAAGACAACCGACCCTGAGACGCGCTACCCGTCCTGGAAGGGAGAGATGGCCGCCATTATCTATGGGATCCGAAAATTCCACGGCATCTTGTCCTACCGCAGCTTCCAGATCAACACTGATTCCTCTGCCCTGCTACAGATGAAATCACTGAACACATCCACAGGGATGGTGGCCCGCTGGCAGGAGGAGCTAGCGGCCTTAGACTTTACCGTCTGCCACAGGCCTGGCACCCAGAATACCAACGCCGACGCCCTCAGCCGTCGGGAAGATGCCAACATGCCAACGGCTAGCGCCGAAGAATTAGCAGAGCAGGCTGAGTATATCCACAACCTGGCCCAGCTAGGGGAGCCCGCAGCTAGCCGGCCTCCTGCCGCCCGACTGGATTCAGCTAGAGTATTGGAAGCCCAGACACAGGACCCCCTCCTGCTCCGTGTCCGCCAATGGGTGGCTGATGGCAAGGCCCCAACCAAGGCTGAGCTGCGAGGCAAGGACCGAGACGAGCAGCAGTACGCCAGCCGCTTCTCAGCCCTGGGGCTCGACGAGCATGGCTGCCTCACCACCACTGACCAGACTCTGACAGGAGAGAGGACAAGATACCTGCTGCCTTCGGCCCTCCAGCAGGATGCGTTCTTTCTAGCCCATGGGACCCCCATGGCTGGGCACTTTGGGATGGACGCAACCATCGCCCGCGTTGCCATGCACTTCTGGTGGCCCAACCTGGCCCGTGACGTCCGCCTGATGGTACAAACCTGCCCTGAGTGTGTCCAGAAAGTTACCAAGGAGAGGCTGAAGCAGGGGATCCACGTGCCCTCCCGCCAGGGGTATCCACAGCAAGTCCTATTCATCGACCTGGTGGGGCCACTGCCAGAGACCCCAGCTGGGAACCGCTACATCCTCACCTGCCAAGATGGATTCAGCCGGTTTGTCAGCCTCTACGCCATCCCCAACAAGCGCACCCTCACGGTGGCTGAAGCCCTGTTGCACCGCCACCTGGCCACGTTCGGATGCCCCCTGAAGATCCATTCCGACAATGGAATGGAATTTACCGGCCAGGTATTCCAGGAACTGGCCTCCCGGCTAGAGATTGGCCTGACACATCCACCACCCTACAATCCGCAGTCCAACCGAGTGGAGAGGTTTCATAGGACGCTCAACACAGGCATGCGCCTGTTCCTAGACAGAGACGATAACAACTGGGAGCCCCACCTGCCTGCCATCGCCTTTGCCTACAACACCAAGGCCTGTAGATCCACTGGTGTGACCCCGTTCCTGGCCTTCTTTGGGAGAGAGGCCAAACTTCCGGTGGACATGGTGCTACGGCTGCCAGAGACCGAATATGCTTCAGTTCCAGCCAACGTCCAAGCTCTGTTGCAGCGCTACTATGCAGTTTATGATGCCATCCAGCAGAAGGAGGAGGGAGCCATCAGGAGGAGCGCGGCAGCTTACGAAGGCACGGCCAAGTATGAGGTTGGAGACTTGGTCTGGTACCTGGCCCCTCGCCTGGTGCCAGGAAAGGCAGCCAAGATTACCAAGAGATGGACTGGCCCCTGGAAAGTAGTGAGGAAAGCTACAGAAGTCCATTATGTCATCAAACCTGCCTCTCCAGTAGCCAGGATCTCAGAAGTTACCGCGCATGTAGGCCGACTGCGCAAATACACTGGAGATGTGACTGCCCACCAGATCCCAGAAGACATCCAAGTTGACGTGGACGGCGACGAGGATGCCACCGAGCTGCCAGTTGGAGCGGCGGCGCCCGCAGCTAGCAACCCAGGAGAGTTCCCAGTGCACCAGCCAGCCGCAGCCGCCCCACAGCCTAGCGGCCAAGATCGTGACCCAGTGGAGGAAAACCTGCAGGAGCAACCCAACGAACCACCGCCGCCGCCGCCCGCTCCAGAGCCACTCAGAGATGCCATCTGGAACCCTGACGCAGACATGGAGAACCTGCCAGCCAGCAGCGGACCTGTAGGAGAAGAGCCAGCCACTGCGATGGAAGAAGCCGCCCCAGAAGAAGAAGAAGAAGCCATGTGCCCCCTGCTGATGACAGCCATCCCCATCCGGGTAGGAGCTAGGAGGCCAAGCAACCTGAATCAAGCAGGCGCCCCCATGGAATTCTATGCGCCCTTTGCCATCACCATTCCACCCTCAGGAACCACCAGAATCTGCCTAGGCCTCCGTGTCCAGTTACCAGCCGAGACAGAACTGATCCTGCAGACGAGGCAAAATTTCCAGCGGCGAGGCCTGGCCGTGGCCAACCCACGCCTAGAAGCCAACCAGGAGCTGACAATGCTGATCACCAACCACAGTCAGACCGAGCAACGAGTGTCCCGAGGAGCCTGTGTAGCCCGAGCTGTCCTCCATCGAGCTGTGCCCCAGGAACTGCCTGTCCGGCGCAGGAGCCGGCTGTCGTATCCCCAGGTTCAAGGCCTGGTGGCTCAGGAGCCACGCAACCCTTGAAGGGGAGGTTGTGGTAATACGACACCCATACGGACAGGCCGAATACAGAGTTGCTTCGCTGTGACTTATGATAACAAACCCACCGCACTAATCCTATTATATCACTATCCATCTCATGACCGCTGTTAACCCCGCACCCGGCGGTCAAACTAAGCCTGCCTAAATGTGGGGAGGGGACTTGAACATGCAACTATCACGAGTCCATCATGCACTTATATAATCGGGAGGCACTGCCTCCCCTTTTACCACCGCTGCCCCCACAGCCTGTCTACCGTCGGGCGCTAAGCCCTAGCGCCCCACACCCCCTTCAAACCTAACTATTGTCATATTTTTGTTGTATATATATAGTAAACATAACTTGTAAATATTATTCAGTTTAAAATATATAATTCTGTATGATTGAATCCTGCTTGTTTGTTTGGTAGAATACTTAAAGGCTAGGGCCCGTTGAATCCGAACTCGTTACCCCGTGGGCCGAGTACGCTCGGCTTACCAGACTATAATTTAACCCTATTGGTCCAACAAAGGAATTGAGGCTCTAGACTTTCTATATTTCGAATGAATACGAGAAACGACTTACATATACAACAACAAACTTTAATGTAGCTTCGCTTGTAAAAAACGTCCAACTTTCATAAAAAATGAACTATCTGTACTATTCAGCCAAAAAAACCTGTCTGCCTGTCACATGACTTTTTATAATTCGCCGTAATTTGGATGCTCCGAATTTCGGAAGGAATTTTGGTAATTTCCTTATTCATAGAAAATTGGCGACCTTCAAAGGTTGAGTTCCAGGATATGTACAGCAGACTTTTTTATTTACTTTTCGTATATAGGAATCGGAAATGATTTGGCGATCTCCCTTAAAGTGCCTGGTTGAGCACAGAAATCTTCTCTTTCTCATTTAAAAAAAAAATGAATAAACGTCAACAAAAGGGGTAATTTAGTCCATCATCATTAAATATTAATTTATAATTCATTGTCTTATCCCTTTAGATCCCTGAATATTTCGTTTGAATGATTTACATATTTGAAACAGACTTGCGAACTTTTCTGGAAATTATTATGTGCAATAACGATGGATCATTATTATAACAGGATTGCTGAAGCAAGGTTTGGAAAAGATAGGACAATTCTATCTAACTAAATTTTGAGTTCTAAATGTAAAATTCTTTGCATTTACAAATGTCAGTGCTTTCACACAAAGTGCTACTTAAGCATTAGTAACCCCCCTCTCTAATATTTGATATGTATTTGAAATAAATTGAGGGGGTCAGTTTTATAACAATAAAAAAAACGAAAAAATACCCCCCCCTCCTTTAATTCAAAATTATTATATACAAAGAACGATGGGAGGAAGGGGGGTTATCAATGCTCCTCTTTGGGTACTTTATGTGAAAGTCCCCAAACATATTCCTACAAATATGCAGGGAGGGAGGGGATATTAGACTCTTTATTAGACTAGTCCCCAAAGTCTTACAATAACGTTTTCTTATTCGTTGGCTTCACAACTTTTGGGACTTTCATTGAATATTGATTGGTTATTTCATTAAGATGAGTGTCCAAACGTTTCAACCACTAATTTTAAAGAAGGGGCAATTTTGTGTATATAAAAGGGTTGGGAGGAGGGGGGGGGGTATGTCAGTAGGGTATTTTGTGTGAAAGTACCCAAATATGGAGAAATATGTAAAACTGTGATGTGATGTGACAGGAAAACGTATGACAAAATGAGGCCACCCAAACCTGGAGGTAAGGTTGTTGTTTTATCAGCCAGGGAGGGGACATTGAACTGGAAATTACACTGGTACCCAAAGTTTTATAACCACGTTATCTTAACTTTTAGATAAAAAACTTAGGGTACTTTTAATTGAATTATGATTTGTTGGTTTCTATCTAGCAGTGTCCATACTTTTAAACCAATAATTTAGAGTGGAATAATTTTGTGGATTGTGGACGCATCATCCTTTGACTTTTCCCTGATTTTTATTTATGGACTAATCCATAGCATGAGTATGTATGTACGTCTGTAAATTAGTGAAAAGCTTAGGTTGCTTGCTGCACCTTTGGCCGCAAGGTAATGTCTAAACCCTCTGGCCAGAATGTTTATTCAACAGGAGGGGTAATTTGGTTTATCATAATTGGGAATGTATATTAATTTTTGTCTTATCCTCATTATTGGTGATGTATATCAATTTGTCGTCCATTGTCTTATATTAATTAAAATTAAATTTTTTGCAAATAATCTTACGACAGAAAAATGATTTTTAAAATAAATTTAAATTATTAGAAAATCCTATACAAATCTATAATACAAAGTAGAACGATGTCTGTCCGTCTGTCCGTCTGTCTGTCCGTCTGAAGCTTAAGATCTCAGTAACCGCTGAACCGATTGGGCTCTACTTTTCAGGGATTATACCTACTGGTCCTGTGATGGTTTTAAGCTATTTTCTAAGGGGGTGGGACACCCCTAACCCCCCCAAAACAAAATAATTCCCCCCCCCCAATTTTTTTTTATTGCAGAAGATTTCCTTGGTCCTTTTTTTTGCAGGAGATTTCCTTGGTCCTTTTACTATTTTAACCTTAATTTTTTTTATCACTTCTTGGGGCAAAGCCCTTAGAGGCTAGGGGCGAAGCCGCTAGTATTATATAAAGTAGTAAGCGTTTTTTGTCTGTCCCGAAGGATCTCGCTAAACGCTGAACCGATATTGTTCTCCTTTACAGTGAAGCTTCTTATAGGTCCTGGGAAGGTTTTAAACTATTTTTGGGGAGGGTGTCTTTACCCCCTCTTCCCCCCCCCCCCAAAAAAAATAATATTTTAAAACTCAAATTTAAAATGGGATGAGGTCAACTTTTCCCCTTCTACCTTAAGTATCCCTAGAGGCTTCTAGGGGCGTAGCCGCTAGTATTTATATATAGTCAGAAGTCAACCTCATATAAAGTAGTAAGTTTTTTTTTCTCGTAAAGCTTATGATTTCAATAACTGCTGAACCGATTAGGTTCTCTTTCTTTAGATAAACTTTCATATAGACCTTATAATGATTAGAGCTATTTTAATTTTAGATTTAAGTCTTGGAATGGTTTTAGATTTTTTTTCTAGTCCCTCTCTGGCCCTTTATCACGGTCTTAATATTTAGTAGCTTTCCTTTTAAACAAGGATGACAATATCCATAAAAGCGAAGCACTGAAACGGTAGGAAAAACGGACATTAACACTTGTAAAGACGGACGGACGTACGGACTGGTCGACCCTAATTATAGAAAAGCTTCGCTTTTGAAAAAATATAGAGAGAGGAGACACAGTTTTCGTTTCCTTTAAATATCCTAAAACTCGTTCAAAATAAAAACAACTATATCCAAAATATTTATAATCAACAGTTTACCTGTTTTTGAGATCGTATTAGACAGAAATAAACACATTAGCAATTTAGTTGGGAACGTTGGAGTTATCATAATAAGGATAAAGTTTTTTTTCTTTATAAACCAATAAAAAAGTAGTTTCACTTTAACCGATAGTGGACCACAAACAAACCAACCAAAATACATTCTTTATGCTTAATTTCGTTCAGGTTAGGTTTTGTAAGGGTTAGGATAGCCCTAGAGGTCTAATGCACAGAAGATTAAGGGTTTTTCGCAGGGGCAATAAATATTTTTTTTTTTTTTAAGTTGAAAATAAAGATTTTTAGCCCTTCTTATTTTGAAATCAATTGGTTACTGGGTAGACCCAAAGGGGTTAAGTATTTGAACAAAAAACTCTCCTCCCTCCTTATTTTCAATTTATTTTGAAAAAAAAATAAGGTGGGGAGGCTTTTTGGGCTTAAAAGGCACTTTCGGGGAAAATCATCCAATATATTTAATAAAACTTTATTAATTAGAAAACAATAAATGGAAATTTTTCTGTTTTCTTATATAATTTAACTACTATATAATTATGGTTTGAACACCCGTCTAACGGTTATGTATAATTAGTAATTTAATGATAATGGTTGTCATTAAAAACAAGGATGACATCATCCATAAGTAGTGAGTACAAAAATCATGTATGGGTAAACTGACAAAGTGTGTCTATAAGAACCTGGAAATTTTGTATAGGATTTTAGATTCATTTTTTTGACTAAAACCGTTTGAAAATAATTTTTAATCATTCTATGCAGTACTTATAAATCTGCTAAAGTAATAGGATGTACGTATGTGTGTTTTTATATAAGAAATTATCCGTATCTTTGCCTTTTTTATTCGGATTTAAATTTTTTCAGCTGGAAAATAACAGAATAGTTAATTGTCGCATTCCATTACAGACATCTTTATTCATATTGGGATTGATTCCAGTTTTGTTTGCCCCGAGGGGTTGTCAAAGTCCGTGTCCACCAAAACTGGTATATATTTTACGATTATGAAGCCACACTGGAAAATAATTGCTCGAAAGAAAGTTTTTTTTATTTTCAAAAGGCATCAGTTTTAAAAAGAACTAATATTGTTTTCTCGTATTCATTTGAATCCGGTGGATAGGAACCGGTTCTCATGAATACGAAAAAACTATGTCTAGCATCGTATTATATCCAGTTTTCTACGAATATAGAAATGTACAATCATAAGATTAAAACTAGTTTTTTTAGCCGGTGCCTTCGGCACCACGGGGCTAAAAAAACTAGTTTTAATCTTATAATTGTACATTCTATATCCGCGGAAAGCCGTTTATAATACGATACGAGAAATAACTATTATTAAATTTTGTGTGCTTCTTTATGAACATACTTTTCCTTGCTACAACTTTTATAACATTTGTAAAGATATATTTTTTGCTCTCTAGGTATAATTAAAATTTTCTATTTCATTACAAAACCCTCTTTCAGCAAATCCTATTTTCAATCCAATTTCGCAACAATTTATTTCCATTATTTTTTTTGATGGGAAAAATATATAAAAAATTATTATTGTGTTGAACTGACCAATCTCTTTTTATGGATGCGTAGATTTTCTATAAGTGGTATATCCCCACTTAAAGATGTAGCAAAATCTATACCAATTTTGCACCACTTTTGATTCCTGTGACGTAATAAAAATGAGGGATTCTCCATCTCTTTTTTAGGGGTTTTCTTTCCCACTTCCCCTTTCATCTCTCTCATTATATGACGTCACAGGAATCAAAAGTGGTACAGATTGGGCTTCGTCTCAATTTTAGAAAAAAAGTTACATAGTTAACGTAGATGTCTTAAAAGTGTATTTCAGCTTTTTTTTATACAATGAAATAGGATACGTGGATATTGCGAGAGATTCTCGCAAAGCTTGATTAAATGTTCTTCCCAACTGGCTAATATAACGATAACCCCTACCCCTCCCTCTTTATTGCTTTACCCCATCCCCTCCCCTGACTGACCATGGAGGAACGAATTGACCAATGCTACGTTAGTTTGTTTATTTATTACTTTAGATACGGTTAGGTTAGGTTATTTGGAGTAATGAGGAGCCCCGAAGGTAAAAAATACTAACATCTCCCCCCCCCTTACTTTCAATTTATTATCCTAGAGACCTGATCAAACCAAAAATGATTCCCTTTTTTATGCTTTTTATAATTTCTTTGCTCGTTAGAATATTTTTATTCCTGTTTTATTTTTCTACTCTTTTGTTATATTATCTATATGATAAAGAAGCGGTTTATTGCTATCAAGTAATAAAGGGAGTAATAATCCTTATATAAAAGTAACAGGATGTGTTTCTGTAGCTTAAGATATCGATAACAGCTGGACTACATGGTTGCTATCAAGTGATAAAGGGAGTCATAATAAGACATAAAGTTTAAAGCGATGCAATTTTTTATTGGTTTAAAATATCTTTACATACAAGTAACAGGATGTCTGTGAGTCTCTATAACTGCGTTGACCGATATGGTTCTCCTTTACAGTGTAGCTTCTAATTGGTCCTGGAAAGGTTTATAAGTATTTTGATAGAGGGTGCTTATACCCTCCCATGAGTTATTGCCTATAAAAATAATCCCCCCCTCCACAAAAAAATTATTTCTTACTTTTTGATATTGCTTATAAACAGACTTCGCTTTACAAATTCACCTGTTTGTTGGCATTGGCAAAGACATTCCGCATATCTTATTATTATTTCACTAATCTTTAATATCAGAAATATGTGAACATTCTGACAGGTATTGTCATCTAATCCTTGTCATGCCTGAAGATGGATGGTAAAAGTCGGGGAGGGAGGGGACATTGGACTGTAAATTACACTGGTTTCTATTAGTTAGTTCAAAAACATTGGGTTATTGAATTTTGTTTGGTTAGTAGTTATAAACTAGAAGTGTCTATACTATTCAACCATTGACTTTAATCTTCAAAAGAGATAAGTTATCATCATTGGGGAAGTTGTATATCAATTTATCGTCCATTGTCTTATCCCTTTATATCCCTGGGAAAATCAAATCTTGCACTCGAATAGAGAAATCATTTTCCCGTCCAAAAGATTTAATGCTCATGCAATACAGACAATTATTATATAAAAGTAACAAGAAGTAAGTCTATGTGTTTGTGTGCTGAACCGATATGGTTCTCCTTTACAGTGAAGATTCTCATAGGTAGATGGAAGGTTTGTAACTACTTTGTTGCAAGATGGATTTTTTTTCACCATTTTTAAAAGCGAAGCTTTTCTATAATTAGGGTCGGTCCGTCCGTCCGTCCGTACGTCCGTCCGTACGTCCGTCCGTACGTCCGTCCGTCCGAGATAGATAGCTTTTATCCGTTAATTTAGGCATGTTAGAATTGTCCTATCGATTTCAAACTTTGCATGATGATTTCTGTAGTAGTTGGGTACGATTTAGAAAGCGTAGCAACTCTATAATCATTACCAGAATGTCCGTATGTCCATTTTAAACATGTTGATTTTTCTACTTTTTTAACAACAAATTTTCAAGTGTTTTAATTATCCGTTTGATCTGATTTTTGGTATATTGATTCCTGGGACAACAAAGAACAATATTATAAGCGAAGCAACTCTATAATCAAGTTCAAAAATGTAAGTATGTCCATAAATATTATCCTGTTTTTAAGCAGTTTTTCAACAAATTTACCTACAATTTTGATTCGACATTTATACATTTATGTTCTGATTTTTCAGTTCAGATACTATACAAGTGTTAATGTCCGTTTGTCCTACCGTTTCAGTGCTTCGCTTTTATGGATGTTGTCATCCTTGTTTCTTCTAAAATTGACAGTGGAAAAAATTGCTTTCCTTTTTTCTTTTCAATAATCATCAAAAAGGAGTACAAGAGATGCTTAACGCCCCACCCCCTTTAAAAAAATTAAATTGAAGTCTTTAGTTGGTTTGTATGACAACCTAAAAAAATAAGTCGTATTTGTAAAAAAATGTTCGTTTTGTTGGACTATTCACTAAGATTGAGAAATGTGAAAAGTGAAACAATTTTTTGGTTGTTTTACGGGATCACCGACCCTAAGATTGAGAAATGTGAAAATTGGTGACACATTTTTGGTTGCTTCATGGGACCACCAACCACTAAGATTGAGAAATGTAAAATTGGTGAAACATTTTTTGTCGTTTTGTAAAACCACCACCCACTAAGATTGAGAAATGTGAAAATTGGTGACACATTTTTTGCTTGTTTTGTGGGACGCCCGCTAAGGTTATGAAATATGAAAATTGGTTACACATTTTATTAGTCGTTTTGTAAGACCACCACCCACTAAGATTGAGAAATGTGAAAATTGGTGACACATTTTATTGGTTGCTTTGTAAGACTCCCACCCACTAAGATTGAGAAATGTGAAAATTGGTGACACATTTTTTGACTCGGCACATTTTCATATCAGCCGCCTTCACTCTATTACACAGTTGGTCATTTCATAACAATTTTTAGATGCGTAGCATCTCTATAAGTATACACTTTCCTAACTGACTGATGATAATAGTAAATGCTATTAGAGTCAGGGATCTAAAGGGATAAGACATTGGCCGATAAATTAATGTACATCACCAACGATGATACACAAAATTACACATTCTGTAGATTAATCACTCAACTTTATGAAACAACCAATCAAAATTCACTAAAGTCCCCAAAGTCCCCAAAGTTGATAAGTTGTCTGGGGATGGATATACCACCCTGACAATACTCAATAATCTACATACTCGAAAGTCAAACAAGTATTTTTTGATTTTTTAATTGATGCACGAGCGCGCAAATTCTCGCACTCCCTTAAGTTTAAGGCGGTTGTGACTTTTATCTAGATAACTCCCTTTGTCGTAAATTTTGAAAGATTACCTAATCAATTACCTCATACAGGCGGGGATGCTGTCCATGACACTCAAATGCCATGGTCCAACAGCACAACCCAGAAAAACCTTTTCTATCGAAACTCCCGGGATATTAGGTTAAGTAATATCCATCAGACAACCAACTCTTTGATTGCACGACCTTTGTCTTAGAAGTCCTAACTGTGCATTGTAATGAGTTGCACCTGACATAGTAGTAGTAGGAACATTTTTAGCGTCTTTAGTTATGACGTGGTGTTAAACAGAGATTCGAACCTATCACCTTCCCGACTACGAGCGGATGCGCTACGTGTTGAGCCACGGTCGCTGGTTGAAATACCTCTGGTTTAGCATTACCTGTTATTATTAAACCTTTTAAAGGAAACCACTTGTAAGAAATAACAACTTTATTTCCTTCTGAGAATTACTTTACCCAGCTTTTACAATTTAATTTAAGCAGGGATTTTGAGGGATAAGACACTGGAGGATAATTTTATATGCATACCCAAAGTTTGGACAACACCAGTTAGGAACTAATCTAAATAGTACCTAACTGTTAAAGGAATTACCATGTAAAGTTTGGAATCGATAGTACAATTCTAACATGCCTACATTAACGATAGGAGTTACGGACGTTTGGACCGACCATAATTATAGAAAAGATTCGCTTTTACAAAGGTAATAATGTTCTATGTAAATTTTACCTTAAATTTAATGAAAATACTGCATCATCTCTCATCTACTTTAAAATTCCTGTAATAATAATTTGATTCAATGATGTAAAGAGAAAAGTTAAGCATAAAACTTATAAACTAATTTTTCTATATTCTATTACCAAATATTAATAAGTTTTTTTAGAGGCTACAATTACAAAAAAAGTGTTGATCAGCTATTTCTTTAGATTGTTATAATTTGACAATCATACTATGATGAAAAAAAGTTTGTAGCCCTTTAGGGGGGAGGGTGGGGGGAGGGTTGAGCTCTAAGCCTGCAGGGACCTATTCTTATAGATTTGTTTTTGAAAGATAATTTGGGAAATGCAAAAATGAACATTACATTACTAATCCTAGAAGTAAAGACGTAGCTAAAGATCTAGAAAATTGTTGGTCTATATGGGTTTTACTTTTCAGAGAAGCATGAGGTGGTTTTAATCTATTTTCTGTTCTCTCTCCGAGAGGCTGGGGGTGAAACAGCTAGTATTAAGTTAGGGAACATTCTTAATGAAATTATTTTCTATTTAATTAGAACTTGTACACATTTTATATGAACTATAAAGTTACGGGTGCTGCTACTTCTACCAATAGCAAAAATAAAGTTACTGTGTTTTTGATAAAAAGAGGGTGTTTTTTGTCAATTTCGTTTTTTGCTGTAATTTTGGCAATATTTTTTGTCTACTGTCAAAACTACACCTTTACCGCTGTCATAAACACAGTTTCATTGTCATTTTAACACCCATGAAATTCAATGAGGCTGTCAAATTCAAAATGACAGCAAAACTGTAAAAACTGCAGGCTTGTATTTGACAATAAACCAGAGTTTATGACAGTCGGTTGACCGTATGTTTGCTAGTCGTATATCCGCCATGTACCCTAAAGTTAAAGGAGTATTTATGTAGCTGAAAGTTACCTACCACAAATTAAAACAATTATCAGGGATCGTAAGGGATAAGACAATGAATCCCCAATGATGATAATCTAAATATGTAAATTATTGGTTTAAAAGTATTGACATTATTAGTTTGAAACCAACCTCTTAAAATTCAGTTAAAGTACCCAAAGTATTTGAGCTTACTAAAAAGATAATGTTGTTATTAAACTTTGGTTACCAGTGTAATTCACAGTATAAAGTCCCCTACCTCCCTGCAAATTAGCAATAGTAAATTAGAAGGTGTTCATTCAATACTTCATAACATCACATGTACAATTGGTGGTTCTCGTTCCATCCCTGCCTATTTTGAAATAAATATAAAATAAGAGGGGAATTAGCATTTCGTATGTTAGTTTTTTACCTTAGGCTATGTTAGGTTATATTGGATTATGGATAGCCAAACAAGGTTAAGTCCCGCAGGTAAAGGCAAAGGCAAGAAAAGAAAAAAAACTACACACCCTTATTTTCAATTTATTTTAAAAATAAAGTTTTCTGTGCTCGCCAGGTATTTTGAGGGAAAGCATCAATCCTCTATGCTTTTACAATATCAAAGGATTAAGAAAGGGTGCTTAAAGATTAAAGTGATGATTATTTGCCCCTCAAGTGCACCTAGAGGCCTCTAGGGGCGTAGCCGCTAGTCATTGATATAGCTGCTGATTTACTATTATACTTAAAGATTGTTTTTAATTATTTTTTTATTTCAGGAAAAGCGACGAAGGTTGGATTCCACATCACTGTTATGAGCTTAGGAATGATCACAAGTGTCAAACTTTTTAGCGTTGTAATTCTGCCTTTAGTAGCTTGATGTATATTGGTGGAACAACGGTGACAACACCCATAAAAGCGAAGCTCTGAAACAGTATGACAAAGAAACATACATACATTTGTATTGCTTCGCAAAGTACATTGTTTTTAAATGGACAAACGGAATTCTTGTAACGCTTATAGAGTTGCTACGCTTTCTAGCTACTGATCAAATCACCATATTGAGTTTGAAATCGATAGGAAAATTTTAACATTCATAAATTTATGATAAGAGCTATCTGTTACGGACCGACCATAATTCTAAAAATCACTCTTAAAAGGGATATAAAATTCCATATAATCTAAAGGTAAAGGTTTCAGCACATATATGGATACAAGAACGTTCAAGCTTTTTTTTGTTAAATTAGGAGGTAGGGGTATTAATATGTACTTCTAAATAATTATTGGGGGTGGGAAATCAACCCTTTTCAGCTACCCTTGGACGCCCTTGTATGGATAGATAGATAGTGTATAATATTCGCAAATATAACATGAACAAAACCTTTTTACCAAAAAATACGGGGTGTAAAGTCAGGTGATAATTTTGTTTATTGCAGATGGATATGTAAATAGATTTTTTTCGTCCATTGTGTTATCCCTGTGTATCTAATGTGCATAAAGCACTGAGCTATTGGAATAACTCTCTCTATCTGAAATTGTTTAACTTTCAAAACTTAATTCACTTTGGTATTCCCACAAATTAATAGGAAAGCCGCTAATTTGCAACGGTTATAATTTTAAAATCCACGAAAAAACGTAGTGTTCATACAAGGATAAGACATAGGAGGATTTACAATATACATACCCAATGATGATACACAAAATTACTCCTCTGTAGATTACAATTAGTGGTTGAAGCGTTTTGACCCCAACTTAATGAACCAACCAATCAAAATTCAATAAAAGCACCCAACGAAAACGAAAAGAAAACACTGGCGTGCACAGTAATTCACGAGGTGGGGGGGGGGGGGGCGTTGAAATCATTAGGGAGTGAAAAAAAGATGGGCAGTCCAATCTAATTTTAAAATTTAATGGGGCGTTGAAACGCCTTTAATTCCCCTCATGGCCCGCCACTGATATTAAATAAAATCGAATATAGAATTTGCTGTTTTTGAATTAACAAATTGCATAAACAACGTTTACTTTAGAATTAAGTTTATGTTGATAATCTATTCCAAATTTAGCCTATTTATACTAGAAATATTTTATAAATATATACAAATATTTATATGATAAAGGAGAATATTATCGGTCCAGTGGTAAGTTAAAGGGATCTAAAGTGATAACAAAATGACCGATACACTGATATATATCCTTAATGATGATACACAAAGTTACCCCTTCTGTATATTTCAATTATTGGTTGCGATACTCAACTTAATGAACCAACCAATAATGAAATTTCCCCTTGTTGTTAAGTCAACGAATAATAAAAAGGTATTATAAAACTTTGGGGACTATTGTGATAAAGCTTGATAAAATTGGAAACTTTTTAAAACTCTTTTTCGTAAAACATTATGGCATTAAATTTACGACAAGAGCTATTTAGTCACGAACGTATGGACCGACACTAATTATAAAGAAGCTTCGCTTTCTAAAAAGTACTGACATTTGATGACTACAGATATATAAAAAGTAAAGTGCTCTAGAATAATGACGTCTTAAAAAATAGAGATTTTTTTTATGAATATTTCTTACATATCTTTTCATTTCCTTTTATAAAACGTAACAAGATTAAAACGTCTGTTTGTACGGAAGGATCTCGCTAACAGCTTAACCGATATAGTTTTTCTTTACATTGTTGCTTTTAAAAGGTCCTGGGAAGGTTGTACCCAAAAACTAAAATTAGAATTATAAAACTAGCGGTCTCTTGGGGCGTTTCTATTTTATTTCATTATGTAAAAATTTATCTTATTGCATAAAGTAGTAAGGTTTTTATATTTTTGTCTGTAAAGAACTCGTTAATCAAACATTTCTCTATTTCAAACAAGCTTTATATTAATCTAAGGAGGGTTTTTAACTATTTTTATTACCCTAGAGCTTAGCGGCTCAGTCGATAAAATCCATAAAAATATGAAATTCTTCCAAAAAAGGATAACAAAAAAATAGGTCTTAATTATCATCCAAAAAATCACGTTTCTTACAGACAGACATACTCAAATTAATTATGATATTGTAGCTAATACATATTGATCGTATTATAGACAGCTTTCCGCCGATAGTAAAATTAAGATTTATTCCAGTTTTGTTAGCCCTGAGGGGTTGGAGGCTAAGGCTAACAAAACCGGTTTAAATTTTAGCATTTTTTACTTTATACTTGCAAGAAAATTGTCTATAATACGATGCGATACAAAAAGTTTTAGTATTTCTTATAACAACTTAAACCAGCGGATATAGGTCGGTTTCGAAGCCATACAGGAATAGTTATTTCTCGCATCGTATTATGAACGGCTTTCCGCGGATATAGAATGTACAATTATAACATTAAAACTAGTTTTTTTAGCCCCGAGGTGCCAAAGGCACCGGCTAAAAAAACTGGTTTTAATCTTATGATTGTACATTTTTATATTCGTAGAAAGCTGAATATAATACGATGCTAGACATAGTTTTTTCGTATGGATGAGAACCGGTTCCTATCCACCGGATTCGAATGAATACGAGAAAACAAAATACATATTTTTACTTGACCTACTAAAAGAAAAAGTTTTTACAGAAAAAACACGGAAATAATTATAATTAGCATACACCAGGGAGGGAGGGGACATTGGGCTGATTGTTACAGTACTACCCAAAGTTTTATAATAACGTCTTCTTATTCGTTGTCTTGAGAACTTTTGGAACTTTTACTAAGTTTTGATTGGTATGTTCATTAAGTTGAGTGTCCAAACGTTTCGACCACTAATTTTAATCTACAGAAAGGTAATTTTGTGTATTATCATTGGGGATGTACATAAATTTATCGGCCATTGTCTTATCCCTTTAGATCCCTGAGCATATACATATTAGTTTCTACTTTTGCCCTTGAACTTTGTTTTGCGACTATTTAAAAACAACAAGGCAAAGGCTAATTTATCAGACAGTTACGAACGTTAACAATGTAAAAATAGCCTATACACTAATATAGTTTTATGTGTAACGCATTACAGACAGACATACAGACAGACAGATTTACTGAAAGACATACAGAAAGGCATGCAGACAGACAGATTTACAGACAGGCATATAGACAGACGGACAAACAGACATAGAGACAGTGTTAGGGATCCTAAACTTTATAAAACAGCTTTACTGAAATTTCAAATTACTTTATCGTCAAATTGTTCCTTCTAATTGCATATGAAATAATTTTTGTATATACCAAACCCCTGCGGGGGGTTCTAATCCTATGGGGCCTTTATTGAGCCAATATAACTTAACCTTAGGTACAACCACTGTCCCCCTTTATTTTTAATTAAAATATGGGGAGTGGTATCGCTTCCTAAAAACAATTTAAACACATTTTATTTGGTGGTACGATTATTTTATCGTCTATTGTCCCATCTCTTCTGCAACCTAGTTAAGTTTGGAACTAAATAAACATTGCATAGCAAAAGAGTATGTTAAAATTTCTAGTTGTTCCCTGAACCTACAAAATTATTTTGCTTCAAAATAGCATAATTATTGATAGAATTATATAATTAAAGAAACATTAAGCTAACCCTGCGGGGATCTTTTAACATTTACCTAACTATATAATTTCTTTACTTTATAACATTTGAATAGCTGCTGCACCCCTAACAGAGGGGGGGGGGGACAGAAAAATAGTCTAAAACTATCATGGGAACTATGTATGTATATTAAACTTTTCTAAGGTGAAAAAATCAATCAGACAGATAATAAAACCTTACTACTTCGTATACTAGGCTGAGTAAAAAGATTTTTTTGTCTGCCATATTTAATTTTTGAAAAATGGCGGGAACACAATTTTAAGTTTTGCATATAATTGTGATGACACTTGTGATCCAACTTTCCAGACAGCATAGATGAGAGTTCTATGGTAAGTAGGTATACAGATAGATAAATAGATAAATAGATAGGTAGATAGATACATAGATAGATAGCATAGATGAGAGTTCTATGGTAAGTAGGTATACAGATAGATACATAGATAGATAGATAGACAGCATAGATGAGAGTTCTATGGTAAGTAGGTATACAGATAGATAGATAGATAGACTATTTTTATGTCTAGATACTCATGTATTTTTCAATTTACTTGTACATCTACCCATTTAGGTATCTATGGTAGATATATAGATAGATTGATTGATTGATAGATAGGTAGCTAGACATCCAAATAGTCTTTTTTCTTTATTATTTTGCCACAAATCTTTTTATCAAGGACTTTTTTTGTCTTATTTTCATGTCACAAGATGTTTTGAAAATGCAACCAAAAAAAGTAGCCAAGAGTATTTTTACGTACTTTGAAAAATTGCTTATGGAGTTTACCTCCCAGTTTTGTATCGTAATAATGACTTTTATAATTCGAAAATATAAAAGGCAATAGTTTTTTTTCAGTTAAAATATTCTTTTTTATTGGATGAACACTCATGCATAGATAAGCAGGGAAGAAAGGGACAATGCAAAATTATTTAATCAAGTCCCTAATTATTCTAAGTCAAGATAGGCATTATTAATTTTTTGGGGGGATTGGAGTAAAACTTTAGAGGGGGAATGGGTTAAACAACTGGATATTCCCATCCTAAGGACCGTGTGCCGACTCTCAATTAGGTCTTTGAAAATCAAATAATTGTGTCGGGAAATATTAAAACAGCAGAAAACAATTTGTTAACAGGCGAAAAAGATCCTTAGAAAAGGGTTGGCATGTAGTTATCTGTATATACATTACACATCTGTAAAATAGATTTATTTTTTGGGTGGGGGGAGAATTATTTCTTGTCCATTGTCGTATCCCTGTATACCTGGGATAACGTAATTAGACATAACATATTGTCACCAACATATAACATGATACACACACACACACATACACACCCACTTACACACACACACACACTCACCTACCCACACACACACACACACACACACACACACACACACCAACATATAACATGATACACAAACATATAAACATTCCGACAGGGAAGGGGTATTCAACTGAAAAAAACTAATAAACTAAATAAAAAACTGCCATAACCTTTGAAAAAGATTGTGATGAAATTAAAGGGTTTGGTGCTTTTCCTGTAAGTGCATATCTAGCACCATAACATATCCTCCTTTTTTGAAATATTTACATTTTTTAGAAAAACATTTGAAAAACTATCCCCCCCCCCCCTCTTATTTTAATTACACTGTACCCAAAGTTATCTTATTCGTTGACTGTCTCAAAAAACTTTGGGTACTTTCATCTAATTTTTATTGGTTAGATTCAAACTAGTAGTGTCCAAATATTTCAACCAATAATTCTAATCACCAAGGGGTCAAATTTTGTTTAACAACATTGGGGATGTATATTAATTTATCGTCCATTGTCTTATCCCTTAAGATCCCTGGATAGATATAAAGAAAACAACAACAAGCCAAATCAACAACACACCATTTTTATCAAGATATATTTTCTTATTATTTAAAACGAATGAATTCGCCTTTAGCCCCTAGGAACTAAGGAGGGGTGGGAATACAGTTCCCCCCCCCCCCTTCTTAGACTGATATAAAAGTAACAGGATCTATGTCTGTGTGTCTTTCTGTATGTCCCGAACAGAAGGTAAGGTAAGTATTAGCCACCGTCAGCGTATCAGAAGGATAGACAGATACGGTAACTTAAAGAAATCTTAAGAAATCTCCTGGTCCATATTCTGAAAATTTTCTTTTTTTGCTCCAATTTATAATTAGTTAATAATTAAATTCTTAGTCTATATTATTTTTATTTTGTATGAGTTTAAACTTCATAATGTAAACTCTAAATTGTCGATAGATAGCAGCAATTTAGAGTATTGTATGTGCTATCTCCTAAGCTAGGGGGTACCTGGCAGCACCGAATAAAAACATTATTATTATTAGAATATCATCGAAGACAAAATTTGTGAAAATAAGGATAAATTTGGATTGTCACTAAAATTAAACAGCAACAAAATCAAAGAAGTGAGAGAAAGAAATAAAAATTGACAATGAAATTAATTTTAATTAAAAGTATATTTATTTTTCAGACGTATACAGCTGATATCTTTTTTGGACAGGTAATGCAATTTTACATATTTTGTTAACATAGTTTTTTCCAGTGTGGCTTTGAAACCGATTGATATCCGCTAGATTAGAACCAATTCTCAACCGAAAAATCACGCTTAAAATCTAATGAAGTTCATATATTTTCCTGCGAATATTAAAATGAAGACCATAAAATATTTACCAGTTTTGTTAACCCGTTCCTTTAGACCCTCGGGGTTAGCCAAATTTTTTTTTTATTATTTTCATTTTAATATCCACGGAAAGCTGTCTATAATACGAAGCGATAAATAACTATAATTGGTTCCAGGACAAACGCAGGAGTTCAAAACATCAGAGTGGACAAACGCAGGGATGTTGATATATTAATTTAAGTACGTATTTCTATACAGGTTAGGTTAGGTTAAGATATAAATATACAAATAAGCCCCCGCAGGGCATTTTAAAAAACTAAAATATGGTACAAAATAGGTTAGGTTGGTTAAGTGTCCACTCCTGCGTTTGTCCACTCCGACGTTTGGGACTCCTGCGTTTGTCCTAGGACCCTATAATTAATTTAGAATAGGTATTTATCGCATCGTATTAAAGGAAGTTTTCCGAATTGACAGTATAAAGAAACATTACTTTGACTTATATTATATCATTATATTTAGACAAAAATCATACTGGTACTCAAAGTTTTCTCTTATTTGTTGACTTTAAAACTTTGAGTATTTTTATCAAATCATAATTGATTGGTTTATTAATTAGCAGTATCTTTGCTTGCCAACCATTAATTTCATTCTTCATAAGGGATAATAATGTTTACCATCATTGGGGCATTACATCCATTGCCTTATCCCTTAAGATCCCTGAGTATTTAAGATTCATTTCATATTTAGAACAAGTAAAAATATCATTACGTACTAGGGTATCCTTCTATGTATCCTACTAGCGGCTTCGCCCCTAGCCTCCAGGGGCCTTGCCCCAAGAGATGATAAAAAAAAGTTAAGGTGAAATTCGTAAAAAAAAATAAGAAGGACCAAGGAAATCTCCTGCAAAAAAAAGGACCAAGGATATCTCCTACAAAAAAATGGGGGGTGGTTTATTAGTTTTTTGGGGGGTTGGGGGTGTCCCACCCTCCAGGAAAATAGCTTAAAACCATCACAGGACAAGTAGGTATAATCCCTGAAAAGTAGAGCCCAATCGGTTCAGCGGTTAATGAGATCTTAAGCTTCAGACAGACGGACAGACGGACAGACAGACAGACATCGTTCTACTTTGTATTATAGATTACAGGGATCTTAAGGGATAAGACAATGAATAAAAAATACGTGTACAATTCACTGTCAATGATGAAAGACAAAATTACCCCTTCCGTAGATTAAAATTATTGGTTGAAAAGTTTAAAGCAAAAAAATAATCAAGAATTTATAAGAGTATCCAAAGTTTTTGAGCTAACAAATAAGATAACTTTGTTATAAAACTTTGGGTACTAGTTTATTTTGGGGTTCCCTTTCATCCTCTTTTTAAAATCGAAGCTTTTCTAAAATTAGGGTCGGTCCACCACAGATGGATAACTTTTTTTCGTTAATTATTACCAGAATGTCTGTACGTCCATTTTAAACATGTTGTTTTTTTTACTTTTTTACCAATAAATTATTATGTGATCTAATCATCCGATTGATCTGATTTTTGCTAAATTGATTCCTGGGACAAAAAAGTATAATGTTATAAGCAAAGCAACTCTATAATCAAGTCCTAAAAATGTTAGTATGTCCATAAACATTATCCTATATCAAGCAGTTTTTCAAAAAAATTACTTACAATTTTGCTTCGTCTCTTACACATTTATATTCTGATTATTCAGTTCTGACACTAAACAAGTGATAATGTCCGTTTGTCCTACCGTTTCAGTGCTTCGCTTTTATGGATGTTATCATCCTTGGTTTCTTGTAAATGTTATGTTTATATATATTTGTATTTCGTGTACGCCTATTCATAATCTAGTATCATATAAATAAATAAAACAGAGACATTGAGGGATAAGACAATGGACGATAAATTGATGTACACCCCCAATGATAATAAACAAAATTATCCCTTTATGTACATTAAGATTAATTAAGTTTTATTTACAACCCAATTATGTTTTAATAAAAAATACCCAAAGTTTTGAGAATTAGAGAACGTGTTTGTAAAACTTTGGGTACCAGTATAATTTCCAGTCCAATGTCCCCTCCCCTTCCTGTGAATAAAGATATGTAATAGATAATTTGATATAAGCACATCTAGGATCAATGTTTATAAAAAAAACATTACTTAATGAAAATTGCTTATTCGAAAGATATTTTTGATCTTTTTGGGCCCTTTCATATCTATAATACAAAGTAGAATTATGTCTGTCCGTCCGTCTGAATCTTAAGTTCTCAGTAACCGCTGAACTGTTTAGCTTCTACTCTTCCGGAAATATACCTACTGGTCCTGTGGTGGTGTTAAGCCATTTTCTTGGTGGTCAGAGACCCCCACGCCACAAAAAAAAGTAACCCCTCCCCTCAATTTTTTAGTAAATTTTGATGAAATAATAGCATAAAACTTATTCTTATATAAAAGTAACATAATATCTCGCTTATAACTAAAACTGATAGGTTTCTCTTTTACAGTGAAGCTTCTCATAGGGTTCAGGAAAGGTTTATAACTATTTTGGGGGAGGGTAACTCCACCCTAAAAAGAGAAATACTCTTCAACCTTTCCTCAAGTGCCCCTACACACCTCGATCTATTGTGGTGCAATCCTTGTTCTACAACATTAAATCATTAAGTTCATTTTTTTTCAATTAAAAAAAATCTTCAAAAACTTTTTAAAAAATCATCGAAATTAAAAATGACATTTTATCTTATAGGAATGGAACGATCACCGACTCAAGATTCCCGACAACATTACCAGGTATAATTTTTGCAGGGGATAAGACAATGGACGCTAAATTGATAAACAATACACATAAATGATAAACATAATCACCCATTTTATTCATTGAAATTGTTGGTTTAAAGGTTTAGACAAGTACCCAAAGTTTTGAGCTAATAAATAAGATAGTGTGTTTATTAAAATATTGGGTACCTCTGTAATTTACGATCCAAAGTCCCCTCCCACCCTATATTATTTGTATGAGAAAATCCTATTTAATTTAGGTTTGACTTTAGGATCGCATTTGACTAAATATGCAAAACAACATATCTATCATTACAGTAAAACACTAGAGAGAGGAGGGGTTAAATAAATGTATTTCACTATTCCAATGATCTTGTACCGACTCTCAATTGGGTCTTTGAAAATTGACCAACAGTGTCGAGAATATTAATACAGCCAAGTAGCAAAAAACAATTTGCAAGCAGATGAAACAGGTCTTTGGAAAAGGGAGGGGAGGTAGATATCTGTAAATACATCTATACAATAGATCTGTTCATCTATCTACAAATAATCTATCTATATATCTATCTAATTTATCTATCTATCTATCTATCTAGAGAGTACCAGTTGCTACCTATAGAGTGGCTGCATGACATATGGAGACCAGATTCATATTTCAAGAATATCTATCTATCTATCTATCTATCTAGAGAGTATCAGTTGCTACCTATAGAATGGCTGCATGACATATGGAGACCAGATTCATATTTCAAGAATATCTATCTATCTATCTTTCTATCTATCTATCTAGAGAGTACCAGTTGCTACCTATAGAATGGCTGCATGACATATGGAGACCAGATTCATATTTCAAGAATATCTATCTATCTATCTTTCTATCTATCTATCTAGAGAGTACCAGTTGCTACCTATAGAATGGCTGCATGACATATGGAGACCAGATTCTTATTTCAAGAATATCTATCTATTTATCTATCTATCTATCTATCTATCTATCTAGAGAGTACCAGTTGCTACCTATAGAGTGGCTGCATGACATTTGGAGACCAGATTCATATTTCAAGAATGCTAAAAAAGTCACTTTTCAGGTATTACATATTTTATGGCATCCTAGCCTTATATAAAAGTAACAGGATGTCTTTGTGTCTTTATGTAGCAAAGCGTCTAGGCTACTGCAAACCTGTTTCAGTTAAGCTTCTTATAGGATTGTTGTCTGTGTGTGTAGCGAAAGATTTTGTTAGCCACTGAACCGATATGGTTTTCTTTAGAGCGAAGCTTTTTATAGGTCCAGGTAAGGTTTATAACTATTTTTGTGGAGGGTATCTCAATCCTCCCTGCAGAATTTCCTCTAGAAAAAAAACTCCCCAAAAATTTTCTTCTTATTCTTAAAACTTAAATCAAAATTAGAGGTTCTATTCCCCCTTCCCATTCCCCTTTATCACAAATGCCACAAAGGGCCTCTAGAAACGTAGCTATTAGTATTTTTATCTATATCGAATGTCCAGCAATATCTCTTAAACGGCTCAAACAATGTTGTATATGTAGTTGTTTGTTTATGTATGGTCTAAACATTCCATATACTTTTTAAGGAAGTTTATATTCATGGATTGATTACCCGTAATCTATTAGAGTCTAGACCTAAGACTCCTTGAATGTAGAAAAATACGTTATAATAATGATTCACTCTATAATACATTTGCAAGCTTATATATGAATTTGAGTAAACAATTAAGTATGTATTTCATATGTTTATTAATTAGTAAACTTATTCAAAGCCATGCATTCTATCATTATGGTTATAGCTTACAAGTAGCCGGTAAAGCATTGATATCCCCCCCCCTTAATTTTTGCAAGTATTTGGGGGAAGGGGGGGGGTATAAAGTAACTTGTGAGTTGTTTAAGCAATTTTGCAACAAATCTATATACAATTTTTGGATCATGAATAGGAAACGAAGTAGAGGGTTTCGTCGTATTTTCACAATACCTTTGGATAGGTTACTTTAGGTTTATACGTACAATGTTATTGGTTGCCCCACAGGTCTAGAGCCCCCCACATGGGGTAGAAATAGGAGAAAAGCTACTGTGAAAAAACGACTAAACCCGCTACTTCGTTTTCTTTCCATGATACCAAATTCTTATACTTATAAAATGATAAGTGTTAATGTTCGTTTGTCCTACCGTCCGATTTTATAGCTTCGCTTTTATATATGTTGTGATCCTTGTTTTAATGTGTAATTATATTGCTGTAATTGCAATACTAAATACTATTTAGAGGATTACATGACTGTCTTACACTTTTAATATATTTTCAGGGAATAATAATAAAAATCATTTAGGGGGGACACTTAGCTACCCCTCCCTCGCATCCCTCCCCCATCCTAATTTTATAAAGAAGGCTAGAAGCCCTAGCCCTGCAGGGCCAGAATACAAATCTCCTAGCCTTCAATTGATATAACCTAACCCTCAAAAAAAACTCAACTTTAAATAAATAATTTATAAAAGTTTAATTTTGAAATTTAAAGCTATATATGAATAAAATGATATTTATTTTCGTATCAGCGGGCTGCTGAAATAAGGTTTTCGTATCAAATTTCAATATCAACACATAAAATTAAGATTTTAGCAATTTTATGCAGTTTGAACCTAACAAAGCGTTTGACTTAAAATGTATTCAGCGCATCTGGTATTTAGAAACTTTGTTTTCAAAGGAAAGAAGAACTGGCATAAAAATAGCTTAAAACCATCTTAAGACTGAAATTTAAAAGAATATCCTTAAACAATCTCTCAAACTATATTAAGCTTTCCTAAAATGGAGAACTCAATCGGTTAAGAAGTCATCAAAATATTACTATTTACTATTACTATTATTGAAAATTACTAAATCAGAATTTCTATCATTAAGTTATATTTGTAGAACCTAATTATACAGGATAGAATAATATCCTTATATTTATCTTATTTTTTAGCGATTCCCAGGATAAAAAGCTTTTTATCAGATTTTGGAACAGGTTTCGAAGACGAAGAAAGTCCCTCAAAAATCAGCATTTTCCGTCATAAAAACGAGGGATTATCCATCTCTTTTTAGGAGTTTTCATTCTCACTCCTCCTCTCCTCATCCCTCATTTTTATGACGTCATTGAGATACTTTCTTCTATTGCTTACCTTGTTGCTTTCCGCTATAAAATGTTCTTATTAACTTAGGTAATAGTGATTCCTAAAGTAAATCTATCAGTAAAAATCGCAGTAACATTAATTTCGTTTTTTGGCTTAAAACGTTATGTGATTTTATTAAGATTGAAGGATATTAGAAATAGGGTCTACTTAAGTTGATGCTAACGCAGCGAGATATAAATATAATCACATATCCAGAGATCAAAAGGGATAAGACAATGGCCGATAACTTGATGTACATCCCAAATGATGATACACAAAATGAACCCTTCTGTGAATTAAAATTAGTGGTTGAAACGTAAACACTCAACTTAATAAAAAACAACCAATCAAAATTTACTGAAGTCCCCAAAGTTGTTAAGCCAATGAATAAGAAAACGTTATTATAAAACATTGGGGACTAGAGTAATAAACACCTTATTGTCCCCTCTCTCTCTCTCTGGATGAAATTCTATAAAAAAACTAGACAATCACCTGGATCCAATGTTGGAGACCTTTTTCATCTGCTAGTAAATTGCTTTTTGCTATTTTGCAGCGACTTGGCTGTGTTGATATTTACAACGCTATTGGCTGATAATCAAATACCCAATTGATTGTCGGTACAGGGTCCAAGGGGTGGGGACATACAATTATTTAAACCCCTTCCCCCTCTATTCATTTACTCTAATGTATAGATAAACCACTTCCTTGTTTACAAATACATTAAATAAGAAGGGTAGTTTTCCTATGCCTAATCTATTTTGGGGGTGGTCCTAACCCTGCAAGGCTACCCAGTACCCAATATAACCTAACCTAACCTAAAATAAGTAATTAATACTCAATCGAAAACGATTTCGGGTATTAGAGATCATAAAGGTATTTTGTGTAAAAGCGCCAAAAATATTATCCCTACATTTGTGAAGATATATGACGTACTACTACGTCTTGTAAGTGTATAATAAATGTAATGTAATTAAAAATAGTTTTCTTTTTGTAATAATTCTTTTATTACAAAATAAATGGCAATGCCAGCAAAAAGATAACATTCATAATAGAAAGTTATTGAGATCAGTATATTATATAAAAAGTAAAAAGTAGATCATTTTCAATCATATTTAGTTCACCGCTTAGCTATTTTTAGTGCCCTAGGAAAATGGGGGTAGATGCCACAGCTTTTGGCCTACCTATACTATTGATGTCAGAGTAGAGGGAAAGAGAAATGGAAGGGGGAAAAGAAACCCCCTAGAAAAGAGATTGGGTATAGGGTATTTCCTTACGTCAATAGAATAGATATCTATCTATCTATCTATTGTAGACAATGACAATCCCGAATCATTATGTGTGGCTGTAAGTGTACAGTAACAAACAAATATTCTACATGTCTATCTATCTATCTATCTATCTATCTATCTATCTATCTATCTATCTATCTATCTATCTATCTATCTATCTATCTATCTATCTATCTATCTATCTATCTATCTATCTATCTATCTATCTATCTATCTATCTATCTATCTATCTATCTATCTATCTATCTATCTATCTATCTATCTATCTATCTATCTATCTATATATCTATCTATCTATCTATATATCTATCTATCTATCAATCTATCTATCTATCTATCTATTTATCTATCTATCTATCTATCTATCTATCTATCTATCTATCTATCTATCTATCTATCTATCTATCTATCTATCTATTGTAGACAATGACAATCCCGAATCATTATGTGTGGCTATACAGTAACAAACAAATATTCTACATGGTCAAGTAAGTCATTATCAAAAGTGAAACTTTTCTATTTTTAGGGTAGGTCCTTACGTCCGTTTGTACCGGATAGCTCTTATTGTTTTTATTTATGCATGTTAAAATTGTTCTATCGATTTTAGTCAGGTACGATTAAGAAAACGTGGCAATTTTATTTCGTTACCAGAAAGTCCTTTGCAATGAGGTTTTTAAAAAATTTGATTTTTAACATTATATTGACAGCATTTTTATTATATAATTATCCTAAATATCTTATTTTTAAATAAAGATTCCAAGGAAAACAGGGAAAAATCTATATAATCAACTCAAAAAAATGTAAGTACATCCTTAATCAGTATCCTGCAATTAAATTACACAATTTTGCAAAAGAATTTGTTTGACCTAACCCTTACAGATCGGGCAACCATTCCCACCTTGATAGATTGGGGGGAGGGGGGCTAATTTAGCCCCCCCCCATTATCTCGGCTCCTGTTACAGATAGAGACGTAAAATTATTTCTGGTGGTTCATGTGTATTTTTAGAGAAAATTACCTTTTCTAGTAATAACATTCAGACCGCTCCTTAGCCGCTTTTTAGCGGCCAGCCGCTAAATATTAAATATCATGAAGTCACCGCTCTCTATCTTTCCTACAAAAAAATGACATTAAAAAAAATGAGGGGGGGGGGTCAATTTATCCCCCCCCCCCGATCTGTAAGGGTTAATATATCAAGTTCTGCTGATCAGACCTCTACAAGTCTTCATGTTCGTTCATACTACCATCTGATTTTAGAACTTCGCCTTTGTGAATTTTTTCATCCTTGTATTAATATGATCCTAGCTACTCTATAGTATGTTAATGTCTGTACGTCGAAACGATCTTTGAATGAATGTGAAGAATTCATTCCTTCAAGAGTTTAAAAAGTTTGGGTACTTAAAGATTAATTTCATGGGTCATTTTTTGTATAAATTCACTTACTGGAGGAGTTATTTTGTTTTGCATCATTTGGAGTTTATATCAATTTATCGACCATTGTCTTATCCCTTAAGATCCCAGAGCATTACATATGGATAGACATAAGAACGCAACGACCTTAAATGTAGAAAATCTCCGGCCTTTGTTCTGTAGGGATCTTAAGGGATAAGACAATTGGTGATACATTTCTATTCGAATTACGATGAAATTAAACTTTCTGTAAATTGAAATTATTGGTAGAAACCTTTAGACACTGCTTGTTTTGTACAACCCAATTAAGATTTAATGAATGTACCCATAGTTTTACTCAATGGATAAAACTTTGGGTACCAGTGTAACTTTTACAGTCCAATGTCCTACCCCCTCCCTGGCTTAATGAGAAAAGTTTATCAAAGGCCCATAACCACATACTATACTATGTACAAGTCATATCTGTTAATTCACATTCATATATTCGTTTATTATAATAAATCAGGGAGAAAGGGAAGGGACATTGGATTATAAATTCATAACACTACTTTCTAAAACTTTGGGGACTTTTAATTAAATTTTTATTGGGTTGTACTAACTATAAGTGTTTAAAGTTTTCAATCTATAACTTTAATCTGTTAACATATTTTTTTACTAAAAATCTATTTCCTTATATGCAAAATGTACTTAAATATATACATACATTTATCTGAAGTCGAGAAACGCAAAATTGTTCTAGCTATTATTGCATTTACTTTACTTTAAAAGTGTTACAATTTTAGGAAATGGTTTAGCAGATACAAGAAATCAATGTTCTTTTTTTTATATGTATGTACCTTACAATACAAAATGAAAAAAATCTGACTCTTTATTAAATCTTATATTGGTGTACAAAATTAGAAGTGTCCAAAGCTTTCCACCAATTACTTTTTACATGCAGATGGAGTAATATTGTATATCAAAATTGGTAGAAAACATGAAACACAATATTTTTTTTCAGATTAACCCTGTATGTTCTAGGAAATTTTAAAGCATTTCCACATTATTTATAGCTATCTATCTATCTATCTATCTATCTATCTATCTATCTATCTATCTATCTATCTATCTATCTATCTATCTATCTATCTATCTATTCATCTATCTATCTATCTATCTATCTAGGTTGACCCTGCTATTGTCCTGCTCCATGAAGTTTAATGCCTACCCCCATGATCTACAGCTCTGTCATCTATCCATGGAAAGCTGTAAGTATTTATATAATATCAATATGTCTGTCCGTCCGTCCGTCAGTCTGTAACGCTATGGGGAAAATGTAAGTTAAAGGCTCACCCCCACGATCTACAGCTGTGCCATCTATCCATGGAAAGCTGTGAGTATTTATTTTTAATGTCGCTTTGTCTGTCAGTCTGTAACGCTGTACAATGTTACTTTCTCGGCTGCTATTCAAGAAAGACAACTTATTTTTTGAATTCTTTCTCAAATTTCTATTATATAATTCCTTCAGTCTGTCAGTAAAAAAATACAAAAAAATAAACATGTGAAAATTTTAATGATTTCTATAAATTTATTTTTGATTTATGACCACTGTACATCTGATCCTTAAGTCATTTGGGCCGTTTGTTTCTCCATATTTTTGGGCTTCGGTACTGAAGAATATTTTCATACTTGTGTAAAGGGATTCACGATTTGAGTGGTCCTATAGACATTTAAAACGCTGGTTTCCAAAAAATATTTTAAACTTTGTGAAATGTTGTATATTTTGGTAGTTTTTAAAAAATACTAAAAAAGTTAATAACTTTCATTTCTCGTATTTATTCGAATCCGGTGAATAGGAACCGGTTCTCATCCATACGAAAAACTATGTCTAGCATCGTATTATATCCAGCTTTCTACGAATATAAAAATGTACAATCATAAGGTTAAAACTTATACATTCTATGTCCGCGGAAAGTCGTTTATAATACGATGTGAGAAATAACTATTATTCAGTGGTTTTAATACACATTTAATCTTTTATTATTTATACTAGATTTATTGTTGTTTAAAAGCACTATTGGTCTTTATATCTTTTTATATTTTAGGGTTTCTTTCTGAGATATCCTTCTTGTATATTTAGAATACCAGTTTAATGCTTTATTTTGGTGCTTTTATATAAAGTGTCTTTTAAGCTCAGAACCCATCTTATTTTTTTAAACAAAAAACTTCCTAGCTAATTTAAATTTTATTAAACTTACAGGGGAGGGGGGAGGGATATCTTATCTTTTTGGTAAATGACGAACAAACCAAACTTATATATATATATATATAAGCAGCGCTGCTAAAATGCAGGGATCTAAAGGATAAAATAGTTTTACGTAAGTAAGGACGGACTGATAAGACTCTAATTTTAGCGGCTAAACCCCTAGGGGCCTCTAGAGGCGTCTTGTAGATAGAAGGGGATATCATTTTATACCGGCCATTTCTTTCCCAAAATGGTTTTGAAACTTCACTGAAAAGGATGGTATATATAATGTTTATTTGGGGGTAGCGAGATCTTTTGATATAAACAGACTCAAACATTTAGAACACACTTCAGCAAAACACATACGTTAATCATAGAATAGCAGCGATAAAAAAGTATAATGTTTACACTCGTATTATTGTACTTTTTATGTATAAAAAGTATTTTGTTTTATATGTTCTATTTGCTCTATTTTTTACTAAAATATATGTTTGTATGAATGTACTATGTATAATTATATACAGGGATATTAAGGGATAAGACAATGGATGATAAATTGATTTACATCTCCAATAAAGATAAACAAAATTACCCCATCCGTGTATTAAAATTATTTATTTCACATTTTGACACTTATAGTTTTGAACTAACTAAATAAAATTCATCAAAAGTAACCAAACCTTTTTAGTCAACAAATAAGATAACGTGGATATAAAACTTTGGGTACCAGTGCGATTAAAAGCCCAATATCCCCTCCCTCTCTGATGTGTACAACACTTTTTATAATAGCTAAAATAAATTAGGTTTGTACATTTGCAGCGAAGCAAAGTATAATCTAAAATGTTTTATATATAAACTACGTCTGAGCTGGATCTTTAAATTATTTTAGTGGTGAGCCAGATCGGGGTGAGCCGAATTTCAGCCAATCACAGCGCGGCATTTCATAAAATGCTGTGCTCTCATTGGTGGAAAGTTAGCTCACCCCGATCTGGCTCACAACTAAAATGATTTAAAGATCCAGCTCTGTATTCCATACTCCTTATATAAAAAGTAACATGATGTCTGTCTGTCTGTCTGTATTTCTGGTCCGAATGATCTTGCTTTCTGCTGATCCGATATTGTTTTCCTTTACATTGTAGCTTCTCTTCCTGTAGGTCCTGAAAAGGTTTATATGTAACTATTTTGAATATAACCCTCCCCTAAAAAATCATCCCTAGAAATTTGTTTGCTACCTTTTCTTTTAAAAATTTAGGATAAGGTGGGGGGGGATCGCCTTCTGCAACACTACCTCAAGTGCCCCTAGAGGCCTCATATGGCGTAGCCGCTAGTAATATCAAAATCTCAATAGATGCCCCTAAGTTTAAAGGCCAACTAAAGTGTGGAGGTGTTTTATAAAACTTTGGGGACCTTTATTTTTGAATAGTTTCGATATTAGTTTGCACAACCCAATCAATATTTAATAAAAGTAACCTAAGTTTTAGCCAACTAAAGCGAGAACGTGTTTATAACTTTGGGGACCAGTATAATAAAAAGTAAATTATATAGTAACTTGAAAAAACTAAAAAAGGTGTATTATTTACTATTTATTTACTGTTATATTTGTATATGTTTTTTTTTCTGTGTTTATTTATGTATAATATTGATAATTAACACTAGTCTTAGACTACTCAGTTCATTGGGCGATAGGAAACTGTTTTTAAAAGCGAAGCTTTTCTATAATTAGGGTCGATCCGTCCGTACGTCCGTCCGTCACAAACGGATAGTTTTTTTCGTTGATTTAGGCATGTTAGAATTGTCCTATCGATTTTGAATTTTGCCTAGTGATTCCTTTAGTAATTAGGAACGATTTAGAAAGCGTAGCAACTCTATAATCATTAAAAGAATGTCCGTACGTCCATTTTAAACATGTTGATTTTTTACTTTTTTAACAACAAATTTTTATGTGATCTAATCATCGGATTGGTCTGATTTTTGGTATGTTGAATCCTGGAACAACAAAGTATAATGTTATAAGCGAAGCAACTCTATAATCAAGTCCTAAAAATGTAAGTATGTCTATAAACATTATCCTGTATCAAGCAGTTTTTCAACAAATTTACTTACAATTTTGCTTCGACTCTTATACATTTATATTCTGATTATCTAGTTCTGACACTATATGAGTCACATCCCTCCCTAACCGAACTTTAGATTAAAAAAATTTCCCAAACATTCGGACAATTGGGCGTTCAAATAGGACCTGGCAAGAAGGAACGGCTGGGATTTTGTTCTCAACTGATTCTAACTACCAATAGGTCATATTTGAACGCCCAATTGTCCGAATGTTTAGGAAATTTTTTTAATCTAAAGTTCGGTTAAGGAGGGGTGTGGAGTGTTAATGTCCGTTTGTCCTACTGTTTCAGTGCTTCGCTTTTATGGATGTTGTCATCCTTGTTTTTTCATGCAGGGAGGGAGGGGACATTGGACTGTATATTATTCTAGTACCCAAAGATTTATAACCAAGTTATCGAGAAAGCCTGAAATGTCACGTGTGACGTCATAAAAATACGTCTAAAAAGGAAGGATGAGAGGAAAAGTGGGAAAGAAAACCCCCCCCAAAAAGATGGATTTTTATGACGCCATACGTGACATTTTAGGCTTTATCCACGTTTTCCTATTTGTTAGGAATTATTATTGAATTCTGATTGGTTGGTTTCAAATAAGTAGTGTTCAAATTTTTCAACCAATATTTTAATCTAAAGAATGAAAAGTTTTATTTTTCAAGCTTCCCTGAAATGGAGAACTCAATCGGTTCAGAAGTTATAGAAACCTTAACCACAGATAAAATACCTTACTACTTTATATAATAGGATACCATATTTTAACTGAAACTCCATGCAAGGTTTAAAACAGATAGAACGATTCCAACATTGATAAATTTAGAATTAAAAAAGCTATCCATAAAAGACGGATAAACTCTGAATGTAGAATAGTTATTTCTCGTATCGAATTATAAACAGCTTTCCACGGATATAAAATGTACAACTATAAGATTAAAACCAGTTTTTTTAGCCCCGAGATAGCGGAAGGCACGGGCTAAAAAGCTGGTTTTTATCTTAATATTTTTCATTTTTACATTCGTAGAAAACTGGATATAATACGATGCTAGACATAATTTTTCTGTATGGCTGGGAACCGGTTCTAATCCGCCGGATCCACCGGGGAAAGCTTTTTCCTAACAGACTAATGGAATAACTTAATTTTCTTTTGTTGGCAAGCGTTTAGTTTTATATGTTAGTCTTTGCATTTAGGATCAAGTGTATAACACTATCTATTTTGTTCAGTTTTATATGCTAGTCTTTGCATTTATAATCAAGTGTATAAAAAGACCGATTTTCCTTTTGTAGTAATAACTTGACATAAATGGTGTGCAAAAAATGCGTAGATTTTAAAAATGCAAATTGCGCAGCTTGTTTTAATGGTAGGAAAAAGATACTCATACGGTTAGAACCGCTATTAAGTCTACTTTTAGGAAATATAAAAGCGATTCGTGTGCTACACATAGTTTAAGAGCTACGTGTTAAAATGTTCCAACTGACTTAAAACTTCCTTTTTCTACCATTAACACAAGCCGCGCAATTTGAATTTTAAAAATCTACGCATTTTTTTTAATACCCTTTACATCCATTGGAATAAAACAAACCAGAGGGGAAGGGGTTAGATATCTGTATATCCCTTTTCAAAAGACCCTATGCCGTTTTTCAATTGGGTCGAATAGCTTTTGGAATATTAACACAGCCAAGTCGCTACAAGAGCAATTAGCAATTTGCTAGCAGACGAAAAAGGTCCTTGACAGGGTATCCAGGTAGTTGTCTGGTTATACATCTATACTATAAATTTATTATACATATCTATCGAAGATTACACTAGTTTGTATTCTTTTGATATACAATATCAATATTATTCTGACCCATACTGAAAAATTGTGTATTGTATCGTAAAATAGACAATTTTCCAGGAATAATGAAATAAGAATCATAATATTAGACCTGAAATCCATTTTCTTTTCAGAGGAAAACTGTCTATAATACGATGCGTGCAAGGATATTGATCAAAGCCTACACTTGCTTGTATTCTATTTCTATACAATATCAATATTATATGTATATGTTTACTTTTCTTATTATTTTCTCACTATATGCATTATTTTACATCATTCAACAACAAGTATGGACAATTTTGGACTGAAAACTATACTGGTACCCAAGGTTTTATATACTCGTTTGTTAGCTATTTTTTGAATTGGTTGAATCAAAATAGTGGAGTCCAAACTTTTTAACCAATAATTTGATCTACGGAAGGGGTAATTTTGTTTATTATAAAAACTTGGGGTACTTTTATCAAATTTTGAATGGTTTATTCATAAAGTTTGAAGCATAACTGACAGAATGACGAGCCATGTAAATCTGTAAAAGGAATTTTCACCAAAAATTTTAGCTATCTATCCTATGTAGAAGCCGAAAAAGTCCATTTCTCCCCAAAGCGTTACTGACAGACTGACGGACTATCGAGCAGACGGACTTATTAAATTAATTAAAGAGTAGCTTTGCTACTGAAAAAAGTTTTCTTCAGACATGTATGAAAGGATTGGCCCAAATATGTTTGTCTAAACTTTAAAACTTGACTACAAAATGTATCACATGTCAGGGATCTAAAGGGATAAGACAATAAATTGTTGTATTTCCCCAGTTATGATTTATGATTACGCTTGCATAAGTTTAATTAATAATGGTGGAAAACAAGGATGGCAACCTCCACAAATGCAAAGCTCAACAAATCAGACAAAAATTAAGGGGGAAGGGTAGTGTATAACCCCCCCCCCCCCGCCTTCCCTGTCAGTACAGCGATTACGGAGATATTAAGCTTCAAAAAGACGGACAAACATCGTTCTACTTTTATAAATGCGAGTATTTTCAATTGTTTTCATGCCCAGAAAATACTAAGTGGGCGAAAGGGAGATAGATTAATTGTCTTAAATAGTTATAAATTGTCCTTATTTAAGGAAAAGTAATTCCTTTATATTTTTTTAATTATATTTTTGGCTATGATTGTATTAAGCGCACTTTTAGGTGTTTTATTAATACTTCAAAAAAAGTAGGTTTATAAATTATACTACTACCCAAAGTATTATGAACACGTTCTCTCAGGGGTGTCAACACTTTTCTACCAATGGTTCTACTAATGGGTAGTTTTTCTTATCATTATTTGGGCTGTATAAAAATTAAATATCCATTGTTTTATCCCTTATCTCTGTTTATTCTAATATCTTTCTACTATTTTAAATTTGACTCTACATATCTGATACTAGCGAAGATTCCCCTAGAGGCATATGTTGGCATTCGTGAGAGGTTAAGGGGGGGGGGGGGGTTAAATGGGGAGTCGATTCTCCCATATTCAATTTTATTTTTAAACAGAAAAAGTAAAAAAAAAGATTTGTATTGGGGTCCTTTTTTCTAGGGGCGATTTAATTCTAGGAGGAGGTTGGAATTACCCTCCCCCGAAATAGTTGTAAACCATCCCTGGATCTATAAGAAGCTTCCAAGAAAATCATATCGGTTCAGTGGTTCGCGAGATTTTTCGATACATACTAAAAAAAAGCTCACTACTTTATATAAAAGGATATAGATCTTTTACATTAATGATTTGGTGGATTTATTTATTTTTTTGGCTGAACTAAAAAAACACCATGCATTATTATCTAAATTATGATCAGATGTTTATAATAGATTTTATTACCTTACTTGGCACTTTATCCAAGGAAAAAATAAAGGTATTTACACAATCTATAATACAAAGTAGAACGATGTCTGTCTGTCTGTCTGTTTGTTTGTCTGTCTGTTTGTTTGTAGCGAAGGATCTCGCTAACCGCTTAACCGATCGGGTTCTCCTTTACAGGGTAGCTTCTCATAGGTCCCGGGAAGATTTATAACTATTTTCTTGGGGGGTGGGACACCCACAACCCCCCCAAAAAATAAACTAAAATTAAAATAGTGGGGTCGACAACCCCCCCTCCCAAAAAAAAAAAAATTCCCCCCCCCACAAATTTTTTATTTTATTTTTCTTTTAAATCTAAAATACGAAAAATTGGTTTGATTAAACCTCTTGGGGCAAAGCCGCTAGTATAACATAAGTCAATTAGTTTTTTTAACAAGCTCTTAGATTGGGTATTTATATTAAATCGTGATTGGTTGTTTCAAACTAGCAGTGCCTAAACTTTTCAACTAATAATTTTATTGTAATTGAGTGATAACTTGGTTTATCATCATTAGTGATGTACAATGTAAATTAATTTGGTGTCCATTGACTTATCCCTTCTTCAATTGAAAAAAAAGGAATTAACTCATTAATAATGAATAACTATACATATCAAAAGTAAAAATTTACACTTGGCTATTGTGTAGATTTATCGGTTTTGTAAAAACTTAACGATAACCAATCTATGTACTTAATGTTATGTGCATTTAATTATTATTGTATAGCGTTTAGAAAGTCATTTTCCAGTATGGATTAGAAACCGATTAATATCCGCTGGATTAGAACCAGTTCTCAGCCATACTAAAAAATTATGCAGATAATTTTCAACGAATATTTAAAATGCCAACATAACTGGATTTAATTAATAAGTTGTTATTTTAATATCCGCGGAAAGCTGTCTATAATACGATATGGTGAACAAGAATGTGTACTGTACAAAATTGGACTCTGAATTTCCTCTCAACCATTTTCTAACACGGCTTCGAATTCGATTCTTTTCTGAAGCGTGTTGAAAACGCATGTATCGTGAGGTAACATATAGATGATACTAAAGTTCTAGCTGATATGTTTTTTCAGGTTTATTTTAAGGTCTGTAAATTATACTGGTCACCATAATTTTAAAAGAGTCTCCTCTTATTAATTTTAAAAAAAACTTTGGGGACTATTATCAAATTTTGATTGGGTTATAATACAAACTAGAAGTGTCCAAACATTTCCACCAATAATTGCAAATTTTGTTTTCAGTATCCCATACTACAGATGACCTGATCTTCGAGTGGTTCCCAGAGGATAAGGTAAATTTTATTTTAAAAGTAACAGGATGTTTGTCTATCTATATCAATATTAGAGTAAAACACTAGAGGGGAAAGGGGTTAAATGACTGTATGTCCCCATCCCAAGGACCTTGTGACGACTCTCAATTGACTTCGTAATATTAACACAGCCAAGTAGCAGATAACAATTTGCCAGCAGACGAAAAAGATCATTGGAAAAGGGGGCAGGTAGTTATCTTTATATACATCTCTACTATAGATGTGTTGTATCAATTAATCTCGCTAACCGCTGAACTTCTATGGTTCTCTTTCAAAATGGATCTTCTCACATTGTCTGAGTAAGTTTATAACTATTTTTTTTTTTTTTTGGGGGGGGGGATAAAGCTATCCTCTTAAGAGAAATCAACCCGGGAAAAATTACCTTACTAAACACAATTATTCTATGCTTTTTAAAACTATAATTGAGAGTATTGGGGGAGTGATCGACTTCCTACTACCTCCCGAACCTCAAGTGCACTAGAAGCCTCTAGGTTCGTTGCCGCTATTAGTAGTAGATATTTTTTACTTTTTCATACTTTATTGTTTATTTTTCTTCAGATTTTTTGTTATTGTTGAGATACTTATGGACATTTTGTTCGGTTTTAAAAAATGAATAAATAAACATGAATATGTTTATTGAACGTGTATTAAAATTAAACTAAAGTAAATGTAGAAAGACACAATTAATTTACAATAGATTAAATACTGATACAATAAACTTAAATTATGTACCTATTATACTTTGGTACATACCAGCGGCTATGCCCCTAGAGGCCTCTAGTGGCACCTGACATCTGCTCATTTTCAATTTTAGGTTTTAAAAGGAATAATTTTTTTTTTCTGGGGGAGGAGAGCAATTTTTTTCTAGAGGCTATATCTCTTGGCTTGATGTTGATACCCACCCCCAAAATATTTATAATCCTTCCCAGAACCCATGAGAAGCTATAATGAAAAGGAGAACCATATTGATTCAGCAGTCAGCGAGTACCTTCGGTAAAACAGACAAACCTTCTATTACTTTTATATAAAGATTTCTATCATTGTTTATTAGATTAAACATTAATATAATAAACTTAAATTCCACATATACTTGTTATATATAATTCAAGGCCTCTAGAGGTACTTGAAAAAAAAGGTTTTAAAAAATGTAACAATATTTTTTGAGGGGGGGGGGGGCATTTTTTAGGAGCTATAAGCGAGATTCTTCGGTACTAATAGACAGAAAGACATCCTGTTACTTTTATATAAGGATTAAACATTGATATGATAAACGTACGCCCTTATCAACTTGATGTATTAGGATATGGGGAAAGTGGTATACCTAAGACTTTAATATTAAATTAAAGTATCCTAAAACCATTCCGGGACAGCTTTTTTATGTAAAGCTTTTTTAAAATGTAGAACATATAAATATTATACACAAAAAATCTTTTTAAAATCCTTTAAATTACATCTTGATTTTAACTTTAGTTAAAACAATGTCAAATATATGTTTAGGTTCCATTGGTTGTAGAGGATTTAGAATTACCACAGCTAGAGCTTATTGAGAGTACCACAGAGGTAATATTTCTATCTATCTATCTATCTATCTATTTATCTATCCATCTAAACCCGCGACTAAGGCGTAACACGGGCGACTCCGCTCGCTGTCGGGAAGGAAATTCGTTCGAATCTCGGCCCAACACTGCGTCAATAAGCAAATATGTGAAAATGGTTCCTACTGTTGCTATATCAGGTGTGCTATATAAGTAATTAGATAAGGGGGAATAACTTGACCCCAAACAGCGCAACTCATTACCGTGCTATTACGCAACTGTCTATCTATCTATCTATCTATCTATCTATCTATCTATCTATCTATCTAGGATTGTACAGCCACCTATTCAACTGGAAACTTTACCTGTGTTATGGTTCAATTCAAATTTAGGTAATATTTCGCGTTCAAAAAAATTTAAAACAAATTTAATAAATTGCATGTATCTCTTCTTTATTTCGTAATTAACTGTTGTTTATGTATAAAATATTAAGATTTACACATTAATATGATTATTTGAAACAGTTTGAATTAAGTAAAGCGTTTGATTGTATTTTCTATGAAATTTGGACACCCCATAATCATTATTTTGGATAACACTTTAGAATGAAAATCTATAGAAAAAAATCAGCAACTGAGTTATGTATTAAAATTCTGCAGGGGCTTCAATACATATTGTTGTTGTCATCCTTGTTAATTTGAAGCATCCATTCCATTCTGTGATTTTATCGGCTGCCATTCAAGATGGACAGCTAATTTTTATATTGTAGATTTCTTTTACCAACGAGTATTCTGTATTTATTTAATTATTCTCTAACTCATGCTACAAAAGACCTATACATATTTTTTGCTCAAAAATGTATCCTTATTTTTTACCATATATCTGTCTAACTATCTAACTATCTATCTATTTAGTTTGAGACTGGGAAATTTCATGTTCCACAAGTATCTACCAACTTGTATCATTGTCATGATTTCCTGGATATCTATCTATCTAAATATCTAACTATCTATCTATCTATCTATTTAGTCGAAGACTGGGATACTTCATGTTCCACACGTATCTACCAACTTGTATAATTGTCATGATGTCCTGGATTTCTTTCTGGATTAAGGTAATTACATTTCAAGCGACGCTACTCAATATTTAATTTAGTTTGGTCATTTAGTTAAAATGTTGGGGATTGTCAATTTTCTGATGGGAGGATGTAGGCACCCTTATCTAAAACAGAAATAAACTATCTCTGGAACTATGAGAAGCTTCACTTTAAAAGAGAAATAAATCGGTTAGCGGTTAGTAAAATCCATCGCTACATACACACACAAACGGACAGACAAACATTCTGTTACTATTATTTAAAGATATACAATACATGCATAAAGTAGCATTTGAACATACAGGTCCTTTACTAATGATTATATTTCCATTTCTTATTTTAAGGGAAAATAAAGTTAAATGCTTTTTAAAATCTAGTCTGTTTAAATTTCGAATTAAAAATTTAAATATAGTTTCACTTTAAAAATGAAAGTGTTTCTTTTAAAATGGTATAAAAGTTTAAAAGCAATGATGGAGACAAATGATTCCTCCCTCAAACCTTATAAAGTAGATCTGCCTTAGGGAGCTTAGAATATTTGGAGGGAAAGATCCAAATGGGACAATAAAAAATATTTAGATTTTTCCCCCAATAGTTTTAATGTACCGCTGAAAAATTTTGTTTATCATAATTTTGTGAAAGATAAGATAGGGTTCACCTATTCAAGAGCGGTAGAAAGATCTACATTTTTTTCTCGCTATTTTCAAGCTGGTTGTTTTAAAGGACAATGAAAGGGTTTATCAGTTATAAAATATTTTTCTTCGGTGCTTTCTACCAAAGTGCCTGTCGAACACGGACACTCCCCCCCCTCAATTATTTTCTATAAATAAATTTTATATTCCTTACCTCTACGGATGCCATGACCCTGCGGGGCTTTATATTTGAGGCGCCCGTTAACCCTGCGGCGCTGCCTAGTGCTAAATATAACCAAACCTAACCAGACCTAGAATAATCAACAAACAACGAAAAAATACACCATCCGTCATTAACCATATATTTTAAAAATAAGATGGAAGGGGGGTGGGGTTAAGTGCTCAAGAAGGCACTTTGAGGAATAACGCCGATTTTTCTATTTCTTTTCTTATCCCAAGGATTTTAATATGTCAGCTACTTTCAACAATACAAGGATCTTAAGGGATAAGACAATGAATGATGAATGGATACACAGGAATCTCCAATGATGATAATAGTTATTTCTCGCATCTTATTATAAACGGATTTCCGCGGATATAAAATGTGCAATTATAAGATTAAAACCAGTTTTTTTTTATTGTACATTTTTATATTCGTAGAAAACTGGTTATAATACGGTGCTAGACATAGTTTTTTCGTATGGATGAGAACCGTTTCCTATCCACAGGATTCGAATGAATACGAGAAACAAAATTATCCATTTATAAATTATAAAATTAACTGTCGAATCGTTTGGATACTGTATAGTTTATGAACCAAACTATCTAAATTTAATAAAAGCACCAAAAGTGTTTAAGCCAACGAATAAGAAATCGATGCCCCCTCCCTCCCTGCAAAAATTCGTTGATGTTTAAGCAATACAGGAACAATTCTTTGAATCAGTGACATCCAAGCTTTTTATTTTCAGGGGGATAAGGTGAGTGGTTTAAAAGATTTAAGAAAGGGTAAACTTGTAATGTATTTTATAAACTTTGATCGGTAAAAATGAGGAGTTTTAAAGTTTGAAAATATTTGAAAATAGTCAATTTAAAAATTATCCTAAATTGTTTTTTTTTATAATTAGCGCAGCTACTCTATAACTAGAATTTGTCCGTAGTCATATTGGTGTGTTAAACATTTTTTTTCAGGGGAAATCTACAATTTAGATTTGAACCATGGCCCGAAGCCAAGCCAAAACTTTTGGGGTTGGGTATTTGGGAAGATGGTGTAAAACTAAATATTGTCCCACCCCTAAATTTGTTGAGGGGGGGGGGATAATCACCACTCCCCCCACCCCCTTACTAACTGATTGGACTTTCTTGACATTTGTTATCTGTACAATAAATATATACATATTTGAATAATATTATACATATATACACATGAATAATATGGACTTGCAGTTCTAGGATCATTTGGTATCAGCAAATATGCATGTTTTTACATTTGTGCTAAAATTTATTAGTAATAACAGCAACAATAAAAAAATAAGTAGCTTAAAGTAAAAAGGATACCTTATGATATTATGTTATTTTTTAAATTAAAAATACCAAAAAAATCCCAATCATTAAACCTTAAATCTTTATATAATGGAAATAGTGGCTACGCCCCTTGAGGCCTTTAGGGGAGTATGTTGGAAGTATTATTCTACAAGGTTGATATCTCTTGGAAGAGTGGGGGAACAGACAGACGCCCTGGTACTTTATTATATGGATGAATAAAAATAAACTTTCAGTCTGATATTTACGACTACCCATAAATAAAACATAACGCTTGTCTAATAATGACATTGGTCATTTGTGTAGAAACACCCCAATATGTAAATATAACTATTGACCAGTGTAATTATTATGTATTATAATATATAGATACTAGTTGTCGTGTCCCTAGCATCTAGGGGTTCTATATATACGAATGTATATAGAAAAGCAGAAATAATAGCCTAAAACCATATCAGGACCTATAAGAAGACTCACTGTAAAGGCGAACCATATCGGTTCAGCGGTTAGCGAGATCTTTCGCTACAGACAAAAAAGCTTTATATAATACTAGCGGCTTCGCCCCTAGCCTCTAGGGGCTGTGCCCCAAGAGGTTTGATCAACCTAATTTTTCGTATTTTATATTTAAAAAGAAAAAGTAAAAAAAAATTTTTTTTGGGGGGGGATTTTTCATTTTTTGGGGGGGTTGGGGGTGTCCCACCCCCCAAGAAAATAGCTTAAATCCATCACAGGACCAGTAGGTATATTCCCTGAAGAGTAGAGCCCAATCGGTTCAGTGGTTACTGAGATCTTAAGCTTCAGACGGACAGACAGACGGACAGACAGACAGACAGACATCGTTCTACTTTGTATTATAGATGTAATAGGATACAGGGAGGGAGGTGACATTCGACATTAAATTACACTGGTACCCAAAGTTTTATAACAATGCTATCTGGTTTGTTGGCTGAAAATCTTTGGATACTCTTGTTGATTTGTAGTTACTAGCAGTATCCAATAATTTTATCTAATTATTGGGTAATTTTGTTTATCATCATTGGGAATGTATATAAACATCTCTATAAATAGTAATATGTAGATGAATATAATTTAGAAATATATCTTCACACAAGTGACATATGTATGGTGTAATTAATTTCTAGCTTACCATATCAGGGAGGGAGGGGACACTGGGGGCTGTTATTTTACTAGCTTCCAAAGTCTTATAATTTTTTTTATTCGTTGGATTACAACTTTTGGGACCTTATTGAATTGGTTGGTTCATTAAGTGGAGTATCCAAATGTCACAACCACCAATAATGATTTACAGAAGGGGTAATTTTGTGTACTATCTTTGAAAAATACATCAATTTATCGGCCATTGTCGTATCTCTTTAGATCCCTGTTACAATATAGATTCAGAGTAATAGTAGTAGGTAAAAAGACAGAAATTCATATTTTTCTAGCTGCGCCCCAAGCCTCTAGTGGCAACGTAGGGGCTGGGAAGGGGAAGAGATTGACAAGAAATAGCTAAAAACCTTACCAATAAAATAATCTTTAAATAGAATTGTAGTTATTAATATCTTAAGTTACAGATAAAAAAATTCTTACTACTTTATATGATAGGATACAAGAATAAAATGCAGGGGGGGGGGAGAAGGCAATGGTGGTTTAGTACAATTTACAACCTACCATTCCCCCAAACTTTACCCCAGCTACCAAAGGCAGAATTCTACATTTTAGGAGGAAGATTAATTTATCTTCCATTGTCTTATCCCCCCTATCCCTGTGAATATATAAATATAAATTGCATTACAAGTCAATTGGTACTTTGGATACTTTTATGAATTTTGTTTGTTATTCATCTCTCATTGTCTTATCCCCTAGATCCCTGTAAATATGTAAATATATATTGTATTACAAGTCAATTGGGATTTGTCACAAAGGGTCAACATAAATATATACACATAGATAGATAGATAAAAAGAGAGAGGAAAATAAAGTAATAAATAGATAAATAAAGAAGATTCATTAATAGAAGGAAAGATACGATAAAGAAGATAAAATGATAAAGAGAAAAAGACAAAGAAGGAGGGATCAAAGGAGAGTAAGAAAGAAATTGAAAGAAAGGTAGATAGATTTGAAAGATATATAAGAAAGAAAGTTAAAAGATGGAGAGAGAGACAGGGAAAAAGAGAGAAAGAGAGAGATAGATAGAGAGAGAGAGATACAGAAAGAGAGATATACAGAGAGAGAGAGAGAGAGAGAGAGAGAGAGAGAGAGATACAGAAAGAGAGAGTGATAGAGAGTGAGAAAAATGAGAGGAAAATTATAGATAGATAGATAACTATTAGTAAAACCCTATCCTAGGACTAACTACTCAAAAGAGAAAAGGGAATAGTTACGAAAATAGATAGATAGATAGATAATTAAGCAGAGAGAAAAAAGATAGATACGCAAATAGATAGATATATATTAAGTGTTATTGAAGTATAGATGAAATAAACCGTGTCCTTTTGACTAACCATAACCTAATTAAGAATTCATTATTACCACTCTATCAATAATATGGGTAAGGTTAAACACAAGGAGGGAGGGGACATTGGGCATTAGTACCCAAAGTTTTATAATATTTTGACTAACAATAACCTAATTTAGAATTCATTATTACCACTCTATCAATAATATAGGTAAGGTTAAATACAGGGAGGGAGGGGACATTGGGCATTAGTACCCAAAGTTTTATAATATTTTGACTAACAATAACCTAATTTAGAATTCATTATTACCACTCTATCAATAATATGGGTGAGGTTAAATAGAGGGAGGGAGAGTACACTAGGCATTAGTACCCAAAGTTATTCGTTGCCAAAAATTTTGGGTACTTTAAATACATTTGATGGTTAGTATCCAACTAAAGGTGTCCAAACGTTTCCACCACCAATTTTGTTTGAGTTTTTGAGCCATCGAATAATAAAACGTGGTTAAAAAACATTGGGTACCGGTGTGATTTATAGTCCAATGTATTCTCCCTCCTGGGTCCACCGAATTTTACAAATATTTTAGTAAAGGTTTATTTATCATTAAATAAACAGAATATCAATAATCAATAATTTTTGTGGTATCTTAATTTTTGGGGATTTACTGTATATTAACATACATATCGTCCATCGTCTTATCCCTTAAACACCCTGAAGATGTAAGGGTACACCATTTGTACACTCAATATAGTGTACTGTCCAGGTACAGCAGGGATCTAGGGGATAAGACAATGAGAGAAATTGATTTACATCCTAAACAAAAGTATACAAAAATAAATGCTTAGGTAATAATATGCTTGTGCAAACAAGAATAGTTATTTCTTGCATCGTAATATAAACAGCTTTCCGCGGATATAAAATATACAATTATAAGATTAAAACCAGATTTTTAGCCTCGATATTCCAAAGGCACAGGCTAAAAAATAGGTTTTATACTTATGATTGTACATTTTTTATTCGTAGATAACTAAATATAATACGATGCTAGACATAGTTTTTTCGTATGAATGAGAACCGGTTCTAATCCACCGGATATTAATCGGTTTCGAATGAATATGAGAAACAATATTATAATATATATTTTTTTTCTATTTTCAGCCTGAAGCAGTTCCTGCAAGAGTTACTCTAGGTCAATACAATAAAACTTTTAAAAATATAGCCTTAAACCATCCCTGTAATCATAGGAAGCTTCAGTTCAATGGTTAGCGAGATTTTAAAGGACAAACAAATCTTTTTTCTAAATCGCAGAATTATTTTTAAAAATTACCAACGATTTTTGATAACATGTTAGAGTCTGCACAACCAGCATTTAGGGGTTAATAGCCTAAAACCTAAAACTTTATAGCTTAAAATCATTCCTATTTAAAGCTTTCCCCCTTAATCGGTGAAACAGTGGGCGAGATCTTAAATGTCAAAGAGTATTTAGGTAATATTTTTATTAACGTTAGTAGTGATTTAAAATTCTTAAGGGATAAGATAATAGACGATAAATTGAAATAATCCTAAATGATGATTATTAAATATTCTCCTTCTGTAGATTCAATATATATGCTTATTGTTTAGAAATGGAATCAAAGTACTCAAAGTAATAAGCAAACGAATGAGAGATCGTGTTTATAAGATTTTGGTGAAATTGTAATTTACAGCCCAATGTCCCCTCCCTCCCCGTATGAAAGCTATAGTATTGTCTTTTGTACACAATAAGAAAATAATCTAATTATGGAATAAGTATGCCAATTTTTAAAAGCGAAGCTTTTCTATAACTTTGAATGTTAACTTAGGCATGTTAGAATTTTCCTATCGATTTCAAACTGTGCATGATGATTTCTGTAATAGTTACCTACGATTTAGAAAGCATTTAAGCGTAATCAGAAAGTCAATACGTACATTTTAAACAAGTTATTTTTTTCAACAAATTTTGGTTTATATTATTATCTTATTCACATAATATTTGTAAAAATGATTCCTGGACCAACAAAGTAAATATCACAATCGAAAGATCACTAAAATCAAGGCCTAAATGTAAGTATGTCCTTAAAAAATATCATATTTTTTATAATTTTCTTTTTACTTGACAATTAAGTTCTGGCACTCTACAAATGTTAATGTTTGTATGTTCTACTTACTAATTTTAGAGCTTCGCTTTATTGGATGTTGTCATCCTTATTTTGATTATAATTATGTCACTCAAGATGATGTATATAATACATACAGTCAGATAAATTTTATAGATTAGTGTTACACAGGGAGGAAGGGAACATTTGACTGTAGTGTACACTGGTACCCAAAGTTTTATAATCACGTTATCTTATTTTGATTTATTGGTTTAAAAATATTAGTGTTTAAACTTTAAACCACTATTTTAGTTTTAAGGAAGGGAAAATTTGGTTAATCATCATTGGGGATATACCTCTAATTATCGCCCATTGTCTTACCCCTTACTTCCGTGGATTTTATAGATTTCTATAAAAGTCAAGCGTATTTTTAAGTAATACTTTTAAAAAAGTAACAGGATGTTTGTTTGTCTATTTTTACCGAAGGATCTCGCTAACCGGTGAATCGATCGGGTTGCTTCTCATGGGTCCCGAGAAGGTTTATAACTATTTTGGGGGAGGGTACCACCACTCTCTCAAGAGAAATCACAAAAAAATCTAAATTTATTTTTAACTCAACATAGATATGTTATGTACAGACTTGAACGCAACATAGCCGCTTGTGAATGTTATATAAAGATGTTATGCATTATTTTTTTTATAAAAAACAAAAACTTACAGTGCAACTAGAAGCTTCTAGGGGCGTAGCCGCTTGTTAATGTTATATAGAGATGTTAAGTTGCGTGATTCCAATATTATCATTTCTTAGAAAATGGGATTTTAAGAATGATCTTAATATTATCCAAATAAGAATAAAAAAGAAGATTAATAAGAAATCATTTATGTAATAAATTAACTTACCCCCCCCCCCGGCCCCCCCCCCCGAAAAAAATCTACTATGATTTATGTATAAAGCAAAAACTAATTTAAAGTATAATTTTTTCTGTAAGTTAGATAATGTGGTTATAAAACTTTGGGTACCAGTGCAATTTACAGTCCAATGTACCCTCCCTCCCCGAAAAAAACCCGCCAAAAATAAGATGATTAATATAATTGTGTTAAGGCAATAGTATTTACATGTTTATGTCAAGCAACCTTTTAAGGGAGGGAAAGGACAGTATACTGTAAATTAAAATGGTATCCAAAGTTTTATAACCAACTTATCTCATTATTTGGCTTAAAAACTTTGGGTACACTTATAGAATTGTAGTTGGTTGGTTCCAATCTAGTAATGTCCAAATTTTTCAACCAATAATAATTTTGTTCATCATTATTGGGGATTTATTGTCCATTGTCTTATCCCTTAAGATCCCTGGTCAAGCCATGGTATTTACTTTTTTATGTCAAGCAACCTTTCCAGGGAGGGAAGGGACAGTATAATGTAAATTAAATGGTACCCAAAGTTTTGTTAGCATATTAGCTTATATGCTCAAAAATTTGCCAGATTGGTTGTTATTGGTTGGTTTCAAACTAGTAGTGTCCAAATTTTTTAACTATTATTATTATTATTATTTGATTCTTTATTTGTCTTAATTATATACATAAAAAAAAAGTTTACATCTGAATTATAAGAGTTATTATAACAATATTAAATAAAGATTATACCAAGATATTCTCTTTAAAAAAAGTGTTAGTTGATTTTAAACCAGAAGTAAAAAAGAGAAAGAAAAATTGCCGTTTATCATAAAAGGTGTACATTTAAATTAAGTCAAGACTTATTCAACATAATCTATTCTCAAAATATGTCAATTTTATACTAAAAAAATAAGTAAGTTCTAGAAAGAAAAATAAGCGTCATTAAGAATTTAAAAAAAAAAATGTTTATGATACAAATATTAGGTCAATACTAATCCTAAATATATACTGATTAAAACTGTGTCTAAAGGATACAAAGCTGAACTTTAAATTATAAATGATGGATAAATAACAGCTTATACCAATAACGAATCTAATTCGGGGGAAAAATCACGAAACCTATACATGTTTTTTCAGCTATCGTTGGGGGGCAACACATCGTAATATTGACGACCTCTCCATTTGCCCCCCAAATATTATTTTAGAATTAAATCCATTGTTTGTTATACCTATCCCTGGATAAATAAGTGTGGCCTGTTAAATGAAAACTGCAGAATGCTTTAATGGGCAGACTACCGAAAGCTTCACCTCAAGAATATTGTTTAGGTTATATACTGACCCTCTATTGGATGAGGTAATTTTTCTTGTCTGTCACCATATGAAAAACAGGCTTAAATTCACATGGTTAAAGTTAGAATAAAAAGAAATAATAATCCTCGGGATCATTCTTTTTTTCTACTATACTTATAAAAATTTATCAATACCCACCTATAAACTCTACAGGTGAGATGAAGTTGAGGTGAAATACTTAAGTGTGTCTAAAGATTTGGTGTGTTTGTTGTAAGTGTAAAGTATAGGAATTATATATTACATATGGATTTGAAAAACAAACACTTTTAGAAGTGCCCTCATTTGCAGGTAGTTTTCTTTCTATATTTTTTTAACTAATAATCTTTATCTACAGAAGGTATAATTTTGTTCATCATCAATGGGGATTTTTTTGTCCATTGTCTTATCCCTTAAGATCCCTGATCAGGCCATGGTATTTACATGTTTATGTCAAGCAACCTTCGCCTAGCTGTTCTATCAGTTCCAAATTAGATCCTATAAAAGTGAAGTTTTTCAGACAACTTATGAGAAAAGTTAGTTATAAAACTTGAGTATCATAATTTACAGTTTAATGTCTCCTCTCTTCGTAAATATAAGAAAAAGTCATGAAAATAATTACAAAAATTACATTTTATTAAAAATAGCAAGCTGAGCAAGCCACTGATGGAGAGATAACTGAAATGAAAATAACAGTGGTACCCAAAGTTGTAATTGTTCCAAATTAGAAACAGAAAACTTGGAAAAGGGTAGTTTATTTTCTAGTTCCCTATCCCTGCTTCATGTAAAAGTAATTCACTGTAAGATTTTATTGTACATTTATATTGCATTAATAATTGTTTTTTATTATCCCATTATATAAAGTAGTAGATTGTTTGTCGGGGTTTTCACACAAGGTGCCTGTTAAGTATTGATTTACCCCCCCCCCCCATTAGCCCTTTTTTTTAATGTAGATTGAAAATAAAGTAGGGGGGGGGGGGTTGTTTTCCCCTGTTATAGATTAAAATTGGGCCACTAAGTAGTTTGGAACTAATCGATCAAAGATCAATTAAAGACACCAAACGTTTTTGAGCCAAAGGATAAGATAATGCGGTTAACTTTGGGTATCAGTGTAATTTACAGTCCAATGTCCCCCCCCCCCCCAAAGTGCATGTTGAGTACTGATACCCCATCCAATTATTTAAAAAAAAAATGTAAATAGGATGGGGGAGGGGGTGTTTTTCCTATTCTTAACTGCACTTGCTAAAGATGAAAATTACTGGTTGAAAAGTTTAGATACTACTAGTTTAGAACTAGCCAATCGAAATTTAATGAGAGTACCCAACATAGTGTGGTTATAAAACTTTGGGTACCAGTGTGATTTACAGTCCAATGACACTCCCTTTCCGGGATAAACTCCATTTAATTAATTGTTAATTGACAAGATATTAATTAAATTTGTATCTTTCCCTCCTACGGGTCAAATCTATAATAAAAATTGCTGAATCAAAGATCTGAAACTTTTGTTTAAAGGTGCTGAATGGATCTTTTTTTTTGTCAGAGTCTACCACTTTTGTTTCGCCTAAAATGTACCAAGAATGGTTTTTTATCCAGCAGTCTTAAGGGATAAGACAATGGCAAGTTAATTAATATACATAACCAATGATTATAAACAAAATCACCCCTTCTGTTTATCAAAATTATTGGTTTAAATGTTTGGACACTGCTGGTTTATACCAATCAATCACAGTACAATTAAGTTTTTTTTTGCCAACGAATAAGATAATGTGATAACTAAACTTTGGGTACCAATATAATTTACAGTCCAATGTACCCTTTCTCATTGGTTTCGCTTAAAATTTAACATGAACGACAATTTGCAGAACATTAATTTTTTTAAAAATTTACTGTGAGGGAGAGGACATGGAATGTAAATTACACTTGTACCCTAAGGGATAGGTTTTTAATGCTCTGTAGGCACTACGAGGGAAAGCACCAAATATCCTACTTATATCAACCCAATATGCAATTTTGACATACAGACAGACGGACATACCTTAACTATAAAGTTACATTGTAAAATACCAAAAAGACACAACATTTTTAATGACTTTGTTTCAACCCAATATACCTAAAGGACGTACAGACAGACGGACATAACTAAAATATAAAGTTACATTGTATAAAAAAAAGGGGGGACTTCCTAGCTGACTTTATCAACCAAAACATACAAACATGACAGATAGACAGACGGACATATCTTAACTATAAAGTTACATTGTATAAAAAAAGGCGTGACTTCCCTACTGACTTTATAAACCCAATATTTCTAAAGGACAGACATACAGATGGACATATCTTAACTATAAAGTTACATTGTATAATGCCTATAAGGCGTGACTTCTTTACTGACTTTTTATTAACCCAATATGCCTAAATGACGGACAGACAGACGGACATATCTTAAATATAAAGTTACATTGTATATCAAAAGGCGTGACTTCTTTAATTGACTTTCTATCAACCCAATATGGGTAAAGGACAGACAGACAGACGGACATATCTTAATTATAAAGTTACATTGTATAACAAAAGGCGTGACCTCTTTGCTGACACTATCAACCCAGCATGCAAACAGTCAAAAGTCATTGCCTCCAGTCTCATATATAAAGGTTAGTTTTTCCTTAGTCAAACGTCTTATAGACAACCAACCCTTTGATTGCAAGATCTTTCGTTCTAACTATGCATGGTAATAAGTTTCGCCTTCTCTAGCTATTAATGTCACGGTCCTGAAATAGCAGTATTTTTATCATCTTTAATTATGAATCAGTGCTTGGCAAAGATCGGAACACATCACTTACTCGACAACATGCGGATGCGCAACGCTTTAAGTCACAGCCACGGGTTTAGATCTAAAAATTTGACAAGCCGTTTTAAATTGTATGATATACAATTTTTAATAAAAAATTCATTAATTTTTCAACTCTTATATCATATTCAGTAAATCTAATAAGTTTATTAAGAAGAACGTTAATAAAAGAGACTGTGTTGAAAATTATTGAGTTAATTCATAGAATAATGTTGTAAGAGACGGACATACCAAGGCTACAAAGTAGCTGCGCTACTAAAAATGGAGAATATAAATTTTCCGGATGGTTTCGAAACCGATATATATCCGCTGGAATATAACCAGTTGTCAGCCATACTAAAAAAAATACATAGCTTCGTATTACAGACAATTTTCCATGAATATTAAAAGAAAATCATAAAATTAGTACCAGTTTTGTTAACCCGGGCCTTTCGCCCATCGGTGCTAACAAATTTTAATATCCGCGAAAAGCTGTCTATAATACGATGCGATAAATAACTATTTGTATTTTAGGCTATAGACATGTTTATGTCCTCGTGTACACTTTTCGTGTTCTTCTCACTCATAGAGTATGCTTTTGTTAATGTAGTTATGGGGGATATCAGGTAATTTTATACGCATCCTTTTTTTTTGGGGGGGGGGGGGGCATCCCTTTAGACGTCTCGTCTTTGCATTCTGAAAAAATATTTAAGTTAAGTTTATTTTATAGTTAAAAAGAAACTTGTAGCGTCTAATAAAAAATTATGTCATAAGATTAAAATAACCAATGATACATTTATATTGACCAATGGTAAAATATATATTGGCCTATCATTTGTATTTTATAACGTCATTTTATAATGCTACATTCTATTATGGCTTAATACATTAAACTCGTCTACTGCAATGTAACTTTTTAACATAGTTGAAATTTTTTCATTTAAAAATTGTTTTTAAAAAATGTAAAATTTATATAAAAACTAATAAACTGAGATACTTATCTGAATATAATTATCTTTGTTATTATTTTTTATATAATTTTTTTAGTGAGATTGAGAGGAAGAACGAACAACGATTTGGAATGAGGTAAACTTACCATTAAAGTTTAGCTACTCACAAACACATTAAAATTGTTGGTTGAAAAGTTTGGACGCTGCTAGTTGGGAAGCACCATGAAAAATCAATTGAAGTGTCCAAAGTTTTGAGACAATGAATATAATACTTACTTCGGGTACCAGTATCATTTTTAGACAATTGTCACCTTCCTCCTGGGAAAAAGTACAATAGTGCTAATATTAATCTACATTGAAAATAATAACAAAGCAAAAATGATACAAAGATTCCTTGTAAATTATTAATCTGTTACATTATCTGTTTAAAGATCTTAAGAAACACACAAAATAAAACATTGATTTTCCTGCTTTGATTTTGTACATTCTTGTGTGTTGTAATATAATCTGTAAAGAGCAGCACTGATATAATTGTAACTGTATATTCTGCAATAATCAATCTATTACAGAGGTTCGACACTAGAACCTAAAATAGGATGGGATAGCATCAAACGTTTTGTAATGAAATTAAGTTTTTAAGCAAGTCTAAATAAAAAAAAATATTGCTAACCTATGTGCAAGACCCTAATAAAGCTACAATCTATATGCAAAATTATCTTTTTAGATAAAATAAAAAAATTTAAATTAATCCATTTTCTATAATGCTTTTTATTTTACTAGCGGCTTCGCCCCTAGCCTCTAGGGGCTTTTTTCTAAAGGTTTAGGGGAGAATTTTTAAAATTTTGTTTACATTTTTTTAGATATTTTCTGTATTTTATAACATTTTATAACTCTTTATATCATTTTATAACTCTTTATATCATTTTATAACTCTTTATAACTTTTTATATTTATTTATATTGATTTATATTATTTAAAACCTTTGAGTTTTTCTTTCTTTTTATTGTTTTTAAAATTTCTTTGCCATTAGCCTTTTTTGGGGCTTCGCCCCTACAGGAGAAGGAAGTTTTCACAATCTTTTTGAATTTGATAAAACAAAGTTTAAAAGAAGAAAAGAAATTTAAAAAGAAGAAAAATAATTGAAAATATAAAGAAAATATAAAAAAGTATAAAAAAATATAAAAAGATATAAAAAGATATAAAAATATATAAAAACATAAAAAACATTAAAATTAGAAAAAAATATGAAAATTTTTTTTTGGGGGGGGGGAAATTTTCATTTTCGGGGGGGTTAAGGGTGTCCCACCCCCCAAGAAAATAGCTTAAAACCACCACAGGACCAATAGGTATATACCCTGAAGAGTAGAATCCAATCGGTTAAGTGGTTACCGAGATCTTAAGCTTCAGACGGACGGACAGACAGACGGACGGACAGACGGACGGACAGACATCATTCTACTTTGTATTATAGATTATGTATTGAAAATTATCCATAATACAATACGATTTAAGATTTTTCGGTACTGCACAGAACTGAGGTGAATTCTTAAAAAAACTAAAATTTTAGTGAGGTAAAATTATTTTGCTCTGGTCTTTGATCGGTTTCCAAGCCATACTGGTATATTTTATATGCTATTTAATGACACATTGATTTTAACAAAGCATTTGATTAAAGTTTAAAATACATATTTAAAATTTATTTTATTACATACATTACATAATAAAATAATGTCTTAAAATCTTACTAACCACTGAACCAATGCGAGTATGCATCGAATAGAATATATCTACTGGTCCTAGGTGGGTTTTAAGCTAATTTATTGGGAGGGGATATATCCTTGTTTTTTAGTTTTCTGAATATTTTTACCCTCCAGTTGAACAAATCAATACAATTATGTTCTTTAATACAAAATTACATTGATAACATACAGGTACAATATTATACAAGTATTATGAAATAACAGATATGGTATGCAGTGTTTGGCGTCGTAGCTTCTCTTCAATCATCACTTTGAGTCGGTCTGTAATGATTTTCAGCACTGTTACACAAATCACTGTACCCCCCTTCCCCCACCCTTCTTATGTTGTAATAAATTGAAAAAAAAGCGTGGGTTATTAAAAAAATATGTTAGGTAGCCATTTTTTTCAATTTATTTCAAAAATAAGATGGGGGAGTGGGGAGTGGGGAGGGGGTTATCAGTGCTCAACATGCACTTTGTGTAAAAGCAATGACATGTATTATATAATAAGAGATAGTATGCAGTGTTTGCTTTAGGTCAGGTTAGTTTAGGTTATATTGAGTATTTGTTAGTTCTGCAGGGTTAGGGCCACTTGCAGGCATAGGAAAAAAAAACCCTTATAATAAATTTTACATTTATAAAGGTTTATTATACTTAAGGTTTAAGAAAATGGACTAAAAATTTATTTACATTCCCTATTTTAATAAACAAAATTAATCCCTTCTATAGATAAAAATTACTGAACAGTTTTTAAAAAGGACCCAAAGTAGCCAAAGAATTTAAAATAAAGGTTCATAAAATATAATATAAATTCCAAAGTTCCCTCACTGTCTTATTTACGATACCAACAAATTTGAACTATTTTTTTTTCAAAGGGCTTCGCAGCTATTGGACGTCACCATACTTTGCTCTAACGCAATAAGAATGAATATGTATGTTAAGAACATTTAATATCAATTGACATCAAGGTCAAATGGTGCAGTTTTTTTTAGAAAAAGAAAAAATAAAAAATTGGAAAATATATCCACGCCAATAAGAGAAAAAATAATTTTTTTTTATGGGGGTGGGGTTTATTTTTAAGGAGGCGATTTCTCTTAAGTGAGTGGTGGTGTCCTACCCATAATGGTTATAAACCTTCCAGGATATATGAGAAGCTACCCTGTAAAGGAGTACCATAACGGTTCAGCGGTTAGCGAGATTCTTTGGTACACACAAAAAGACAGACATACATCCTGTTACTTTATTAAAAGAATTATATTCAGTACTGCGTGCATAGCATGTGGTAACAGCCTTTTTATGTAAGTCCTAACTGTGCATGGTAATGAGTTGAGCTTTTTTATGCGTAAAGGCATTCCCCTTACTCTTACTATTTGTTTCATGCACCTGAGATAGCAGCAGTATGTACCATTTTAACGTATGGCAAAAGACATCCAACTGAAATTTAAAGTTACAGCTGCTCTGACAAATAACAAATAAGTATAAAAATATTTGAATTTAAATTGGTAAATTTCCAAAATGCATAAAATATTGTATGTATGTAAAAGAATGAGAAAAAGCAATTAGTGGAATGTTATAAGAAAAAGTTTATCATAGGCATGCGTTGGAATTTTTTACACGGATAGGAACATTTATTATTATTAAAACGACCAAGCTAATATTGCTTGATTCACTTCTACAAGAGACAAATTGACCTGAAAATGATAACTAAAATCGAAATATATCTTCATGTCTTAGAATAGTGTATTACTTTTAAAATAGGTTGAAAAACATACTAACTTTAAAATAAAACAAGGATGACAAGATTCATAATTGTGGATGGACCGACTCATAAATTGAGTTTTAGATGTTCAGTATTATGAAAATAAACGTATTTCTAGTTTGTAAAAAAAGTCATAAAATCTCTATGAATAGAAATTGTCTTTTTGTCTTTTGTATCGTGACCGACAGACCAAAGGATCAAGTAAAAAATAAACTGTATGCTCAACGTTAAATGGAATCTTTACAAGAATTTACATAAGTCTATCTTGAAAAGCGGCCGAAGAAAATGTTTCGCCCTAACGGTTTCTTACAGACGGACAGAGGGACAATTATATTTAAAAATTATAGATTAGCTTCTTTTAAATTATAGAATTATTGGTTGAAACTTCTAGTTTGGAACCAATCAAAATTCAATAAAAATATTCACAGTTTTTGAGCCAACAAATAAGATACGGTCATTATAAAACATTGGATTCCAGTATAATTTATACATTTCAATGCCTCCCCCCTCTCTTAGAATTTGTTTTATAGAAATATAATCCCTGTCAATATGAATGTCAGGGAGGGAGGGGACATTGGACTGTAAATTACACTGGTACCCAAAGTTTTATAACCAAATCTTCTTCATTAGCTCAAAAAACATTGTATACCTCTTATTGAATTTTGATTTTTTGGTTACTAGCTAACTAGATGTGTCAAAACTTTTATATCAATAATTCTACAGATGCGGTAGTTTTGTTTCTCATCATTGGGGATGTATATCAATTTATCGTCCATTGTCTTATCCCTTTATACCAGTGAAAAATTCTCGTCCTCACAAAATTAATTCTTTTCCTATCAACATAAATATTTTCAGTAAATTTTATGTTTTAAGAAAAATCCTTTTTTTCGCTTTTTAAAATGCATAAAAAAGGAATAAAAGTATTTCAGAACCTATCGATCGAATCTACTATATAACTCACTTTGTATGTCATTGTCTATATGTCCTTCGCTATTCAACCGATTAAAAAAAATGCAATCAACATATTAGTAAATATTTCATAATTAAATAGCGCTGCAATACGTAATACGTAATTGGATGTTAAACATATAGTGGATTCGCTACGATTATCTAATGGGTTTTGTATTCAAACGAAAGGTTGAATTTATGCTAAAACCATTCAAGGATCCAAGTGGGAGATACGTCTAAAAAGGAAGGATGAGAGGAGAAGTGGGAAAGGAAACCCCTAAAAAAGAGATGGGTTTGGACTTATTTTTATGACGTCACACATGTCACTTTCCGTATCTTCATTCAAGTGAAGTCTTTATAAATTGGAGAAATTTATTGGTGTGTTGGTTGGCGAGATCTTAAGGGACAGAAAAAAACCTTTATACTTTATAACATCAATATTTAACCGATTCCAATTATGATAAACAAAAATACAACTTCTAACCACTTAGAATTGCATCTATTTACCAAAAAATTGGGATTTCTGAAATCTATTGTTATATGAATAAGCAGAACTTTTGTTTTCAATCATTCTCTCTCCCCCCCCCCTCTCCTTCTCTTACTTTCTTTCTTCAATAGTAATATCCCTTATTATGCAAATAAGACAAAATATACCCCCCCCCCTTGAATATCTTCACATTTACTTATTACACATAAGAGATCTTAAAAGGACTCTCCACAGAAAAATCAACTTTAGATTTTTTAAAATCTAACCTGAAATTATTAATCTCTGTTCAATTTTAGGTATTTTTTGTTTTTGTGGCATCGCGATCGAAGCCCTTTGAATTTTTTTACCTCCTTTAAGTGAATCCTCCCGCCATTTAATTTGTGCTGCTTTAGTGATTTTTAGCTTCTATTTTTGCCGCCGTTGCCGCATTCATCGCCCTTCTTCGCCGCTACTCCGCTGTACGTCGCTTTTTAATACATGCTCCCCTCTCCCTTGTTCAGAAATTAAATAGAGGCTGGGGGTGTTGTGTATAGCTACGTACGCAATGTATAGCGGAGTAGCGGCGGAGAAGGGCGATGAATGCGGCAACAGGGGCAAAAGATGGTTATATTTGGCGGAGGCGAACACAAAATGGAGGCGGCAGGATTGTCCAGTCAAGGAAGAGGATAAATCGTAGAGCGGCCGGTTGCAATGGAGCAAATGTTCTTTAGCGGCGAACACATATTGAGTGGAGGAAAGTGTAGTATATATTGTTATAGCGGCAGTACAAATAGGCGGCGGACAAAATTTTCAAAGGGCTTCGATCGCGATGCCACAAAAACAAAAAATGCCTAAAATTGAACAGAGAATAATAGTTTCAGGTTAGATTTTCAAAAATCCAAAGTTGATTTTTCTGTGGAGAGTCCTTTTAAGGGATAAGACAATCGTAGATAAATTAATGTACAATCCCAATATAAACAAAATAATAATTTGAAACTTCTATTTCATCTATTTACAAGCAATTGGTATTTCTAAAATTCATTGTTATAGGAATAAGCAGAACTTTTGTTTTCAATCATCCTCCCCCCCCCCCCTCCCCTCTCCGATCCCCTTCTCATTCATTTACTTTCTTTCTTCAATAGTAAAATCCCTTATTATGCAAATAAGACAAAGAAACCCCCTCCCCCCCCTTATACATTAGATAGCTTTAGGGACAAGGCAACGCTCCCACCCCCAACCCTTTATAATTTCTGCCAAAACTTTAGGTACTTCCAACCAATAATTTCAACCTCTAGTAGAGGTATTTTTGATAATTTATCTTCTATTGTCTTATCCCTGTTCATATGGAGAAGTCTGTAAAACAATCTAATGTGGGGGGGGGGGATATTATCCACTCCAGAAGTAAGAGATACTACGTCCCTTCTTATTATTTCTAATCCCAAATAATTCCACTTATAAAACTAATGATGAAGGACCTATAGTAACTTTACATTGAAGCAAAAAATTATTTTTTTTTAAATAGCAAAAAATGCAAGATTTTTAAAATGCTTGTATCCTCAAAGGGAGGGAACATTGGGCTATTAATTACACTGGTACCCAAAGTTTTATAACCACACTATCTTATTCATTTAATAAAAAACTTTTACCGAATTTTCATTTGTCTGTTCAAAGCTAGTAGTGCCAAAACATTAAAAACAACATTTTAATTTGCAGAAGAGGTAATCTTTTTTATCTTCATTGGAGATGGACATCAATTTACCATCCATTGTCTTATCCAAATTGACAAATTTTTGCACGGTTTTATATGAATATAATATGCCCCGAACTTGAAAGTATTATATTAAAGACGGAAAGTTGTATTATATGTATGTATAAGGGATAAGCCAATAGACGATAAATTGTTGCACAATTCCAATGATAAAAATCAAAATTACCCCCTTCTGCAGATTAAATTTATTGGTTTAAAAGTCATTGAATGAACAAACCAATCAAAATCTAATTAAAGTACCAAAAGTTTCTTGGTCAACGAATAAGAAAACGTGACTATAAAACTTTTTCAGATGTCCCCTCTATCCCTGATTCTTAAAATATAAGATAGTTGACGATCAATTGGTTTACATCCCCAATGATAATCAACAAAATTACCTATTCCAAGGATTAAGATTATTGTTTGAAAAAGTATCCTCCCATAAATAGTTTTAAACAAAATGTAATTTTAAAGTTTTTGAAGATTTTCCTTTTTTGTAATAAATTTCTTTTATTTTTAGGAAATTAGTTAGCTATGGCTCAAAGAGGTTTAAATTCCCAATCATAAAGAACAAAATTACCTATTCCAAAGATTAAGTTTATTGGTTGAAAAAGTACCCTCCCCCAAAAAAGTTAAAACAAATGAACAAAATGTACTTTTTAAGTTTTTGAAGCTTTTCCTGTTTTGTAACAAATTTCTTTTATTTTCAGGAAATTAGTTTGCTACGGCTCAAAGAGGTTTAAATTCCCAATGATAAAGAACAAAATTATCTATTCCAAAGATTAAGATTATTGTTTGAAAAAGTATCCTCCTAAAAAATAGTATTAAACAAATGAACAAAATTTCCAATTTGGTTTCGAAGATTTTCTTTTTTTGTAATTAATTTCTTTTTTATTTAGGAAATTAGTTATTTACGGCAAAGAGGTTTAAATTCCCAATCATAAAGAACAAAATTACCTATTGCAAAGATTGAGTTTATTGATGAAAAAAGTATCCTCCTCAAAAATATTTATAAACAAAATGTACTTTAGTTTTGAAGATTTTCCTGTTTTGTAATTTATTTCTTTTATTTTCAGGAAATTAGTTAGCTATGGCTCAAAGAGGTTTAAAGATTCATGCTCCTGCTTCAGAAAACAGGTAAAAATATATTTTGTAGCAAGATTATTATTTGGCTGTTTTAAAGATCTTAATGCTTGTGTACCTTGTAGAATGAAAAGTATTAAAAATCATTTAATGAATTGTAATAAAATAAGATAAAATTGAGTTAGAGGTCAGTTCTGACGTACGTCCATCTTTAACGTATAGCTGTTATTGAAAATTTAGACATGTTAGAATTGCCTTATCAATTTTAAACATTGCATGATGATTATTGCAACAGATATTAAAATAAAACATAAAATTAATACCTAATTTTACATTTTAATTTCCGTGAAAAGCTGTCTATAATACGATGTGATGCTACTATATTTATCTATCTATCAATCTATCTATCTATCTAGTGTGAGCCATGTCAACCTTTCCTACCAACGTCATTCGCCAACTCCCAGCCATTTTCAAGGTAATGTGGTGCAAACATGTCAGGGATGTAAAGGGATAAGACAATGAACTCTAAATTAATATACATATCCTAAATGATTATAACAAAATTACCACTTGTGTACTTTAAAATTGTTGGATGGACACTAAAGTAGCAAAAGAATAAGTTAACATGGTTTAAAAATCTTTGGATGTAATTTACAGTCCAATGTCCCCTCCCTTCCTGAGTTTAGGAGATTTTTATCAGAAACAATGTTACTCTAAACTTAATTGCAACTTTTTGTTGTTTTTTTAATCGAGGATTTAACATCTCACCGCTGTAAGGTATAATCAGGTTTCTATAATAAGTTTCTTTTTTAGTATCTATTTATATTTCATATATAAGTTTATCCTTTTTCTATCTATTATACATACCATATATTCTTTCATCTATTATACCTATTATTTATCTTACTTACCTATTCATTTATCTATCTATTTATCTAACAATCTATTAATCTATCTACCAATCTATCCAAATATCTATCTATCTATCTAATTTTATTTTAGTTTTAGTAGTACCCATCCCTTCCTTCCCTCTCATCAACATTCACAATTCCTACCTAATAATGCAAAGTAAGCTTTAAATTTTCAAGAAGTCGGTGCTTTTACATAAAATGCCTGTTTAACATCTGACACCCCCCCCCCACCCCCCTCTTAGTTTTCAAATTAACAAACTAATGTAAGGGGGGAGGGGAAGTGTTTTTATCAATAGAATTTAGGGGACCCTAAAATTGCTGGGTAACCTAGTAACCATTATAACCTAACCAAATCTAAAGTAATTTGAAACAAATGAAAAATACACCCCCCCCCCTCTTTCCTTATTTCAAAATTAAGAGGAGGGGAGGGGGGGGGGGCTGGGGTGTAATTCTCATCAAGGTAACTTGTGTAAAAGCGCCAAGAAGTCTTATACTAATATGATTAGTCTTTTTTCAATTTAGACTTCGATTATGTTTAATTTTAGTCAAAACGTTTTTACTCAGAAAAATAGATATTTTACCCTAGATAGTCTATCAAAGCTTTATCCTAGGAAATTTAACCTTATAGAATTATAAATAATTATAAACTGACTTATAAAATAGATGAAATGAAAAAAAAATAAAATTATCTTTTATACTAGAATGTGTACATTTTTAACTCTATAATGTGGTCGTATTGTTTCTACACTGTGTTCCCATTGGTCAAATTGAGTTATTGATTATCTAGACTATAATTCTGCAATCTATGTACGTACTTTTAGACACCTTAAACTTAGCAAAACGTTTAATAGTTTCTTGGGAAAAAAACATTTGATTTCTGTCATACTGAAGGATTTAGGTTAAGTTCCCTTGCCTCTTTATAAATTGACTAGCGGCTACGCTCAAAGATGCCTCTATGCAAACGTGAATAAAGGGACGATATATCTTGGAGGGGTTATCGTAGCCTTCTATAAAATCCCTCCCTGGAACTCTTACTGCAATGCAATGTAAAGTATAGCTACATTGGGAGACCGCCTATTTTGTCCCTTTTTTGTATCTCTTTTGAAAAGTGCGACACCCTGTGACGTCAATGAAATAGGAAGAGTTGATCGTAATAAAATTAACAACTTTTTTTAAAATAACTATTTTTAATGCTTAAAAAAAATATTAAAAATCTTAAAAACAATACATAATTTCTATAAAACGTATTTGCTTCTTTTTTTGGTAACAAAATTAGTTTTTTTGCTACTTTTTAAATAAATTCAATCTTCAATGTTCATCACATCAGCTGATTTCTATTTTTTATTATTGTTTTGATTGTTATTAGAGGCGTGTTATAATTTTCATAACAATTTTAAAATTTGTTGAAAATATTAAAATTATAGAAATATAGAATAAAATATAGAAAGTGATGGTACTTTATAATCATTAATAGGTCCGTTATAAACATTTATTGTTACTTAATGCATACAAAATATAATTAAAGGAATAATATTGCCAGCTTTAAATTATTATAAGAGCTAATTTAGTACAAACCAAAACTGAAGAAAACTTTTAAAAATACCATTTGTATTGCATCTAGACAACAAATGATGCCCAGTTTAGGTTATGTTTGATTAAGTAGATGTAAGAGAAGGGTTTATTTATTCATCTTTAAATTATACTTTTGACAGTAATTGTCGGTTTTTATGGATGGGGTCGAATGGGGTACGGACGGAGGGGGGAATGAGCGGCGAAGGGGTCATCGGGGGGGGGGGGGAGGGAAGACTCAGCATTAGAACTTTATATTATTTGATGAAATTTATTTTAATTGATGACGTTGGGGCCAGCTTCTTTGGCAAGGACCCAGGCCAGCTAGGCTATCCTATCCCTTGATCATATATGTAAAGTTGTGGAGGACCCAAAAGATTCCATCTGAAAAGGGAAAGTCTCTCATCCTAGGAACTGTGTAGAATTTGGGGGGGCCCCAGCGACACGGAAGCTGGAATCGCCAGAAGGGGGAGAGAGGTACTCTCTCCAGTGTACCAGGGAAGGTCAAATGGTTGTAGCAGAAGAAATTCTATGGTTTCTTGGATATCTTGAAACCGGTTTATGATAATAACAATAATAAAATGGAAATCTCATAATTCGCTCTTTTTTTAAGTTCAACTACAAATCCTAGCAATTTTAAAAGACTAAAAATGATTAAAAGATTTTAGAATAAAATAAGCATAATATTTGAATTGTAAACCTAGATATTTAATTACATCCAAGAAAAGCCACAAGGCAAATAAATTAAAGAGTAACTGCACTGTTGATCAACAACTTTTGGGCTGGAAATCCATAGTTTGAAAATTATAGGACAACTCTAACATGCTTAAATTAATCAATTTATCGCCTCATATTATAGACAGCTTTCCACGGTTATTTAGAATGAAAACATATACAAATAAAACCAGTTTTGTGGGCCCTGAGGTGTCTAAGGCCCGTGGTAAAAAAATTAGCATTAATTTTATGATTTTTATTTTAATAATTGTGGAAATTTGACTGTAATACCAAGTTAAACATTATTTTTCAGTATTGCATAGAGCCGGTTCTAATCCAGCGGATATAAATCGGTTTGGAAGCCATACTGGAATAGGTATTTATCGCATTGTATTATAGACAGCTTTCCACAGTTATTTAGAATAAAAAAATATACAAATGAAACCAGTTTTGTTTGCCCTGAGGTGCCTGAGACCAATGCTAAAAAATTAAACATTATTTTATGATTTCTATTTTAATAATTGGAAATTTGACTGTAAAACAAAGCTAAACATGATTTTTCAGTATTGCTTAGAGCCAGTTCTAATCCATCTTATATAAATCGGTTTGAAGCTATACTGGAATATATATTTATCGCATTGTATTATAGACAGCTTTCCACAGTTATTTATAATGAAAAAATATACAAATAAAACCATTTTTGTGGGCCCTGATGTGCCTAAGGCCTGTGGTAAAAAATTAACATTAATTTTATGATTTTTATTTTAATAATTGTGGAAATTTGACTGTAATACGAAGATAAACATGATTTTTCAGTATTGCTTAGAGCCAGTTCTAATCCATCGGATATAAATCAGTTTGAAGCCATACTGGACTAGTTATTTATTGCATTGTATTATAGACAGCTGTCTGCGGATACTAAAATGGAAAATTATAAGATTAAAACCAGTTTTGTGATAAAGGCCTGTGATATAAAAACTGACATATTATTTATGATTTTTATTTTAGTAATTGTGGGAAAATGTGGAAATTTGACTGTAATATGAAGCTAAACATGATTTTTCAGTATGGCTTAGAACCGGTTCTTATTCAGCGGATATAAGTTGGTTTGGAAGTCATACTGGAATAGTTATTTATTGCATTGTATTATAGAAAGCTGTCCACGGATATTAAAATGGAAAATTAAACTGTTTTTAAACTATTTTTGAAAGGTATATAAAAAACATACTGTGACACCTGTAGAATCATACTGCAAAGCCAAAAATAAGAACAATTGCCCACGTCGATTTTTATTAGGATTTTAAAGTTTATTTTTTACTATGGATTCAATAAATTTTACTGAATCATGATGTTTCTTTCCTTTGTGGGTAAAATACTCAGCTTTTAGAGTGTCTTGCGTCATAAATATTGTATGCTAGTATACAGTAAAGTTACATGTTTTGATTTTATCAATCAAAACTAATTAAAAATTAATTCTTTATAATATATCAATGAATTAACATAAAAATGTTTCATGTCTATAAACAAGTCCTAAAAATTTAAGTATGTCCTTAAACAGTATTATCTATTTATGCAGTTTTGCAACAAATTTACTTACAATATTGTTTGTACTGATGCATTAATATTCTGCTAATTCAGTTCTGACAATCTACAAGTGTTAATGTTCGTTTGTCCTTCCATTTCAGAGCTTCGCTTTTATGGATGTTGTCATCCTTGTTTAATTTTATTTAAAAGGGGGCCATTTATAAGTTTATTTTATTATATCCATTTGTTTTATCTGATACTTTCCAAAATATGTTTTATTAAGACTTTATCAATAAAAAGTAAATTTTTTGTAACTAGACCAAATATAATTAAGAATTAGAACCATAAATCTAAATACAAAACTAAAAATATCCTTGAGACATTCTATTCTGCAACCTTTTTTATTCATAAACATTTTTAATCAAGTTAATTTGTTTATACCTAGTGTATATAACTGTGTAGGTACGTCGTATACAAGCACTTTAAATTTTAAACTGACAAATTTTTTAGATTTTAAAAAGTTAATCTAATGGATTTTATTTTTATTTATTATTTTGTTGTAATTAAATCAGGGTAGCCCCTTTCGTGACAACACCCCTTAAGGGGAGTTTCTTTGTATTTTCACAGTAGCTTTTCTCCTATTTCTAGCCCCAAGCAATTTTGAAAATACGACGAATCGCCACTTAAGGGGCGTTGCCTTGAATGGGACTATACCCATAAATCATTTTTAATTCAATTGTTTTATATTTATATATGTATTATTTAAGTAGAATTTGTTGTTATTTTAATAATTTTTAATACAATTGTTTTAACTGATTCTTGTTTATTATTTATTACGATTTAGAAACCATAGAATCCGTACGTCCATTTATAATATGCTGATACACATATAGTAATCTGCGCTAATATCCAATAAAAAGTAGTAAGCTTTGTTCATATATAGCTTAAGAATTTGGTTACCGATCCGATTAAGTTCTACATTTTAGGGAAGATGCATAAAGGTTCTAAAATCCTTTTAGACCGTTTTCATCATTAAAATCTGAAGATGGTTTTATGCTATTTTTCTACGCTAAATTCTAAAACTAATATTCTTTAGTAAATGAATTGCTACCAAGTTCTTTATCTTGATAATCAGAGGCTTTTAGTAAAGTAGCGTTTGGGGGATGGTGCATTTTGAATTAAAATTAATTAAAAAATGAAAAAAATTCCAATAAAAGTTGCACTATCAGAAATACTCGTTTTATCTGGAATTATCTGGTTTTTCAACCTTACAGTGTCACAACTATAAAATTGAATTAATTGCCCATTGTCCCCTCCCTTCCTCCCTGCCTAAGGCCTGTGCTAAAAAAAAACTGACATTATTCTTTAGGATTTTTATTTTAGTAATCGTGGGAAATGTCTGTAATACAATGCTATACATGACTTTTTCAGTATGGCTTAGAACAGGTTCTTATCCAGCGGATATAAATTGGTTTGGAAGCCATACTGGAATAGTTATTTATCACATCGTATTATAGACAGCTGTCCGCAGATATTAAAATAAAAATACAAGAGTTAAAAACTTAAAAACGAAGTGAAAAACGTTATTCTATATCCATTATATCTATCGGTTGCAAAGCTGTACTGAAAAAATAAAAGATCCCTCATTCATTGAAATATTTACAAGGTAGAACATGTTGTATAGTTAGGTTGCTAATATGGACCTCATTTATTTGTAAGTGGTAAGGGGTTGGGGGCAGACCCACAGGGCAGGATTTATGCTAGTTTTCATTTAGTAGGTTTAAATTTCGGATCAATTATTTTTTTCCTGTAACAAAATTTACATTAACTTTTCGTGCAAAAATAAACCACTAAAAATAAAGAAAGGAGTCTGAAATTTTTTGTGTAGATTCTTTAGACAAATGAGAATCGCAGTTCTTTTATGCTTCATGATCCATTTTTATGTTTAAATCCCTTTAATTATGCAAACTTTGTCCGTAGGTACTACATTTAAAAAAGTCTTTTTTTATACTATTAAATAAAAAATGTTGATTGTCTTTCAGTGTCGTTAATTCGTTGGCCTTTCAATGTAGATCGATGACATTTTAAACATAGCTAGTTAAAGTAATTGGTAGTCTCTAAATAAAATTTCATTAATATCACATGAATACAAATAAACTTATTACAATCATAAAAAACGACACTAAAAACCATAAACCCCAAATGAATATAAAAAAATATTTTTAAAATAAATTATTTAAGACTGTTCACGTTATCATCAGCTAAGGGGTTAATATGAGCCCACTTATTGAAACCATTTTTAAGATTTTTCATGAAAGCAAAAGTGTTCCCCATTTTCGGGCCATAAAGGGGGAGAGGGAAATGGTCACAAACCGGTTTCAAGATATCCAAGAATCCATAGAATTTCTTTATACACAACCGGTCAAATAAGCAGAGGGTCGGGGGAGGGGGTAAGTGGAAGCCTCTTCCTCTATTGGCCGGTTAGACTTGAGCAATACATTTCATTCAAAAATAAAGGGTGGAGCATCGCATGAGAGGGGATGACTTTTCCTCCTGGTTGAAAGGATGAAAGGGAAGGGGGATTCCCATTACATGCCTGATGTACAGAGTTAGGCACCTGACTGGCTTGAGTTTAAACATAAGTCTTTAATAAGACCAAACAAGAGTTGGATTAAAAAATTTTTAAAAAATGTGAATTTGTTGTGCTAGTGGTAAAAAATCTGAATTTAAAATTTTTTTACACAATGTTAAAATACTTATTATCTTAAAGTAATATTTTTAGTAAGTTGAAGGATAGAATAAGGTATTTTGTAATGAGAATATTCACATTAAGCCAAATTATGTCAAAATTTAACCCCCCCCCCCTTTGGTTTGCTAAAATCAGGCATTCCCGGAACTTCCTTTGGGGTGTTTTTTTCTGACCATGGTCCCGTTTTAGCGGTTTAGCGGTCTTGGGCATATGATATCTTAATTGATTCAGATATTTTATAACCGGTTTATGCCCATTTCCCTTTTCCCCTTAATGGGCTGAAAATTGGGAACACTTTTGGTTTCTTTAAAAATCTTAAAAATGGTTGGAAGTCGTAAAGTGTATTTAGGCAGGAACAACAGTATCAGCATAAAATATTTTATTTCAGAACTTAGAACTATGGGTAAAAATTCATGGACAAACAAATTAAAGGAGTTGAAAAGAAGAGAGGAAGAAGGAAACTTACTCTTCATGGTATGTTAGGATTAAAGGAGGGGGGGGGGGTGGGTTAATGCAACCATCTCGTAATCAATGATTGAATAACACTTAGAATTCGAATTTTGATCTTAAATTTTGCATGAATAATCCTTGGTAGGTCTATTTTCCCTAATTCGAACAAAAAGAACACATATTACTTTTTTTTGGCTCAAAAATCTTATTTAAGTTCTAGCCGGTTGCTGTTGGTACTAGAAACTTAAAAAATGGCTATTGCTATCATTTTACATGAATTAAACAAAAAAATATGTTTTTAAAAGTTGATTCCTACGTAATTAATGATGAATTTGCCCTGAAAATAGGCAAAACGCGGGTAAATGGCTGAGCCGCCAGCCGTTACTTTTCCAACTTTTTGTTCGATTTAGGGAAAATAGACCTACCAAGGATTACCCATGAAAAATTTCAGTTCAATTTAATCACTGATTACGAGATGGTTGCATTAAACCCCCCCCCCCTTAAACTTTTTAAAAATCTTCCAAGATAATAGCCTTAACTTATGTTCAAACATATTAATAATTTTAAAATAATACTTATGAACAGTGACATGCTAACTGATTGAGTGAGGATCACTGTTTTGGCTGCATTTCACCATATCATTAATGTTAATTACCTATCTAGGACCGCGGACGGCAGTCTGGCAGCAGTTCTCATGACCAGCAGCCGTCGACCAGTCCCAGAGATTCCACTGGACCTCCCCCTAATCAGCATGACAGGAATGGGTTTTCATACATTTGATTTAATGATTCAACAATAATCTGTGAATTATGATTTCTTCAAATGTACCAAATTCTGTTTTTTAAAAATACCTATTGCTAACCCCTGCGGGGCAAATAGATTCAGTGCCCTAGAATTAGAAAAAAATTATTCGCCCCCTTCCCTTGCTTTCAATTTATTTCATACACAATAGTATGGGAGTATTTGAAGTAAACATTAAACAAGGCACTTTGAGATAAAAATTAAGCGACGTTTCTTTAATTATAGATAGGTATGATTTACACAAAATTTCTCATGAAATAAAAATGTTTGAAAATCACAAATGAATACAGGAACAGTCCCCGTAATAGCATGGCTACCAGCCCGCCCCCAGAAATGGGAGGACCCCCCACGGATGGCGGAATAATGAGTGGAGCCAACACCCCAAAACCACCTTCTACCCCTAACCAGGTAAAAAATCTCAATATGAAAATGTAAATCAAAACTACAGAGTAAAACACTAGAGGGGGAAGGGGTTAGATAACTGTTATGTGCCGACCTTCAATTGGGTCTTTAAAAATCAACCTATATTGTCGGGAATATTAACACAGCCAAGTAACAGAAAAAATAATTTGCTAGCAGACAAAAAGGTTCTTGGAAAAGGGGGGCAGGTAGTTATCTGTATACAATATACATCTATACTTATTATAATACTAATTAAAATAACTCTTCTATTATGTATAAAAAAATCTTAAAATTTTAATATTAATTTAGAATAAGGTATAAGAAAAGTATCTTAATGAGTTTTAAAGGTGAAATGCTTTTTAGCTCCTCACAAAAGCATTTTTAAGAAACTGCAATTTGTCATTTTTTCACATTTCTTGACTGTGATGCATTTGCAGTAAAAGAATCTTCTTTAATAACGTAGGTTATAGTAAAAAGAAAAAAAACTCCTTCTTATTTGACAAAAAAATCTCTAAAGACAAAAAAGTTATTGAAGTTTGATTTTTTTTTATTAAAGCATTTAATTACAAATTATGGATAAATTATGAAGTTATATCTTAACCTGTCAATCAAATTAAAGGATTATAGGAATTAATAAGGGGTGGGAATTTACGAACATGAGCAATTTTTTAGGTCATGTTTTTTAAGTATACAAAAAGAAAAACTGAATATTTGTTTTCAGTGAGAAAAGGGGGGAGGCGGATGTGCCACTTTTTGAAACCAAAACTAAAAGTCATCAAACTCAACTAAAAAAAGAGTTACAGGTCTGAGATTTTGCATGGCAGTTGCTTTATAGGGGTACAATATGGAACTGTGAAGAAACGGCGGCGCAACCGCCGAAAACCGCCGTTTCCCGCCAATTTTTTTTTGCAATTTCTCGGCGGTTTTCGGCGGTTGCGCCGCCGTTTCTTCACTGTTCCATATTGTAACCCTATAAAGCAACTGCCATGCAAAATCTCAGACCTGTAACTCTTTTTTTAGTTGAGTTCCTTTGACTTTTAGTTTTGGTTTCAAAAAGTTGCACATCCGCCTCCCCCCAGTATTATAATTAAAACGTTTGCGGTCAATTAATGACGTATATAATTCAAATTACTTATGACAATTATCTTTATAATAATATATTATTAATCTTTTGAAATATACAAGTCTGAATTCCTTCTTAGATTTAAAGATTTGAAACTAATTGCCAGTAAAGTATTTTAAATGGGTTATTTAGGGACATAAAAGTATTTATGATGTTAAATACATATTTTAGAATAATAATACTGCTTTAATAACTTTATATAGGTAGTTTAGTCTTGCTTAAATAGTTTGTGATAATAATCTTCACTTTGCAAGAACACATATTTTTCACCTAGGATTTGGACACTGGAGTTCTGGGACAGGGAGGGCATGATACATCAGACCTTGATGTTCTAAATGAAGATATTTTTGAGAGTGCTGATGTGACGCCCCGCCATGTGCCTATGTACAGCAGCCTTCCCTCGCCTGGTGGCCCAATGCTTAACCAACCCATGGGCCTCCCCTCCTTGCATAGATCCAGCAGCAGTCAACCTGGCTGTTCTCCCCACCCAAGCATGCATGCGTCACCAGCTCCTGTGCCTCAATCCCCGCACCAAATGCAATCTCCTGCAAGTGTGCCGCCGTCCCCCGCTACCCACCAGTTTGCCACGCCGTCTCCTGCCCAGCCTCCTTCACCGGTGACGTATCTTCCTATGAAATCACCAGCCGCCTTCCCGCCGCCGCCGTCTCCAGTCAGCAACATGACACCCCAGCCATCTCCTGCCAACTTGCTTCCACCTCAATCCCCAGCCAGTAGTATACCACCTTCATCACCTCTAAACAAGCACTACTCTGTAAAATCTCCTGGAAGCGTGAGTGCCCCAAAATCTCCACGTGGCGGAAGTGTTCCCCATTCTGTGTTATCCCCTCAGTCTGTATCCCTGCCCCAAAACTCTGTTATACTTGCACCTTCAGGGCCGGGTGGTGGAGCTACTGTCCTGCCACCTGGCGCCTCTTTTGTACCTGGAAATGTAATTTCTGGAATGCAACCACTGCAATTTAGTTCTAGCGGCACTTTAGTTAATAGTGGGGGTCAGGTTTTTCAAATTCAACTACAACCTAATACTGGTGTAGGGCAAGCAATAGTTACCAATACCACTGCAGCTAAATATCATCCTCCACAAAGCACGTCACCTGTTAATTCTCAGACGGTTGGTGTGTCCGGAATCAGCCCCCAGGACAGGACAAGACTTACCAGTACCTTAAACTCGATGGTTACCACACAAAACCAGGCGCCTGTAACAAATGTATCTGCCGGTCAAACTCAGCATTCCATAATTATTAATTCCAATGGTGTGCTCAGTAGTGTCCAGCCTGGAGGCACTCCAATTATAATGGGACAAATGGTGGCTCAGTCTGGAGGTGGGACAGCTGGCACTCCCATGATAATTCAACAGCAGGGTGGTGGTGGCCCTATGTTGTTGTTACGACCCAATGCTCCCTTACAAACAACGCCTACTTTAGTGCCAATAGCAGCTCAACCCGGCCAGTTTATTGTTCAACAAGGTGGCCAGCAAAAAGATATTGAGGAGGTTCCGCCGCCGCAAGTGATAACGTCACAGCCACCACCAACAACCACAGCTGCTCAGAAAACTTTCGATTTAGGTAATATTTTTTTTAAATTTTACAACATTTTTGGGATTAAAATCAGAGAGAGAGGGGACAATAGGCTGTTTAGTACACTTGTCCCCATAGTTATATAATAACGTTTTCTTATTCATTGGCGAAACAACTTTGGGGACTTAAGTAAATTTTGATTGGTTGGTTAACTAAGTTGAGTGTTCAAACGTTTCAGCCACTAACTTTAATCTAAAGAAAGGGTAACGTTGTGAATAATCATTGGGGATGAACATCAATTTATCGGCCATTGTCATTATCCCTTTAGATACCTGGATTTTAAAAAAAAGACTTCTATCTTATTTATATCTTCAACTTCAAATATTAGATAATTTGTGGTTCTTTAACAAATCTAAAAGATGGGGTAGGATTTGTCTTTTAAGTTTATTTACAAACATGTATTTTTGTTTCTAGTGAATTTTTTGAACAAATCAAATGATTAAGTTGTAAAAAAATTCCTTATTTAATAATTAAGGTTTGCTCTAAATCTACTGGACTAGGTATATTTTATTTTGTTTAGGTGCATTGATGAAGGATGCTGGACTGGACATTGACGACTTTGATTCATTTAGCATGGATCAAGGCTCAGGCGGGGGCTCCCAAATGGATCTGGGATTCAGCACCTCCCACACTATAAGCCAATCAGATGATTCTAACTTGCCAATTTTTTCACAGAGTAACTCATATGATATGATTCAACAGGATAATAGTATGAACAGCCAACAAATTGTTACAAGCTCAAACAGTCAACTGCAGTTTAGTCAACAGCAGCCCATGCAAATGTCAACCCAAAATTCTGGCCAAATTATTAGTATTGGACATGATAGTAGTTTTCTTGCGTCAGGTCAGCAACAAAGTCACCAGCAACAACAATCGGGTCAACTTCTTGGCAACCAGTCAATACAAATTATCGCTGACAATGGAAGTCAAATGTTGACAACAAACACCACCGGCCTGGCATACAGCATGCAGGCGGGTGCATTTATTCAGGGTGGATCTCAAATTTCAAGCATACCTGTTTCTTTACCAGAACTTGGCGGCCAGATTGTCAGCCAAGCATCCTCAGTACAAAGTAACCTGTTACACCATGACAGCCAAATGACCAATGTTAACGCTATGATGACAAGTGGTGGTCAACATGTTGTGGTCACCTCGTCAACTGGTCCCCCCACTCACCAAATGATCTCCCAGCAGCTAGGCATTACTCTCACAGCTAACAATGGGCCGCAGGGTATTACCCTAACGCCAAGCGGTGGACAGCTTATCCAGGGAAGTGGTGGTATAGCAACTGCTACTTTGTCAACTTCTGCATTTCCGCCAGGCTCTTCGTTTCAACTAATGAGGGTAAGTGTACCTAGTTTTTTCATTTTTTTGTTATTTCTTAAAAAGAGGGGAGGCGGATGTGTCACTTTTTGAAACCAAAACTAAAAGTTAAAGGAACTCAACTAAAAAAAAAAAGAGTTACAGGTCTGAGATTTTGCATGGCAGTTGCTTTGATAGGGTTACAATATAAAACAGTGAAGAAACGGCGGCGCAACCGCCGAAAACCGCCGAGAAATTGCAAAAAAAAAATTCGTCGGGAAACGGCGGTTTTTGGCGGTTGCGCCGCCGTTTCTTCACAGTTCCATATTGTACCCCTATAAAGCAACTGCCATGCAAAATCTCAGACCTGTAACTCTTTTTTTTAGTTGAGTTCCTTTGTTGACTTTTAGTTTTGGTTTCAAAAAGTGGCACATCCGCCTCCCCCCTTTTAAATGAAATTTTTAGTGTAATTGGTAGAAAATTGTATTGGCCTCGTTAATATGTTGTTTTCAAGTAAATAAATTTTTAAAAACAAACCTTAAGGCACAAAATTCTACCAGAAAAAAAGCCTCATACGCATCTTTTGAAATATTTATGCTTTAAAATGCGCCGTTATGTAATTATGTAATGTAAATTAACTGAGTAAAAACTTGTGCAGTCCTCTGACGGCGGCCACTGCTCCGTAGACCCACAGCTGGAGCGCCAGGTAGAGACCATCAAAATAAGATGCATTTAAATGTTAACACATTCCTTTAACCCTTACAGATCGGGCCCCAATTCCCACCTTAATAGATTGGAGGGGGGGGCTCCAAGAGCCCCTCCCCCCTCTATCTCGGCTCCTGTTACAGATAAAGACGTAAAAAAATTTTCTGGTGGTTCATGTGTATATTTAGAGAAAATTAACTTTTCTAATTAACTTCCGCCGCCGTTTTCCGCCACCGCCGCCAAAAAAAATTTTATTGCATTTATTTTGAAAAATTTTTCCCCTTATAACCAACCCTGTGGGGGGGAATTATTCCTTACCTCAATTGTAAATGATGAACCAATAGTTCAATAGATTTTGATACTATTTTGTTTAGAATTGTCCCTTCCCAACCTTAAACCACCTTACATCTAACAATCGAGTTCTGGAAGTTTGGGGGGAACATTTATTTATATTAATTTAATGTGTTAATTTCTTTAGTTGGAAAGCTGACAAAACCAGCAGTTTCTGGTGTGAAGACAATAAATACAGCTGGCATAATGGTTAAATCTGGAGGCATTCAGGGCGTACAGGTATACATTATTTTTAGTTGTTTGTATGGCAGTTCTATAACCAGAGAGATGAGCTGATTATTACAATTGTCCCCAAAGTTTTACAATAACGTTTTCTTATTCGTTGGCTTGACAACCTGGTGACTCTTAATGGATTTTGATTGGTTGGTTTATTAAGTTGGGTGTCCAAACGTTTCAACCACTAATTGTAATCTGCAGTATGGGTAATTTTGTGCATTAACATTGCATGCGGAATGTATTGTACATCAATTTATAGTCCATTGTCTTATGACTTCATATCCCTGGCTATAACTCTAAACTTATGGTATTGTTATACCTACGTATTTTTACTGTGTACTCACGATGATGCCCACTTTTTTTTCAAAAGCTAACGTTGTTTTGACTAATATGTGTATAAATAATGATATAGGATGTTAGGTTTATACGTATGTTTTGTGTATGAGCTCCACGCATAACACATAAGAATGACAATATCTTAAAAATTATTTTTTTTGTGTAAATTTTAGGACAAGGAGGACAAGTTCAAAATATCGGCGGCAAACAAACTATAGTTAGAAACAAATCTGGCGGTCAAACCATCCGCACCGCCGGTGGCTAACAGGTCATTGTGATGACCACAGCCGGCGGCGCAGCGGTCAAATCACTGGGCGCCCAATATTCAACCGCCGGCGGTCCGGGACAGACAATGTATGCTACACAGGGCGCCGGGGGCGGTGTTAAAATGATTGTTGTGAGCAGTGGACAATTGTCTGGAACATCATTCTCCAGACCTGTTATGGTTAGCATACCTAACCAGCAGGGGGTGAAGACAGTGAATGTGTTGGGTAAGCCGGGGGGCGGATCTCAGATAATTTCCAGCGGAGCCGGACAAATTTTGACGCTGCCGGCAGGCCAGGGAGTTCTACCTGGCGGCACACAGACTATGATGATTGGTATGTTAATTTTAATTTTCTACAATCACACCTAAATTCTATTATCAAATGAAATAGAAATAACAAATCATGCAAAAGATTATTTATAAAATTCACTTTTTAAGATCTATCTCTTAAAAATACAATGCATTACTTGTTTGTTCAACTTCACATTGATCTTTTTCTCAGGAGGAAAACCCGTAACAGTTTTGACCAGCATAGCTGGCAGTGCCACTCACGGAGGTAAAACAGTTCAATTAGTAAACACAGTCAGCAGCCAACCAACATCAAACCACGGCCAGCTAGTTACCGCTGGCGGCCAACAGGTTGTTGTTGGCAGCAGCGCAGGAGGCGGCCAGCAGATGGTCGTTATGTCGGCGGCTGGTATTGGCAACCAACCTACAGCTAGTGTTACAGGTATTGAGACTTCTTAATTAACCTTTTTAGAAAAATTCAAAGGAAGTTGAAACATATATTTTAAGGAAAGATATTTATAGATTAATGTAAGTAAATAAGGTTTACATTTGAATGTCCTTTAAAATGTATATTTTTTTTCCTAGGTTCCGTTGATGGCCCTGTAACTAGTGATGCTGCCAGCACCCGTTGGTGCCAGCCAGGTTGACGGGGGCATGGTGACACCTCAAGAGGGCGATGTCAACACCGAATTTCATCATATAGATCTTGCTGAATATATGTCAATGTTTAATTCCCAACTGGACGGAGAGTGTATGTTCAGTTCTCAAGTTGATGGGGATCCTGGAGATGTTACTGACGAAGCTGCAACTGCAACAGCAGCCACTGCCGCCACTGCCAGGAGGTTACTGAACAGAGCACAGAATCAGGTATGTATAACATTCTACTTCATTTTGTTCATAGTATTACTCCCCATGATAAGAACATTAAAGCTTAAATTCCTCTCTCGCGCCAAATTTTTTGTTATTTTTCATAAAATGAACTTCTGATATGAGTTTAAGTTTCTATTTGTGTTAAATAAAAAACTTAAAAGATTTTATTTCAAATTATGATTTTGATAAGGTACAACAGTAGTAAGCACAGAATCAGAGACGCCTCTAACAACTCCACAAGTTTCAACAGCTCCTGTTTCAACAACACCCGCAGAAAATGCCTCTAGTTTACCTATAGTACAACAACAAACAGGTTATTTTTTACTTCCTAAATTTTAAATATCAGTCATATGAAATCAAGCTTTACACATAGCGTTATTAATAGATTAAAGGTTTTTAAAGAAATTTTGAGGGCTTGGCTCATCGTGCTGCTGACAAGTAAACAACATTTTACCATTAGAATCTCCCCCCCCCCCCATACGTTATAGACACTAGTTTAACAAGTAGTTGCCGAATGGTAATAGAAATATGTTCAAGTAGTTTCCCTGTCAACTAACGCACGACTAACCTGTAATTAAGGTAGTTAGTTTTTTTTTGTCTGAAGCTAAAGATCTTGTTAATTGCTGGTCCTAATTTGATGTAATTTAAGTGGATATCTTAGAGTGGTTTTAAGCTATTTCCCTTATCTTCTTCTAGAAACTAGGGGCGACGTATAAAATAAGGTTGCATTTTATTATTATTAACTAAGTTGTATTTATATGATCAGGTCTTGCAGTACCTGTATGAACCCAACCAAATTTTAAAATTTTCTTGCGAATTTGAATTTTAGGCGAATCTCAATGGTCCACTCTCGGTGATTCCCAGGAAATTTGGGGTACAAACGAAGAGACTCCATTGTGGGACAGTAATCCTGACACATGGGACCATGACAGTGCTACTAGACTGGCACAAAAATTATTACAGGTTTATATATTTTATTTTTATAAGGTAAATTAAGTGTAAACTAGTGTTAAGGAAATATCCCCTTTATATTAATAAATATGTAATAGTTCTATGAAAAGTGTGCGGTTTATTTAGCCACTTAAATACCTATTCTAATATTTATTTTGGGGTTTCCGTTCAGTTAACTTATGGCTAGAAATCAACCTTATTCGACATTCACTCAAAGCCCCAAAAATAATGGACTTAAAAGTGTATTAAACTGTATATAAGACATTTGCGAATATATTGATACCATTAATTTGCCTCTTAGATAGAAAAAAGTATGTTTTTTTAATATTTTTCTCTTGCTACAAATCAAATTTCAAATTTGAGTCACCAAAAATGCTAAACTAATTTTTGCTCTAGAAGAATCAATTTTTGGAGTTAGAAAGTGCTTAATACCTCATTTTAATCGCCTGGCATTGCTTTATAATATACAGGTAATGACTTGGTTTTTTATGGAACAGCTGACTAAAAAATCGAGGTTTTGTGATAAACCCACTTTTGTTGTTGCTCCATAAATGATATTTTTTTCCCCAATTTTTTTGGCTGTAAAGAAGCTTTATATATTCATATAACATCCACCTAAATTTGACTTTTGATATTTTATTTATAACATCACCAGAGGGAATTGAATTTTGGAAAAAAAAATATCAATTTATATTTTACACTGCTATGCATTGTTCTTCTTCTTGTTTCTAAAAAAAATTTATATTATAAAAAAGAGAATTATTTAACGCTTCTATAGGTATGTTTATCATTTTTCTAGGCTTAATATAACTATAATTACACCATTTTAAAGTTAGACATCATAACATATTAACACAATTATTGAATCGGTCTGTATTATTAAGCTGGCAACTCTTAAAACAGCTGCATTTCATTATCCTATTATATAAAGTAGTAATCTTTGTTGTCTTTAGCTTAAGATTTCGACAATTACAGTACCTATTGAGTTCTGTGTTTTATGGATGCTTCCTATAGGACCCTGGATAGTTTTGGAATTTTGAAAATAATATCAATTTATATTTTACACTGCTATGCATTGTTCTTGTTCTTGTTTCTAAAAAATATTTTTATAATTAAAAAGAGAATTATTTAATGCTTCTATAGGTATGTTAATCATTTTTCTAGTCTAAATATAACTATAATTCCAGCATTTTTTAAACATCATTATATTCAAGTTATTGTAATTTTTAAATAAAATATCAATATCAAGAACTATTGGAACAATTTTTACCATGCAAAACAAGGTGTTATAAAGTGTAGGATCCCTCACAATATCTATCTGTCTGTCTATAATGCATTACACATGTAATGCTAATAGAGAGGATGCTATAAGAGTGCTCTTATAATGTGAACTTCTCATAATTGAATGGGCTTCCTGAAACCAGAGACCATAAAGTTGGCCTAGTAACTACAAGGGGGAGTGCAGGAGTATCCAGGGGGAGGTGCTTGTAAAAGGGTAATTTTTTTAGGGATGGGGGTAATCACCCCCCTTAATATATTATGGGGGGTATAAACCCAGCCTTTTAAATTTTTTTTAATAGGAGTAAAGAAAATCCTTAGAACTTACAAATCTAGGAATCAAACTAGCACCCCAACCAATAATCGGTTCCATGCCAAATGTAGGAGTGGAAAAACATTGAAGGGACAAATGCATGAGTCCCAAACGTCAGAGTGGAACAAACGCAGGAGTGGGACAAACGTTGGAGTGGACAAACGCAGGATTTTTGGGACAAACGTCAGAGTGGACAAACACAGGAGTCCCAAACTTTTTTTTCAATTTTGAATTTTTGTTTACAAACACAGCCCCCCCTACCTTCGTCCCGTTACTTTTCTTAGTTAGGTTAGGTTAGGATATAGGCTAGGGGGCTGAGCACTGCAGCCATAGTCATTATTTTGTAGACAGGGGTATAAAAAATTTCAAAATTGTAATATTATTAAAATAGTAGACACTCCTAGGTTTTATTTAAGCAATGTCCACTCCAATGTTTTCCACTCCGACGTTTGTCCACCTTGATGTTTGTCCACTCTGACGTTTGTCCCATTCTTACGTTTGTCCACTCCGTTGTTTGGGACTCCTGCATTTGTCCACTCCGATTTTTGGGACTCCTATGTTTGAGGTAGAACCCCAATAAGTAAATCTCAATAAAACTTGATAAAATTATGCAAAATATCAAAGTATTCAATCCCTGAATTTCAACCATCTATCTTGAATAGGAGTAGAGAAAATCATGAAAACTTGAATTGTAGGAATCGATATAGCCCACCCCAGTTTTTTGGCAAATCCTAATGAAACTTGATGAAAATATGGAGTATTGATAGAGAGAGAGAATATTCAATCCATGAAATTTAAGCCTTCTATCTTTTATAGAAGCCGAGAAAATCTCGTTTTCCCCTTTCTGTCTCAGACAGACAGACATACCAATGGACAGACATACAGATGAATGGACAGACAATGGACGGACAAATATTTTGAATTATAGAGTAGCTTCACTACTAAAAAACTAAATAGGATAATTGTTGTACACAAATTGATTTCAGTATGTTTTAAATGAGCTTACATAATCAAGGACGTCCAAGCTTTTTGATTTGGGGGGGAAGGGGGGAGGGAAATTTGGGCATCCCCATGTTTATTTTGTGGGGTAATCTTTATATAAAAAAGGCAAGGACGTCAAAGCTTTTTATATTTTTTTTTTTTGGGGGGGGGGAGAGGGGAAGATTAAAAATTAAAAATTTAAAAATTATGGGGTTGCCCCAAATTAATTAATAACCCTTAACCCCCTAACCCCCCACCCCCCACCGGGACATCCCTTTACATAAAGTAATGATTATAAAGTTGCTAAGTACCTTACTGCTACAAAAATCATCTTCCAACATTTAAGATTAATTCTAAAACGCCTGAATTAACAATAAGAGCTAACCATGCACAGTGCCTTTGAAGGTGCTTTGACTTAAGTGTCAGAGCCTAAATTGGGACATAGTGCATTTCATTACCCTAGGTTAGGTAACTTCATTTCACTTTTCAAAAAAATCTAAAATGCAGCGGTTTTTGAGAAAATTAGATTTAAAAATTTCTAGTTAAATTTTCACCCACTAGGAGTTACCGCATAATCATAACAAGAAAATCAAAGATTATTTATTTAATATTTTGAACAACTTTGCTTTTATAAAGTCAGTCATAAAACCTCCCTATATATGATTTATTTAAGGCTGAATTTCTGTGACCTTAGAAAGCAATTGATAAAAATAGCCATTAATTACATCACTTCAGGAGTGGTTTTATGAAGAAATTTATTAGAGCAAACTTGTTCAAAATTAAAAATAAATAATCTTTGCTTTTCTTGTTATGATTATACGGTAACTCCTAGTGGGTGAAAATTGAACTTGAAATTTTCAAATTTAATTTTCTCAAAAACCGCTGCATTTTAGATTTTATTGAAAAGTGAAATAAAGTTACCTAACCTAGGGTAATGAAATGCACTATGTCCCAATTTAGGTTCTGACACTAAAGTCAAAGCACCTTAGAAGGCACTGTGCATGGTGTGGATATACACATCCTAATTGTAAAAATGTTTTGCTTTTTAAAATTGTAAATCAATTATTCAGGAATCGTTTTACTTTGTTTGTTTACTAGCAGCTGCGATCCAAACATCTAGGAGCTCTGTAATTAAAGGAGTAAGGAAATTAATAAAATAGCCTTATACTTTACCGAAATCTTAAGCTACAGACAAAAAAGCTTTATATAACATGTATTAATTTGTAAAACTGCAAATGATAAAATATGACCTATTTTTTTCTCTTTAAAAATTCTCTTTAAACACCTCCCCCTTTTTATATAAAGATGCTAATTCCCCCCTAACCCCAAGAGGATATAAGCAGTAAAAACCCCGCAGGTGGCACAATTTTCTAACACTTCTTTCTTATTTAGTCTTTTAAAAGGATTCAAAATGCATTGACATATATATATTTTTTTTAACTCTTATTTTATACATCTTAATTGGAACTGATGATCTATTTTTATAGAGAAACATATGTATTCCATCAATAAAAAGTTAAAAATTAAGTGTGTTTATACATATAATAATTACTATATATAATAGGATAATGAAATGCAGCTGTTTTAAGGGTTGCCAGCTTTATAATACAGACCGATTCAATAATTGTGTTAATATGTTAAGATGTCTTTAAAATGGTGTAATTATAGTTATATTTAGCATAGAAAAATGATAAACATACCTATAGAAGCGTTAAATAATTCTCTTTTTTATAATATAAATTTTTTTTAGAAACAAGAACAAGAACAATGCATAGCAGTGTAAAATATAAATTGATATTTTTTTCCAAAATTCAATTCCCTCTGGTGATGTTATAAATAAAATATCAAAAGTCAAATTTAGGTGGATGTTATATGAATATATAAAGCTTCTTTACAGCCAAAAAAATTGGGAAAAAAAATATCATTTATGGAGCAACAACAAAAGTGGGTTTATCACAAAACCTCGATTTTTTAGTCAGCTGATCTATAAACAACCAAGTCATTACCTGTATATTATAAAGCAATGCCAGGCGATTAAAATGAGGTATTAAGCACTTTCTAACTCCAAAAATTGATTCTTCTAGAGCAAAAATTAGTTTAGCATTTTTGGTGACTCAAATTTGAAATTTGATTTGTTGCAAGAGAAAAATATCAAAAAACATACTTCTTTTTATCTCAGAGGCAAATTAATGGTACCAATATATTCGCAAATGTCTTATATACAGTTTAATACACTTTTAAGTCCATTATTTTTGGGGCTTTGAGTGAATGTCGAATAAGGTTGATTTCTAGCCTTATGTTACTTTTTAGGTTCAGCATATGGATACAGCTAGTTACGCCAGTGGAGTTGATAATGAATCTAAAGATGTAAGTTTAATTAACGAAGCTTTCAATAAAATCTTTGTTTATTCCTAATTTATTACTTTGCCACCACAAGAAACTTATGTATTTTAAAATCCGTCGTTTAGCTGGTCTAAAATTGTTATTTTAATTTAGGGAAGTCAAATGATCTCACAGGATGGAAAGCCTGGCCAGATTATATCCCCAAATCCCAGGTATAGACACAATTTATTAATCATTATAAAGGGGGGGGGGGGCGGATGTGCCACATTTTGAAACCAAAACTAAAAGTCAAAGGAACTCAAATAAAAAAAAGAGTTACAGGTCTGAGATTTTGCATGGCAGTTGCTTTATAAGGTTACAATATGGAACAGTGAAGAAACGGCGGCGCAACCGCCGAAAAATTCGGCGGGAAACGGCGGTTTTTGGCGGTTGCGCCGCCGTTTCTTCACAGTTCCATATTGTACCCCTATAAAGCAACTGCCATGCAAAATCTCAGACCTGTAACTCTTTTTTTAGTTGAGTTCCTTTGTTGACTTTTAGTTTTGGTTTCAAAAAGTGGCACATCCGCCCCCCCCCCTTTGTATTACTTCCATAGGTAGTATTTCGAGATTATTTTTATTCACTTTTACATATTTTTTGTCTTTAAGGTTTAAGACAGAGTTTTGTCGCAACTTTAGAGAGAAGGGTGAATGCATTTATGGAAATCAGTGCCAGTTCGCTCATGGCAAAGCAAAATTAAGGGTAAGATATTAAATAAAAATTTTAAATATCCAATATCGAAAGGGCTAAAAAAGAAGTTTAAATCCGGTTTAAAACAGTTAAGTTTTTTATTTTAGTATCCGCAGAAAGCTGTATAAAATACGTAAATTACTTTCAGCATGATATGATCCGCCACAACAAGTACAAGACAAAGCTGTGCCAGAAATATTGGATCAAGGGATGGTGTGCTTATGGCACAAGGTACTTTCCATGTTTATGCAACCTGTCTATTAGTTTAATAAGTCAAGAGGGGGTCATTGGACTGTTATAATTTTTACACTAGTCTCCTAAAAATTTTTTATTAAGTTTTCTTATTGGTTAGTTTTGGAGTAACATTTACTTAAATTTTGATTAGGTAGTTTGTTCATAAAGATTAATGTCAAAATGTTTGAAACAATAATTGTTACCTACAGAACGGTAGTCATTGGGGATGTACATCAATTTATCATTCATTGTCTTATCCCTTTAGATCCCTGATTATTAGTACAGGGATTTACCTTTATTACATCAAACATAATCTTAACTTTTACAGAATTTATCCAAAGGATTCATTATTCAAAGAGTTAAAAAATTTAAAATTATGTATTTTGTTTGAAATCTCACAAACTTTAATTGTTCAGATGCAACTTCATTCACCAGGAAGAGGAGCAACACATTGCAGAGAAGACAAGAGTTGGAGAAGTTTTTACACCTTGGTTTAAAGCTATTTTTCCTGTGCGAAAAGAAAATATTATTTCATTATTTCTAACAAAGACTAGTTTTCTATTACTAGACTTAATTATTAACGAATGTTAAAATTTTGAATAAAAATTGTTATTGTTTAGACCTTTGATGCCAACGAAATCTCTGCGGAAATCCAGCAAATCCAGTGCTGATTCTGGTGTTGATGTAAACGATGTTTACAACAGGGCTTTAGGTACGTAAATTTAAATTAAAACACATTTTTTTATATTGTAAAAAGCAGGTATACAATTTGGATATGATAATTGATCTTTGTTCTATTGACTGCCACCCTCCCACCCAAATTTTCTTAGATTAATATTAATATACCTTATTCCTGATTTAAATCTAGTAATATTTTACTACTCGTTAAAGTCCAGCTTAAACACGTTCCGTTAAATTTAGGTCAGTCTGAACCGTACGAGGTGACCTCCATGTTCAACAAGACAATCAACATGCCAGATCTGGACATCATCAACACCAAGAGAATGAAGCTAGACATAAGTAAGCTTAGTTTTGGTCCCAAGATCTATTTGTATAGAGCAATTTCTAGGACGTTAATATTAGGGTTGGGCCGGATATCCGGTTATCCGGCCAAATTATCGGATAACCGGCCAAATTACTAGATACTACAGTAGCAAAAAAAATGTCTTAAGAAATCTTATACAAATTTACATAAAGTTAAACTTGTTCAGAAAAAAAGTTCTTCTAGCTTCAATAATAAGAAAATTATAGCCATTTAAAATTTTTAAAAGCAGAGATTTTTGGTGTAAAGTATTAAAAATTATAGAACCGGATATCCGGCCGGATAGTTTCAATATCCGGTATCCGGCCGGATATTGAAAATGGCCGGATATCCGGCCACACCGGATATCCGGCCACACCGGATATCCGGCCCAACCCTAGTTAATATTATAGGGCATAATTTTTAAGTTAAAAGCGTCTTATTTTAGGACAGAAAAAAATGTCAGGGAAGACAGTTAATAACTTAATTTATTAGTTTGTTGAAACTTCACTGATTAGGACATTTTTAATTTTTATTACTTAAAAAATATTGAATGCATGTATTTTATTTTCATAAATGTACACACACGAATGTTTTGTGCTTCGCCACTGGAGGATGTTGTCACCCTAGTTAATTATTAATGATCAAATATTACTTAAGGTACATACAAGAATGATGTTGTTAATACAAGTTTTCAAAATCTGAATGGCAATCAATGGAATCAAATTAAGGTGAATATTTATTGTTGTGATAAAGAGTTTATCTGTAATGTTTAGTTTCCTTCATTCTTCTTATTTAATATTTGTATAAAATTCAATCTGTTTTTATATAACTAAAGGTTTAAAATCCAGCGAAAATAAGCTCATTATAGTTGTTTTATTTTTAATTAGTCGTTGTCTCCCCATTCATTTTTTAGCAGAGATAATAAAACATAAATGTACAACAAATACTTCTTCCCGAAGGTGAGATTGACTTCGCCACATAATTTTAGGGATAATAAAATTAGATTGGAGATTTTTAGGATTTATTTGATCTTGGGAGGGTAGACGTGACCTTTTATTAATAGTTTAAAACCCTTCAGGGACCTAAAGAGAATATAAACACATACACACTCTTGCACTTTCATACCGAAAATGGCAGACCTTTTATTAGGATTACACTTTACAATCATCTTTATTATACATTGTTGTTTTTAGGTTAAAGATATTGAGAAGGATAGTGATATGTTCAATATGAACCTGGCTACTGAAATGAACAGAAATCTTTATCTCGACGTTGTCAAGGTAAACAAATTGATTTTTCTTGAGTCTGTGATCATCTCATCATAGCTATTATTTACCTATTTCTGTTCATGTGGCTTTGAGCGATTATGTTCTATTAGGTTATTTGGGTGTTACTTCTATACTTTATAGGTTGGGCTGTTTTATTTTCCTTTCAGTCCTCAAAATAGCTTTTAAGCCCTATATTGACCAATGGAATTAAAATTCTTTGAAATTTTGAGATCTTTTACTTCAGCCATTCATAACGAATACATATTCCTGTAATGTTAAGTTGAATGGAAAACGCTTTAATTAAAAATATTAAAACGCTACCTTTTTGTTTATTTGTTGAAGGCGCTACTGGAAGTAGCTTGGCTCAAAAAATTTCTATCTGTTCTTTAAATACATTTCCTAGTTTGTTTTTATTTTCCTTCTTGAGATTTTTAAAACTAAAAGGGGGGGGGGGCGAAAGTGACACTTTTTGAAACCAAAACTAAAAGTCAACAAAGGAACTCCACTAAAAAAGGAGTTACAGGTCTGAGATTTTGCATGGCAGTTGCTTTATAGGGGTAAAATATGGAACTGTGAAGAAACGGCGGCGCAACCGCCGTTTCCCGCCTAATTTTTTTTGCCTTTTCTCGGCGGTTTTCGGCGGTTGCGACGCCGTTTCTTCACAGTTCCATATTGTACCCCTATAAAGCAACTGCCATGCAAAATGTCAGATCTGTAACTCTTTAATTAGTTGAGTTCCTTTGACTTTTAGTTTTGGTTTCAAAAAGTGTCACTTTCGCCCCCTCCCCCCCATTTAAATAATTAATTTCTGTCCAGGTTAAAGATAGCCGGCCAGTTCCTCATCCTGAGGATAATCACATTCCAGTCTCCAATAACCTGCCATTCAATCCACCTATTAATGGCCAGTACAGGTACTTAGAGGTCCGGGAAAATTGTTTTTTTTTACACTAGTCCCAAAAGTTTTATAAGAAAATGTTTTTGGCTTGTTGGCTTGACAACTTGGTGACTCTTAATAGATTTTGATATGTTGGTTTATTTTCAAGTTTCAACCACTAATTGTAATCTGCAGTAGGAGTAATTTTGTGCATAAACATTGATGAGTTAACATTAGTTATATAATATTTTCATTTATACGGTCAGATGAAAGTCAGAAAGTCAAAAATCATATTTACTAAAATCACTAGAACCCAAAGTATAACAACCACGCTATTGTAGTTATTGTATTCGTTGGCTTAAAACATTCAATACTTTAATTTAATTTTGATTGGTTGGTTCCAAACCTGAAGTGTAAAAACTTTTCAACAAATAATTTTAAAGCTCTTTATTATTTTTTTGTTATTTAAAGAAATGTTTTAAGATATTTTTGTCGTGAAAATAAATTTTTTTTTTGTTTTAGGAGACCAGCAGTCCAAGACAGCTAGCCTTTGTCCGCGTGTTCTCGGCCCTAGCGCGCATTGCGTAGTACCTAAAAGCAGCCTGGCGGCCGCTCACATAGACACAACCACCAAACCTGCCATTATTTTCAGGTATAAACTTTTATTTTAAGGTTTATTAAGATTCGTTGCTATCATCATAAGTGAAATTACTCAAATTACTTTTTTAAGTGAAGCCACTCTAAAATTTTCTTCTGTCTGTCCGTCATTCAATCCGTAACGATATAGGATGAATATGATTTTGAATTGTTTCATTGTTTTATTCATCAGTCTGTCATTTCATGACATGACAACGAAATGATGTCACGAAATTTTTGTATTCGTAGGTGATATTACCTTTTTTTAAAATTGCTTAGGAAGAAATAGAGTTTATGCATGGTTATTCATTCATATACACCATTAAAAGTTGCAAGAATGTACTTCGAAAACTACCTAAAAAAAATTAATGAAAAGTGCTAACCGTTAATGAAGGACAAAGCGAACCTTTAAGTTCTCTTTTAAAAATTGAAGTCATTTCATCTATTATAAATCTTTGTATTAAATATCATTTTTTGTTCAGATGCTAACAGCCCTGCAGAAAACTGGTTTCTAATCGCAACCTACATCACAATAAAAAACAGACTTTTTATATCTGTAAAATTTTAGTTAACATAACAGTCATTTCGGTTTGTCATTAAGCTATAATTGAAAGCTTATTAATATTTGTACGGGTCATACAGAAAACTATAATTATTACAAGATTTATAAATGCAAGGTTGTAATCAATGATTATTTATCTATCCTTATATAATTTTGTTTATCAAAACTTGAAACTACAGTTTTTCAGTCTTCATTTTTTAATCTATTAAGTCATAATTAATAATTTGGCATAAAAAACGTGTTATACTTAGTGAAACTACATTTAACACATCTTTTTTCAGAACATTATCTAATGTATTTTCTTAAGAATCTAGACATGTAAGAAAAAAATACAGGGGGCGATATTTAATCCAATGAAAAACTCTTTATAATCAAACTTTTTCGTTAGTTATAATCTAAAACAATAGTGTACAGTAGTCTACGCTATTTTGCTAAAAATGATAATTTCAAATAGTTAAATTGTTTTTCTTCGGGTAAATTTTTCTCTCTCAGTAAAAACTATTTTGTTAAAATAATATTGTTCATAGTTTGTAAGTAGGTAAGAACAAGTTTAAATTTAAATATTAATTCTTTCATTTCTTCCATGCATTTGTAACTTAAAATTAAGGATTTTTTATTAAATAATTTTTTAATTTAGAAAATAATGAATTTTACAAACAAAATATATTGAAATTATAAAATTTAAGGTCACTAAAAATTTTGTGAAACTGTTGAATTATAATTATATTTACTATATACTATGTAATATCAAAATGTTACTTGTTGTATATTTAAAGGGTTAGTTGCACGAAATGCATTTATTTATGAAATTAGTGAACTGCATATATTTTCTTTTTAAATGGTTTAAGCTATATTTATAGGGCATATATTTAAAAAGATTTTAATTTTGTACATGTAGTTTTAAAAATATCAATTGAAATTGTTTTTCTGAAATGCACTTCATGCAACTATCCCTTTATGTAAAAGCTGTGGTAATATCCTCTTAGGAATATTTTATTTAATTTTGAAAATTCCCCCCCCCCTCTCCCCCCCTTGACAGAACTATGAACTCTGGCCGCGGCGCTCGGCACCCTTGCCTACCTAATCGCAGCGCTCGGCTCCCTATTCTAAAACCTAACCTAACCTAAAATAGTTGTTTTGTCAGGGGGGAAGGGGGGAGGGTATAAAAATTTTCAAAATTGAAAAAAAATATTTCTAAGAGGAGAATGCCAAAACTGTTCCTAAATGCCATTAATCACAATCCATTTTAATTTAAAATATAAAACATTTTTGAAAGATTTACTTGTTTTTGTGATGTTTAGCCTTTACTAGCGTGGCTACTCTAAGATTAGAAATGTTTGTCTGTTAGCTATGTTTAGGGGAAAACAAAAATTGGAGACTAAACTTAATTTCCGTAAGAAAAATGAATTTTTTTCAGCTGGTTTTACAAATGATTGTTTAGGTGAAGATTATAATATCTGCGTTTACTATACAACCCACTTGGTCAGCCAGTCTGTAGTGCGCTAGAAAACATGATATCAACAAAGCGGAAATTTTTTTTCCCTGCAATGTAATACAGATGTCTGATTTTTAAACCTTTTCTATAATTAGGATCTGTCCTTACGTATGCCCATCCGTCGGAACAGTTAGCTGATGATTCCTATAATAGTTAGGTATAACTTTGAAAGCATAGCCACTCTATAAATGTTACCAGAATGTCCGTACGCCCATTTGAAACATTATCAACTTTTTTACCACTAAATATTAAAGCAAAGCTTTCTATAATTAGGGTGTGTCTGTCTGGAAAGGATATCTTTTTCGTTAATTTGGGCATGTTAGAATTGTCCTCTTGATTTCAACCTTTGCATAGTGATACCTGTAGTAGTTGGTAGGATTTAGAAAGCGTAGCAACTCAATAATTGTTACTAGAATGTCCGTACTTCCATTTTAGACATGTTTATTTTTATATTTTTAACAACAATTTTTATATGATGTATTAATCCTATTGATCTTATTGTTAGAATACTGATTCCTATGGCAACAAAGTGTTATGTTATAAGCAAATTATTTCTATAATCAGTTCTAAAAATGTAAGTATTATCCTGTATTTAAGCATTTTTTCAAGAAATTTACTTATAATGTTTTGTCGACTTTTGTACATTTATATTCTGATAATTCAGTTCTTACACTCTACAAGTGTTAATGTTTGTTTGTTCTACCACTTCAGAGCTTCCCTTTTATGGATATTGTCATCCTTATGGTTCATCTGATTTTTGGAATACAGATTCCTAGAACAAGAAAGTTATAATGCTATTGGCGAATCATCTCTATAATCAAGTCCCAAAAATGTAAGAATGTCCTTAAACATTATCCTGTATATAGACAGTTATTCAACTAATTTACTTTCAATTTTGTTTTGACTATTAAACATTTATATTCCGATTATTCAGTTCTGAAACTCTACAAGTGTAAATGTACTTTTATCCTACTGTTAGAGCTTTACTTTTATGGATGTGGTTATCCTTGTATTATGAAAATTATGCAAACAACACAACTACTTATCTATAGCCTTCAAAGGGGGAGGGAGGGTGTGACACTTAAAGATACCAAAAGTAAAAGGAACTCAACTAAAAAATAGTTACAACACTAAAATTTGGCATGGCGGTTAATATTAAGAGGTATAGTGTGTAACTATGAAGAATTAAGTTAAGGTTAGATTTGCCCCGCAGGGTTAAATTAGGTTCTTGCAGGGTAAGAGTCGAACGCAGGTTAGGATATGGCCCTGTAGGGGCAATAAACCAGCAAAATACGAGATTATCCCTAAATCATTTCCAAGCTGGATGAATTTAAAAGTTAATTAATTTCTAGAAAGTACAAATTAATTTCTCTATGGAAAGGCAACATAAAGTAGAATTACAAAGAGCATAGCAAATATTGCAGTTTGCACTCGTTGCATCTTTATATATGATTTTTTTTTGTCTAATCGACTCAGCCTATTATAGTAAGAAAGCCCCCTTTTCTCCCATCTCTTTTGAAGAGATTTTCTTCCCCTCTTCCCTTTCTCTTTCCCAAAAGGTTGATGACGTCATAGGGTGTCGCACTTTTCAAAATGATACAAAAAAGGGACAAAATGGGATGTCTCCTACATTGGTTCAACGATTTGCGAGATCTTTTGAAACTGACAGACACACACTTAAACATCCTGTTACTTTTACTTAAGTATGATAACTAATATATAAACATACATATATTAAATTTATTAATTAAAAAATTATTTTAGTCAAAGTTTTGGGCCTAGCAATCAGTATAACAACAACCAAAACTTCAATAACAGTCAGGTATGCATTTTTCAGTTTCCAAACCGATGATATCCGCTGGATTAGAACCGGTTATCAGCTGCACTGAAAAATTATCTATCGTATCGTATTATATCCAGTTTTCTACAAATATAAAATTTATAATAATAATATTAAAACCAGTTTCGCTAGCTCAAGGATTCGGCATATTGGGGCTAACAAAACTAGTTTTAATCTTATAATTAATCATTTTTATATCCGCGGAAAGCTCACTATAATACGATGCGACAAATAACTATTCAAGAAGTTGATTGTCTGTCTGTCCGTCCGTCAGCCATTTTTTTGGTACAGATTTTTAGTGAAGTTATTATACATTAAACCTTAAACCTTGTAAACCTTGCTAAATTAAAAATTAATTGTTTTTAAACCTTTAAAGTAACATATCAGAATTAAAGATTTAATTTAATTTATAAACAAGGATGACTACATCCATTCAAGCGAAGCTCTGAAACGATAGGACAAACGAACATTAACACTTGTAGACTGTTTTGACCTAGCATGTAATTCTGGTAACGATTATAGAGGTGCTACGCCCTCTAAATTGTACCTTACTGTTAAAGGAAACATTATATTCAGTTTGAAATCAATAAGACACTTCTAACATAAAAAAGCTTCGCTTTTAAAATATTATTTTGTAATAAGATTTATAAAATGTAAATTTATTATGACATAAAAAGCTTACATTAGCTAGAAATAGAAACAAATTTGAATAAATTACAACTTAAAACTTAATTCTTTGATGTTTGGAAAAACTATTTAACTTTCAGGTTTTTTTTTCATTTTTGAAAATAAAATCTTTTTAAAAGATTTATATTTTTTTACCAAAAATAATAAATATGGTCGGTCTGTCCGTTCGTAAAGGATAGCTCTTAGCTTTAATTTAGGCATATTAGAATTGGCATTATCGATTTATAATTTATTAGATGATATCTGTAACGATTTAGAAAGTGTAGCTACTCTATAATCATCGCCAGAAAGTCCGTAGATCCATTTAAAACCAGTTGATTTTAAAACTTTAATTATAACAAACTTAGATATACATAGTATATTTATTATATTCATCTAATTTTTAAAAGCGAAGCTTTTCTATAATTAGGGTCGGTCCGTCCGTCCGTCTGTACGTCCGTCCGTCCGAGATAGATAGCTTTTATCCGTTAATTTAGGGATGTTAGAATTGTCCTATCGATTTCAAACTTTGCATGATGATTCCTGTAGTAGTTGGGTACGATTTAGAAAGCGTAGCAACTCTATAATCATTACCAGCATGTCCGTATGTCCATTTAAAACATGTTGATTTTTCTACTTTTTTAACAACAAATTTTCAAGTGTTTTAATTATCCGTTTGATCTGATTTTTGGTATATTGATTCCTGGGACAACAAAGAACAATATTATAAGCGAAGCAACTCTATAATCAAGTTAAAAAATGTAAGTATGTCCATAAATATTATCCTGTTTTTAAGCAGTTTTTCAACAAATTTACCTACAATTTTGATTCGACATTTATACATTTATGTTCCGATTTTTCAGTTCAGATACTATACAAGTGTTAATGTCCGTTTGTCCTACCGTTTCAGTGCTTCGCTTTTATGGATGTTGTCATCCTTGTTTAACAACAATTCCTAGGATTCTGCTTATTAAGTTCTATTCGTTTCTTCTACTGTCCGATTTTAGATCTTTGCTTTGATGGATGTTGTCATCCTTATTTTTAAATTAAATTTATTTTGCATCAATCTGTCTGTCTTTCTCAACCCTTGATAGGGTACTTTTCAATCAGAACTTTATGTTAAAGGTCGTGCAATCAAAGGGTTTGCTTCCTTAATTATTTTACCACAAAAACAGTTTTTTTTAAATCAAAAACTTAATCTATCTATTTATTGTTTATCAATATGTTTGTTTACAGGAAGGGTGAGTACAATGGAGTATAAATTATACTGGCACCTAAAGTTTTATACACATGTTCTTTCATTTGTTGGCTTTGTTGGGTTAGACTACCAAATTCAAAACTCATTAACCAAAATCTACAGGAGGGGCAATTTAATAAACAGTATTAGTGATGGACCAGATTTATCGTCCATTGTCTTTTCCATTAAGATCCCTTAATTATTTACTGTTTACTTTCCTGGGTTCACCACCGACCATTTTTACAAGTAACCATCATCAGTTTCTATCCATCGATTTATCTATTTATCTATCTATCTTTTTAGTTTCCTGGTTCTCCACCGACCTATATCACAAGTAATCAACATCAGTTTCCAACTTCGCAGTATCTATCCATCTATCTATCTATCTATCTATCTATCTATCTATCTATCTATCTATCTATCTATCCATCTGTCTATCTATCTATCTATCTATCTATCTATTTAGTTTCCTGGTTCACCACCGACCTATTTCACAAGTAATCACCATCAGTTTCCAACTTCGCAGTATCTATCCATCTATCTATCTATCTATCTATCTATCTATCTATCTATCTATCTATCTATCTATCTATCTATCTATCTATCTATCTATCTATCTATTTATCTATTTATCTATCTATCTACCAACTATATATCTATCTATCTATCTATCTATCTATCTATTTATTTAGTTTCCTGGTTCACCACCGACCTATTTTACAAGTAACCACCATCAGTTTCCAACTTTGCAGTATCTATCCATCTATCTATCTATCTATCTATCTATCTATCTATCTATCTATCTATCTATCTATCTATCTATCTATCTATCTATCTATCTATCTATCTATCTATCTATCTATCTATTTATCTATTTATCTATCTATCTACCAACTATATATCTATCCATCTATCTATCTATCTATTTATTTAGTTTCCTGGTTCACCACCGACCTATTTTACAAGTAACAACCATCAGTTTCCAACTTTGCAGTATCTATCCATCTATCTATCTATCTATCTATCTATCTATCTATCTATCTATCTATCTATCTATCTATCTATCTATCTATCTATCTATCTATCTATCTATCTATCTATCTATCTATCTATCTATCTATCTATCTATCTATCTATCTATCTATCTATCTATCTATCTATCTATCTATCTATCTATCTATCTATCTATCTATCTATCTATCTATCTATCTATCTATCTATCTATCTATCTATCTATCTATCTATCTATCTATCTATCTATCTATCTTTCTATCTATCTATCTATTTATCTATCTATCTATCTATCTATCTATCTATCTATCTATCTATCTATCTATCTATCTATCTATCTATCTATCTATCTATCTATCTATCTATCTATCTATCTATCTATCTATCTATCTATCTATCTATCTATCTATCTATCTATCTATCTATCTATCTATCTATCTATCTATCTATCTATCTATCTATCTATTTATCTATCTATCTACCAACTATCTATCTATCCATCTATCTATCTATCTATTTATTTAGTTTCCTGGTTCACCACCGACCTATTTTACAAGTAACCACCACCAGGAACAAATATTATCGATTCTATAAAAGTAACCCGTGGCATTAGCGCAAAAGAGCGTTATACTAGGGACTTGTTACCTACTCATGCTATGTCTAGGATGTGAACAGGCGCAACTACTGGTTACCATGCATAGTTAAGACTTTCAGACAAAGGTTGTGCTAACAAAAGGGTTTGTTGTTGGATGTTTTCAATGATCTTTATTACCCTTCAACATGTCCTCTTGGCGTATCCCTAAAAAATCATACAATTTCCATTTTAAATGATAATGAATGAGTGATAGTTTAGAGATAATAAAAGTGAGAAACCAGGGAGGAATGGGAAATGAAATGTCAATGAATTAATTGACGGTTCCAAAGTGTACTTTTCAAGCAATAATTTTATCTATAGAATAGGACATTTAGTTTTTAATCTTTGGGTATAAATCAATTTATCATCCAATGTATTATCCCTTAAAACCCCTTCCTTATCCCTGGTAAAGATATAAAAAGCTGGCGTAGCTTTGATTCTAGTAGTTGTGGCGTTAACATCTTAACATCTAGACAAGAGGGGGGTGCTCACATGTTTCAGCAAAAAGAAATTGTTTTTCACGAATAATAAAATATAGATAGAGAAACAGAAAGAAAGAAAGAAGAATATAAATAAAGATATATAGAAAGAGAGACTCAGAGAAAAAGAGTGAGAGAGAGAGAGAAAGAGAGATAGAGGACAATAGAGATAGATGGATAGATAGAGAGAGTAAGAGAGAAAACGAGAAAGAAAGCGAGGGAAAAATAGATAGAGATACAGAAGGAAAGAAGAAAGAAAGAAAAAAAGAAAGACACACATTACCGCGTCGCATTACTAAAGAAAGTAAAGACAGACAACATCACTAAAACAGTAGATACGCTGCTAAAAATACATATTTTTTGTTGTTGTGGAAACACTTTTAGAAAAGGTTGAACTAGCGCTGTGTCACCATTCCTTGAAGTAGGAACACTCCAGATACCATCACCAGTTACAGATAGATAGATAGATAGATAGTTGTAGATAGATAGATAGATAGATAGACATATAGATATAGAACTAGAGCTGTGTCACCATTCCTTGAAGTAGGAACACTCCAGATACCATCAGAAGTTCCAGATAGATAGATAGATATATAGATAGATAGATAGATAGATAGATAGATATATAGATAGACATATAGATATAGAACTAGCGCTGTGTCACCATTCCTTGAAGTAGGAACACTCCAGATACCATCACCAGTTACAGATAGATAGATAGATATATAGATAGATAGATAGATAGATAGATAGATAGATATATAGATAGACATATAGATATAGAACTAGCGCTGTGTCACCATTCCTTGAAGTAGGAACACTCCAGATACCATCACCAGTTACAGATAGATAGATAGATATATAGATAGATAGATAGATAGATAGATAGATAGATATATAGATAGACATATAGATATAGAACTAGCGCTGTGTCACCATTCCTTGAAGTAGGAACACTCCAGATACCATCACCAGTTACAGATAGATAGATAGATAGATAGATAGATAGATAGATAGATAGATAGATAGATATATAGATAGACATATAGATATAGAACTAGCGCTGTGTCACCATTCCTTGAAGTAGGAACACTCCAGATACCATCACCAGTTACAGATAGATAGATAGATATATAGATAGATAGATAGATAGATAGATAGATAGATAGATAGATAGATATATAGATAGACATATAGATATAGAACTAGCGCTGTGTCACCATTCCTTGAAGTAGGAACACTCCAGATACCATCACCAGTTACAGATAGATAGATAGATAGATGGATAGATAAATAGATAGATAGATAGGATTTTTTCTTTACAATTAAGCTACTTATAGGTTAAGGAAAGGTTTATAACTATGGAGGGGGGGGGGTGGGGTACCCAAAATAAATCTCTCATAGAAAAAAAAACCTACAAAATAGATAAATAAATATATATATTGATAAATAGATAATTATAAATATAAAAATACAGATAGAGAAAAAGACTATCAGACAGATAGAAAAAAAAGTTTATCTCCAAACTTGATAAATAAAAGTAGAAAAGTGACAAATAAAGTTTCAAGACCCACTTCAACCCAAAAGTTAATGCGTATTAATGAAGATAAACTCCAAGGATGATTGGGAATAATGTGAGGGTCGTAGCATCTCTATGTACACTTCTTAATGTGTAAGTTCTCCCAAAAGTTTGAAATTGTTGGTTGAAAAGTTTGAATAAATAGTTTGAAACTTCAAAAGAACCAAAAGTTTTTAAGCCAACGAATATGACAACGTGTTTTGTGAACTTTTGGTAACAGTATAATTTACAGTCCAATGTACCCTCTCTGCTTGGCTGTTCATATTCTATAGTTAACATTTGATAGTCACGTTCTTATTCCTTTAAGTATTTCTACTGAATTTTTATTTGTTGGTTCTATCAGTGTGAATAATTTTAAACAATAACTTCATTCTACAGATGGATTAGATGTGTTTATAATCATTGGGGATGAACACATATATACATTTATCTTGCATTGTCTTCCATTGCATTGTTAGAATTGATAATTTTGAATTTGGCAGGAATCTTACAACGAACAAACAACCAATTTTGCAGGTAAAATTATATTTAAGGAATGTCTGTTAGCCAGTCTGTCCGAAGATCTGATCTATTTCTGAAAAGGTTATTATAATCCTATAGGACCTGTGGTGTTTTTGACAGGTTACGCACTAAAAATATATTTTATAAGCAAGTTGATCGTTTTCACCCCTTTTTCCCCCAAAAAATATTTAACCATATACTATAAAGTAGTACATAAATGATTTAATACATCAAACTTCTTGTGAACGATTATTTATTGTTTATTAACCTATTTCTCTCCTTTATGTAAAGACTAGCTGCTACGCCCCTAGAGGCCTCCAGGGACACGGAAAATTGTTTTACAATCTATGCTAAAATCAGCTATTTACCAAAAATATTTTTTTCCCTGCTAGTACTTAAAATTTCCTCGGTTTTTTTTGCGTTTTGTCTTGGTAGGGTGGTGGTACCCTCCCCAAAAATAGCTATTAACTTTCCCAGGACCTATGAGAAGCTACTCTGTAAAGGAAAACCATATCGGTTCAGCGGTTAGCGAGATCCTTCGGTACAAACAGACACAGAGACAGACAAACAAACAAACATCCTGTTACTTTACTATTTGTAAAGACTAGCGGCTTCGCCCCTAGCCTCTAGGGGCTTTGCCCCAAGAGGTTTGATCAAACCAATTTTTCGTAATTTAAATTTTAAAAAATAAATCTAAAAAAAATTTTCTTTGGGGGGGGGGGATTTTTTTTTTTGGGGGGGGGGATAGTCGACCCCTTTATTTTAAATTTAGTTTTAAAAAGAAAATTTTTAACAATTTTTTTGGGGGGTTGGGGGTGTCCCACCCCCAAAGAAAATAGTTATAAACCTTCCCGGGACCAATGAGAAGCTACCCTGTAAAGGAGAACCCGATCGGTTCAGCGGTTAGCGAGATCCTTCACTACAAACAAACAGACAAACAGACACACAGACAAACAGACAGACATCGTTCTACTTTGTATTATAAATATGTAACTTAATTGTAATATATGAAATATGAAAGATTTATATAACATAATAAAAGTTCGGTGGTTTCCCAAAAGTGCCAAGTCGAGCACTGATTCACCCCCGTTCTTTGTTATTTTTAGACTAGGTTTGGTTAGTTCAAATTAGCCACAGGGGTTATGTATAAAGAAAAAAAAATACTTCCTTTATTTTATTTTTTTTTTCCAAATAAGGGAGGGGTTTCTGTGCTTGCTAGGCATTTTGAAGGTAAGGACCAAAAATTCTTTTATTCTGATAAGTAGAGAATTATGATTGAGATGCCCTCCAAGAAACAAAGAAATATTGGTCATTAATTTGTATTCTCAGATTTTCTAATGTAATCCACATGCATTTAATGATCAATAAAAAATGAATAATTAAATTTTAGCAAGTTTTAAGCTATGTTTGTGATTGATAGGTCGAAAAAAAATCATCCCTCTCATATCCTTATGTAAAAGTACCAGGATGCCTACTGTCTATGTGTCTGTTTGATTCGAAGTATCTCACTAAACGCTGGACAGATATGGTTTTCCTTTACAGTAAAGCTTTTTTTTAGGTCATGGGAAAGTTTATAACTATATTGGAGGAAGATACCTTAACCCTACCAAAAGAGATCGACCCTAGAAAAAAAACACGCCTCAATCAAACACTTTATCAAAAGTTGGCGATCGACTTCCCCCCTTATAGTATACATAATTTTGGATGAGTACAAATATTTAGTACAAATGAGTATAAAATAAATCCTCAGAGAAACAATGGTTAATCCCATATTAATTCCTTTTTTTACATGCTCAACTGATTTCATTATTATTATTGAGAATTAAGGATATATATATTTCATATTATTAATGGGGGGCGATTGGGGGAGGAGGGGTTAGGTTCCCTCAAAGTACCTTTTTGAGCTCAGAAAACCACTACCCCTACACTACCCACTACTCACTACCACTACATTGGATACAGGCTACAGGATAGTCCAATAAGTAAGGGGGATTTTGTGCTTATTTCATATTTTAAGGGAAATTATTAGTAAATGTAGCTAGATTCTTGATTATAGTGCATAATTTTTCATTAAATCTATTCTTGTTTTAATTATATATTTTTATTTTAGGAAACAATTTCTCAACACCACCGTACCTACAAACAAGGTTCATATCAGTAAAAAAAAACATTCAGCAATCTTTCTACACCCAGTTTGAAAGGAACAAGTTAACTGTATCATTACGAAATATATTTCAAGTAAAAAATACTCATCATCAATCGCATCTCTTATACAAGTGAAATTAGTGTTTTAGTAAAAGTAATTCAAATAACTCTTCAACAAAATAGGAATAATAGAAATTGCTTTAACCAGATCGGGGGGGGGGGGGGTCATATAGATTCCCCCCCTCTAGTTTTTTCAATGTCATTTTTTTTGTAGGTAAGATAGAGAGTTGTGACTTGATGACTTTTTAAGTTTAGTAATTATACGTCGGCAAGAGTTGTTCTTATAAGGATATCTGGTCTGTGTCGGTCGTGGCGTCCGGTCAAAATCGGTTAGGTGGCACCAAATTTAGAAAAAATTCTAAATAAATCTTAATTTTTACATTATGACTTTTGTGTATAAGGTAGAAACCTAAAATTCTTTTGGTGAATACTTAGATATCAATGACCTTCTGAGAAAAGTGGTTTTATGACCGTTTGACCGCTCCCTGACCGACTTTATGACCGATTTTTGTCCGGCTTTTACTACAGACATATATCATGCATATCGTGGCTTATATTACAGCTAGAGACCTATAATTTTTTTTGGTAAATCCTTGAGCAACAATAAACAGATAAAAATATTAATTGGCGCCGTTTTACCGCCGTAACCGCCGAAAATGGCGGTTTCCGTTATTTGCCGTTTTTGGCGATGCTCAGAAAAAGTAATTTTTTTGTTATGAAAAATAAAAGTTCGTCCTAAAATTTGGTCATCCTAGCTGCAAAATTGGCCGCTCTATAGCTGTTTTAATATTTAGCGACTGGCCGCTAAAAAGCGGCTAAGGAGCGGTCTGACCGCTATGACTAGAAAAAATAATTTTCTCTAAAAATACACATGAACCACCAGAAAAAATTTTATGTCTCTAACTGTAACAGGAGCCGAGATAGAGGGGGGGGGTCAATATGACCCCCCCCCCCCCCCGATCTATTAAGGTGGGAATTGGGGCCCGATCTGTAAGGGTTAAGAATTTAGTAAGTGGTAAAATTGGATAGGAAATTCTAAAATTAGCCCCTCTTTGCCATAGACACTTTTAGCCGTAGCAACCTTAAGCCACAGTCACCCTTAGTCGTAGCAACCCTAACCCCAACTCAGCCTAATTTCACCAGGTTTTGTACTTAAAAATATTATATAACTGAACAGTGTATTATGATAACCAGTACATGGTCAGTTGTATCCAAAAGCAGCGCGGCTTTTTTTATCAGCTATTTTCATATCCCTGTATTTTAAGAATTTCAAAGATGGAGGGGGCATTGGATATTTAATTACACTGGTACCCAAAGTTTTATTACCACCTCATCTTATTCGTTAGTTCTAAAACTTTTCGTACATTTGTTGAATTTTAAATGCATATTAATTCACCGTCCATTGTCTTATCCCTTAAGATCCCTAAGATTGGTATTTTGTAGTATGACCAACAGACCGACAAACCAAGTAAGTTATATTCTGAGTGGTCAACAGTATGGACAATCTTCACAAAAGATTTCAGTCGTGTATCTCTATTAGCAGACGATAAAATACCGTTTCTACAGCTGAGTAATGGAAGGTCATACAAAGTAAATTATAGAGTAGCGTTGCTACTAATAATTACATAAAAATGCACTAAAAAAGTTTCATAAAGAACACTGATATATTGCTGTCTCACTTTATTAAGATAAATTTCATTTATATGTCTTATTCATTAGTACGAGTTTTGCAGGGATAAGACAATGGATGATAAATTAACGAAATACAAAAATAGCTGCGACAATATACTTTAGAAAAAAAAAATCCCAATTGGTAAAAGAACCCAAGGTTTTAAACTAACAAGTGCCCAACAAGACAACTAGTTTTAAAACTTTGAGTACTAGTGTAATTTACAGTCCAAGTTCCCCCCCCCCCTCCCTGTTTTTTGAGGATTTGTTTACAAGGAAAAGTAAATTTAAAATATACATCAATTGTGGGTATTAGTCTTATTTACTAAGTATATTTGCGATTACTTTTATTTAATGAAATCTTCCAATTTTTAACATGTACAAAACGGCCTGCTTATTTGCTTCAAGATCCATGTCAGATCTGTATAGGAAATAAATGTCTATAAATGAGCTCAAGTCTTCCAAGGAATATGTGTTTAAAACCCATAGTGCTCCAATAATCCATAATAAACTCCCATTGACCAGAACGATAAGACCCATTATTTTACTCTATTAAAAATAAATTCATTTTTTTCATTTCATGTTGCTATTTACATTATATTGAAGTATTTAATTTCTAATCATGAAAAAGAAAATTTAAATTTATAATAAAATAAATTTAAGAAAACTCTGTTTTAAAAGAATTCGATTGTGGCGACACTTTGTGTGTTCAAATCTTAAACTAAAATTGTAGTAGTAAAATTGTAGTTGTATTAACCCTTTGGTGATGGTATTGTAAAGAAAAAAAATATAATTTAAAAATCTTTTTAAAATCATTTAAATTATTAAATATTTACTTTCTTTAAATAGTAATGCCGGGTGAGGAAAATAGATTTATTGAGAAATAGATATGCATATAGAAAACTAGCCAATAGGGAGATAGTTATATCGAGCAAACTCTAGTTTTACATATGCAAGAGCTAGGTTTAAAGCAGTACCAAATCTAAATGATCACTATCTAAGCCTCCAAAATCCTGTTCTTGAAACAAAAATATCTTATACTTGACTTCCTTCACCAAAACAATGAATACAAACATAGTTTTTAAGGTTTATAAAAAACGTCAGACTTTTACAAAAAGCTAAATTTGTCTGACCTTTCTACCACTATGATGTTTGTATAGTCTAACGTTTGTCTCTCTGACGTTTGTCTCTCTGACGTTTGTCGCTCTGATGTTTGTCCCTCTGACGTTTTCCCTCTGACGTTTGTCCTAGTACCCAATTGTGTAGCATGATACCATTATTAAAAACAGGCTGTCCGCTAATACACAAACAGAAACATTTGTTTTAATTCTTTTTAAACCACGGAAACTTTATAAAACTACGGAATATCCACATTAATTTGTCTCCATCTTAAATTTAAGATAATTTTAGGTAGAAAATATTCTATTGTTAGCTTTTGTACCAGGGATCTCAAGGGATAAGACATGTACATCCCAAATAATAATATCAAAGTTATACCACTTCTGCAGATTAAAATCATAGGTTGAGACTTGAAAGTTGACACACTACTATTTATTCGGAACCCACATCATAATTCAATAAAAGTATTCAAAGTTACTTCGTTACAAAACTTTGGGTACCAGTGTAATATACAATCCAATGTGCCTTCCTCCCTGCATATGAGCCCGGGCCTATTTGCCGTCAAAATATTCCATTAATCTCGGATTAGTTTGATGACGTTGCTGTTAACCTTTGGTGTTCGTGTTATATCAACATACTACTGGTTTGTGCTTTCCCTCAAAGTGCCCATAGAGCCCCCCCCCCTACTATTTTTTAATAATTGAAAATAAATCAAGCTCTCAGAAATCAAGAATAACTAAAGTGTAAAAACAAAAAGTAAATAAATTACTAGTTGGCCATTGGTAAAGAAATCTTTACTAATAAAATAAGCTATCTATCTTAAATAGCAGTCGAGTAAATTATAATTCCCCTGTGGACGGACGGACAGACAAGCATATATAAAAGTGATTAATAGAGTGTCTATGCTACTAATAATGATTTTATGTCTGACTGGGATATTTTGACTCAATGTTGCAAATTTATGCAGATCTGACTTAACACCATCAGCAATAGAGACAGATATTAACGAATTTGGTACTTTACAAAAATGACTCATAAACATAAATTCCCCCCCCCCCATTTTTAAAGAAAAATAGTTTTATTATCCCTATTCCTAATTCCTTTGAGGCTAATCAATACCCAATATAATCTATATAACCTTAGATATTTTTTGCTAACCTGTTTTGTGATCAATAAATTGGAGAAATAGTTAAACAGGCTCTTAAAAGGGTTGAATTGCGATATTTCAGTACAAAATTATCATTTTTTTGGGCAATTGTTTTTAAAGCTCAGTCTCTCTTGTTACTGTGATTAAATGATTTAAATAAAACAAAATGCAGATTAACTGTCTTTGCTTTTCTCAGTTTTAGAGACAGAATAAATTTAATCTTCCCCAATGTTTCTTAAACTTTTATTAGAAAAATAAGAAAAGGTGATTTTATCTTCTATTAGCAAAGCTGTGATTAAAAAATGGCAATTAAGTATTTTTTACATTTATTTTCTTATAATTGTAAATCTATGACAGTATTGCCCTGCTGATTCAAATGACTATAAAGGGTTTCTATCTAAGGATGGGTTGTGTTCCGTTATTAAGATACTGGCACCTTAATTTATTTTCAAATTTAATTACTTTGCACAATAATACCATTTTTAGACTGAAACATTCATAAAGAAAAGAAAGACAGAATATTTGCAAAAAATCAAAGAATATCACAAAACTTTAAAAAAAAAATTGTTAATGTCCTTTGGATCATGACCAGCAGCCAGATGTACAAAACAATGTTAGACTAGATGCAACATAGAAATCTTTTTGAAAATTTCATCAGATATCTAAATTTACAGCAGTTGAGAAAAAAAAAAACATTACCCTGACAGCCTTACAGATTAACTGACTGACGGACAGACAAAGTATATCATAATGTAGCTTCAGTAAAAATAGCACAGTACATTCATGAGAATATATAGTAATTTTATGATTTATTGTATGTAAATTGTACTAATTACATTATATATATTTCCAGTAATATACATTTATATAGAAACTTTTTCTTATTTGTCAATTATGCTTTTATAACCTATTAGTGCTTCATTTTTTTGGCATTTTTGTGCCTACAATATTTTTCAATTAACTGTCCCCCTAAGTCTTTGGGGATGAAGTCAAAAGAGAGGGGGGGAGGGAATAGTTACATTTTTAAGGACCATATCTCTTGGTGTGGTTAATAGTAATCAACCCTCCTGTTCAAAACTGTTCAAAACATTACAAATATTTCAATTGTAGTGCAGATTGTAGATTGTAGTACAATCGATTTAATCAATGACCACACATTCATCCAGATACTTTAAAGATTAACTTTTACTGATATGCTAATAAACTGTAGAACATCACCAAATCAGTATTCACAGAATCACCATCATCATCACCACCATACAGCTCAGTTCCAGAGCCTTCAGGATCTTCCATCACAGGTAAGAATCTTCACCATCGTATAGCTCAGTTCCAGAGCTTACAGGATCTTCCATCAAAGGTAAGAACCATCACTAGGATCTGCTATCATGGTTAAAAATGTTCACCAATAGTTTTCATTTGCAGATTTAATATGGATACAACTCATAAATAAGAGCTCTTAAAATCTGTAATACTGAATAGTAATAATATGACTATAAACATAAACCCTGACTTTATATCTAGAATAGTTAATTCTCTTTTGCCTTTTTATTGTTAAAGAGGAAGAACTTTACAAGTAGCAGATAATCTACCCCACTTATTATCCTTAGTATCTAACATGTGATTTTTCAGAGCCAAATTCACACAACATCAATACTTAATAATGGACAGGTAGGTCTCAAAATTATTTACCATACGCATGCAAGAAACTTATTTTCAAAGTGTACAGACATCTTTTGAAATCATTATTATGCATGTCAGTTAGACAACATTTTCAAACAACTTTCATATTTTTTCTCACATTCAAACTGCATTACAAAATTTAAATACATGGGCCTATTGAAACATGGCCTCAGTTATTTATCTTTTTTTAAAAGTAAATGTTTCACTTTCACAAATTCAAAACATTAATCTAAATTATAAAAATATGATTTTAAAAATTTACTAATTTTCCATAATTTTAAAACTAAAATTAAAAATTAGATCAAGTTCATTTATGTTTATATTTATCGTTGATTATTATGCCTGAGTGATTCTTTTGGCTTTTGGGGTTAGAGATGATACAACTGTACATATTTTGGCTCATTTAGAAACTATTGGGGAGAAATGATGTCATGATTGTAACACCACTGGTTAAATATGGTGAGCTAGTAGTAATACAGTTTGTCATGATATGTTTATAATTTTAGATGTCCCAATTTGAGTTGGCAGACCATGGGTTTGGATCCATGCATTGTCCCAAGCATGGCAATGGAGTGGCCAAAGAACCAAAACAGGTCAATTCTTCTTTTACTGACAACCTCACCTGATATTTTAGTCAATGAAATTTAAAAAATACAAATAATTTAAAAATATAGTGATTTGATTAGATCATTTGTCATCTTATGTGCATGAAAATATTTGTTATTAAGTCTTAAAAACATTCATCACTGTCCTAAAATCTTGAAAGGAAATGGAATATCACTAAAGTTCTCAGTTGAAATAAGTCAATTTAATTATTCAATAACATTCCCAAACATTGAACTAAAATCTAAATTGATTTAAACTAATGTCTTGTAGCAAATAAAAACTAGTTTTTTATGATTTAAAAAAGAGACACCTGTTGACAAAATTGTGATCTAATTTCAGCTGTTTGAGGAGGAAGAGAAGAAAGAGGAGGAGAAGAAGCCACTGGATGCCAAGGAAATTATGAAGAAGAGAAGAGAAAAGGCTATTTGCATTGTAAGTAGAATATTTTTCCTAGGTTGCAGCTTGAATTGTAATACTTTGTCATGTAACTTTGCAGAAGGCTGACCCAAAAAAATTAGTTGTATGACATTGAACAGGGAGATGGTTAATTGGCTAAACAAAAGTATGTGATTAAATTTGCAACAACTGAAATCTTGGGTGAAGTAGCTCAGCAAGCTGCATTGATAAACCACAGCTGTTGCTGCCATAATTTTGGTATTTTAGTATCTAAAAATAATAATTAAATTCTTTCAAAATTAGACATAAATTATCATATTACTATTTCAGGATCGAGTGTCAAGAAATCTTTTCCCATGTACTTTTATCTTGTTAAACATCACTTACTGGTTAGCATTCAGTGATATTATGTCGTCTTTGCATTAGATTATGTCGTCGTTTCATTAGACAATATTTACATCAAAATGATTTTAAATAAAGTGATACTTTTTAAAAACTTGAAAGGAATATGAACACATTATTACCAAACTAAATACTCAAAATGCAATGCCAAATTTTACACATCTAATTAGTTTGAGTCTGGTTTCTAAACTGATGAAACATCTTATTCAGTTTGTTTGTTTACAATATACAAAGTAAATCACTTGATAATCCCGGTATCCCATTTCCTTCGACTGCTTAAATGTTTTACTTTATTTTTATAATCATTTTAATTTACACTGCAAAAAATAATGCATTAAGTTGTTTTCTTTCTCGTTTAATTATTTTCAAACTACTTTTCAAATTTTCTTAATTGTTAATTTGTTCTTTTGTATGTTGACATTTTAATAAGAGAGCAATAGTTGGATAGAGTGTTATTAATATCAAAAGGGAGTAGGATTTAAATTACTTGATGATTTTAGCAAAACAGTGTTTACTACAGTTGATAAAACAATAACTTTAGAGATTCATTCAGTAGAAAAATTTCAAATTTAAATATTGATGTTTAATGCATTATTTTTCAGTGTATAATAGTTTTTTTTATGTTTTGTAAAGTGACACTCTTGGATTTTAAGGAAATAATTATCATGTTTTACAAAGCCTTGAATGGAGTTAAGATTTTTTATCAGATTAAGATTCTATCCACCCTAAGACTTCCAAAGCTGATAGTTTTTGCCAAATTTTAAATATTTTGAGTTTTGTAAAGAGCAATTAACTTTTTGATGTTTAAAATTAATAAAGCTCTTATTCTAAACTAGGGCAGGCCGTTTTGTAAATGTTAAAAATTAGAAGATTTTATTAAATAAAAGTTGTCGCAAATATAGGTATTAAATAAGAAATAACCCCTATAGATATATTATTAAATGGCTTAATTTTTCTGTTTTGAACATTATGTAGAAAAGTTAGATGTTGTTTGGTGATAATTAATTAAACATTTTTTTTTAATAAATGCAACAACCTTAATCGTCCAAGGCGGGGGGGGGGGTGGTTAAGGGTTATTTCCCCTCAAAAGACTTTGAAACCTCTCATTTTAACCCCCTCAAATTTTTTAAAAATACATTGAAATTACCCTCCTTAAACCTTTGGAACCCCTAATATTACCCCTTCAAAATAAAAAGCTTGGACATCCTTAACAACAGCTGCATAAAAAACCTGTTTTGTTTAGGTTAGTGGTCCTTGACTACACTATGATAGGAATCAAATAAGACCTAATAGAAAATTAAGACTGGTCCCCAAAGTAAACAAAAAGATTGGGTCCCCAGTTGAAGTGTAAACTAAAAAAATGCTAAGTTGAACCAGTTATGGTGAATTCTGTAAACTGGATTGTAAACCAACAATAACCTAACCTGTGATTATTTTCACATTAATCTTTAAAGAAAAATGTTCTAAAAAATGTAAGAAATCAAAATGATTATAACTAAAATGAAAATTTTCAAACACTCGAAGGATATAGAAGACAAGGATTATCAAGTGAATAATAAACTTAAAATGCATCGCTAAATTTTTAAATTTTGATTTCCCAAAGACCAGTTTTTTAACTAAAAAAAAAACATTTTTTATAAACTAGTCTTTGGCTAAAGAAAAGTAAAACATTAACGATGCATTTTGAGTATTTTAGTTGCTTGTTAACTTAGTATCTTATTTTATTCGCTTGATTAAAACTTTCATTTTATTTTTGGTCATTTTGTTGAAAATAAACAAAATGTAAACTTCTAAAGGTTATAATTAAACACTTTTGTTAGCAAATTTTCAGGATGATTCCACCAAAGCCTTAATTCACATCAAATGCAATAATTTTAATATCTCTGAGTGTCTCTTTCACAATTAGAACCTGTTTGTTATTCTATTATTTAGTTTTTTTCTTTTTCTATGATTTAAAATTGCATTTGGTAATTTGGCCACTTATACAGAGAGCTGAAGAAAATGTGAGATGCTTTTTATAGTTAGATACATGAATTAACTACTGTGTTTTGGGAAAGTGCTTCCATTTTGCAGGGATCTTAAGTAAGATAAATCGATGTAAATCCCCAATGATAATAGATAAATTTACCCCTAACATTGTTAGTTGAAGTTTAGACAATAATATTTAGTACCTAACCAATAAAAAATCAACAAAAGTACCAAACATTTTGAGTTACATAAAAAGATTTTAAAAATTTGGGTACCAGTGTAATTTACAGTCCAATGTTCTCTTTCTTCCTGCAATTTTGACATTTATAATTCCAAATAGGACAAACTTACCACCTTACCACCAATAAAATAATAGCAGTAAACAGTAATACGTTCATGAACCTAACTATAAAATTTGAGAAGTTTTATAATATTCAGTAGTGCCAAATCATAAATTCTTATATCTCTATAAAAATGAATTTATTTCGTAATTTAAATTTGTTATTGTTAACTATATTATTTATAAAAGTGTTAGCTTTAGTATTTTTATTCAAATTAGATGATTTTAATATTGTAAATTATGATGCTGTTCTTATTATGGATTAACATATCCTTGTTATCAGCGGAGCTGCTCTATAACTAAACAATTTATGCGTCCGTCAGTCATTTTGAAATTTTATACGCTTTAACATGGAAGGATGGGTTATATGGGCTTGTAAATTACACTTGTACCCAAAGTTTTATAACTACGTTATTTTATTCGATAATTAACCTTTGGGTACTTTTTCAATTTTCATTGGTAGGTTCAACACTATAAGTATCCAAACTTTTTAACCAATGATTTTAATATAAAGAAGGTGCATTCTTTGATCATCATTAGGGATGTATTTCAATATATCGTCCAATGTCTTATCCCTTAAGATTCCAGCATAGTATTTAGTTATCGTTGCGCTATTTATGGACAGTTATATCCATGTTTTAGATAGAATATATTTATGTGATTTCAAAATATATTAGTCACCAATAAAAGAAATTGAAAAATTCTTTTCTTTATTGTCAATGTCAAATTAAAGTCAATGGAAAAAAATCATGTGTTTCAAAAAATTTAAATGGAATTTTTGTTTTAATTTAAAATATCTGCAATAAATTTAAACAATAAAATTTATTAATTTGAATTTAAATTTGATGTAATTTTAAAAATTTAAAAAGCTTTTCTTTTAGATGGGGATCTAAAGGGATAAGACTATGGATACGGATGTTCAACCCCTATAACCACAAGAAAATTACTCCTTCTGAAACTGTTAAAAGTTATTGAACAAATTTTAATTAAAGATTTTAAGCCAACGAATAATGATTTATTAAGGGGGAAGTACATAAATTTATCGTCCAATGTCTTTCCTTAAGATCCCTGAATTAATAAACCTCGCTCTTGCTGAATGTATGGTACTTGATAACTGGAATGGATTTAGAATATATGGATATTGTGACAGGGAAATTTTATGTTGCTAATATAGTCCTCAGATATTGGTCAATTCGTTTTCCCAGGGGAGTGGATGGGGTTAAGTCATAAAGGGAATGAGATGGGGGATATCATTATTAGGGTTGGTTCGGATATCCGGTCTGGCCGGTTATCCGGCCGGATATCCGGTCATTTTGATGGATATCGAACATTGCCAGATATCCGGACTGAACCTGATATACGGCATTAGAAATCAGGCGGATATCCGGTATCCGGCCAAAAAAAGTATCCGGCCCAACCCTAAACATTATATCAGCCACCTAGGATAAACATTTTATAAGACTATGCGAGAATCTCTCACAATATCCACCTATTAAATATCCATTATAACTAGACTATTAGTTTTAGCTAATTTTCAATATCTATGTATACTATTTATGTATCGCATCGTATTATAGACAGCTTTCTGCGGATAGTAAAATTAAATATATAAGTTTATTTCCAGTTTTGTTGGCTCCGAAGGGGCTACAGACCAGGGCCAACAGAACTTTTCTTCTATTATTCGTGGAAACTTGTCTATAATACAATACATGATTTTTCAGTATGGCTCAGAACCGGTTCTAATCCAGCGGATATCTATCGGTTTCGAAGATCTATATTGGAAAAAAAATCTTCTAAATCGATGTTCAGTCGACTATAAATATTATCATAATAAAGACAGAAAAGTACACACAAAAATACTGTAAGAGAGTGTAATAGTCAGGGAGGTGGGGGACATTGGACTATTTATTACACTGGTACCCAAAGTTTTATAACTAATTTATTTTATTTGTTGGCTTAGAAACTTTGGAAACTTTTACTGAATGTTAGTTACTTAGAAAACAAATAATGCTCAATCGTTTCAACCAATAATTTTAAGCCACATATGGGGTAATTTTGTTTATTATCATTGGGAATGTATATCTATTTATCATCCATTGTCTTATCCCTTCAGATCCCTGGTTAAAAGTGTAGACTTGTATATTGTCACCAATGTATCTTAATTATGGGATCTATTTTTGTGTATCAATGTACAGTTGGGAACTTGAATAGACTTTTATTCACCAATGTATCTTAATTATAGGATCTATTTTGGTGTATCAATGCACAGTTGGGAACTTGAAAAGACTTCTATTCACCAATGTATCTTAATTATGGGATCTATTTTGGTGTATCAATGTACAGTTGGGAACTTGAATGGACTTCTATTCACCAATGTATCGTAATTATGAGATCTATTTTGGTGTATAAATGCAAAGTTGGGAACTTGAATAATTCTATTCACCAATGTATCTTAATTATGGGATCTATAATGGTGTATCTGTGTACAGTTGGGAACTTGAATAAACTTCTATTTACCAATGTATCTTAATTATGGGATCTATTTTGGTGTATCAATATACAGTTGGGAACTTGAATAAACTTCTATTTACCAATGTATCTTAATTATGGGATCTATTTTGGTGTATCAATGCAAAGTTGGGAACTTGAGTGGACTATTATTTACCAATTTATCTTAATTATGGAATCTATTTTGGTGTATCAATGTACAGTTGGGAACTTGAATAATTCTATTTACCAATGTATCTTAATTATGGAATCTATTTTGGTGTATCAATGTACAGTTAGGAACTTGAATAATTCTATTTACCAATGTATCTTAATTATGGAATCTATTTTGGTGTATCAATGTACAGTTGGGAACTTGAATAATTCTATTTACCAATGTATCTTAATTATGGAATCTATTTTGGTGTATCAATGTACAGTTGGGAACTTGAATAATTCTATTTACCAATGTATCTTAATTATGGAATCTATTTTGGTGTATCAATGTACAGTTGGGAACTTGAATGGACTTCTATTCACCAATGTATCTTAATTATGGAATCTATTTTGGTGTATCAATGTACAGTTAGGAACTTGAATAGACTTCTATTCACCAATGTATCTTAATTATGGGATCTAATTTGGTGTATCAATCCACAGTTAGGAACTTGAATATACTTCTATTTAATAAAAAGTGGATTATTTAATTATAAACATTATGCACATGCGGTACTGTAATTGTGTATTACATGCAACTGTAGCGTATTTTTTTTAGCTTCTTTAGCTTAACTAAAGACTTTAATATCCTCGCCCATATGAGGCAAAAAATTAGGTTTATATAGTCATTCAGAATGTTTTTATTTTCTCTGCAACATAAAACAATAAAAAAACTTGGTTAATTTCAACAGCCTTAGACAATCAGCCCTTTGATGAAAGACATTTATCTAAAATCCATAAATGTGCATGGAAATGAGTTAAGACATTCCCCCTCTACTCTTATTAATAAATTAGTGCAAATAACTTTTTATGTCAAAGCTAATAAAAAAATAGCTGTATAACTATACTGAAGTTTGTTTAAGTTCCTTACTGCCAAAAAGACTCACAAAAAACACAGTCAATGTAATATTAACCAGGTCTCTTAAAAGATAAGTCAATGGTCGATAAATTTATTTACATCCCCAATGAAAATTAACAAAATTACCATTTTCGTAGATTGATATAATTGGTTAAAAGGCTAGGAGTAGGACACCATTAGCTTAAAAAAAAACAAATTTCAACTTGGTCCCCAACGAATATAATAAGATGGTTAAAAAATCTTGGGTACCAGTCTAATTCAGTGTCCTTGAGTATTAACCATGAATAACAAGTATAAACCATTCAAAAGTAACAACACCTATTATAATTAAATTCTTTATGAAAAAAAGTCACAAGCAAATTATATTATAAAAATAAATGTTAATAGATGTAGAAAAGGCCTACTTTCATGTTATTATTAAATAGTCAAAATTAGTTATTTCTTAAATTATGTTTAATTAGTAATACATTATCTATTATTAGAAAATTATGTGTTAACCCTTTTTAATTGTAAAAGTTATTTATCGCATCGTATTATGAACAGCTTTCCACGGACATCAGAATTAAAAATTATAAGATTGCAACTAGTTTTTTTTAGCCCCGAGGTGCCGTAGGCACAGACTATCAAAACTGGTATTAATTTTATAACTTTTGTTTTAATATTCGTGGAAAATTGGCTGTAATACGCTGCTATAAATTATTTATTAGCATGACTGAGAACCGGTTCTAATCCAGTGGATATTAATTGGTTTCGGAACCATACTTTTTACAATATTATGAGTGATAGCAAAACAAATTAACTGTATCAACCATTAACCATTTATTATAAAGATTTTTAATGTTTTGCCTCTGACTTTTCCTCTTTCCTACGGAAGCTGGAAAAGTTTGGGGCGAAATTGTTTCTGTTTACCACCCTTATTTAACGTTATTATCCTATTATATAAAGTAGTAGCTAATTTTTGTCTGAAGAATAAGATATCGGAAATTAATGGTCCGAATAAGTTGTGATTTTCAGAGAAGCTTTACAAATGTCCTTGGATGGTTTTGGGCTATTTTTTGACCTCTTTTGCACCCTCTAGAGGCTAGGGGCGAGGCAACTAGTCCTTTTATATAAAGTAGTAAGCGTTTTTTTGTCTGTCCCGAAGGATCTCGCTAATCTCTGAACCGATATTGTTCTCCTTTACATTGAAGCTTCTTATAGGTCCTGGGAATGTCATACACTATTTTTGGGAAGGGTGTCTTCACCACCCAAAAATATTTTTTTACTCTTTCGAAACTCAAATTTAAAATAGGGTGAGGTCGACTTTTCCTACCTTAAGTGCCCCTAGAGGATTCTAGGGGGCGTAGCCACTAGTTTAAAATAAATTACTTTGGTGTATATTTGTAACAAAGGCCTAACATGATTCTGTCCATAATAAAAATTATTCAAAATATGCAAATTATGTTTGATGGCTTTAGATATTATTGTTAATTTAAATTTTGTTATTTATTTATAGAATGTTTTATGCGAAATAAATTAAAAAACTTTAGAAATTCTTGAATGGTTAGTGTAAAAATTAATTAAACTTAAATAGAAGTAACATGATGTCTGAGTCTCTCTGATTTACTTACCGCTGGACCCATATGGTTCTCCTTTACAATGAAGCTCTTTGTAGGTTCAGGTAAAATTTCTATTTTGGAGAAAAGTACCTCCCCAATAAAAACAAATAAGCCAAGGTCAGTTTATCATATTAGGTCAGGTTAAGTTAGGTTATATTGGGTACTAGGTAGGGCATTACTGGTAGAGACCCTGCAGGGATAGAAAAAATATCGACTATCATTTTGTTAGAAAGTACTTTTTGTCAGGGATCTAAAGGGATAAGACAATGGCCGATAAATTGATTTACATCCCCAATGATGATACACAATATTACGCCTTCTGTAGATTAATGGTTGCATCGCTTGGTTACTCAACTAAATGAACCACATAATCATAACTCAATTAAAGTCCCAAGGTTGTTAAGCCAACAAATAAGATAATGTTATTATAAGACTTTGGGGACTATTGCAACTACCCCAAATTTGCTTCTATTAACTGCTTTGGTAAAGTCAAACTAGCACAAACTCAATTATATAAAAAATGTAATTTATTCTGATTTTAACAATTTTTAAAGAAATCTTAAAGAATACGAAAATGGATGATCTTTATCCCCAGTTATGGTGATCATAATCGTTGGTGGAAAATTAAAGACATTGCTAGTTACTACTAAGCAATTAAGATTTATTATTAGTATCAAAACTTTTAAAAAGTTATATAAATGAATGTGTTAATAAACCTTTTTGTGTCAGAAAAGTTTAAAATAATATAATTCATAATCCCAAACCATCTAATAAGACAAACAAACCTTTTATTTTTTATACATTGTCATATCCTTTCATGTTTTTATTCTTAATAAGAATTATCGAAGAACCTATCAATGTATATTTATGGATAAACAATATGATTAAAGTTTTCATGGAACGTCGTCTTATTTTGAACGATAATAAAAATTTTAAAGTTGATATTTTAAACAAAAAAACACTATATTTATATAATAAAACGTGAAATTATAATTTTTAAAAGATAAAACACGAATTACAACACATTTGAGTGGTAAACCTTTTGTTTTATAGGTATTAAGTTATTCGAGGTTTAAAAGCAAACATATGTTTCTAACATACCTAGTGCTATATTTACGAACATACACACGAACATTAAAAAGTGCTGCAAAAAAGTGTTCATTGTTTAAATCATTTTAGTATTGTTATAAAAATAATGATATAATATACGCTAGGAATCTTGTTAATAAATTGGTGTACATCCTTAATGATGATAAACTTAATCAACTCTTCTGTAGATAAAAAGTTATTGGTTTAAAAGTTTGGCCACTTGAAATTTAAACCAACTAGTAAAGATTTTTTTTAAAAAGTACCTAAATCTCCTTACTATGAAGATGATAATAGTTATTTATCGCACTGTACTATAAACAGCTTTCCGCGGATATTAAATGAAAATTTTTAAAATTAAATCCAGTTTCATTTTTATTTTGAAGTTTGTGGAAAATTGTCTTTAATACGATATTATACATGATTTTTCAGTATGGCAGATATTAATAGGGTTCGAAGCCACATTGGAAAAAAATTATAAAATATTATTTTCATTATTCATAAATATAAACAGCTTTTCGCGGATATTAAAATGAAAAATTGTAATGTTAAAAGAATCAGACAAGTGACGTCATAAAAATGAGTGATTATCCATCTCTTCTCTCATCTCTCTCATTTTATGACGTCACATGTCTGATTTGTCAGTGACTTACTCCCTTTTTTTGGCTCGCCCCAGGGGCCGAGGGTCCGGGGTAACAAAACTGGTAGTCATTCTTTAAATATTTCTGTAAAATTTTTTGTAACATTATTATTTTTATAAATCTATTTGATTACCACGTACACAAAATATAATATATAACCACTAGATGTACAGTGTTTTTAAAAAATAACCAGATTTGATAGATTAAATAATATATATACTAGCGGCTGAGCACCTAGCACCTAGGAGCTCTTTATTCGAAAGAGTAAGGAAAATAGCCTAGAACCATCGAGAGACCTATAAGAAGCTTCCATAAAAGGGAGAACTCCATTGGTTCAGTAGTTATGAAAATATTAAGCTAAAGTTAAAAAAAACCTTTCTACTTATATAGTAGGATATATTTAACACTAGCGGCTACGCCTCTAGAGGCACTAGAGTCAATAGGGAGTTTACGCAGTTTAGAGGAAACACTCATTTCCTTGTGCAATATCTTTTTGTGTTACAAGTATAATTGGAAAACTAAGAAACCAGGGATCTAAAGGGATAAGACAATGGCCAATAAATCTATGCATTTCCCCAATGAATTTACACAAAGTTACCCCTTCTGTAGATAATAGTAATGGTTAAAAATTTGAACCAATTTAATAAAAGACCCCGAAGTTGTTAAGCAAACGGATAAGAAAACATTATTATAAAACTTTGGGGACTAGTGTAATAAACAGCCCAATGTCCCCTTCCTCCCTGCTAAGAAACAAATTTGCGCAGATATCTTTATTAGCTGTGCTTTCATTTCCGCACACCATAATAGTTATTTATCACATCGTAATATAGACAGCTTTCCGCGGATATTAAAGTGAAACATTATATGATTAAAACCAGATTTTTTAGCCTTGAGGGGCCGAACGCACAGGCTAACAAAACTGTTTCATTTTTTATTTTTTTAATATTCGTATAAAATTGTGTGTAATACGATGCTATACATGATTTTTCAGTATGACTGAGAACTGGTTCTAAACCCGCGGTTATTAATCGGATTAGAAACAGTTTTCTAATTAACAATAGCGCATCTTCTTTTTGTCCAGGGAAGGCTTTTAAAAACTTTTTCCTTTTCAAAACTTACCATAAAAGTGTTGGGTCAACTTACCCCCTCAGGTGCCCCTAGAGGTCTCTAGTAGCATAGCCACAAGCAATGATTAATACAAGTGCAGAAGTAAATTTACACTATCATATGGTAGAGTCACATATAGATCATGTGGTAGAGTTGGAAACCCCTTAACTCTATGGGGCTGTAAAAAACAGTAACAAGCCCTTTTCACTCCACAGGGGGGAGCATAGGCCGCTGACAATTCGTCAGTGTTTCTGTAACAATGTGGCTTATGGATATGGGATAGGGTTGTCAGCCCTATGCCCTATGATTGCGGTGTAAAGCGTCCATTTGCCATCAGACAACCAACCCTTTGATTGCACGACCTTTGTCTGTGAAGTCCTAACTGTGCATGGTAGTGAGTTGCGCCTGTTTTGGGCCAAGGCATTCCCCCTACTCTAACTATTTATGTCGCGCACCTGACATAGCAGCAGTAGGAACCATTTTTAACGTCTTTAGCTATGACGCGGTGTCGGACCGAGATTCGAACCTATCACCTTCCCGACGACGAGCGGATGCGCTACGTGTTGAGCCACGGTCGCGGGATATCCTATGGGGCTGTCCTGCACCAAATTTTACCTAACATAAACTAATTGCGTATTATCCAGGGAGGGAGGGGATATTGGACTGTAAATTAAACTAGTAACAAAATTTTTATAACAACATTTGCTTATTCGTTGGATATTTCATTTAATTTTTGAGTAGTTGTTTCCACACTGCTAGTGTTTTAACTTGTCAACCAATAGTAAACCTACAAAAGTGGGGATTTTATTTATCTTCATGGAGAATGTATATAAATTTAATTTTATTGTCGATTGTCTTATTTATGATTAAAGCTTCTTTATAAATATGAACATAAATTAACCTCCCCCCCACACACAAAATTAGAGGGGGGATATAACATAGTTGACAGGATAAACAAAGAAATTTACCTTACTTTTATTTTAAGCATGAAATACATTATCTACACTCATTTATATAACATAACATATTTTAAAGAGCTTGTAATAAAGGAACAAAAAGAAAAGGTTGCTAAATAAAGGGGCCAATTTCATATAAAAAGGAAACCACAAAGCGACTAAGGTGGAGGGGTGGGACATGTAACCCCTCCCCTGATTTATTAAGGCCGGCTTAACGCTAGATATTTCAGGGTTAACTTTACTTTTGCGTTGTAAGGGAGTGACATGCAGACGGACATAAATACCTGCCCTAAATATAGAGTAGCTGCGCTACTAAAATTAAAATTCAACATAATTAAATGAAAAAAATAGGCCAGAATGAAATAATTAAAAAAAAGTTAATTAGATACTCATGCTATGCATAGCTTTGCCAGGGATCTTAAGGGATAAGACAATGGACGTTAAATTTATGTACACCCCTTTAAAAACTTACCCAAGTGTATTTGTGGAAAAGTTTGGACACTGCCAGCTTGAACCAACCAATCAAAGTTAAATATGATTATCAGTCAAGAAATGACAGAAACTGTTTATAAAACTTTGGGTTCCATTTACATAAAAAGTGCAATGTCCCCTCCCTCCCTGTGTATAGCACATATAGGTCATTGAATTTAAATATTAGATTCACAATTAATGCAATCTTTAAAACCTTAATTTATTAAATAAACAAAATTTTGAATTTTTTGTAAATAAAGTTTTATTTGAAGCTCGGCAGCTGTAGCCGACTCGTTTGGTAATTTAGGCAAAAGTGAAAATTGTCATCCGGTGAGTTTTTTAAGTTGCCAAAATTAATCTGTAGTTGCATTTTTAGAGTTTTAAGCAGGGCTTAGCAGCCGACTGTTAGCCTCAGTGAAATAAATATTTTACAATTAAAAAATCGCTGAAATTCTAAACCTGATCAAAATAATAGGAGGGGTTTTCAACTTCGATTTTTTTAGGAGGGAGTAGGGGGATATTTTTGGCCCCTCCACCTCAATTCGACCTAGCTCTAGCAAATAAAATTAGTATACCTTTGATTTTTTCCATCTAAATAAAATTTTTCATTAATTTCATTAAAACAATAGAGGGGAAAGGGATTAAATAACTGTATGTCCCCACCCCGTGGACCCTGTGCCGACTTGCAATTGGGTCTTTAAATATCAGTCAAAAGAGTCAGAAATATCAACACAGCCAAGTCGCTACAAAGATAGTAATTTGCTAGCAGATGAAAAATGTATCCACCGCTAGATCTAGGTAGTTAATTTAATTAATTAATCTAAGTAATTTGCTAGCAGACGAAAAATGTCAACACAAATGGATCCAGGTAGTTATCTGGATTATATATCTATACTTATATATTTATTTTCCAGTATATCAGTTAATCAAAATTTATTTAACATGCAAAAATTTGACTAAAATTCCAAATTTTTATGCAAATTTTCTCCCATTTAAAATTGCACACAGGATAATTATATAGTTGTAGCAAACAACTGTATAACTAATGTCAGTACATAGTAGCGGCTACGTTCCCTAGAGCTTGTGAGTGGGGTTTTAGCTTTTTTTGGGGGGCGGGAGGAATTTCTTTTTTCTAGGTGATTTCTCTTTGGAGGGTGGTGTTACCCTCCCCCAAAATAATTATACTCCTTCATCGGTTCAGTGGTTAGCAAGATCCTTTGGTACAAACTGACAGACAGACAGATCTACTTTTTATTACTTATATATGAGGACTAGTGGCTGCACCAAGCTAGGAAAGCAGAAAAATAGCCTAAATCCATCACAAGACTTAAATATTAAAATCAAATAGCCTAAAACTATCTCAAGACTTAATTCTAAAACTTGAAAAGTTTATAACAACCCCACACTTTGGTTTTTATGAAAGGTTTGAAATCGAAAGGACAGTTCTATCAAGAATATATGTACAGCACATCGTAATCACTTATAACAGATTTTTTTTTGTAAATATGATACCTATGTATTTGTAGAATTATATTGTTAAGGATGGATAGATTGAAAATAGTTGTATACAGCATCATATTGTAGACAGCTTTACGCGGATATTAAAATGGAAAATTCAAAGATTAAAACCAGTTTTGTTAGCCCCGTGGGGTCGGAGGCCTGGGCTGATAAAACTCGAATTAATTTTTAAGTTTTTTTAATTTTAATATTTTAGGGAATTTGTCTATAATACGATGCTGAACATGATTTTTCAGTATGACTGTGAATCGGTTCTTATCCAGGAGATATTAATTTGTTTCGAAGCCATTCTGGAAAAACACTTTCTTTGTAAATATAATATGTATTTGTTGAATTATTATGACAAGGATGGGTAGATTAATAAAGAAATGTATTTGACATTATAGATAGATAGATAGATAGATAAATAATTAAATAGATAGATAGATAGATAGATAGATAGATAGATAGATAGATAGATAGATAGATAGATAGATAGATAGATAGATAGATAGATAGATAGATAGATAGATAGATAGATAGATAAATAATTAGATAGATAGATAGATAGATAGATAGATAGATAGATAGATAGATAGATAGATAGATAGATAGATAGATAGATAGATAGATAGATAGATAGATAGATAGATAGATAGATAGATAGATAGATAGATAGATAGATAGATAGATAGATAGATGGATAGATAGATAGATAGATAGATAGATATATAGATAGATAGATAGATAGATAGATAGATAGATAGATAGATAGATAGATAGATAGATAGATAGATAGATAGATAGATAGATAGATAGATAGATAGATAGATAGATAGATAGATAGATAGATAGATAGATAGATAGATAGATGGATAGATAGATAGATAGATAGATAGATATATAGATAGATAGATAGATAGATAGATAGATAGATAGATAGATAGATAGATAGATAGATAGATAGATAGATAGATGGATAGATAGATAGATAGATAGATATATAGATAGATAGATAGATAGATAGATAGATAGATAGATAGATAGATAGATAGATAGATAGATAGATAGATAGATAGATAGATAGATAGATAGATAGATAGATAGATAGATAGATAGATAGATAGATAGATAGATAGATAGACAGATAGATAGATAGATAAATAGATAGATATATAAATCTGATATGTATTTGCAGAATTAGAATTATCAAGGATATATAGATTAATAAAGAAATATATTTGACATTATATATTAATGTATATTATTCAGGGAGGGAGAGGACATTGGGCTATAAATTATACTGGTATCCAAATTTGTATAAAAAATCGCTTTCAAACTTTAAGGTCTGATTGGTTGGTTTAAACTAGCAGTTCTAAGAATCTAATAGGAATCTAATGGGATAAGACAATGACCAATAAATTGATTAACATACCCAATGCACAAAATTACTCTTATAGTAGATTAAAATCAGTGGTTGAAACGTTTAAAACTCAACTTAATGCATCATCCAATCAAAATTACTAAAGTCCCCAAAGTTGTTAAACCAACGAATAAGAACCTTTTTATAAACTTTGGGGTTTAGTGTAATAAACAGCCCATTCTCCTCTCTTTGAGTACCCAAACTTATTGCCAACAATTTAATTTTACATAAATTTATCGTCCATTGTCTTATTCCTTAACATTTCTCCCTGTATTATATTTGACATGAGATGCATATTGTTTTTACAAATATTTCTGGATCAAGTCTATAATACAAAGATATACCTGTTAAAAGAGAAACTTTTCTATAACTAGGGTCCTACGTCCGTTTGAACGACAAAGTTGATTCTTTTCGTTAATTTAGACATGTAACATCCATAAATGCGATGTTCTTGAAACTGTCCGTACGAAACATTAACGCTTATTAAACATAAAATGAATTTTTAAGTCTAAACAAAATTTTATATAAATACTTAAATTTTTAGGTCCTGTGTACATTATTTCTTGCTGTCCCAGGAATCATTATTAATAGGATAACAATATCATTTGAAAAATTGGTGTTTGTTGTCAGGCAACTAAATTAGGGATAAGACAATGGCCAATAAATCGATGTACAACCCAAATAATGATACACAGAAATACTAAATTAGTGGCTGGAACGTAGTGGCAACCTTACGCAACCAACCAACCAAACACAATCTAATAAATGTCTCCAAAGTTGTTGAGAAATAAGAAAACGTTATTATAAAACTTTAGGAACTAGTGTAATAAACAGCCCTCTCCCTCCCAAAGTTGCTAAACTTTCTAAATTATACTTAAATATTATAAGTTTGAAATGGATAGGACAATTATAACAATCCTAGATATAGTTAAGATCTATGCTTTACGTACGTACTGACCAATCCTAAATATAACAAGGATGACAACATCCATAAAAGCGAAGCACTGCAACGGTAGGACAAACGGACATTAACACTTGTATAGTTTCAGAACTGAATAATCAGAATATAAATGTATAAGAGTCAAAGCAAAATTGTAAGTAAATTTGTTGTCCCAGGAATCAATATACCAAAAATCAGATCAATCCGATGATTAGATCACATAAAAATTTGATGTTAAAAAAGTAAAAAAATCAACATGTTTAAAATGGACGTACGGACATTTTGGTAATGATCATAGAGTTGCTACGCTTTCTAAATCGTACCTAACTGCTAAAGGAATCACCATGCAAAATTTGAAATCGATAGGACAATTCTAACATGCCTAAATTAACGGAAAAAGCTATCCAATACTGAAGGACAGACCCTAATTATAGAAAAGCTTCGCTTTTAAAAATTCTTAGCTGCTATAAAGTATTTATTCAAGGGAGGGAGGGGACATTGGGCTGTTTATTACACTAGTCTCTAAAGTTTTAAAATAAAATTTTCTTATTCGTTAGCTTAAGAACTTTGTGAACTTATATTGAAATTTTATTGGTTGGTTCACTAAGTTAAGTGTACAAACGATTTTACCACTAATTAAAATCTACAGAAGGGATAAATTTGTGGACTTACATCAATTTATCAGCCATAGTCTTATCCCTTTAGATCCCTGGTTTCTGGGAATATCCTGAACTTGATCTATATTTCTTGACATGCGATATTTATTAAATCTTTATTGCTGTAGAAGGATGTGATATAATGTTTTATTGTATTTTTAGTAGCGAAGCTACTTAATAATTCATTTTGTCTGTCTGTCTGTCCGTACGGTATGCTTTAGGGGAAATGTGATTTTCTCTGCTGATATTTAAGATATTTATTAAATCTTTATTGCTATGGAAGGATGTGATGTAATGTTTTATTAGATTTTTAGTTTTGCATTTATCAATAGCGGCTACGTCCCTAGATGCCTAGAGATAAGGAGAGATAGGAGGATAGAGAGAGAGAGAGAGAGAGGGAGAGTGTAAGATAGATAGATAAATAGATAGATAGATAGATAGAGAGATAGAGAGAGAGAGAGAGAGAGAAAGAGAGAGAAAGAGAGAAAAAGAGTTAGTGAGAGAGAGAGAGAGAGAGAGAGAGAGATAGAGGGGGGGGGGGGAAGGAGGGAGAGTGGAGAGAAACAAAAAACAGACTATCATGTAAAGGCAAGGAGCGAAGCATATTTCAGATTTAAAAATATAGCTTTCAATCAAGAAGGGAGGGGACTTTAAACTGTTAATTACAATCAACAAAAAGTTTTATGACCAAATTATCAAGACTCAAAAACTTTGAATACTTTTATTGAATTCTAATTTGTTTGTTCTAAACTAGTAGTGTCCTAACTTTTCAGTAAATAAGGAAATTGTTTTATTTTGTTTATTCATCATTGGGGATTATATCAATTTATCATCCATTGTCTTATCCCTTAAGATTCATAGTTTTCAATCCTTTTATGTTTAGAGACAGCAACACAGGGATTTAAGGGATAAGACAATGTACATCCCCAATGATAAAATGCAAAATTATTCCTTTTGTAGATTACATTTAGTGGTTTAAAACGCTTGAACACTGAATTTAATGAATCAACCAATCAAAATTCACTGAAGTCCCCAAAGTTGTTAAGTTAACGAATATGAAAACATTATTATAAAACTTTGGGGACAAGTGTAATAAACAGCCCATTGTCACCCTCTCTCTCTGCAGCAACTAAAGCTAGACAGAATTGTTATACAACAAGGATGACAACATCTATAAAAGCGAAGCGATAAAATCAGACGTAGATATTGGTTACAATTATAGATTCTCCACGTTTTTTTAAGTTACTCCTAAATGTAATAGTAATCGTCATGTAATTTTTAAAATTAATAGTGCAATTCTAACATGCCTAAATTAATGATAATAGCTATCCGTTACGTAAGGACGTACATACACTAATTATACTAAGGTGGTTGTTCTGGTAATTAATGCTTAACCCCTGTGGTGCAATGTCAAACCTGTGATGCCCTAAGCCAGGCTTGTAAGCCTGTGCCCAATATTACCTAACCTAACCTGGCCCAAAGAAAAAAAACAGACTTCCATCTTTATTTTCATTTCATACTATTAAGCTTTTAAAACTATTGATTTATCGATTTTATGTAAGCTTCACATAGGTCCAAGGATGGTTTAATGCTATTTTATTTTTAGGTCTCTGCTCTTCATATTTCTTTGCATATAGAGGCCTCAAATAATAGTGTTGGAACCTCTGAAGGGGGGGAAGTTCATATTCTCGACTAGAGTCTAAAGAAACGGACATACATTTATTATAGAATTTGCTCCACTACTAGCAAACAATAATAATACAAAACACAAAGGAAATACATGTTACATTACAATACATATATCCAGGAACAGGCAGCCGCAACTAAGTCTCAAATTTAAACCTGTTGAGGTGCTTTGGATATAATTTTTGAAAAAAAGAGATTGCCATATTTGGGTCAGGTTTAATTTTACAGCTGGTTTTAAAATTGTTAAAGGTTTATTACGCGCGTCTGCCAAGCCCTTTACATACAAACAAACACACATAAATTATAACACATACACCCAATGAAACACTAGGGCACATAATGGTTTGAAATAAAAAGACTTTTAAGCAGTAAAAGTACTATAAATGTAGCATAAATGAAAAAAAAGTTTCATATAGTATAAATTTGTAGTGATAGTGTTTAAAATTCGAGAAATCAATGTTTAGTTTTTAAGTAAGCAAAGCTCTCTGAACAAATAATTGTTCAGTTTTGTTTGTGTGTGTTTACGGGTCTGTAAGGGCTGCTAACATGTAATACTGTTCTTCACTATTCTATTTTTTACAGACATCAAACTCTAATTGTACAGCCTTTTTTAAACAAATATTGATTGGTTGGTTTAAAATAGTGTTATTTTCTTAATTAATGATTTTGGTTGATTTATTTATCATCATTGGGAATATACATTTAATTATAGTCCTTTAATATCCGTAGATGAATTCGAAAACTAGTAGAAACGATACATTCTCTCACAGTCAGATAAAATATTAAAATAAATGGTAAAAACTTGTTTTGTTTATTCATTTTTATGTATAATAAAATAGAATAGAGAGAGAGAGAGAGAGAGAGAGAGAGAGAGAGAGAGAGAGAGAGAGAGAGAGAGAGAGAGAGAGAGAGAGAGAGAGAGAGAGAAAACATTAACATTTTCATGACATTGCCCTTCTACATTTCTAACAGGAAACTAAGGGAATCCTTATGGATGTTTTTTTTTAATTTAGGTTAATCTTTTTCTAGTTTCTAGGAAGGTTTTTGACTATTTAGAATGAGAATACCACCACCTCTTTAATGAAATCAATATAAAAAATTGAACCCAATGATGTGCATATTGATTCCTATGACAACAAGGTACAATATATCACAGGCGAAGCATCTCTACATAAAATAAAATCTTATGTCAATTTGTATGTACTATGTCCTAAAGCAGTTTCATTTATCAATTTTGCATAGACCTAAAATTTTTATTTTCTTATTGATAAGTTGTCACACTCTAAAAATGTTAATGTTCGTTTGTCCTACCATTGGATTCAAGAGTTTCTTAGGGATGTTTTTTTATTATTTTACCTAAAATTCTCTTCTTATTGTATCTGTCCTTAAGATTCTGATATGAAATACCTTTAATTCTTGAGGAACATTTACATTAGCATAAGTTTTGTGTCTTGCCATTCCAAAGAGAAACAATTTTGCAAAACTCAGCTCCAACAACTTTACATTCTATCATAGCTTTAGATGAAGATTATTATTTAGAATTGCTATAAAAGAATCTCCCTATCAATTTTAAACTTTGCATGACTACTGTCTGCAAGTAAGGATCTTGCTAACCGCTGAACCAATATGGTTGCCCTTTACAGTAAATCCTTTCTTAAGTACAAGGAAGAAACAATTTTGCAAAACTAAGCTTCAACTTTACATTCTATAGCTTTCATTTTAGATGTATATTATTATTTAGAATATTTTATAAAAGAATCTCCCTATAAATGTTAAACTTTGCATAACTACTGTCTGACAGTCTGTGTGTCTGTGTGTAGTAAAAGATCTTGCTAACCACTGAACCAATATGGTTTCCCTTTACAGTAAAGCTTCTCTTGAGTAGTATGTGGAAGAAACAGTTTTGCAAAACTCAGCTAAAACAACTTTACATTCTATAGCTTTCATTTTAGATAAATATTATTTTCTAAGATATATTCTAACATATATAGTAGTAAGGTTTTTTTTGTCTCATGTATAAGATTTCAATAACTACAAAACTGATTGAGTTTTCCTTTTTAGGGAGGCTTCACACAGGTCCTTGATGGTATTAGGCTAATTCATTTTTAGAAATAAGTCTATTTTAGGTTAATTTCTTCCCCCTCCTTGCTTCCCTAAGAATTCAGAGCCCTTATGATTATTGTATTTAAATGATTATTCAAGCGTAAAAAATCATTATCAGAATCTTTAGAACATGTTTGTCTATAAGATTAGATTCTTATGTCAACTAGACACAAAGTTGAAAGTTGATCACCTTGAAATAAGATCTTAAATATTATATGACAAATAGCTTTTATGGGATAAGACAATGGACAATTAATTAATTTGCATCCCCAGTTATGATAAATTCAAGTATCCCTTTCATAGATTAAAGTTTTTGTGGAAAAGTTTAGAAACTTATGATATATCATATTTTCATAAAAGTACCCAAAGTTTTTAAGCCAATGAATAAGATAGGATGGTAAAAAAAACTTTTGGTACCAATGTGATTTACAGCCCAATGTATTGTATGATAAAGCCAAACATTGATGTAAATAAAGTGTATTTATTTTTAGCAACACAACTACTCTATAACTAGGGCCTGTCTGTTTGTAAGTTCATCTATCCATCTGCTTACAAAGAGAGGGGTAGGTTTCTGGTAAAATCCGTAAAGGTTATGTGTTACAGTTAAAAAAACAGTAGTAGAACGATAAAAATTTATGTTAACTTTAAAAAAAACTGTCTATAGTTCTTTTCAATAAGAAATACACATATTTAGTGAATATTATCGTTCTACTACTATTTTAAAAGCGAAGCTTTTCTATAACTAGGGTCGGTCCGTCCGTCCGTCACTCCGTACGTCCGTCCGTCGTTAGCTATTTTCGTTAATTTAGGCATGTAAGAATTTTCCTATCGATTTCAAACTTTATATGGTGATTCCTGTAGTAGTTAGGTACGATTTAGAAAGCGTAGCAACTCCATAATCATTACCAAAATGTCCTTACGTCCATTTTTAACATGTTGATTTTTTTACTTTTTTAAGAAAATTTTTTTTTATGATCTAATTATCCGATCGATCTGATTTTTTGTATACTAATTCCTGGGACATCAAAGTACAATATTATAAGCAACTCTATAATTAAGTCCTAAAAATGTAAGTATGTCCATAAACGTTATTCTGTATCAAGCAGTTATTCAACAAATTTACTTACAATTTTGCATCGACTCTTAAACATTTATATTCTGATTAATTAGTTCTGACACTATACAAGTTAAGTTAATGTCCGTTTGTCCTACCGTTTCAGCGCTTCGTTTTTATGGATGTTGTCATCCTTGTTAAGCCTTAAAACACACACCTTTACGGATTCTACCAGAAACCTACCCCTCTCTTACTTACTAAAAATAAGAAGATTATCATTGCTGCATTACTTTTCTTGTTTTACTTGTGTGTTTTGTGTCAGGGAGGGAGAGATCATTGGACTGTAAATTACACTGGTACCCGAAGTTTTATAAACACCTTTATATTATTTGCCGCCTAAAAAAAGTTTTATTAAATTGCAATAGTAGTATTCAAAGTTTCAACCAATATTCTATAATTACAAAAGGGGGTATAATCGTTTTGTCATCATTGGGGATGTACATCAATTCACCGCCCATTGTCTTATCCCTTAAGATCCATGGTAATGTGTTAAATTATCCTATTTGAGTTTGTATCCGCAGAATAATTTACAATTCAATTTTACTTCAATATATTTACTGAAAACACAATACACAGGTTTTAAGCCTAGATTTACTATGTAAACAAGGGTGACAACATCCATAAAAGCGAAGCTCTAATTCAGACAAACGAACATTAACACTTGTAGAGTGTCAGAACTTTCTGAGGTAAATCTATCTATCTATCTATCTATCTACCCTTCTACCAAACTGACAGACTCATACATAGTTAATTTTACTAACTATTACCATCTACTTATCTATCTATCTATCTATCTATATATATATATGTATATCTCTCTATCTATCTCTCTATCTATCTATCTATCTATCTATCTATCCATCTATCTATCTATCTACCAAACTGACAGACTCATACATAGTTAATTTTATTAGTCTACTACTAACTACATATCTATCTATCTATCTACCAAACTGACAGACTCATACATAGTTAATTTTAGTAGTCTACAACTAACTACATATCTATCTATCTATCTAGCAAACTGACAGACTCATACATAGTTAATTTTAGTAGTCTACAACTAACTACATATCTATCTATCTATCTACCAAACTGACAGACTCATACATAGTTAATTTTATTAGTCTCCTACTAACTACATATCTATTTATCTACCAAACTCACAGACTCATACATAGTTAATTTTATTAGTCTACTTCTAACTACATATCTATCTATCTATATAGCAAACTGACAGACTCATACATAGTTAATTTTAGTAGTCTACAACTAACTACATAAACCTTCAGATTTTAGACCATTAATGGATGTGACGAAATTTTGAAATAAATAAACTACGTTCACATGACATTTTTATTTAATACCTATATTTGCTACAACTTTTGTTTTATAAATTCTTCCAATTTTTGACAACTACAAAAACTCTGCCCCTCTCGGAGAGAATTGAACCCGTGACATATGGATAAGGTAACCAACATTCTATCTATCTATCTACCAAACTGACAGACTCATACATAGTTAATTTTAGTAGTCTACTATTAAATAATCATCTATCTCTCTATCTATCTATCAATCTATTATCTATCTATCTATCTACCAAACTGACAGACTCATACATAGTTAATTTTAGTAGTCTACAACTAACTACATAAAACTTTATCCACTTATACAGATTTTAGACCATTAATGATGTGATGGAATTTTAAAATTGAAATTATTTTAGACTATATATCTTTTAAGTTTTTTTAAGTTAAAAAATGTAGAAACAGAATAAACTCAAGCATTATATATAAGTAGAGGTCTTGCCCCCTAGAGGTCTCTAGGGGCATTTAAGGAGGGGTAGTTGAATTCGATAACCCACTTTTTTATTTAGATTTCAAGAAAGATTTCTCGGAGGAGGTAGGTGTAACCCTCCCTAAAAATAGTTAAAAACCTTCTCAAGACCTATGAGAAGCTACACTTTAAAGCAGATAGACACCCAGTTACTCTATAATAAGGATTTATGAGAGAAAAATATATGAACAAACAAATCCTCCTAGAAATTTAATGTTCTTTTTAGCATTACTGAAAGACAAACGGTTGATTATAAATCGGATGTTAATTAATAACAGAAATTTTTAAAACTGTTTTTAACCTATTTTTGAATGGGGGGTCAAAAATATACTAGGACACCTATAGAATCAAACTGCAGAGTCCAAATTTGAAGTCCCCAATAAACTTTTTTGGGGGGATTTAAAAATTAATTATTAATGTTGCTCTGGTCATTTTTACCAGAGCAAATGGTCTGTTTTAACTTCGTGTAATATTGTAACTTAGTGAACAATTTTATATGATTCACTTTATATTGATACAATAAAAAAAAACTTTACTCTGTTCAATGGAAATAATTTTTTTTCTAAAACAATTAATTTCATTGAAAAATCTGACATAATACAATAAAAAACAAAATGCTGAATTTAAACCAATAAAAAATCTTCTTTTATTTCAATTCTTTATAATTTCCGAAAGAGTGTTTTCACAAAGTGACTTATTTCCAATGTGGTTAAATAATTTTTATTTAATTAAAATGAAAAGAATGAAAACCATACACATAAAAGATACATACTTTTTAAAAATACTAGCGGCTTCGCCCCTAGCCTCTAGGGGCTTTGCCCAAGAGGTGATAAAAAAAAATTATTGCGAGAGACCATAAAGGACCATGGAAACTCCTTCAAAAAAAAAAAAAAAAAAAAAAAAAAAAATGGGGGGGGATTTTTTGGTTTTTGGGGGGGTTGGGGGTGTCCCACCCCCCGAGAAAATAGCTTAAAACCACCACAGGACCAATAGGTAGATACCCTGAAGAGTAGAATCCGATCGGTTCAGTGGTTACCGAGATCTTAAGGGACAGACAGACAGACGGACGGACAGACGGTCAGATGGACAGACGGACAGACGGACAGACGGACAGACAGACATCGTTCTACTTTGTATTATAGATTTTAAAAAATAAGTTTGAATAATCTTATTTTATATCATATTTGTATATGTGACAAAAATAAATTTGTTGTATTGCATTAATATTTGTTGTCATCTTAAATTATTTAACCCTTTACAGCCAATTTTTATGTGTATTAAATAAGTGTTAGAAGACAAACATGTTAATGTTGTTAATTTATTTTTATATTGTAAAGAATTAATTTTTTAAAGAATTAATTTAGATGAAATCAAAAGGTCTAATTTTACTCTATATCAGAATACAATATTTATGAAGAAATACACTCTAAAAGCTGAGTATTTTACCCACAAAGGAAAGAAATATCACAATTCAGTAAAACTTTAATCCATAGTAAAAAATAAACTTTAAAATCCTAATAAAAATCGATGTGGGCAATTGTTCTCATTTTTGGCTTTGCAGTATGATTCTACAGGTGTCAGAGTATATTTTTGATATACATTTCAAAAATAGGTTAAAAACAGTTTAACAAAATTTGTTTAATTATTAGTCAAACCTTTTGTTGTAGTCCAGGTGACATTAAATTGTACAAATCAAGAATATTAAAGAAAGGGGATAAAAAAGTGTTAGAGAGTACAAAGGACGTCCAAGCTTTTTTTAAGGGGGGTAGGGACTTATCACTCTTTTACCCCCTCCTTTTTTTTATGTCCCTTATTAATATACATTTCTCATTCTGATACACTAAATTACCCCTTCTGTAACGTAAAATAAGGAGTAGAAACGTTTGAAAACTCAATTTAATAAACCAACTAATCAAAAGTCCCCAAAACTTTTTAGCAAACAAAAGAAAACTTTGTTTTAAAACATTGGAGACTTGTGCAAGAAAACAGCCCATTGTCCCCTCTCTATCTGAAAAACCCACGTACTTACAGACAAAATGAAGTAGCTTCGCTACTAAAAGGTTAAAGGGAGGGAAGCGAAAATTATAAAAAAAAGATGAAATTAAAGAGATTTTTTCGGCACATCAAGACTCATCTTTTGTTTGAAAAGTTTTACAATAAAACTTGAAACATGTAATTTTATACTTCATGCCAGGGATCTTAAGGGATAAGACAATGGATAATAAATTTATGTACATACCCAGTGATTACCTCTTCTATATATTGAAATAAATTATTGGTTGAATAGTTTGAACACTATTAATTGGAATCAACCACAATAAGTACCCAAAAGTTAACAAATCAAAATACGTGGTTATTAAACTTAGTCTGGGATCTTAAGGGATAAGGTAATGGATGATAAATTTATGTACATCCCCAAATGATCATAAAATAGTTTAACCCTTCTGTTGATTGGTTGAAAAATGTAGACACTTTTATTTGAAATCAACAACTACAATTCTATATAAGTACCCGAAGTTTTATCAAAATACCTGGTCATAAAAATTTGGGTACCAGAATAATTTGCAGCCCAATGTCCCCTCCCTCCCTGAATAATAGCTGACAGAGTAAAACTAATTTTCATGTAATGAGATAGATGGATGAAAACAGGACGATTGCGTTTAATAATGATAATAATTTTTTAAATAAAATCCATGCTTATGAAAATATCAGGGATGATTGTATGATTTTGTTTACAAGAAGCGCAGCAATAATAATATATTAATAATTAAGGCATTCGAATACGTTTTCTTTTTAAACCCACAACTTTCAAATTTTGGCCCAAACACAGCGTTATAACTAAAGATACCCTGCCAGCAAAAAATCACCCCATGAAAAAATTTACCCCTCTGGCACCTTGTCATAAAGTACCCCTATACTAGAGGCCTCTAGGGGGCGTAGCCGCAAAAAAACAGTAGTTAGATTTGCAGGCTTCATAAACTGAGGGGGATTCTTAAAAAAGAATTTGGCCCACTAATCGCTCAGTTGGGCAAAATTGTTTTCGTGAAAAATCCTCCAAAATCACATAAAAAATCTACAAAAATTAAATAAAATCTTATGTTAATAACCCATCTATGATTTTGTTTGATTTTTGTAGATTTTTTATGTGATTTTGGTGGATTTTCCACGAAAACAATTTTGCCCCACTGAGCGATTAGTGGGGCAATTTTTTTTAAAGAATCCACCTCTGATTTATTATTAAATTCTCAATCAAAATAAGAAGAAAAGTTTTCAAATTCTATTTATTGTAAAACTGGATATATAGAATACAAGTGGATATTGTTACATGAGAAAAATTGTCGTCAATATAGAAGACGAAGAAGTCTCCCAAAAAATTTTGACGTCATAAAAATGAGGGATGAGGAGAGGAGGAGTGGGAAAGCATCACCTAAAAAAGAGATGGATAATCCCTCATTTTTATGAGGTCACATGCTGATTTTTTGAGAGACTTTCCTCATCTTCTCAATATAGGTTGCCAAATCGGAATTTGGCCTATTGGCCAGTTCGTTCATCTAGTAGGAGAGGAAGGGATTGGGTAAAGGGGGTGAATAGGGTGTATCGTTATCCTAGCCCGCTGCGAGTTTCACTTTTTATAGAACATCAAATTTTGGTGTAAAATCCAAGTAATAATAAATCTATTTATTGCAAAATATTTCAACTTTCAGAACAATTCGACGAAATAATAGAAATTCTTAGATGTAATATCGACCTTTGTTCTTATTTACCTATTACTTGCGGTTACACTCCTAGAGGCCTCTAGGGGCACCTGAGATGGTTGGCGGAACGTTGAATTTGATCTAACCATTTTAGTTTATTTTCAAAAAGAAAATAGTTGTAAACCTTACCTTCCCAGGACCTATGAGAAGCTACATTGATGTGAAACCATATAGGTTCAGCGGTTAACGAGTTCCTTCGGCCCGATTACGAACACACAGAGGTCATGTTACTTTTATTTAAGGATTTTTGATAATAGCCTGAAACCTGACTGACCTAAAGGTGTAAAACATGTCTACTAGAGTCAAAACGGCGTTATACCAAAAGACATTAAAAGGTAGAGAATTATTGAAAAAATAAGAGGGAGTGGGGGGTGGGGAGGGGGGTAATTGCAACCATCTCGTAATCAATGTGTAGAATTTGAATTTCGATCTGAAATTTTGCATGAGTAATCCATGGTAGGTCTATTTTCAGTAAATCGAACAAAAAGCTGTAAAAGTAACGGCTAAGGGCTGGCGGCTCAGCCGTTTAGCCATTTTTTTTGGGCTATTCTCAAGGCAAATCCTTCACGAAACATATCTCCACATAATATTCTTTGCTGCTCCAAAACGTTTTCAAACGGTTCTAGCCGGTAGTTGATGGTACTAAAAAAATGTTTTTTTTTGTATCATTCCCCACTGAGGATAAACAAAAAAACCCCTTCTGTAGATAAAAATTATTGGTTGAAAAGTTTAGACACTAATAGTTTTAAACTAAAGATTAATAGTCTTGAAGCCAACGAGTAAAATAATTTGGTTATAAAACTTTGGGTACCAGTGTAATTTACAGTCCAATGTCCCCTCCCTCCCGACCTGGAAATTTCGTGAAATAAAATGTTCGGCCATTTTGATAAAAATATTGCTAGTTGTGTAGCTATTCTAAATGTATTGTTTGGGTATAGTCCCTTTCATAACATCGCACCTTATATTATGGGGCGATTCTTCGTATTTTTCACAGCAGCTTGTCTCCTATTTCTAGCCCCTGCGTGGAGCTCTAACCTTGCGGGGCCAATTACCTAACCCTGTGGGGCAATCACCTAACCCTTATATAACCTAACCTAACCTAAAATAACCTATAAAAAGCCATTATAAAAATACGACGAATCGCCCCTTATGGGGCGATGTTACGAAAGAGACTACTCCCGTATTTTATTCTTAACGTTTTCTTCATGGAGGGATAGTACATTGGACTCTAAATAACACAGGCATCCAGACAAGTTTTATATACAAGTCATTTTATTATTTGGCTTTAAAACTTTGGGTCCTTCTATTAAACTATGGTTGGGTTGTTTGATTAAGTATACGGTTGTCCTGCAGGGTAAAGGCACCAAAAGTATATGCCCCGCAGGGTTAGAACCCATCGCAGGGGTTCGGAAAAGAGATAAACAACCTCACTATTATTCCAATTACTTTTAGAAATTAGTAGGGTCTTCTATGATCACAAGGTGCTTTGAGATAAAGAACCGCACAAATTTTCAGAGGGTTAAAGGGGTTACATGCTCCACTGGAAGCTTCAAGGGAAACTGCCGTCTATATTTTGTTGTCAATAATGTCTACGCTTGTTTATGTTGATACCTCGAGCTTACTTTATAAATTTTCATTCTATTCATGATTTTTACCATATTTACAAGCATTGCTTCAAAATCGATTAATATCCGCTGGATTAGAGCCAGATTTGTTCCAGAGAAAATAGGGGGTTATATGCTCCACTGGAAGCTTTGAGGGATAATGCCTTCTGTGTGTTGTTGTCAATAATGTCTACGCTTGTTTATGTTGATATTTCTAGCTTACTTTTTTTAATTTTCAGACTATCATGATTTTTTAAAAATCTTCTAGCTTAAAAAACGATCATTATCTGCTGGATTATGACCGGTTTTCAGCCAGACAGAAAGATCAATTATTGATTTCCTATTTTATCAAATTAATTACAGATTATTCAGTTAGATTTATATAGTAAAGAAGTATAGATAGATGGATAGATAGACAGACCATCAGACAGATGGATAGATAGATATATTATAGGTACTTGAGGCTGGAATCAATTAATGATATCCTATTTTATCAAATTATCCTGCCACGAATGTGTCTATATCCAATTTTAGATTCCATACAAAACATCCAAAACACTAGGCTTTTTAATATTCAAATTTTTCATAACTTAATATACTTATAAGGAACGAGCTACATTATAATTTACTTCGCTGTCTTTCAGAAATGTTACGTCATATAAGATTTCCTTTTACTTTGTTTGTAAGTTTGTCACTCATGCTTAAGAAATATTATAATAAAATAGTAAAACATATGCAAAGGGCTCGTTTTAATTTTTATGTACTTTTTCTAGGTGTATAATGCTTTTAAAATCACTTTGTCCGTTTGTCCTTTCATGATTTTTTTGTGCTTCGCTACCTATTGAAGGGTACGGAGGGTACACGATGGACAATTAATGGTGTTAGGCCGTAATGATGATGATAAACAAAGTATACCTTTATTGAAATGTATAAATGTTTGGTTGAAAGTTTAAATAAAGCTTGTTTAACTCAACGATTTATTGGCCTAACAAACTTTTGGTACCAGTAGCTTTTAAAATGTCTTTTACCTTTTATATTTATATTATTTTTATATCATAGACGTCCAAGCTTTTTATTTTGGGGGGGTACAATTTTTTTAAGGGGGAGGTAATTCGGTTTTGGGGGGGGGGTAGAATGGCGCGCGAAGCTCGCCGCAAATTTTTTTTACCCCCCCAAATTTTTTACCCCGGGGGTAAAATTTGCTTGGGGGGGTAAATACCCCCTCCTAAAATGAAAAATTTTTTGGGGGTGCCTACGGCAACCCCAAATTCGTTTGAGGGGGGGTAATCGCCCCATTACCCCCCCCCCTTGGACGTCTATGTTTTATATTCCTGCTATTTACATAAATAAAAAATGTGCTGTAAATGATGAACAATTAAATTGGAACTAAAGCAAAAACTCACACACAAAACACGATTGGTATCTAGATAAAACAAATATATCTATTTTTATTTTGATATAGAAAATTGGTTTGTTAAAAGATTAAACATTTTGTTATAGTCCAGGTGACGTAAATAGATTACTTAAATAAAAAAGCCTCCGAGATTATTTTTCAAGGGGGGGGGGGTTAAGGGCAGAGGTATTTTAAAATCTGTAGAATTTTTTTGGGTGGGTTGGATGTCTAATTAATTATCCAAAAATTTTTTTTTACTGTAATGTAATTCGCTTGGAAGAAGTTAAGAAATTTTTAGGAAAAAATACAAATAATGCTAAATTGTTACAAGAATCATCATGCAGGGTATGCAAATCATAATTTAAAATGTTAAAGGAATCATCACCCAAAGTTTGAAATCGATAGGACATGTTTACTAAAAGGCTAACCGTTACGTACAGACTGACATAATAGTCTAAATATAGAAAAGCTTCGCTTTCAACAAGGCATAATTAAAACAAGTTTCTTTTAAAGATATATTTATTAATAAATTAATGTTTATAAAAAATATAGTTACAATTCAAGAAATTATTTTGATTATACTAAATCCCCTATTCTCAAAAAATTTGATTGTTTTATTAAAATAAAGAATAATAATTTTCTATGAACTGATTGAGTTCTCCTTGTTAGGGAAGCTTTACTTAAGTCCAAAGGGTAAATCTAGGGAAGGTTTAAAGCCATTTTTCTCTTCTCTATACCCTCAGAATACAGCAGCCGCTAGTAAAAGTAGCAGCATCTGTCTTTACCAAAGGATCTCGCTAACCGCTGAACCGATATGGTTCTCCGATACAGTACAGATTCTCATAGGTCCTTGGAAGGTTTAGAACTTTTTTGGTAACGAAAAATAATAGGAAAGATTATCTTTTAATTTGAAAAACACGAGAAAAGGGTTTATGTCACTGATAGAGGTGAAAATGGGCTGTTAATACGCTAGTCCCCAAAGTTTTATAAAAGCATTTTCTTATTCGTTCGCTTAACAACTTTAAGGACTTTATTTAGTTTTGATTAGTTGATTCATTAAGCTGAGTGTTCAAATGTTTCAACCACTAATTTTAATCTACAAAAGGCTAATTTTGTGTATCATCATTAAAAATGTACATTAAATTATCGGCCATTGTCTTATCCCTTTAGATCCCCGGGTTAATGTTAATGTTATAATTTGAATTTATATTTTTATTAATTATTATTCACAGAATAATCTTTTACAAAACATATATTATAAAAAAATGTCAATATAACAATAATGATAATACAAAAAATAACAAAAACTAATGATTTTAAAAAGTCTTTGATTATGAGGATAAGGTTATATGTATTGATTGGAGAACTTTAACCATTTTTAAAAGCGAAGCTTTTCTATAATTTGGGTCGGTAAAATCAGTTTGTCCGTCAGGATCAACATGCCGAAAATTCAGATCATTAGGATAATTATATCATATAAAAAATAAATAAAGCAACATATTTAAAAGGACCTACATTCTAGTAATTATTACTGCGCCTTCATAAATTTTACATAAATCGTCATGTCAAGTTTGAAATCTCTAGAACAATTTTAACATGACTAAATTAACTAAAAGAGTTATCCCATACGGACGTACCAACCCTAATTATAGAAAAGCTTTGAATTTAAATAGGAATACAGTATATCCCATTATGGCTTTAAAACTGATTGATATCCGCTAGAATGAAAACAGGTTCTCAGCCATTCTGACAAATCATGCATAGCATCGTATTTTCCACAAAAATATTGTAATAAAACTCATTAAATTAAAACCATCTTTGTTAGCTCTTGCCTTTGGCGGCTCTGGTCTAACAAAACTGGTTTAAATCATAAAATTTCTCATTTTAATATCCGTAAACAACTGTTGATAACACTATTCCAAATAAATGATTAGATATCTCTGTAAATAATTGTACAAATTGCTGCTAGGCCAAGAACCAAGTATACGCTGAAACAACTCCTGAAAATAAAAACAGTTTAGTAAAACAGTAAAACAAGGATGACAACATCCATAAAAGCGAAGCTCTAAAATCAGACTGTGAGAATATATTTATCTCTAAGTCTAAACAAAAATGAACATAGATTTGTTGCATAATTGCTTAAATGCTGGTACTGTTTTTTTTGACATATTTACATTTTTAGGACTTCATTATAGATATGCTTTGCTTATAATATTGTACCTTGTTGTCCTAGGTATCACTATTCTAAAAATCATGTGCTTAGGACAACTATTTCATACAAAAAAATTATTTCAGAATTTTTTTAATGGACGTACAGACTTTTTGGTAACGATTTAAGAGTTGATACGCTTTCTAATTGTACCTAATATTTACAGATATCACCATACAAAGTTTGAAATGTATAGGACAATTCCAAAATGTCTAAATTAACAAAAAGAGCTATCCGTTACGGACAAACATACCGATCGAACCTTATTATAGAGAAGCTTCGCTTTAAAAAAAACATATATATAAATCACAATAAAGTATATAAGAATTAATCTTGTAATATGAATAAAGAACATTACATTATTAGTACAGAAATATGTCATCTATCTATCTATCTATCTATCTATCTATCTATCTATCTATCTATCTATCTATCTATCTATCTATCTATCTATCTATCTATCTATCTATCTATCTATCTATCTATCTATCTATCTATCTATCTATCTATCTATCTATCTATCTATCTATCTATCTATCTATCTATCTATCTATCTATCTATCTATCTATCTACCATCTATCTATCTATCTATCTATCTATCTAATGGTTACAAAATTAATCTTGAAATATGACTAAAGAATATTACATTATTAGTACAGAAATATGTCATACACAGACGTATAAAAAGTAATGGTGGTTTTCCTCAAAGTGTCAAGTTGAGCTCATAACCCCCCCCCCCCCCCCCCGATTATTTGAAATGAATTCATAGGGGGTAGTTTTATTCTGGTCTTCTTTTTGTTACTTTAGGTTAGGTTATATTGGGTAAAGTTTTAGAGCCCAAATAAAAATTCTAAAAATAAGGAATGGGGGGGGGGGGCTGTGCTCGCTTGGTATTTTGTGGGAAAGCACCAAAGTAATATTGGATATATCAGATATTATATAAAAATATAGGTACAGGTACAAGGGTTTAAAATTTTTTTGAAAAGCTTCTCTATTGAAACTTATATCAAAAGTTCTGTCTTTGACAAATATATTTTAGGAATAAAGTATCCTTATATAAAAGTGTCAGATGGTTGTCTGTTTGTAGCTTAAGATCTTTGCTAACCACTGGACCGACATGGTTATCTTTAACAGTGTAAGTTCCTATGTATTTTTTTGATGTTAGTTAAATGTTTTTCAATGTCATCAAATCATTTAATGAAAAAATGAAATAATGTTAATGCTAATCTTTCTGGTGCTCCGTGTAAAAAAAGGTTATTTGTCTCTGATAATATTAGGGTTGGAGGGGTTATTGGGCTGTTTATTATACTAGTCCCCAAAGTTTTACTACTCCTTTGGTTTAACAACTTTGGGGACGTTACTGAATTCATTAGGTAGAGTATCCAAACGTTACTTCCACTAATTTCAATCTACAGAAGGGGTTAATTTTGTGAATCCTCATTTGGGATTTACATCAACTTATCCCCTTAGATCTCTGGATAATATTGACTTTTTAATCAATATCTTGTACAATCAAGAATTATTCTTTTTCCTAACAGGGAGGGAGAGACAATGAAGGACGTCAAAGCTTCTTTTTTTGTACGGAGGAGGGGGTATAGTTAAAATAATTTATTTGTGGGGGGGGGGGGATAAAATGTATCGCTTTTTGTTCCGAAATTTGTTTAGTCGCCCCTTAATTTTTAAAACCAGGAAATAGGGAAGGGATAAAATACGACCCTTACTTCCCCCTCTTTAAATGAGCCGTGTGACGTCATTAGATCCATCATTTTTAAGGGGTTACCTTTCCCACTTCTCCTCTCATCTATCATTTTTATGACATCACACGGCTAATTCTTTTGATATTTTTTAGAGCTTTCCCCCTCTATCTATAGAAAATTATGGGGAATTAATTTATAGTCCATTGTCCTATCCATGCTTATAATCCTCCTGTCAAACGTTTTCAATTGATAACAATTAAAGCATGCTATAGATTTACCAAATACAACTAAATACAGTTTGTTTAATTTCTATTCCTTATTATTAGTCATATAAGTTAAGGAACAAATAATTTTCCTCCGATGTCATTTCCCTTAAACCTGTGTTTTGACAATTATTTTATTAGTTTTGGATGCTTTTACCAGGGATCTAAAGGGATAAGACAATTGCAGATAAATTGATTTACATCCCAAATGATGATACACAAGTTTACCCCTTCTGTAGATTACTATTATTTGTTGAAAAGTTTGGATACTCAACGTAATGAACCATCCTTTCAATGAGTTGGAGTTATTAATGTAATAAACAGCTCAATGTCCCCTACCTCCCTGAACTGCTCCAATATAACGCAGGGAGGAAGGGAGGGGACAATGGGCAATTAATTCATTTTAAGAATTTTCGCTGAAAAGCCAAGAAAACCAAATTTATCCAGAAAACTTAAAGAAAATTGTAAAGTGTCTATGTATATCTAAATTAGAAAACATATACTTATAACTTATATTACCAGTACATGACAATAAGGTAAACATTATGTAATTAATCACTAGAAAAATCGTTCTTAGAACATCTTCATCCCATCTCCTATATTATTAAATTCTACCAAAATTCAAGTTTATACGAAGGGTTTTTAGATTGTTTATTACACAAATATCACAGTATAGTTTCTAGACATGAAATGACATTTTCTTGAGAAAAAATATTTGTTAGAATTAGCCGAAATAATTTTATACTATATACATTGTTTGTTTGCTAGAAATTGTGTTAATTGTCTGTTTTTTAAAATTTTTGTATGCTAGATTCATAACAAATTCCGCGGCAAGATGTGCACTAGTCCCCAAAGTCCACAAATTCAGTCTAAATACTTCACGAACACTTTAAGCTGGTCCCCAAGGTTTGAGACCCTAAATTATTGAATATTCGATCAATTGTCCCCTCTCTTCCTCCCTGAATAAAACGTTAAAGAAAGAGATGTATTTGTATAAAAAAAAAGACAAAATTCACAGAGAGGACAATGTCAAGGAAAATTAATCTACAACCTTTTGGTATCCATAACTACCATTTAATAACGACAAAATTCTGAATTGGAAAAAAAGATTGTTTTGATTTATCTTTCATTGCCCCATCTGTGGCAAAATTAAATTTCACGGTATCTGCATTTTATTCTAGTCTTTTATATAGTGTAGGAATTATAATACCAAGGATGACAACATCCATAAGTAGCACAACAACAAAAACATATAATTTCTTTTCTGTGTGTCTGTGTATTTGTAGCTTAATTTCGCGCTAATCCCTCAACTGATATGATTTTCCAAACAAGTAAAGCTTTTTATAGGTCTAAGAAAGGTTTATAACTATTTTGGGAAAGTATACCTTCAACCTCTCATACCCCCGCCCCCCTTTTATCACTAAACAATTTTATTTCAAAATTCAATGAAAATTTCCAATGTCAACGAATATAAGATAATGTAGCTATTAAACTTTCAGTACCAGTGGTATTAACAGTCCAATGTCCCCTGCCTCCCTGGTTTTGGAGTCATTTATTTGTAATATGTATTCAAATTTAATATCCTATTAAACTTATATTTTTATGTTCCTTCAATACAAACATATTTTTACATTTTTATTCACAAAAACCCTTATGCTAAAGTAACAGGATGTCTGTGTGTTTGTGTGTCTGTACCAAAGGATCTCGCTAACCGCGGAACCAATCGGGTTCTCCTTAACAGGGTAGATTCTTATGGGTCCCGGAAAGGTTTATAACTATTTTGGGGGAGAGTACCACCACTCTCCCAAGAGAAATGACAAAATAAATTTTAAAAAATTTAATATCTGGGAGACTTCAACGTAACATAAAGAGGTATCGTAGAGACTTTAACAAACAAAAACATTTAAATTGCCACTAGAGGCCTCTAGGGGCGTAGCCGCTAGTCGAATATATCTTGATTGGTTGGTACAAATAAGTAGATCCTTACATTATTTTTCTTATAATAATCCTGTGCTAGGGTCTTCATATTCGGAGGGGAAGGGATAGACTTCAAAATAGTCTTAAACCATACCAAGGCTTTGATCTAAAAATAAAATTCAAGACCTATATAAAGCTTTCAATGGGTTCATTAGTTATGGATATCTCAAGCTACAGACAAAAAAACCTTACTACTTTGTATAATAGGATATATGTCCTTTCTGTATTATTTCTTCGTGGTTCTTTAACGCCAAGTTATATCTAAACGTGATTGTGCTGTTTTGGAGATATTTAATTACATTCTAGAAACACTTTTTTACATATTAAGTTATTAGGTCAGTTCCAACCAACTTTACATTTATAGGAAGGGAGGGGACATTGGGATGAAAATTGCGGTGGTACCCAAAGTTTTATCTTATTAATTGGCTCAAAAACTTTGAGTACTTTAACAGAATTTTGATTGGTTAGTTCATAACTAGTAGTGTCTAAACGTTTTAATCTACATTAGGGGTAATTTTGTTTATCATTATTGTAGATGTATATAAATTTTTCGTTCATTGTCTTATCCCTTAATAACTTTGATATTTTCTTTTGATTCAGAAATATGTAATTTTAAAACACAATGTCATAAATGGTTTTACTTTTTAAAATCGAGGTTTCTTTAAATTTGAAACAAGTAATTGGTCTGTCTGATTAATTGAGTTTCGCTTATATGGATGTTGTCATCCTTGTTTTTATATTGCAATATATTTTCCAGTATGGACTTCGATATCGATTAGTATCCGCTACCTTAGAACCGGTTCTCAGACAAACTAAAAAAACATGTATAGCATTGTATTACAGACAATTTTCCACAAATATTAAAGTAAATTTAATATTCGCGGAAAGCTGTCTATAATACGATGCGATAACTATAATGCATTTATATTAAGAAAATGCATATTCATGTATTATAAAATAATGATTTATACATTTTTTTTGCTGAAATTAAAATGCACTTTTAGAACAACAAAAAAAACATAATAAATCTTATTTTATTTACTAATGGCTCCTCTCAAAGATTGAAACTGTTTTTAAGGTTTTATTTCTTCATTTTAAGGAGAATCCACATAGACCCATGGATGGTATTATGCTATTTTACTTTTATAATAAAGTTTTACAATTCGTATGTATGGTAATGTTATGCTTATCAAGTTCTGACACTCTACAAGTGTTATGTTCGTTTGTCCTACCATTTCATAGCTTCGCTCTTATGGATATTATCATCCTTGTTATGCATAAAAAATACTGTTTCAGATAGAATACTGAAATTGAATAAAACCAGCCAAACTTTAATAGTAAATTTTCTTACAATTTTGTTTAGACTTATAATTATATTCTGCTTATTTATTTCTAACACTATACACGCGTTAATGTTCGTTTGTCCTACCATTTCAGACCTATTGTCATCCTAGTTTTGCATAAAAAATACTGTTACAAATAGAATACTAGAAATTGAAATTGAATAAACCCAGCCAAACTTTAATAGCAATGGAAAAGTAGGTTATTTAGTCCTTTCCAGGGGTAAAAGAATAGTTTATTTATTGCATCGTATTATAGACAGCTTTTTGCGGATATTAAAATAAAAAATTATATGATTAACACCAATTTTGTTAGTCCCAAGTGGCCGAAACCCGTCCTAGCAAAACTGGTATTGATTTAATGATTCTCATTTTAATATTTGTGAAAAATATTATGTACCACGAAGACTATAAATGATTTTTCAGTATGGTTGAGAACCGGTTCTAATCCAGCGGATATTAATCGGTTGTGAAGCCATACTGGAAATGTAGGTTATTTAGTCCTTTCCACGGATAAAAGAATTTACAAATTTACCAAAAATAAATCTAATAGCAGAAATCATTTTTGTTTCGTACTTTCCAAGAATAATAAAAAAAAACCATAACATTAATTTATGCTTTGTATACTCGAAACTTAAGCCACTTGGGGCCTACTAAGCTGAAATTACTGATATTTATTTTAATATCCGCGGAAAACTGTCCATGATAAATAACTATAATTTTATTTTTCCCTGTCATCCCTATTATGTAATGCAATACTTGCATACACACACACACACACACACACGCACACACACACTCACACACACACAAACACACACACAAACACATATATATATATATATATATATATATATATGTATAGAACTCAGGGATCTAAAGGGTTAAGACAATGGCCGAAAAATTGAAGAACATCCCCAATGATGATATACAAAAATACCCCATCTGTTGATTAAAATTAGTACTTGAAACGTCTAAAAACTCAACTTAAATAATCAATCAATCAAAATTCACGAAGTACCGAAAGTTGCTAGGTCAACGAACAAGAAAACTTTATTATAAAACTTTGGGGACTAGTGTAATAAACTGCCCATTGTCCCCTCTCTCTTTGATAACATACATATATACTTTGAACTGAATTCAGTTACATATTCTGTTACATTCAAGTTTCTATACATAGAAAAAGTTTATTCTACCGAAGGGTTTACTTTACAGTTAGAAGGTTGAACCAAGGATGGCAACATACATTAATGGCGAATAAACAAACGGTAAAGCTGATTTATATAACTGATTCAGTTGACAAATAACAGGGAAGGAAAATGCAAAAAAAATCGCAAAACCTAATGAAATAAGTGATAATGTTCTTTGAAGCATAATGAAATAGATCTGCGTCCCCATATCAGGCCTCTAGATGCACTTGAAGTTCTGTTGAGAGGAAAAAAGTCGACCTTTAAAAAATTCGGGGTTAAGGTGTCATTTTTTACTTGGGGTGATTTATCTTGGGAGGGTGGTAGCCTTCTGCAATATATCTATGAACCTTCCCAGGACCTATGAGAAGCTACTTTGCAAAGGAGATCCATATTGAGATCCTTAGAAACAGACATATTGACACAGACATCCTGTTACTTTTATACAAGGATATATCCCTCAATTGAAATACTTTGAAAAAATTGCAAGATTTTATAGCTTGAAGCTAAAATAGCATGTATGTATAAACTGATATTATTTGTAGCTCTAGAAGTGTTTGGTTCTATTAGAATTATTCTATTTTTTTTCTATCTTTTTTTCTCTATCTTTGCCAACTCCCTCTCTATTTTTTATCTCTATCTCTCTCTCTCTTTGAAAGTGCTAATATTTTGAATAAATAGTGTTTTTTGGCATGACTTCGAAACCGATCAATATCCGCTGGATTAGAACCGGTTCTCAACCACACTGAAAAATCATTTATGTCATCGTATTGCATAATAATAAAGTCCATAAAAACAATATCCGGTTCGTTGGCCTGGACCTGGGCTAACAAGACTGGTTTTGATCCTATAGATTTTCATATGTTTATTCTTGTACTTTATGCAACATAGCAAACATATTTAAATGTGTTTGTATTCAGGGGAGGGAGGGGACATTGGACTGAAATTACACTGGTACTCAAAGTTTTTAAAACCATATGATTAGTTAGATTTAAACTAGAAGTGTCCAAACATTTCAACCACTTTGTTTATCATCATTGAAGATAAATATATTGTTCATTGTCTTATTCCTTTAGATTCCTGGTTTTTATTCAATTTTCTTTAACATTCAAGGATCTTAAAGGATAAGACAATAGACGATAAATTGATATTCATATTTAATGATGATAAACTAAATTACCCTTCCTGTAGATTACAATCAATTACAGTTTTGGACTCTAATATTTGAACCCAAACAAACATAATTTAATAATAATATACGGTATCAAAAGTTTTGGACTCAACGAATAATATATAATGGTTATACATTTAGGGTACCAGTGTAATTTACAGTCTAATGCCCCCTCCCTTCCTATTACAATCAGTCTTGTTTACTTTATGATTGCATAGAAAAGCATTTTAAAACAGTTGAAAAAAGCATGTATTTTCAATAAATCACCAGGGATCTAAAGGGATAAGACAATGGGCAATCCATTAAGGTAAACACCTATTTACAATAATAACACGTACCCCTTTTATGGATAAATATTTTTGGTTAAAAAACTTGAACAATAAAGTTTTTCTCTGACCAATCAAGATTTAATAAATGTACCCAAACTTTTTAAACTAACCAATAAAAGGTTTATTGTTTATTGTTATTTTACTCTTAAGAACCCAAGTAGGGTCATAGTAAGAGGTCTGAATATCTAGGCCAAAGTCTGAATATGACTATCAAGTCTTTTCTTGAATGTAGATAAAGTCACGGCCTTTTTCACATGAACAGGAAGATCATTCCAGAATTTAGCCGCTCTAACACTGAATACATTTCTGGATAGTTCTGTTCTTTTCACTGGAATTTGAAAGCTTATCACTCCATGGTCAGAATTTATGGCTCTTGTATTTGGCCTATTTTCGTTCACTATCTGAAACCATGTCCTTGCTTCTACAGAGTCAATGTCATTTAAAATTTTAAATAATTGAATCAAATCTGCTCTGTACCTCCTTTTCTCAAGTGAAGGTAGATTAAGTTCTTTTAATTTCTCCTCGTATGTTTTACCTTTCAGTCCAGATATCATACCAACTGCTTTTTGCTGAACTTTTTCAAGTGTAGTAATATCTCCAACTTGCCATGGTGACCATACTGGTGTAGCAAATTCTAAGTGAACTCTGACATATCTTTTATATAAGTTTAAAAATACATGTCTGTCACGATAGTGGAAGGATCTGGATATCTGGAACAGGACTCCTCTGGCAATTCTGGCAGCTTCTTTACAGTAAAGGCCTGGTTTCAGGGATTCATTAAATGTAACTCCAATGTCTTTTTCACGATCAACAACACTTAAGATTTCTCCCTTCATAGTGTAGGTAAAATTATTGTTTCTGGAACCTAAGTGCATAACTTTGCATTTAGAAACATTAAATTCCATTCCCCATTTATCTGCCCATTTAGTTAAAGAATCAAGCTGAGACTGTAGAATTTCTTTGTCGTTCTGGCTAATAACAGTATGGCCAAGCTTAGTGTCATCAGCAAATTTGCTGAGAATGTTTATCAGCGGGGCAAAGTCATCTAGGTCATCAATGAATATCAGGAACAGTAATGGGCCCAAGACACTTCCTTGTGGGACGCCAGACAGAACAGCCAGCCAAGATGAAAATTTTCCATTTAAAACAACTCTCTGTTTTCTATTGGTCAACCAGCTTTGTATCCAATTAAAAATGTTGCCTGATATTCCTTTGGCTTTTACCTTGGCCAGAAGCTTGGAAACGGGGACTTTGTCAAAAGCTTTGGCAAAGTCAAGATACACAACATCAACAGGTTCTAGATTTTCTTGGCTGTTTATAAGTTGTTCTAAAAATTCAAGAAGATTTGTTGTACAGGAACGGCCTTTAAGAAAGCCATGTTGGGTCTTTCTCAACAGATTATTTTCTTGAATATGTTTCACTATACAATCTTTGATAAAAGATTCTAGAACTTTGCAACAAATGCACGTTAAGGAAACAGGTCTGTAATGCTCAGGCTTACATTTTGATCCTTTTTTGTAGATGGGAGTAACATTTCCAAGTAACCAATCTTCTGGAACTATTGAGCTACGAATTGATTTGTTGAAGATGATGGCTAGTGGACCAGCTAGAAAAGAAGAAAATCTTTTAAGAATTAAACTTGGAATACAGTCAGGGCCACTTGAAGGAGAATCTTTCAGTTTCTTTAGCTTCTCTTCAACCATGTGTTTAGTTATAAACAGTAATTTCAGTTCATCTTTAAAGTTTTGAGGAGGAAGGTGGGGAATAGTTTTGTCGTGATGTTGAGTAAAAATGCTAGAAAAATAGTCATTCAATATTGTGGCCATGGAACTGCTGTCGGAAATAACATTACCATTAACTTTGAGAGGACCAACATTAGACTTGGACTTTGTTTTAGATTTCATGTAAGCATTAAAAGGCTTTTTATTTGAATCCTGGGACAATTTTTTTTCAAAGTTTCTTTTAGATCTTCTAACGGTATTTTTGCATTGTTTTTCTACTTTTCTGTAAATTCTTAAATTTTCATCACTTCTGTCTTTACAATAAATTGCAAATCTACGTCTTTTTTGGCGGCACAATCTTATCACATGTTTGTTTATCCAAACTGGTCTAGATTTAAGGTTTCTTTTTTGCTTTGGAACAAACTTTTCAATACCATCACAAATTGAGTTTTTGAAAACATTCCAGCCTTCATTGCAGTCTAAATTTTTAATTTTGTTTTCAAGATCCAGATTTTCAAGATAATTAGCAAAATCATTTGTGTTCATTTTATAAAAATTTGGTATCATATCACAGGTTTCGAGTGGAGGAGAATCACATAGGATGTCTATACTCAGTATACAATGGTCACTATTAGCAAGATTTCCAATATTTTCGATATTTGCTATTCTGTCTGGGCAGTTAGTAAACACTAGGTCTAATATGTTACCTTTATTGTGTGTTGGAAAATCAACAAGTTGATAGAAAGCTTTGTCAATCACTGTATCCAAAAAAGTTTTATGCTTGTTACTGCTGGATAACAACTTCCAATCTACGTCTGGCATATTAAAGTCACCAACAATAAAGTTTGTCACATTGTCGTCAAAATTGTTAAAAAGTTCACATAGCTTTTCGTTATTATCACTGTTAGAATTTGGAGATCTGTACACTAGAGTAAAAATAGAGTCAATAGTATTGTCACAATCTAAAAGTTTGAAACTGGCAAACTGGTTAAATTCAGAATTATTGTCACAGGGTAAAATAGTTAGTCCATGTCTAACATAAATAATAAGGCCTCCACCAATTCCATTTTGCGTGTCATGTCTATCAACACGAAGATTAGGATCAAAATAATAGTCTTTAAGTCTGAGCATAGCATCTTGAATATCAATATTACACCAGGTTTCTGTAATAAGAATTAGGTCAGGTTGTTTGTCTGCAGCTAAGATTTCTAAATCAGGAAGTTTTCTTGATAAACTTCTTGCATTTAGATAGACAACATTCAACATTGTCTTTTGTTTCTTTTGGAGTTGCTCACTCTCCCCTCCCCTTCCTCCTCTCCCTCCTCCATTTCCGATCTTGTCCTTCTCATGCTGGCTGTTCTTTCTCTCATTGGATTGTCCTGCTGGTTTATTTTTACCTTTCTTAGCATTCGGTGTCCTCTCATTCCGACCAGTTTCCATGTAAAGTTTTTTGCATCAGTGTCCGACATCTCCTGATTTTTTTGGTTTGCCTCAGCTAACATTTTTTTCTCTTTCTTAAGTTGGAGGGGGGTAAGGTCTGGAGCAAGAGAAATCTTCTTATATTGTGTTTTTTCAAGTTTCCAAGCATTCTTCAGAATTTTATCTTTTATCTGGGGACTACGAAAGCCAACAGAGAGAGGTCTTGGCTTAGGTCCAGGTTCTCCAACCCTGTAGATGAATTTAATATCAGCTTGACTGTCAACATCAACATGTAAACAGCTGAATATATCGACAACAGTTTCTGTATCAGCATTCTTTTTGTCCTTGTTTGTAAAACTGGAATCAGGTTCAGGCAGGGAGAAAATTATTAGATTGGCTTTTTTGGATTCTCTGAGATCAATTTCATCCATGAAATCCTCTTTTGAACTTGCTGCAGGTTCACTTTCCTTCAACTCCTTAACATCTTTTTCAAGATTCTGTATTTTTGTGGTGTTAGAGTCTATATCCTCCCTGTGCTTATCTCTCGTATTTTCAAGATCAGTTACGCTTTGCTTCAATGTATTGATTTCTCTGGTGTTATTGACAATCATTTTTTGAAGCTTGGAGAGACCTAGTGAACAGCCATCACAGGACCAACAATGAGAACCTTTTTTTCTGAACATTTTGTCAATTAGTTTATATTCATCATCATCAAGTCCACAATCTTTGTGTATCCATCTGTCGCAGATACAACAACAAACAGAGTGTTGGTTTTCTGTTACTTTTTGATGACATTGTAGGCAGAGGAATTCTTCTTTTTTTCCCTTCGCCATTATACAACAAATAAATATAAAAGTACTTTTCTTCTCCCCTTAGACGAGGCTTCAAAGAAACCTTAAAGGGTGGCCCTGCGAAGGATCACCGTGAGAATAAAGTACAAATAAATCACAAGAGTTTTCTATCACAATAAGTTAAAACATACAAAACTAAAAGTGCACTTCTTTTTTTTGTTTACTTTTTTTGAAAAACTTTTTTTTTGTTAGGCTTTTTTTTTGTTTTTTTTTCTTTTGTTTTGTTAGGTACCTTTATTTTGTTTTCTTTTTTTTGTTTTCTCTTTTTTGTTTTGTATCTTTTTTTTTCGTTTTCTTTTTTTTGTTTTGCTCTTGTTTATTTTTAGTAGGGTACAATCTTTTTTTTTATTATTATTAGGTGCACTGTACTAAACAATTAAATATTTATAACAAATCAACTAAAAAGTTAAAAAATGAATTAATTTCATAATATTTGACAGATAATAAAAAAAGTTAGGGTGTTAGAATGTTAGTAGTACTTACTTTCACTACATACGCTCCAGTAAATACTTAAATTATTTTGGTTAGTAGGGTTAGCAGGTTAGATTTAGATCAACAATTATGGTTATCATTTGGTACATAAAGTAAAAATTAAAACTGATTAAAAAATTTAAAATTTTGAATTTGGGCTATCAAAGCTTCCCAAGACGCTCCTGGGCTATCAAAGCTTCCCAGACGCTATCCCAGTTTTGCCGCAAATAACTATTTTAGTCAGATAATTATTTATTGCAACTCTGAGTGATATTCACTATCAAAATTTAAAAATTTAATGTTCTAGGTTTCTTTCGCCAGGCTGTATAGCCTCCTGGCTAAACGCATCACAACAAGAAATTATTGTGTATCACTCAGCAAGCTCTGTACCTCTCATTTTTTGCCTAGCCCGTACATTTTATTCACAATTTAAAAAGCACTTTTATTATCTGGAACTGGGCTTACGGCTTCTGAAACATGAGAGGCTTGATCCACCTCTCTTAGTGAAGTGAATCAAGCAAATTTAGCTTGGTCAGTTTATTATTATAAAACTTTGGATACCATCACAATTTAAAGACAAATGTCCCCTCCCTCCCTGTAAATCATTGAACATGAAATTTCAAAAGTTCATTCAAGAAATTTGTGTTTACACTTTTTATCTGCAAATATTCAATTTTAGTCCAGGGTTGGCAATCCACCCAATTTTTGGGCTAGATTCGGATTCTTACAAAAATCCTCCCCCCTAAAACTGGATTTATCCGCGGAGTCTTGTTTTTTTTTGCGGATCTCGGATATTCGGATTTTTGATTGCGGATTATAGCAATATTTTTAAAGGTCTTAGTATAAATTCTAGACATTCGGCGGCCATTTGTTAAACCTTACTTTACCTAACCTAACCTAAAATAATCATGAAAAGCTAATGTAAAAAAATACAACAAAACTTAGGATGATACCCACCATTTTAATTGAGTTAAGAAACAATAAAAATACTTTTTTGTTTGTTTTTGTCTGCCACCATTTTAATTAAAAATCAAGTGCTACAAAAGAAAAAAAAATGACAATCCGAATCCGCAATTTAAATTGCGTATTGCAGATTCGGATTCTGGGTTTAAAAATTTGGCTGATTTCGGATTCGGATTGCCAAACCTAGTTTTTACATTTTAACAGACAAACCTATTTGGGACACTGGTACCCAAAGATTTGTAAACATATTCTCCTCAAAAACTTTGTGGTCTTTTATTAAATCTTGATTTGTTGTTTCAATTTACTAGTGTTACAAATTTTCCAAAAATGATTTGATCTCCATGAGTGGTAATTTTTATATATCACAATTGGGGACTACATAAATCTATCGCACATTGTCTAGTTCCTTGATCACGAATAACCCCTCATTTATTTCTAGTTTTTCGTTTGTATTTTCATTACTTTAGGTCAGGTTAGGTTAGGTTATATTGGATAATGTTTAGCCCCGCAGGGTTTGGGCACTTCAGGTATAAGTCCAGCAGTTGATATTTCAAAATATTTAGGGGTGGGGGGTATCAGTGATCAACAGGCACTTTGTGTGAAAGCGTAACTATAAAAATCAGCCATGTGACGTCATAAAAATGAGGGAGATGGAGGAGAAGTGGGAAAGAAACCCCTAACGTCAATTTTATGACGTTGCAAGGCTTTTTTTTGAAATACTTTGTAAAGTTACGTAAAAGCACCTATTTCTGTTTAGGGAGGTCCTGAACCTTATTAAAACTCAAAAATGCATGACCAGTACGTATATTCCCTGAAAAACATTCGGTCCAAAGAAACTTTAGACAGACAGACAGAATTTGTTGTATAATAGATTTGATGCATAATCGTTACTTATTCAGAGATATTAAGGGATAAGACAACGGACAATAAACTGATGAACATCCCCAATTATGATAAACACAACCTCTTCTCTATATTTTAATGATTGTTATAAAAGTTTTAGAACCAACCAATTGTAACCCAATGAAAGTACCCAAAGTTTTTGAGCCAATATTGTTATAAAACTTTGGGTACCAGTGTAATTTCCAGTCCAATGTCCCCTCCCTCCCTGGTATTTATTGAATTCTTCAGATTCCTGTAACTAGATTCTTTTGCATAGTGTGTCCAGAAATAAACAAAAAATACTTTTATAGCAATAACAGACAGAAAGACATCCTACAACTTTTATGGGGCACTTGAGGGAAAGGAGGAGACGACCAATCAATTTCAGGGAGGGAGGTGACAATGGGATACTAGTTTTCCAAAGTTTTATAATAACGTTTTCTTATTCTTTATTCGCTAATTGTAATATACAGAAGTGGTATTTTGGTGAATAATCATTGGAGATGTACAATACATCCCTAATTTAATTTTTTAAAATAAAAAAAATTGGGTAAATTTTTCTTGTGAGGGTGTATGTACCCTAGCCCTTACAAAATTTTCCCTAAACCTATAAAAAGCTTCATTGTAAAGAAGAACCATGACGGTAAAACGTTTTACGTGATCTTTCGGTACAAAGATACAGACACACATCTACTTGATATTATATGTACTAAATTCGCAAAAACATAGTTGCCATGCTGATTATTTTTTAAAAATCCGAATATGGTACCATTTATTTCCATAAAAAATGTCTAAACATGATTTAAACAAAACATTTACTGAATTCATTACAAGATTTCATAGTTTACTTTTCTTTTACAGATTGTAGATACTGCATTAACAATGAACAAAGTTATCTTTTTTAAAATTTTTATTTATGTTTTCTATAAAAATAGCTGATTTGTGGGAACATATTTGCATTGGTTTAAAAATATAAAAGGATGCAATACCCAATACCTTAAAGCAAGCTTTGCAGGAGAAAGGGTATATGTAATTTGATTTGCTTTTTGATGGATATTTTCATGCAAAGTGTCCAATAAGCACTGATTACCTTCTACTCTTATTTTTATAAAAATTGAAAATATTGGACGAAGAGGTGTTTATTTCCCAAAGCCTAACCTCTGCGGGGTCCCTTAACATGCGTGCCTATCCAGTACCCAATATAACCTAACCTAAATCTCGTAAATGGTAAATGCAACCCCTTAGGAGAAAGACCAATTCGAATGCCCCTTAAATATTTTAAATATGTATATTTTCTCGCTGTTTGGATTTTTTTTACATGCCTAACAGGGTAGGGGGCGTTAGAAGAAAAATTATACCCTCACTCAAAGTTTTCTTAGAACTTTGAGTCCTTGGTTTACATTTTTAACCAATGATTTTAATTTATAGAAGGTTACTTATCGGCCATTGTCTCATCCCTTGAAATTGCTAAAAGATATATTTTAGAAAGCTTTGCTGTCTTTTTTTTATCAAAATAAGTAAGCTACTTATCCTTGCGCTAGATATCTTACAATAACATATTCCTTTATCCCTGGTTAATACCTGGAAGCGGAATTGTTGTTGAAGAGATTATGGAATATACAAAATATCATGGATCTAAAGGGATAAGACAATGACCGATAAATTGATGTACATCCCCAATGATGATACATAAAAATACCCCTTCTGTAGAGTATAATGAGTGGATGAAACGTTTGTATACCCAACTAAATGAACCTACTAATCAAACATCAATAAAAGTCCCCAAAGTTGTTGAGCCAACGAATAAGAAAATGTTATGATACAACTTTGGGGACTAATGTAATAAACAACCCAATATCCCCTCTCCCTCCCTGGGTATAATTGTTGAAGAAAATGGAAAATATACAAAATATACAGAAGTGAGTGACTTCGCCAAAGTCCGGGATCTTTAGGGATAAGACAATGGATGTTAAATTGATCTACATCTCAAACGATGATACTTCTTCTGTATAAAATTGTTGGTTGAAAAGTTTGGACACTACTTGTTTGTAACCAACCAATCAAATTCAATAAAAGTACTGAAAGTTTATGAGGCAATTAAATAATATGATCACGTAAGTATAAAACTATGGGTACCAGTGTAATTTATAATGCAATGCCCCACTACTGAAAGAGCAACCTATCAACATTCTTTAGATTTTAAAGGCCTCTATTGGCACTTGAGGAGGTGGGAGGTGAATCCCATAACCTATTTTTTTAAATTTAGATTTTAAAAGAAAAGTAAAAAAATCTTTGGAGGGGGGGTAACCTCCCCTCCCCCACCCAATATTTTATTTTAGTTTAATTATTTTTTTAGGAGGGGATAATTTTTCTATGAGCGATATCTCTTGAAGGGTAGTGGTACATTCCCCCAAAATAGTTATAAACCTTCCCAGGACAGGACCTATGCAAAGCTACTCTGTTAAGGAGAACAAGGATATAACAGATATTTTGTTTTTCAATATAAATATTTATGTTTGTTTTTAAAACCTTTTTGTTCATAAAATTCATATAACCTAATTCTATTTTTTATATGACTACAAAAATATAGATTTTGAATATAATAACTTACACAAAAAACAAGGATGACAACATCCAAATGTAGCGAAGCTAAAAAATTCTAGATTTTTTATTTTTATTGTGAAAATCTAGGAATCGATCTAGCACCCCAACCAATAAGCAAATCTTAATGTAACTTTGTTGGAATATGTAAAATGTGAATTTATACAATCATTGAAAATTTCAGCCGTCTATCTTTAAATAGGAGTCTATAAAATCATGAAAACTTAAAAATCTAGGAATCGAACTAGCATCCCAACCAATAAGCATATCTCAATGAAATTTCATAGAAGTTTACATAATTTAAATGTGAATAATCCCTTACAATTTCAGCCATCTATCTTTAATAGGAGTCGAGAAAATCAAGAAAACTAAAAAATCTAGGAATCGATCTAGCACCCCAATTAATTGACAAATCTTAATGAAACTAAGTGAAAATATGACGAATATAATTTTATTAAATCCCTAAAATTTCACCCGTCCATCTTGAACAGGAGCCGAGGAAATCACGTTTCCCCTAAAACGTACGTACGGACGGACATACGGACATTTCAAATTATAGAGTAGCCTCGCTACTAAAAAAATATCGCTTGCACTTACAAATACCTCATGTACTGGTAATAATAAATAAACACATATAAATACATATAATAAGTTACAGACAGAGAGACTGACGTACAGACAGACATTGTTGTGGATCCTATTCTATGTATTCAAAAACTTCTTTAAAATAGTTCTATGATATCTATAATACAAAGTAGCTTGATGTAAGTCCGTCTGTCCGTCCCTTATATCTCAGTAACCACTGAACCGATCGGATTCTACTCTTTAGGGTATATACCTATTGGCCCTGTGGTGATTTAAGCTATTTTCTTAGGGGTAGGACACCCCCAACCCCCCAAAAAACAAAAAAAAATCTAAAAAACTAAGAGCAGCACTAGTAGTACTTAACTTTAAAAAAATCGAATTACCTCCTGGGACAAAGCCCCTAGAGGCTTGGGGCGAAGCCGCTAGTCGCATATAATATACAAAACTATCGATATAAATATAATCATACAAAAAAGAAAAGTAGAGAAAAAAAGTCTTACCACCAAGACCAACGCTCAAACAGTTTTTGTTGAAAATTATTCAGTACAACTTGGCCTAAAAATATAAATTTTAACATTTTTTTTTTCATTTAAAAGTATCAGGATGTCTCTATGTCTTTCTGTCTGTTTGTACTAAAGGATCTCTCTAACCGCTAGACGGATATTGTTCTCTTTTTGTAGCTTCTCATGGGTCCTTGGAAGGTTTATTACTATTTTGGGGATGGTACAACAACTCTTTAAAAAAAAAGCCCCTAGAAAAAATGTCTCCCCCCAACCAAAATAAACTTTTTTCTTTTTAAAACAAAATTAAATAGGCAGGGGGGGGGGTTAACTTCCTCCTATCTTACTACACGTCCCCAAAGAGGCCTCTAGGGACAAAGCTGCTAGAATCATATAAATTGCTTACCTATAGTTATTCCAGCTATTGTTCCACCTATGTGAGCTAGGAAAGATATTTGTAACCCGTCGGCATATCTGCCATATATTGCTATTCCAACCTAGAATAATTCTAGTTTAGAATTGTTCCGTTAGATGTCGCAAATGTATAGTTTAGTTCTATATAAGTGTGCTTTAATATGACTTTATTTTAAGTAATTTTCATTGAAAAGTTGCAGGGATTTATTGACAGAAAAAAGACACTTGTAGAGCACTTATTAAAATTTGATATGTTGTTTCAGATTAACAGTATTTAAACTTTCAATCTACCAAATAGGTAATTTTGTTTTATTATTATTGGGGATGTATAGTTCAAATTCAAAATTATCCCACTAGGAGACTCTATACTATACCTCTGATAAATCCACTAGTAGTAATTTTTCAAGAATTATCTTTAGCACAATATAATTATAAATTGATATGTGATATAGATAAGCTGAAAACTCTATACTATTACCTCTATAGAAGCTACTAGAAGTAGGATGACAAATCTAGCACCAGCATTGTCTATTGTATTGTAGTTCATCAGTATATGAGATAGATACGCTGATAACTCTATACTATTACCTCTATAGAAGCTACTAGAAGCAGGATGACCAATCTAGCACCAGCATTGTCTATTGTATTGTAGTTCATCAGTATGTGAGATAGATATGCTGATATCAGAGAATAAACTCCACCTTAACAAGGATAAGCATTTACATAACAAACATTTAGACTGGAAATGTTAATGTAGATTGTAGAAAATTTAATTTCCTCGGTTGCTATTTAAAATAAATTGCTGATATTTTGTGTTAAGATACTCCTTTTCAAAGATCACCCATTGAAAAAGTTATATTGTTCATTTGCAAAAGACAATATTTTTGTATACACTCTTTTATGACTACTAATATTTGCTCTATAATTCACTTTGTCTGTTGTCTTTCCAAGATTTTTTGTGCTTCCCTACTTATGGATGTTGTCAACCTTGTTAAAGATAAATACAAATAAATAATATACAAGCACAAATTTGCAGTAAGGGAGGTGCCATTTGACTGTAAATTACACTGGTCCCCATCACTTTATCTCAACAACTTTGGGGACCAATAGTTTTAATATATAGAATGAGTACTTTTGTTTATCATCATTGAGGAAGTATACCAATTTATCTTCCATTAGCTTATCCCTTAAGATCCATGGATTTACCTGAGGCTCCAACAAGACACACATATGGATCTAGAACTCCTGACACAAGAGAACCTACAACAAATTATAAAGTATTTACCTGAAGCTCCAACAAGACACACATAAGGATCTAGTACTCCTGACACAAGAGAACCTACAACAAATTATAAAGTATTTACCTGAAGCTCCAACAAGACACACATATGGATCTAGAACTCCTGATACAAGAGAACCTACAACAAATTATAAAGTATTTACCTGAGGCTCCAACAAGACACACATATGGATCTAGAACTCCTGATACAAGAGAACCTACAACAAATTATAAAGTATTTACCTGAAGCTCCAACAAGACACACATATGGATCTAGAACTCCTGACACAAGAGAACCTACAACAAATTATAAAGTATTTACCTGAAGCTCCAACAAGACACACATATGGATCTAGAACTCCTGATACAAGAGAACCTACAACAAATTATAAAGTATTTACCTGAGGCTCCAACAAGACACACATATGGATCTAGAACTCCTGATACAAGAGAACCTACAACAAATTATAAAGTATTTACCTGAGGCTCCAACAAGACACACATAGGGATCTAGAACTCCTGATACAAGAGAACCAACAACAAATTATAAAGTATTTACCTGAAGCTCCAACAAGACACACATATGGATCTAGAACTCCTGATACAAGAGAACCTACAACAAATTATAAAATGTTTAATTTATGTTCATTAAGGAACCAAGAATACAAGAATGTAAGTAGAGATTTGTCGATTTCTCACCTGCTGTTCAAGATAAATGTTTTTTATTTACAAATGAAATCCTGTATATAAATTACATTGCCAGTAGGTGCGTCAAACATGAGATACTAGAAACAGAAAGTACCTCATTCTCACAAAATCTCCTTTTTTCTCACAAAAGTCTTCATAATTCTCACAAATTCTTTTTTATTCTCACAAAGACTACATTATTTGCATAAAATCTTTCTAAAGCTCCCATTTACCTGCTAGTACACCTGACATGTAGATTGTGGCTAGCCTAATACTCCCATGAACCATTTCCAGGGGAAGGCCAAGTACACATTGTATCACTAGATTGAAAGTCAGGTGCCACCTAAAACATACAGTAGATAGATATGAATGCAGATAATTAATCAAAGAAATAAATTATGGAATAAGAAATCCAGGTAGAAGATTCCTCCTGGCTTGCCTACAATATTTCATTGCTTCTTTTTCTAGGTATCTTATTTTGATATGAAATAAGAAACGATGCAAGTATTAAATTGCTTCGCATCTAAAATATAAAATTTGTAATTTATTGGAAAGACTAAATGAAATAAAATAAGATACATCAGAGATCATCAGCCACAACCCTATTAATCCAAATTATACTATTTTATTTAGCAGTTAAAAGAGCTGCTTATGACCTGTTTTAAACAGCAGCCACAGTCACAAAAATAATGGTAGTTTTTTCCTATAAATAACCCATTTAGGGATACCCATAAACCAATGTAACCTAACTTAACCTGGCAAACAGACAAAAAAAAACTACATATCCCCCATTTTTTCAATTTATTTCAAGCCACAACACTAGTTGCACTTTATTTTAACAACCTGAAGCCGAGCCAAATCTAAGAAGACCGGCTGGCGAGCCTTGGATTACTTAATGTTGCAGTATTTTCATACATAACAATTTTTCATAAGCTTGGAGAAAAATGTTTTCTGCACTGAAAGATCTGGGAGGGAGGGGACATTGGACTATGAATATCATTGGTACCCAAAATTTTATTGTAATTTTATCTTATCCATTGGCTAAAAAACTTTGGCTTATTGCAATAAACTTTGGCCACACTAGTAGTGTTCAAACTTTTCACCCAATAATTTACAGAAGTAGTAATTTTGTTTATAATCATTGGGAATGTTAATCAATTTATTATCCATAGTCTTATATATCCCTTAAGATCCCTGACTTAAAGTGTACAAAATACATGGATGTTAACAAGTCTACTCTCCAATTTCTATTTAAAGTTTTAAAAGAAAGATTTAAAAAATATGTTGAGTGATATTTTTAAAAGCGAAGCTTTTCTATAATTATGGTCGGTCCATACGTCCGTCCGTAACGGATAGCTTATTTTCGTTAATTTAGGCATTTTAGAATTGTCCTATCGATTTTAAATTTTGCATAGTGATTCCTTTAGTAGTTAGGTACGATTTAGAAAGCATAGCAACTCTATAATCATTACCAAAATGTCCGTACGTCCATTTTAAACAACAAATTTTATGTGATCTAATCATCCGATTGATCTGATTTTTGGTATATTGATTCCTTGGACAACAAAGTATAATTTAATAATCGTAGCTACTTCATAATCATTTCCTAAAAATGTAAGTATTTTCTTAAACATTATCCTGAATCAAGCAGTTTTTCAACAAATTTACTTACAATTTTGCTTTGACTCTTATACATTTATATTATGATTATTCAGTTCTGACACTATACAAGTGTTAATGTCCGTTTGTCCTACCGTTTCAGTGCTTTGCTTCTATGGATGTTGTCATCCTTGTTTATGCATAAACCTTCCCTAGTCTCTAAAGGAGAACCATATCTGTCCCGCGGTTAGAGGAATCTTAAGCTAAAGAAAGACATCCTGTTCCTTTTATATTAACTAATAGAAATTTTAGTAAAGTAAAAAAAATCTTCTAGACTGTGTTTTTATTTATACTTTACCGCAGAGATAAATATAATTATATTTTGTATCCTCAACTCTGTGTGTACATCACAAGAAAAATCATCATCATAACTGCATATTTTTAACACAGCAAAAACTGTTTTTTCCCTTTGATTCACACTTTATTATCTATCACTGCTCTAATTTACTTCTTTTGTATCTTTCTAGTAATAAAACTACTCTTAATTCACTTTAGTCCATTTAGACTTAGTTGATGCTAATATATTGTTCTGTCCTTATAAATATTGCCTTTTTTTCTTCCAAATGGACAAACTTACAACTAAAATTTGCATCATTAGTGAAAATAAATGTTTTGTTTTCCTTAGAAATTGCAAAATTTATTTAAAATGTGAAACAGATTTGCATATTTGTTTGTATCGTGTATAGACGGTGTTCAATCACAACCACATTTTTGTCAAATTCATAAAGCAACATGATGTATTTATATTTTTGACAGGAAGGACAAGGGATTGTTCTTCAGACCAACAATTCTAGTAAAATGTGAACAAAACATCACAAAACCTTTAAGCGTATTTAATATTTTGGATAATTCAAATTAATTATTTTTAGTAAATATTTAATATGAAACATATTTGCATGTTTCTTTGTATTGTGTATAGACGTTATGCAATCACAACCACATTTTTGTCAAATCCATAAAATAAGTAATATGATGTATTAATATTTTTGGCGGGAAATAAGACAAGGGATTGCTCTTCAGACAAACAATTCCAGTAAAATGTCAATGAAACATCACGAAACCTCTTGGTGTATTTAATGTGAAACATATTTGCATGTTTATTTGTAGTGTGTATAGACGTTATGCAATCACAATCACATTTTGTCATATCCACAAAATAATAAACATGATGTATTAATCTTATTGCTGGAAATAAGACAAGGGATTGTTCTTCAGACAAACAATTCTTTAGTAAAATGTGAACAAAACATCACCAAACCTCTTGGCGTATTCAATGTGAAACATATTTGCATGTTTTTGTGTATTGTGTATAGACGTCGTGCAATCACAACCACAATTTGTCATATCCACAAAATAAATAACATGATGATTTAATATTATTTGCAGGAAGGGAAGGTACAGCTGTGAGGACCAAGGACAAGGGATTGTTCTTCAGACCAACAATTCTTGTAAAATGTAAACAAAACATCACGAAACCTCTTGGCGTATTCAATGTGAAACATATTTGCATATTTCTTTGTATTGTGTATAGACGTTATGCAATCACAACCACATTTTTGTCAAATCCATAAAATAAGTAATATGATGTATTAATATTTTTGGCAGAAAATAAGACAAGGGATTGCTCTTCAGACAAACAATTCTAGTAAAATGTAAACAAAACATCACAAAACCTCTTGGCATATTCAATGTGAAACATATTTGCATAATTGTTTGTATTGTGTGTATAGATGTTGTGTAATCACAATCACATTTTGTCTTATCCACAAAATAAGTAAGATGGTGTATTAATATTTTTGGCGGGAAAGAATATCACAGCTGTGAAGACCAGGGACAAATGGATTGTTCTTCAGACCAACAATTCTAGTAAAATGTAAACAAAACATCACGAAACCTCTTGGCGTATTCAATGTGAAACATATTTGCATGTAACTTTGCATTGTGTATAGACGTTGTGTAATCACAATCACAAAATAAGAAATATAATGTAATAATCATTTTGCGCTGAATAAGACAGGGGATTGCTCTTCTTACCAACAATTCTAGTAAAATGTAAACAAAACATCACGAAACCTATGGCGTATTTATTTTTTGGATAGTTCAAATATCAGTATTTGCAGCTTCTAGTAAATAGATAATGTGAAAGAAACAGATTTACATATTTCTTTGTATTGTATGTAGACTCTATGAGATCACAACTACATTTTGTCAAAAAGAAAAGTAACAGATCGAATGTCTGTTGCAAGGTATCTTGCAAACCGCATAACTGATATGGTTCTCCTTTACAAAGAGTCTTTTTGTTGGTCAATTATATTTTTTGAGTTTTAAATTAATAATGTTTCCAAAACATGTTTTGATAAACTTCCCAAAGTCAATAAAGAAAATAATATATATTAGAATATATTTAATTTATGTGAGAGTAAGTGGGTTAAATTAAATATTATTTTCAATTTAGTAAAAAAAAATATTTGGGGGGGATGATAATACATCTGTGCAGACAAATATTTTAGTAATACAATAGATTCTATAGAACAAAAGAAGAGATTTATTCTTGAATAAAAAGGAAGATGGTGTCTGTATGTGTGTGCTTGTCAATAGTGCACTAGCAAAATGGGGATATTTTATTGACGTTAGAAAATACCCTATACCCCATCTCTTTTCTAGGGTTTTTTTCCACCTCCCCTTTCTCTTTCCCACTACTATGACGTCAATAGAATAGGTAGACCAAAAGGGGGGGGGGGGGCATCTATCCCCATTTTCCTAATGCACTAAACACAGGTACATGCCTTTAAATTTATTTTAAAATATTGAAAGAAAAAATATTTTTATTTTTAAACAATTAACCTTTTTTTTTACAAAAAAATCAATTGTACAGCTCTATTGTGTAGCTATATGTGGCAAAACTATGAATTTATTTACCCAGAAAGAAAAAAGGAAAAATACCTAAAAATGATAAAACCAAAACTATAAAGAAACAAGGATGACAACATCCATAAATAAATCATGGATAATAATACGAACAATGAGATTTAAAGAGCATTTGTTAAAATCAAGAATATATTTCTTACAGAGAAAAAAAGCACAAAACCTTCCTAACCTATCTTATTTTTTTTATATTTATATGATGAAGCATAACTGACAAACAGATGGACAAAGTGAAGTACATACTGGATGCCTATTAATAATGGGAATCGTCACAAAAAATGCATCTTTCTATCTTGGATATCAGCTAAGAAAAACTAAAAAGAAACAAGGATGACAATATCCATAAGAAGTGCAACACAAATAAATCATAATAAGGAAAATGAGATTTAAAATGTTAAAATCAAGAATAGATTTATTAGAGAGAAAAAAGACACAAAACCTTCCACAACTATCATATTTTTTTTATATTTATATCATGTAGCATGACTGACATACCAATGGACAAAGTTAAGTACATACTGAATGCCTGTTTATACTGGGAATCATCACAAAAAATGCATCCTTCTATCTTATATAGCAGCTAAGAAAAACACATTTCTGCCATACATTTACAGACAGACTGACGGACAGACTAAGTATGTAGTAGCTTCACTATCAAAAATATCTAAAAATGTCAAAACAAAAACTAAAAAGAAAAAAAGAAAGTTGTAAAAAGTTTGAAAATACATAACATAATTATGTTGTTTCACATAACAGTCAGACAGACATTCATACACATATCTATAATACAAAGTAGCTTGATGTCTGTCCGTCTCTCCGTCCGTCTGTCTGTCTGTCCGTCTGAAGCTTAAAATCTCGGTAACTACTGAACCGATTGGATTCTACTTTTCAGGGAATATATCTACTGGTCCTGTGGTGGTTTTAAGCTATTTTATTGGGGTGTGGGACACCCAAAACCCTCCCAAATGAAAAATATTTCCCCCATTTTTTTTCAAATTATCTCTTTGGGCAAAGCCCCTAGAAGTTAGAGGCGATATAAAGTTGTAACGTTTTGTCTGAAGCTTAATATTTCAATAACTACTGAGCAGATTGGGTTCTTCATTTTAGGAAATCTTCACAAAGGACTCTAGGCTATAATATTCGAAAGCAGATCCTTTAGATGGTATATGTGCAGCATATATTACTTTTAAAAATGATAGGATGTGTTCTGTCTAACTGTTTATTTGTAGCTTAAGATCTCACTAACCGCAGTACCGATGGTTCTCCTTTGCAGTAAAGCTTTAAAAGTTCCACGGAAGGTTTGAAACTATTTTGCCTAAACCCTCCTAAGAGAAATCGACCATGTAAACAAAGTATTTTTATAACATTTTATGTTCATAGAGTAAAATATGCAGGGAGAGAGGGAACATTGGACTGTAAATTACTGTAATTACACCCAAACATCTTATGGTCAAAAACTTTGAGTACTTTTTTAAAATTTTGATTTGTTGGTTCCAAACTAACAGTGTCCAAACTTTTCAGCCAATACTTTTTACCTACAGAAGTAATTTTGTTTATCAACATTGGAATATACAGCCAATGTCTTATCCCTTAATATCCCTGAAGATATAAGTGTCTGGTATATCCTCAAGTATACTCTGGCCAAATTAAAAGCAAACAAAGTATTAACCAACTTTCCGGTATGGCTTTGTAACCGATTAATATCCGCTGGATTAGAACCGGTTCTCAGCCATACTAAAAACGCATGTATAGCATCGTATTACAGAAATTTTCTAAGAAACTTAAAGCATAAATCCTAAATTTTATACCTGTTTTGTAAGCAAAGGCTGAAGGCCTTAAAAACTGGTTTTAAACGTATTACATTTCTTTTCAATTTCCGCGGAAAGCTGTCTATAAAACGGTGCGATAACCAACTTTGTGAAAGAGTACACAACACATACATTGTTTAAATTAACACAATATATGCTTATTAGGCTGTCCCACAACTTTCAGATATATACTTTTTCACAAGATTATTTTTTTTGAAAACTGACGCCTTTTTGTTTTTTAAACTGAAAAAAGACTACACTGTCTTTTTGTGTAAAGACATACCTAGCTTGCTTAGAATTGGTTAAATGATGATTAAATTGTAAGAACCAATGTTTTAGCCCTAAAGCAACTATGTTTGAGTTTTTCAGTAACATACTTGGACTAAATCACTGAATTATTATATGTAAAAAATCTTCCAAAATCATATAAAAAATCTTCAAATGATAATTTAAAAAAAAAACATATCTTGTTTCTCCAAGCAGCACCTGAGGTGTATTCTTTAAAAAAATTAGGATCGCTAAAGCGGTGAGGGTCGCCAAATCACCAAATTGTTTTTTGTAAAAAATCCTCCAAAATACTAAAAAAAATTTGGGACACCCTAATGTTTTTGAAATATGTAATACATACATAACTTTTTCAAATTTTGGCCTATTTCTAAGTTTTGTCGGTTACAAACTTGAATAAACTTTCAAATTAAATACATAATCTTAAAATAATCAAATATTCATTTGTTAGATGTAATCATAGCTAATTTATATTTTAATATATATACTACATAGAAATTTTTAGAATCTTATTAAAGATTGAAAAAAAATTTCTTCATGATAGCAAAAGTTTAAAATCAACAAGAAAATTATAACATGTCTAAATTGACAAAAATAGCTAACAATTACAGACAGACGAACGAACAACTCCTGTTTGCTTTAATATGATCAAATTACCATTTTTCGCATTTTTTCCCAAGAAAGAACAGATAAGAGTTACTATTTTAACATTTTAGGAAAAATCTTTTGTCACCTATCCAAATCAAATAATTTTGCAAAATAAATTGTCAAAATATTTTGAGAAAAAAAGTCTGAACGATTTTCCATTTTTGCCAAATGTTGGCGTCATCATTTAAATTGATGGGTTCAAATATTGGAATCTTTATTCATTTTTCAAGAATATTATATTTTAACAAAGCAGCATCTTTTTTTATTACGACCCATTCGAACCAGCAATTTTAGACGAAAAAAGCCTTACTACTTTAACTTATAAAATAAACATTCAGCTGAAATTTGAATTTCTTTTCATTCAATCTTTAATTAAAATAAAATTATTTTTGTTATTAAATTGCAGAGTCTTTTTTTACTACTTACAAAAATCTAATGCATTTTTAGCTAAAAAGTATGGATTATGGAGAAAATCGTTTAGAATAGCTCAGTAAGTGAGGGAGAGGTTTTGAAGGTCATAAAAATGAGGGATTATTTATCCATTTCTTTTCTAGGGGTATACTTTACCACTTCTCCTCTCATCTTTCTCATTTTTATGACGTAACATTACTGATTTTTTAGAACCTTTTTAAAGTTACCAAATAGGGTCATTTTTTGTGTATTATGATAGTAAAGTTGTGTGTGTTAACGTTTAGTCAAATGTGCTTTTAAAGAACAATTTGACTTAATAAGCGCATTTGACTAAATCTTAACACACAACTTTACGCGAAAAAATACCCTCTTTATAAAATCATCAAAAGCCAGAACTAAACAAATAATTATAATCTACAAAATGGGTAATTATTATGGTACATTGGGTAAGTATGAATATCAATTTATTGTCTATTGTCTTTTTTCTTGGTTCAAATTGATAATTTGCCAATCACTTTCTTCCTGGAATAGACTAAGGATAAAGGAAATAAATAATCTCTAGTGATCTATCTATCTATTTATCTATATCCCTATCTATCTATCTATCTGTGTATATCCCTTTCTCCCTGGAATAGTCTAAAGATAAAGGAAATAAATCATCTCTAGTGATCTATCTATCTATCTATATCCCTATCTATCTATCAATCTATATCATTTTCTCCCTGGAATAGACTAAGGATAAAGGAAATAAATCATCTCTAGTGATCTATCTATCTATCTATATTCCTATCTATCTATCTGTGTATATCCCTTTCTCCCTGGAATAGACTAAGGATAAAGGAAATAAATCATCTCTAGTGATCTATCTATCTATTTATCTATATCCCTATCTATCTATCTCTATCCCTTTTTCCCTGGAATATACTTAGGATAAAGGAAATAAATCATCTCTAGTGATCTATCTATCTATCTATCTATATCCCTATCTATCTATCTATATCCCTTTTTCCCTGGAATATACTTAGGATAAAGGAAATAAATCATCTCTAGTGATCTATCTATCTATCTATCTATATCCCTATCTATCTATCTATATCCCTTTCTCCTTGGAATAGACTAAGAATAAAGGAAATAAATCATCTCTAGTGATCTATCTATCTATATCCCTATCTATCTATCTATATCCCTATCTATCTATCTATATCCCTTTCTCCCTGGAATAGTCTAAGGATAAAGGAAATAAATCTTCTCTAGTGATAGAATTCTAAGCCAGTAATTTTAAGGGATACACGGATAGGACAATGGATTATAAATTTACATACTTAACCAATGATAATAAACAAGTGAATCCCTTTCTGTAGATCATAATTTTATTCGTTGTAACGTTTAGATACTACTAGTTTTGAACTAACCATTCAAAATTCAGTAAAAGTACCCAAAGTTTTTGACTCAAGAATAAGATAACGTGGTTTTAAAACTTTAGGTACTAGTGTAATTTACAGCTCTATATCTCCTCCTGGAAGAATGGGTTAGGTCTGAATCTGAAAAAGTACTATTTTAAATTCCATTTAACTCTCCCTGTATCTCTGGGCATTATTACACTCTGCATAGACCTCGTTTGTCTCATATGTCAGGGATCTGAAGGGATAAGACAATGCCCAACAAATCAATAAGATTCCCCAATAATGATGTACAAAATTACCCCTTACGTAGTTTACAATTAGTAGCAGAAACTCAACTTAATGAACTAACCAATCAAAATTAAAAAGAGTATCCAAAGTTGTTGAGTCAACGAATAAGAAAAAGTATCAAAATGTTGGGAACTAGTGTTATAAATAGCCCAATGTCCCCACCTTCCCTGCTTATATGCGCAATACTTTATCTATCTATCTATCTATCTATCTATCTATCTACATACCAAGAGTTATGAATGATAAAATAGGAGAGATATCTCCATAATTCTAAGGAACGCCTGGGGCAGTAGGATATCTCACTATCTATCTATCTATCTATCTATCTCACTATCTATCTATCTATCTATCTATCTATCTATCTATCTATCTATCTATCTATCTATCTATCTATCTATCTATCTATCTATCTATCTATCTATCTATCTATCTATCTATCTATCTATCTATCTATCTATCTATCTATCTATCTATCTATCTATCTATCTATCTATCTATCTATCTATCTATCTATCTATCTATCTATCTATCTATCTATCTATCTATCTATCTATCTATCTATCTATCTATCTATCTATCTATCTATCTATCTATCTATCTATCTATCTATCTATCTATCTATCTATCTATCTATCTATCTATCTATCTATCTATCTATCTATCTATCTATCTATCTATCTATCTATCTATCTATCTATCTATCTATCTATCTATCTATCTATCTATCTATCTATCTATCTATCTATCTATCTATCTATCTATCTACTTACCAAGAGTTATGAATGATAAAATAGGAGAGATATCTCCATAATTCTAAGGAACGCCTGGGGCAGAAGGATATCTCACTATCTATCTATCTATCTATCTACTTACCAAGAGTTATGAATGATGAAATAGGAAAGATATCTCCATAATTCTAAGGAACGCCTGGGGCAGTAGGATATCACACTATCTAAAATTAAATTCAACACAAGATTAGTTTTCATCAAAATATACAGGGCCTGCAGGGTACCCAAAGTTTTATGAACATATCTTATTAATTTGATAATCATCATTTGGACTGTATATCAATTTATCGTTATTTTTTTTATCCCTTTATATATAGAGGTCTATAAGATCATTAAATAAAGTAATAATAAGGGAAATGAATCAGATAGGGAGGAAAATTTGGACTGTAAATTACACTGGTACCTAAAGTTTTGTTACCACGTTATCTGATTCGTTAGCTCAAAAACATTTGGTACTTCTATTAAATTTTGATTGATTGCCTCCAAACTAGTATTGTTTAAACTTTTCCACAAAAAAATTAATATACAGAAGGGGTAATTTGGTTTTTAAAAGCTATGTTACCTATAGTTAAATCTTGAATAGTAAAGTCTCCAAGCTCGGGATATTTTAAGTAAACAGGAGGGGTAATTTTGATTATTATCATTGGATTTAACAAAAAATTGTTTTACCTATAGTTAAATCTTGAATAGTAAAATCTCCTAGCTCAGGATATTTTAAGGAAACAGGAGGGGTAATTTTAATTATTATCATTGGGTTAAATAAAAAAGTTATATTACCTATAGTTAAATCTTGAATTGTAAAGTCTCCAAGTTCGGGATATTTTAAGATACCAGGAGGGGTAGTTTTGATTATTATCATTGGGTTAAATAAAAAAGTAATGTTACCTATAGTTAAATCTTGAATGGTAAAGTCTCCAAGCTCGGGATATTTCAAAGAACCAGGTTCACCCCTGAAAAGATATAAAATTAGCCACCAAAGTCACAAACACTTTAAGCAAGTCCCCAAAGTCTGAAATATTGAATATTCAATCCATTGTCCCGTACCTAGAACCCATGTAAGAATATATACATGATTAGGTTCATTCCAGTATGGCTCCGAATCCAATTAATATACGCCGCTGGATGAAAACCGTTTCCAAGCCATATTAAAAATCATGTATTGTTTCGTATCATAGAGAACTTTCAAAGAAAAATAAAACAAAAAATCAAAATTATTTTCTTTGGCCACTCGGGGAAAACATCTAAATAATCCTATAACTTTAATTTTACTAGCATAACAAATAGTATTAAGATTATTATTTGTATAGAGTAATATACAGGGAGGAAGGGGACACGGGACTTCAAATTACACTGGAACCCAAAGTTTGACTCAAAGACTTTTATCACTTTTGATTCGGTGGTTGATTAATGCTTATTGCCTTGGTCCAAATTTGTTAACTAGTAGTTTTAATCTACAGAAGGGTTAATTTTGTGTATAATCATTGGAGATGTACATTATTTAACGACCATTGTCTTATCCCTTTATATCCCTGGTGATATTAGGATAATGACTTTAGTTACTTATATAAAGACATTAACCTTATATAGCATTAATATTTTCTTTTCAAAGATCTACTTTATGATTTTTTTTGTAATATAAAACCATATATTTTAGTAATGTTATAGTAACAGGATGTCTTTCTGTATGAATTTGTGTATATCATTGGTTTGATGGGGGATCGCACTAGCACCCAGATATGCAGCCACTAAAATGGAATAGAACCATCAAAAAAAAAACCTAAAACCCATTCATATGAAGCTGCTCTGTAAATCAGAACCGGAATGAATATTTGTAAGGTTTTCTATGATGTAATACTTTTTATATTACTAGCGGCTTCGCCCCTAGCCTCTAGGGGCTTTGCCCCAAGAGGTAATTTAAAAAAAAAATGTATTATTTATGGTGCTGCCATTTATTATGAAGTAACTGCCTAAAAACCATTTCTTTGGGTGGGGGGAAATTTTCATATTTTGGGGGGTTGGGGGTGTCCCACCTCTTAAGAAAATAGCTTAAAACCACCACAGGACCAATAGGTATATACCCTAAAGAGTAGAATCTGATAGGTTCAGTGGTTTCCGAGATCTTAAGGGACGGACGGACAGACGGACAGACAGATGGACAGACATCATTCTACTTTGTATATTTTTTTTACTTTTAGTAATAAAAATGCTAAGTAAGATTACTCTGTATTGTACAGGGAGGGAGGGGACATTTGACTGTAAATTATACTGGTTACCAAAGCTTTATAAATACTTTTTCTTATTGGTTAACTTAAAACTTTGAAAACTTTTAATGAGTGGTTGGTTAAAATTTTTTCTACAAAAGTGTTAATAATGTTTATAGACATTGGGGATATATATCAATTTATTGTCCATTGTCTTATCCCTTTAGCACCATGATATTATGCATGGTTTGATGCCATTACTTTACCTAATTAACCCCAAGAGATATTAACCCCTTTACTCTCTGTATTTATCAGGAAGGGAGAGGACATTTGTCTGTAAGTTACACTAGTACCCAAAGTTTTTTAAACCTTTTAACTTATTCGTAAGCTCAAAAACTTTGGGTACTGTTGTTGAATTTTGGTTGGTTAGTTCCAGACTATTAGTGTCCAAACTTTTCAATCTATCTATAATACAAAGTAGTACGATGTCTGTCTGTCTGTCCGTCTGAAGCTTAAGATCTCAGTAACCACTGAACCGATTGGGCTCTACTCTTCAGGGAATATATCTAATGGTCCTGGGATGGTTTTAAGCTATTTCTCGGGGGGTGGGACACCCCACCCCCCCCCAAAAAAAAAATTAAAAATCCCCAATTTTTTTTTTACTTTAAAAAAAAAAAATCTAAATAACACAAAAATAGGTTGATTAAACCTCTTGGGGCACAGCCCCTAGAGGCTAGGAGCAAAGCCGCTAGTAATTTAAATAAGGAAGGGGTGTTTTTATGATTATGACTATTAGGGATCGGCCATTGTCTTATCCCTGTAATACAGGAGTAGGTTAATTGAAGTTTCATTGAAATTTCGAAGTTTGAATTTTTATCCAAGCTTGGACGTCTTTACCTATTGAATATAAAGATTTACCCCCCACCCTCCCAAATAAATTTGGGGGTGATTTTGAATTTTAAATTCCCCACCCCCCAAAATGAAAAAGCTTTGACGCCCTTGGATCATTGAAGTTAAAGTACAGGAATTAAATTGAGGATAAGAAATCTCCCCCAATTGAAAAAAACAATATTTAGCCTTTGGCAAAAAATGGAGAAATTTTGTTTTCTTCTTCAATTTGACTTTCAAATTTACTTTAAAAGATTGATCTATCCGATAGTGTTCTATACCTGATTCCCTGATATTAGTAGATGAATGACAGGAAAGGGACAATTGAGATTAATCATTCTCCCTCTTTTATAATTTACAAAATAGTATATAAGCCATTTTAACAAATAACAAAAAACCTACCTGACTATCCAGAAATAAATGAAAGCTCCAAGCTGGAGGCTGAAGACTATCATAATGAAAATCATACCTGACTATCCAAAAATAAATGAAAGCTCCAAGCTGGAGGCTGGAAACTATCAAGATGAAAATTGGAGGCGGCCAACATCTGAAAAAAAAATTTCATATTACATTCAATATATTTATCTACTAGGGGCTACGCAAACAAGGACTAGAAGGTTTTAAAATTTAAATAAATTGGAGAAAGATCATTTTTTTTCTTGGGGATATTTCTTTTGGGAGGATTCCTCAAATAGTCATAAACCTTCCCTGGATCTTTGAGAAGCTTTTTTTAAATAGCTATAGATAGTTATCTTTATATAAAGTCTTAATAAACATTGACCCTTCGTAGATATAGATAGATAGATAGTTATTAGGAATGATAGATAGATAGATAGTAAAGGTTAGACATCCCAGGAAAAGTAATGAGGGATAAAAAAGGATTAGAAAAATATTTAGATAGATAGATAGATAGATAGATAGATAAGATAGATAGATAGATAGATAGATAAGATAGATAGATAGAAAGATAAATAGATGGATAGATAGATAGATATATAGTAAAGGTTAGACATCCCAGGAAAAGTAATGAGGGATAAAAAACTTTTTGATAGATAGATATATAGCTAGATAGTTAGATAGATAGATAGATAGATAGATAGATAGATAGATAGATAGATAGATAGATAGATAGATAGATAGATAGATAGATAGATAGATAGATAGATAGATAGATAGATAGATAGATAGATAGATAGATAGATAGATATTTAGATAGATAGATAGATAGATAGATAGATAGATAGATAGATAGATAAATAGATGGATAGATAGATAGATAGATAGTAAAGGTTAGACATCCCAGGAAAAGTAATGAGGGATTAAAAAGGATTAGAAAAATATTTAGATAGATAGATAGATAGTATAGGTTAGACATCCCAGTAAAAGTAAAAACTATTTAGATAGATAGATAGATAGAAGGTTAGACATCCCAGGAAAAGTAATGAGGGATAAAAAAGGATTAGAAAACTATTTAGATAGATAGATAGAAAGATATATAAATAAATAGATAGATAGATATATAGATAGATAGATAGATAGATAGATAGATAGATAGATAGATAGATAGATAGATAGATAGTAAAGGTAAGATATCCCAGGAAAAGTAATGAGGGATAAAAAAGGATTAGAAAACTATTTCTTTCGTCTTTTGCTGAATTTGGGTTTTTTTAGTAGCGAAGCTACTCTTATATTCACGTATGTTTGTCTATCAGATTGTCCGACCAATCAGATTTTATACAAATCCAAAGTTTTTAGGGTAACCAAATAAAGTATTTTTTTTTAAATTTGAGTACCCATGTCAACTATCAGTATAAATTTACAGTCCATTTCTCCATGGGCGTGTCTAAATTCTGTGTCATTCCACTTAATATTTGTCTTATTCTTTTCGCTACTATTAAATGTTACATCCTAGTTTTTCTAGTGAGAGAACGACAATAAAAGATTTAATAGAATTGTAAAAACTGTGTCTTTCCAAGTTGGAACGTGATAAGAGAAAGAAAATTTGTAGGTTTTTCATAAAAAATGATAACCATTGAATCCCCCCCCCCCCTGCATAACAGTTTAATGTTCTATGACATGCTACTGATAATTATTTTTTTTGATTTATTTCCCTTGTTTTAATCTAAGATTTTCTATAATTAATGCCACTACGTTTTTAAAAGCGAAGCTTTTCTATAATTAGGGTCGGTCCGTATGTCCGTCCGTCCGAGATAGTTAGCTTTTATTCGTTAATTTAGGCATGTTAGAATTGTCCTATCGATTTCAAACTTTGCATGGTGATTACTGTAGTAGTTAGGTACGATTTAGAAAGCGTAGCAACTCTATAATCGTTACCAGAATGTCCGTACGTCCATTTTAAACATGTTGATTTTTTTACTTTTTTAATAACAATTTTTTATGTGATAAAATCATCCGATTGATCTGATTTTTTTAGTACTGATTCCTATTGCAATAAGGTATAATATTATGAGCGAAGCATCTCTAAAATCAAGTATTAAAAATGTCAGTATATCCTTTAACAGAATTCTGTATTTAAGAAGTTTTGCAACAAATTTACGTATAATTTTGTCAAACCTTATATTTTCATATTTTGTATATTCAGTTCTGACACTCAACAAAAGTTAATGTTCGTCTGTCATATCGTTTCAAAGCTTCGCTTTTATGTATGTTGTCATCCTTGTTTAAATTCATTTAGACATGTTATAATTGTTGATTTAAACATGAGATGATAATTCCTGTAACAGCTAAGTACTATTTTGAAAGAGGGACAACTCTATAATCGTTGCCAGACACTCTGTAAGTCCATCTAATTTTTGAAACAATGATTCCTTTCATAACAAGGTACAGTTTTAAAGCGAAGCATTTTTATAATTAAGTCCTTAAAATGTAAGTATGTCCTTATAGTTAAAAATGTTTGTTTTCATCCGTTCTAACGTTTTATTTTATAGCTTCGCTTTTTGGATGTCGCATGGAAGATGGGGAGGGGGAAAATGGGATGTTAATTACACTGGTACCCAAAGTTTTATAACAAATATATCTTGTTCACTCGCTATGAAACTTTGGGTATTTTATATTGAATTTTGATTGGTTAATTCTAAACCAATAATTCTAATCTACATAAGAAAAATATTATTTATCATCATTGGGGATGTATATAATTTTATAGTCTTATCCCCCTAAATCCTTGATATGTTGTCATCCTTGTTTAAAATTATCTTCAGCTAACTTTCAATTCTGTTTAAGATAATTGTTTAAAATTCTGGGAATCTCTGAAGCAAATTGAATAAATGGGAGTCCAAACAGTTTAGGGAAAAGGACTTATTTTCTGAGATTTAACCATGTGAAATTTTTGTTTATTTGTAAATTTTGACAACCCTTTTTAATATATATATAGGAAATTTCCCTAAAAGTGCCCTCTTGAGCCTAGCCTTCCTTTTTACTTATATTCAATATATCTTTAAATAGTGGAGACTTTTCAATTTCTTTTTTCGTTGCTTTAGGTCAGGTAAGTTAAGGTTATAGCCATAGGTTGCCATGCAGGGTTAAGACCCCCTGTAATATTTAGGCTTCAATAAAGATTGCCCCACCCCCATCTCCCACAAATTATATTTAAAAAAACAATGTATGTTTTTCAGTGCTCACTAAGCACTTTGAGGGAAAGCACCGTTTGACATGAAATTCAAGTCCTATTGTAAGCCATAACATTCCCCCTGGTTTAACTTTTAAACAATCCTTTTATAAGAATAAAATAGTTGAAAACCTGTCTTTATTCCTAGTTTAAACTGCTAACTTTTCAGTTTTCTGCAAGATTTCATTTTATTACAAGTGGATGTTCTTGTGAAACAGCTAATTTTATATGGTTCAATAAAAAAGTAACAGGATGTCTATCTGTGTGTGTGTTTGTCAGTCTGTCTAATTAAATGACCAAGTGGTTCAATAAGATCAATTGAAATTATTACCTTGTTTTATATTTGATAACAATTTAACCTTATATTGCAAATAACCAATATTTTTATTGCAAGACCTTTGCCTGTAAGTCCTAAATGAGTCGCAATAAATTTAACCTGAATCAAAATAGTTACCAGGGTTCTAAAGGGATAAGACAATGGACGACGAATTGATACATATATCCCCAATGATGATAAATATAATTACCCCTTTTGTAGATTATAATTATTGGTTGAAAACGTTTGGTCACTATTAGCATGGAACTAACCAATCACAATTCACTAAAAGGACCCAATGTTTATAAGCCGAGAAAAAAGCCAATTTAGTTATAAAACTTTGGGTACCAGTGTAATTTACAGTCTAATATTCCTCTGTTCTGAAAATCTACTTTTCTAGGCATTACTGTTTTGATATATTATAATATTTTGTAGCATTGTAAAAATATAAATTTAGCAGAATAATACAGGAGAACAATTTTACCTTTTATGTTAGTGTTGTAATTCTTATATTGTTATTCTTTCAATGGAATTAGAAAATAAAATTTTTACTACATTTTTGACTAAGTATTTTGGTTTAAACAAGGATGACAACATCCATAAAGCTCTGAAAAGGAAGTACAAACGAACAATAACACTTGTAAAGTGTCAGAACTGAATAAGCAGAATATCAATGCATAAGTCTTAACAAATTTGCAATTAAATTTATTGCTAAATTCGCTCATAGTACCTTGTTGTAATTGGAATCAGTATTCCATAAAATCAGATTAAATTAGATAATTTTAAGGTCCTACCCCAAACGTAAGAGTCCCAAACGTCGGAGTGGACAAACGCAGGAGTCCCAGACGCAGGAGTACTAAACATCGGAGTAGACAAACGTAGGAGTGGGACAAACGCCAGAGTGGACAAACGTCGGAGTGGTCATTGCTTAAGTAAAACCTAGGAGTGTCCGCTATTTTAATAATATGACAATTTTGAAATTTTTTTATACCTCTGTCTACAAAATAATGACTGGCCGCAGCGCTCGGCCCCCTAGACTGCGTAGCCGCAGCGCTCGGCCCCCTGGCCTATAACCTAACCTAATCTAACTAGGAAAGATAATGAGAACGAGTTGGGGGGGGGGGGGGGTGGTTAGTTGTATAAAAAAATTGAAAATTGAAAAAAAATTCAAAATTGAAAAAAAAAATTGGGACTCCTGTGTTTGTCCACTCCGACGTTTGTCCCAAAAATCCTCCGTTTGTCCACTCCGACGTTTGTCCCACTCCTGCGTTTGTCCCACTCCGACGTTTGGAACTCCTGCGTTTGTCCACTCCGATGTTTTTCCACTCCTACGTTTGGCGTGGAACCAATTTTAACATAAAACAATTTGTTGTCAAAAAAAGTAAAAAAAGTTAAAAAGCCATCATGGGACCTATTTGAGAGTAGGACTATATTTATATTCCATTAACCTATCCCCATTGTATCCAGGAGAACTCACCTACTCTGTATCAATATTCAATATAATAGTACTCTGCTAATATTGTTTCTCTTAATCAATGCACCAAAGTTAGGATCTATCTATCTATCTATCTATCTATCTATCTATCTATCTATCTATCTGTCTATCTATCTATCTATCTATCTATCTATCTATCTATCTATCTATCTATCTATCTATCTATCTATCTATCTATCTATCTATCTATCTATCTACCTATCTAATTACCTATAAATGTCTCTGTAGTATTTTTGGTCCCTTGGGTCTGCAAGCATCTCTCTTGAAACCATACTCTTCATCTCACTAGAGAATAATGATAAAAGTTACAGGATGGTTATCTGTCTTTCTGCGTGTGTTTCTGTATATCTGTCTGTCAAAATCTATCTTGAAGAAACCATACTCGTCATCTCACTAAGAAATAATATTTAATAAGTAACAGGATGTCTGTATGAATGTCTATCTTCTGCAAGTTTATTAAAGTAAGAGGATAGAGGGGGCATGATATATGTTTCAGAAATCGCCCGCAAAAAAAAATCCTCCCATTCAAAAAATATTATGCTTTTCGGATCTACTGCAGTTCATGGTAAAATATTGCTGGTAACAAATCAGCTCATACCAATAACGAAATTAATTCGGGGAAAAATCACGAAACCTATACGTGTTTTTCAGCTGTCGTTGGGGGGCAACACATCGTAAAATTGACGACCTCTCCATTTGCCCCCCAAATATTATTTTAGATTTAATTCCCTTGTTGGTTATACCTTATTCCTGGTAACAAATGCTTCCTGTTCCCTGACAATATTAGAAGATTCCTGGATACAGAATAACAAGAAGTATTTCTGGAGCTACCAATGTTTAACTTTCCTGGTTGCTGGCAATTTATGCATATTCCTGGCCACTGCCATGTTTGAAATATTCCTGTTAAAAAGCAATATTTCCCTTTTTAATTCCCATTTCCCTTTTTTTACACTTACCCCACAATTAGAGGTTGACAAGATTCACTCTACTCGAAGTGGCTTTTTTGGCATGTTTGTCTGGTGTGGTGAGGGGTGGGATGGTAGTGGTGTTTCTCTGTACTAATTGGGGGAGTTAGGATAAGATATAAATTTTGCTCCGTTCTACAACAATTCACTGTATTAAAAACCTTAATCTGATCAAATGTAAATAATGAATTAGAGAGGGGGGGGGGGGTGAGACAAGACAAATATCATAAATACAACGTTTACGTAGGCGTAAAAAGTAACAATATAAAAGTAGTCAGGAAAAACTTTAAGGGTAATAGGTCCTGGGAAGGTTTTTAACTATTTTGGTTGATTTGAGGGTATCATCCACAATACTCCTAAGATAAACCGCCACTAGAAAAAAATATTATACTTTTTCGGTTTATCGGTTAGCAACATCCCTCTGTGCACACAGACAGTCAAACACACATACAAGCAAACACTCTGTTACTTATAAATAAGTATGAGAACACAGTAATAGTGTCTGACTGATTATGACATAAAAAAAAAATTAGCCAATGAGAGGCCATTATAAATTTTACCATTGGTCAATAACGGCCTCTCATTGGCTAATTTTTTTTTGTTACGTCATAATCAGTCAGACACTATTACTGTGTTCTAAGTATGAAACTAATTATATAATTGTAACTTACTTTTCCCAAATATTTTGCTTTAAATTAAAATCCTTTGCTACTTTACATTGTAGATTATAGTGGTTGCGCCCCTAGCATCATGAAGATCCGTTTTTAAATTGGTAGAAATGGGGCAGAAAATAGCTGAAACAATAGCCTAAAATCATCATAGGACCTTGTGAAGCTTCTCTAAAATGAAGAACTCAATCGAGTCAGTGGTTAGTGAGATCTGAATTGAGAAACAAACAAATATTGCTATATTGTCAACCTTGCCTAATTTAAATTACTAACATAAAAAGAAGGAAAGAGAATTTGAATTTTAAACACCCACCAAAAGTATCAGAGATTCAGAACATAATTGTGAGTTTTAAATTTAAAAATGGGTAACCAATCAGCTTTATTGTCAAGAGGTAATGTTATCTTAACTCAATTACCCACCAATTTAAAACCCCATATTTTATAAGATGAAATAAAGATTCAATTTACTAATTCGTAACAATAACGAGCATCTCTCCCCTACTTTTTTCAATTATTATAAAAATAAAGAGACGGGATTGGTTGTGAGGTTGTTGGGATGCCATTTAAATTTTGGCGCGAAAGTGTTAAACCTTCTCTTCTCCTAAAGTTTTTACAGCCTCAAAAGAGAAGGGGGTGGTGGTAATTGAATTTAAAAACTCGCGCTACAGCTATATGTACAGTATTGAGTGGGATGGGTTGTGATGTCACTATAGGCACCTTAAGGTATAGTAACAAAATTTGGGCGCGAATTTAATCATATTTGTGTAAAGGTTTATTGATTTAAATTTGGTAGTCTAAAAAGGGGAGGGAATAGAATTATTTGAAATAAAAATCTCCCGCCATAATCTAATTACCTTCATGGTTTCACTCAAAACAATATCTACCTATGAATTTTTAAGAGTGAAACTTTTCTATTATCATGGTCTGTACGTCACAGTTACGCCACTAGAATTGTTGGCGTTATCCTCTTAGAATTTTTTTTTCAATTTTGGTCCTCCCCAACTAAACCATCAAACCTGGCTGCGGCACTTTTTTTATAATTAGGTTAGTTTAGGTTATAGGGGCTAGTATTAAGTTTTGCATTCTATAGGCATTCAAAATCGTTGGTTTTACTGTTTAATTTCAGAGCCTCACTTTGAAAAAAATAATTTCTTAATATGATTAAAATTACAAATGTATCTCCCCCCCTTTTCAATATATTTTTTTTAAAAAGAGGACCGCCTAAATTTTGGCGCAAAAGTGGATATTAAGATAGAAACAGTTAAATTTAAAGGTAAAGATCCCACTCTCTTAAATCCTTCCCCCACCTCTATTAGGAATGCACATAAAACAATTGAAATTACTGTCCCCTATTAATTGTTGCTGTTTACCCCCTAAGAAATTGTGAAAAAGGGTATGGGGTAAAAACTCCTGTAAGCCAGTAATCTTCTGTCATTGCTGGTAACTTGGAAAATTTGCAAATTGCCAGCTAACAGGAACCTAGGATTTAGAGGAATTTGCGTGCTGCTGGATCCAGGAATCTTGTAATATTGCCAGTAACCAGGAAGCATTTGTTACCAGCAATATTTTACCATGAACTGCAGTAGATCCCAAGCTTCCATTCCAAGTGTTTGTCCTTCTGTCTGTCTGTCCGTCTATCAGAGATATATACAGTGTGTTTTTTTTATGAGAACTTTTTTGAAAGCAATTTTACCCCACTAATAGTTATCAGAATTTAATGATTAATGGCTTATTTTCTTCGTTTTTTAACGCAATTAATAGAACAACAAAAAAATATTTCAGTTTATATTTAAAAAGCACAGTAAAATCTAAAATTCAAAACTTAGGTATCAACATCTAAAAATGGTTTTAGCGCATTTTTCTTATGCTCAAATATTCAACCTTTTGCAAGAATGGCTGATAAACACTTCAAAGTTGAGATATAGAGCTAAAAATATATACAGATACTATTAGGGACATTTACTAGAACATATCAAAGTTTGAAGGTCATATCTCAACCAGGGAGGGAGTACTGCCCCCCCCCCAAAGTCGATTACAGAAAATCCAATTTTTTTCTTGCAAAGGGTAAAAGATTTAGGCATAAGAAAAATGCGCTAAAACCATTTTTAGATGTTGACACCTAAGTTTTGAATTATAGATTTTACTGTACTTTTAAAATAAAAACTGAAATATTTTTTTGGTCTTCTATAAATTGCATTAAAAAAGTGGCTGATAAGTGGGGTAAAATTGCTTTCAAAAAAGTTCTCATAAAAAAAACACACTGTACATGATCAGAAGTATGGTTAGTCAGTCATAAACTTAATTGTAGCTCAGCTACCATGACAGATAGGCAATTAAACTGACATCCGAATACGAGCTGTTAGAAGCTGGCAATCATTAAGACAATTCTAAGAAAGAGGCAGAGTTACTTTAAATTCTATAATAAGCGGCTGAATTTAAAAAAGGGCGTGTCCTTGTTGATTTAGGAATTAAAAAACCCCAACCCCTTTCCAATAGTACCTTCCTTGACAGCCTAACATTAAGATACAACTTTCGAGTGTGGGTTATTCAAATTGTGTAGCTGCAGCCAAAAAAGTTAAACCCCGATATAAGAAGTACATAAATATTTGTCTCACTTAGGTAATTATGTCAGCAGCGATTATTATTTGCAAACAATAAACAAGGGGATTAAATGTTTATACTATACAATAAAATTAACATGTAACAAGTAATTTTTTTTAAGTTAAGAAACCTGTGTATGTTTTTTTACTGAAGAAATGAAAGCTTATTTAAACTGCTTAAAATTAAAGTTATCTTATTTTTATTGATTAAATTATAATAATAACATTTATACTAAATAGGTGTTGCATTATCATAATGATTTAAGCCTTGTAAAAGAATGCTATGTTTATTCCTTAAATGGGTTTTAAAGACATACTATATGAGCATTGATGGCTTACATAAAGGTATTTTTTGAGGGTTCCTCCTTGTGTCATTTTATTTTTACCTTATCTACACAGGTCTCCTTAACAAAACCTTAGATTAAAAAAAATCTCCAAAGAAACGGACAACGGGGCCTTCATATAGGGTACAGTGGTGGTCAGAATCCGTTGGAGATTAAATCTTAGCTGCTCCTTCTTGCCAGATATTGCAATTTGAAGTTTTGTGGTAAAATGCCTAAAATTACAAGAATTCCAAGGAAATATGCATAAGTGAATACCTGAATTCATCAAATAAAAAGGGTGAGTTTAACATTTGAGGAGTTTATATGTCTCTGCATATGTAAACTACACAGTCCCTCCCCATTTAGAAAATTTTAATACTTTAAAGAAATTATTTAATGAAAAAGGCACATTGTCAAGTTTACAACTTTAAGCTAGAGGCTGTTACCCTGTACCCAGTAAAGATATTTTCAATCCAAGTTTACATATACCTTAAGTAAATTTTTAAAATACTCTTAACACCCCCCCCCCCCCTTCAACCCCCCCATGCAACCCATAAATTTTAGGGGGAAGGGGTTGGGCAAAGTAATAGTAATATGTTTTACTCAAAACTACTTAAAGTATTGTGAGAAAAAATTATAAGATTCTGAGGCCCAAAGTTTCTGTTGACTACCCCCCCCCCCCCCCCTCATAATGAAATCTAATTAGAAGGCGGTGAAGAGGCAGACAAGTTCTTAAAATATTATGAAAGAAATATATAAGCTCTAGGGCTTAAACTTTAGTAGGCATCATAATCACTTACAAATATTGCTGCACCCAACCCCCTCCCCAATGGAAAATACTCGGTAATATCCTCTTAAAATTTTTTTTTCAATTTTGAAAATTCAGTACACCAACACCCCTCCCCCCCCCCCCCCCAACAATGAACAACTCTGGCAGCAGCACTCAGCTCCCTAGCAGCAGCGCTCAGCCTCCTTACCTGCCTGGCTACAGCGCATGGCCCCCTTGCCTGCCTAGCCAGAGAGCTTTGCTTCCTAGCCTTTAACCTAATCTAACCTAAATTAGTTGTTCGTTGTTGGGTGGGGGGGGGGGGTAGATATACCACACTTTTCTGGGATCTTGCCAAGTCAAGTATCAACTGTTGGGAATATCAAAGGATGACTCCATGCAAAATTTGAGCCGGATCCGGCCAAAACCGGCCGTGAATTTTATGAAAAACCGTTTTTTTCCGGTTTTTAGGGGGTATCTGTAAATCGATTCAGCTGGAGCAAAACCGGTTAGAGGTACAAAAAATTTTACTTCACATGAAATTTAGCCAATGCAATTGCCTACAAAAATGTACTTCATCACCAACTTGATTGGACAACTCTTTCCCCTCCTAAATGTCCATTAAAACCTCGGAAACGGCAAAAATAGCCAAAAATCACGCCTTCGGCGGCAAATAACGGCTAAACGGTCAGCCGGAGGCGAATGAAACATAAATAAAGAAATGTCTGCCTCAAAAAGTTGTTCAACATCAAAGAGATGCTTGAAGTCTCTAAAACGACTCTTTCCCCTCCTTTAGGGGAATAACTGAAAAAACGTGATTTTCAAAAGTATGCCCACTTCGTGGGTGTGGGGGGCACTGAACCCATCACCCCAGGGTCACCAAATATAAAGTCTAGGCGGCCCACAATGCTGTATTTTCACCAAGTGAAAGTCTTGTGTCATTATCTCTTATGAGAAAAAAGTTATTAATTAATTAAAATTTCAAATTGTGATTTTTTGATGGATTTCTTTGATGAAATGACAGGCCGGTCAATTTTTAGGCCATTTTTTGCGGTTTTTGGGCCGTCACGCCCAAACGGTTTGAGATAATCTCACGGGACCTTTTGCCCAACCTAAGTCTGGTTATTTGTGAGGTCTAGGAAAAAAAAACAGACTTATGCAAAAGATTATAATTATAATCTTTACACAGAAAAATGGCACGAGGTGAGGGTTTGAGGGGGCAAAATGAGCCGACCAGCGATTTTTGACGGCGCGCAGCGACGTCGTGCTTCATCCAATCCGGGATTTTTTTTTTCTTAGACCTTACTAATAACCAGGCTTAGGTCGGGCAAAAGGTCCCGTGAGATTATCTCAAACCGTTTGGGCGTGGCGGGCCGAAAACAGCAAAAAATGGTCTAAAAATTGACCAGCCTGTCATTTCATCAAAGAAATCCATCAAAAAATCACAATTTGAAATTTAAATTAATTAATAACTTTTTTCTCATAAGAGATAATGACACAAGACTTTCACTTGGTGAAAATTCAGCATTGTGGGCCGCCTAGACTTTATATTTGGTGACCCTGGGGTGACGGGTTCAGTGCCCCCCACACCCACGAAGTGGGCATACTTTTGAAAATCACGTTTTTTCAGTTTTTCCCCTTAAAGGAGGGGAAGGAGTCGTTTTAGAGACTTCAAGCATCTCTTTGATGTTGAACAACTTTTTGAGGCAGACATTTCTTTATTTATGTTTCATTCGCCTCCGGCTGACCGTTTAGCCGTTATTTGCCGCCGAAGGCGTGATTTTGGCGATTTTGCCGTTTCCGAGGTTTTAATGGACATTTAGGAGGGGAAAGAGTTGTCCAATCAAGTTGGTGATGAAGTACATTTTTGTAGGCAATTGCATTGGCTAAATTTCATGTAAAGTAAAATTTTTTGTACCTCTAACCGGTTTTGCTCCAGCTGAATCGATTTACAGATACCCCCTAAAAACCGGAAAAAACCGGTTTTTCATAAAATTCACGGCCGGTTTTGGCCGGATCCGGCTCAAATTTTGCATGGAGTCATCCTTTGATATTCCCAACAGTTGATACTTGACTTGGCAAGATCCCAGAAAAGTGTGGTATATCTAGGGGGGGGGGGGGAGTTTGACTAAAATTTCAAAATTGAAAAAAAAGATTCTAAGAAGAGAATACCAAATACTCTTGTGTTACTTTGAAATCACTGAATTTTATAAAGCAAACTTTGGATTTAAGCTTTTTTTTAGGATACTTGTTACTTTTACAAATATTGCTGAATCCCCCCCCCCCCCCCTCCATCTGTTGGTAATAGTGACTAGTGGCATAGGTAAATAATATTGTATATTATTTAGAAACCTCTGGAGATATTCAGGGTTAATATTTTAACTTACATAGGCCCATATTTACTTTTATAAATATCTATTCCAACTACAACCCTCCCAATCTAATACAATTATTTTGCTGCATAATCTCCTCCAAAATATTGGACTAATAAAAGAAATATTGTCAACCCATTGCTCCTTCTCCAAACATTGAATAGGTAATATATATAAAGCAATTTGGAAATCTAAAAGCTTTATTCCAAAGATTGCTTCTTATTGCTATAGTGGTTCCTGAGTAAAACACAGGTGGTGAGGTTGTAAAGAGGGTAGCTGGAGGGGGAGGGCAATCAATATTTTAATATTTTTTTATGGGGGTAGAGGAAATTGAGCAGCAATATAATTTTTCTGGATTGGGTTGGTTCAGGTTGGGGAAAGTTCAGCAATATTTGTTCAAGTATGAAGTAATTATGGATTTACTAAAGTTTAAATCCAACAGCCCTCTATATCTTAAGTAATCTCAAAGTAAATCACGAGGGTATTGCTGTACTCCCTTCTATTACTTAATTGGAGAAAGGGGGGGGGGGGGGGTAGATTGTAAAGCAAAAGGGAGGGAAAGGGAGGTTGGAGGGAGGTTTCAGCAAAATTTGTAAAAGTTACTTTTAACTTACCGAAGCATATCTCAAAGGTTTGCTTTGCTGCTATAATTCTAGTGGTTTTTTAGTAACACACCATAGTATTGCCCTTTCAACTGCAATTCCCCCCCCCCTTTCATCTTTACAAAATGTTATGTTTTTGATTTATGAGGGGAGGGGAAGAGGTCAGCAATATTTGTAAAAGTGCTTTGGGTCCCACAACAATACAAATCCAAAAGCTTGTATAAATCTCTAATAGTTTCGTAAAACACATTGGAATGATATTCTGCCAACCCCCTCCCCCCCCCCACCCAATTATGTTAGGACGAGGGGGGAGAAGGTGGTCAACATAATTTCTACAAAATTTTGGCCTAAAAACCTTAAATAAAAATTTTCCCACTATACTTCAATTAGTTTTTGAGAAACACATAATAGTATTACTATGCTCCACCCCCCTCCACCCTAAAGTTTGCAGGTTGTGAGAGTATGGGGGGGGGGGGGTAGAATTACTAAAAGTAACTTGGGCCATATGTAAACTTAAACTGAAGTTTTTCCTACTGGCTCTAGGGTAACAGCCTTTAGGATCAAGTTGTAAATTGTGAAAACCTCTTTAAACTTATAGTACCTTATTTATTACTCTTATTGGAGTTAAAAACATTACTTATAGAAGTAAAAATTGTTCTAAATGAGGATGAAGTGTGTAGTTTACATATGAAGAGATATCTAAACTCCTCAAATGTTAAACTCATCCTTTTTATTTGATGAATTAAGGTGTTTACTTTTGCATATATCCTTGGAATTCTTGTAATTCTAGGCATTTTTACCACAAAACTTCAAATTGCAATATCTGGCAAGAAGGAGCAGCTAAGATTTAATCTCCAACGGATTCCGACCACCACTGTACCCTATTTGAAGGCCCCGTTGTCCGTTTCTTTGGAGATTTTTTTTAATCTAAGGTTTTGTTAAGGAGGCCTGTGTAATGCTTTGCATATTTCATTTTATGACCCTTGTAGCAAGCATAAAAAAGAATAGCTTTTCGGTTTTACTTGGCTAAAACTTTATAGCTTGACTGATTCTAATTTTTAAATTCAACTAAATTGCATGAGTACTAGAAGGAAAAGGCATAATTTAAAGGATGTATTAGGTGCTAAGTACATACTTAGTTTTTAGTACTATGATTAAACAAAAATAGTTATATATTTATATAAGTTGGCCAATCTATAATTTGAAATGTCCACCTATCTGTCTGTCTTTCCATATGCTACAATAAAGGGGAAACATTATTTTCTTGAGGGCAGCTCAAATACACATTTGAAAAGATTCCCTTGATAGTTGACATAAATCCTATTATATAAAGTAATAAGGTTATTTTTGTCTGTAGCTTATGATTTCAATGACTACTGAACCGATTGAGTTCTTCATTTATGGAAACTTTTAAAAGGGTATTGGATGGTTTTAGGCTATTTGATTCTTATATCCAAGCTTTGTTTTAGGCTATTTTCCTACTTTCCTTACATCTCCGAAAACATAGCTCCTAGATGTTAGGTGCACAGTAAGATATAAAAGTTGGAAAGAATTTTAATGTTAGATGGAGATTTAAAATCTGCATCAAATTTTAAGAATTTTTTTTATAAAATTCGTTTTTGTATAATTCTTTATCTAAAAGCGGAAATACAATTTAAGTTAATTAATTTTGACATCTGTGATTGGTAGATTGAAAAATATCTGCGCTATGATTGGAGAAGCTCAAGTGTCATACATCCTTCAACGAATTAGGGCATAGGTAGTTTAAAATCCACCTATCCTATTGGTCAAAATTAATTAACTTAAATTGTAAAGAATTATACAAAAAAAGAATTTTATAAATAATCCTTAAAATTTGATGCAGATTTCAAATCTCCCTCTAACATTAAAATTTATTCCAACCTATGTATCTTAGTGCACAGCTCTAGTATTTAATACTAGAGTTGGCTCAATAAAAATATATCGCTATTTGCTAGTTTTCTATAAGTACATATCAATTTATCTATTTCACAATAAATCAATTTTCCTCCCCCGCCATTACTATCTAAAAGAATGAAGTAAATATTTATTAATTTAAATGATCTTAAAAAGATTATTTCAATTATATTTTTTTCACATTACCATCACCAAAGGGTTAATATGATTAAAATTTTAGTTTAAATATTTTAACACAAAGGAAGTGTCGCCACAATCGAATTCTTTTAAAATACAGTTTTCTTAGATTTACTCTATTATGAACATAAATTTTTTATTTATGAAAAAAAGAATTAAATACTTCAAGGTAATTCAAATATCAACATGAAGTGAAAAACTTAATTCATTCCATAGACAAATAGAATAAAGGTCTTATCGCTTTGGTCAATGAGAGTTTAATGAGGATTATTGGAGCACTATGAGTTTTAAACACTTTACCATTGGAAGACTCGAGCTCATTTATAGACGTTTATTTCCTATATAGATCTGTCATGGATCTTGATGCAATAAAGCAGGCTGTTTTGTAAATGTTAAAAATTGGAAGATTTCATTAAATAAAAGTTATCGCAAATATACTTAGTAAATAAGAGTGATTATGCAAATGTTTGATACAATCTATGCATACATATATAATGGCATATACAGAATACTGTAATTTTGGAATTAAGATGTGTTTTGTCAGTTCTAATAATAAATAAGCCTACCCTTATATTTGAGATATAATGATCAAATTGTGTTGGATATGTCCTTAGTAATTCATAGACAGGACACACTTCATCCTTATTTTGTTGGTATAAAGGATTAAAACAATTAAATGCTATAAATATATTTTTTAAAATCAAATCTTTAAAACAATTTCTTATATAAAAACATGAAATAAACAATTTTTTTTTTTTTTTAGTAATTATTCCACCATGCATTATAATCAATAGTTTCTTCAGTAGTTGCAGTTGAGGTTGGAGCTATACCAGTAGTACATTGGCTTTCATCACCAAGAGCAGCCATAGCAAATCTTTTTTCTGTGAGAGCTTTGACACTGTTGGAAGATCCTTTAATTCCAGTTGGCTGTCCAGTCTTAGGAAATACTACATCTGGGTTGGAATAATAATTGATCTCCTTTTCCCCAAGTTTAGATGAATATGCTTGGATTGTCATATATTTTCCTCCAGGCAGTAGGTATCCAAGTCCCTCAGGATAAGATTCATTAGGCCCTTGTTCTTTATTATGACCCAAACCAAAATTGTGTCCAAGTTCATGGCCTAGAACATACATAGTCATTACACAGCCTTTTGAATTTAATGTGATTGTTCCTCCATTGCCTGTTGCATCCATGTTACCAAGACCACAAACATCAGAATCAGCAACAAGTAATGCTGCAGCATCAGCAGTACCTCTAAGTTCTTCATCAGATACTTTCATGCTTTTAAACTTAGACCACATTTCTTCGTGTTTTTTAACCTCGTCAATTGTTGTCTTTTCTGAGCCACATGACTGAACTCTTAGAGGAGCCTTGGAATTTATAAATCCCTGGTTGGTTACTGCAATAGCTTGATTAATAAATCCATCAATATCAGCCGTAACTGCAGCAAACTGTGGGGTGTAGTAAAACTTTACACTAAATGTTACAATTGTTGTTGTATCTGTAGTTCTCATTGCAGGCTGACCAATTCTTGAACCTTCAATTCCAACTTCATCGTTCTGCACATGTTTAGTTCCAGGCATATTATTTCTATCCATTTGCTTGACTACATGAATATTATTCCCACAATATTCAATGTCGTAATCTTCTCCATTGTCAAGACTTGCATGTCCATATATATCACCGTTGTGCTCGGTAATGGTAACTTCAGCATTATCATTAGCATACATAAATGAATTACTTGTTTCTCCAACAGGTCCTACTAAATCCAAATCACCCTCAATAATACCAAGTTGAAGTTTTTGATCTCCAAGTTTAGTAATGTTGATAGCTACAGGTTGGCACATCTTCACATATGGTCCTTTGCAGCAGGGAAGCTCCATTCTTGTTTGGGCTAGCTCAGTGTACAAAGAATTGCATCTTGCACCTAGATTATAACATGTGTACATTTGTGTAATAAAGTATTCTATTACTAGAAATATATATTTCTTTTGTACAAATATGAATTTCATAAGTTTTTACTTTTTACTTTTTCAAATTAAAGTATTTTTTTCTACTAATGAAAAACGTTTGATGAAATTTAAATACCTTCTGCGATGAACCACAGAAAAATCAAAAACTGAATCATCTTGAGGTGAGTCCTAACTTTGAATAGATTTATTAGATTTGCAACAAATACATATTTCATAATGATATTTTATAATAGAATTTTATTAAATTAAAATTCTAAAAAATTAACTTCTAAGATCCAAACAAATTTATGAAGACCACTAAATTATAAATTTATCCTAAGATTTTGATCAAATTTTGTATAATAGCCTAAAAAAAATAATTAATAGTTCTGATTTAATGTTGCCCAGAACTTTTTAAAAATTTCTGGAAATTGTGGAACTGTCAGTCCAACTGTTAACAAGATCTTACTGGAAATGCACACTTATTAAACTGTATACTATAGGATGCTTTATAAAAGGAAATTAATATAGATATACTTACTTATTCAACTAAGACCAAAGAATATACAATCACAAAATTTGGTGCTTTTTATAAAAGAATTTTTTAACCACATATGTTTAATAACAATAGAAAAATAAATACAATATCCAGATTTATCAGATTTTATCAAGAATAAAAGGTATAACAGCAGAAGTAATCAACAACTTAATTAAGATGAATAAATATTTAGTATTTTCAGCTGATTTTGCGAATGTGGGGGGCCATTGCTCTGTAGTAAAGGACGTCCTTTTTATCTATACCCCAAATAACAGGGGTAAAGTTCCTTTTGTGACATCGCCTCTTAAGGGGCGTTTTGTGGGGTAAATTGCCTAACCCTGTGGGGCAATCATTTAACCTAACCTAAAGTAATCTATCAAAAGCTCATGTGAAAATAAAACCAAGAGGCGATATCATGAAAGGAAATGCTTCCAATTTATAAGTTTAGATTTTTTAGTTTGTTAGCTATACCTTATTTTTGAGACAATAAACACTTTACAGGTTGCATAAATTTATTTACGCATAAAGAGAATTTCTAAAAAGAAAAAGTCCGAAAAGGTAAATATTATTAAAGAAGTGTATAAAATTTTTCAATTTTTATTGCTTATTTATTCTCTAAAACTCTATAAATCTACTGACTTTATGGCATAGATAAATAAAATATTGAAAGTTCCCTTAAAGCTAGCTCATAGTTTTTTTTCCAGAGTTTGATGGGTTTAAACAATGAACAATTGGCATTTGATGGATTTATATTTCTCGTATTCATTCGAATCCGGTGGATAGGAACCGGTTCTCATCCATACGAAAAAACTATGTCTAGCATCGTATTATATCCAGCTTTCTACGAATATAAAAATGTACAATCATAAGATTAAAACAAGTTTTTTTAGCCCGTGCCTTCGGCATCTCAGGGCTAAAAAAAAATGGTTTTAATCTTATAATTGTACATTCTATATCCGCGGAAAGCTGTTTATAATACGATGCGAGATATAACTATTATTTTTTTTTTTTTTAAATAGTTCTTTTTAATGACAATTATCTTTTTTAAAAGGAATTAAAAATCATTTTGCTAAGATTTTTAAGATAAAATTTCATATCCCATTTGTTAGTTATCCATTTATGTATTCAACTCATTATTATTTTTTTTGTTTTATAGGGGGTATGTGTAACTTATGGTCCGATTTTGTATAGTTAATATTTTGTTTTTTGAGTTTTAAATAATTTTTTAAAAGTTTTTTACTAAAAAGGACAAAAACGATTTTTAAAACTAAACTTTTAGAATCAGTATATAAGTAGTAGTTATTTGCCCTCGTACTTTAAAACTTGCAAACATTTAGTGAGTCTTTGTCATTGATTATTATTTCACTTTTATTTATACAATCGTACTTGAATTAACAAGAATGGCAAAAAAGCAAGGCAAAATAAAAGGAAAATTGCTCTCGATGTTGAGATTAATGTTAGGGAAATTCTTAATCTAAACATAAAAGAAATGGGGTTTGATGGTTTATCTTCTGGTAAAATTTTATGTCAAAATTGAAAAACTTTCAATGCTTTCTAAAAATATACCTTATGGTTACAGGAGTCTTTATTCAGGGTTTAAAAAAGATAGAACGTCTCTAGAATGGATAATTAACAATCAAAGCTTCTACCATGTCGTAAGGACAGACCTGAACATTGTAAAAAGGTAGAATTTAAAGTATAGATAGAACTCTTTCTAAAGTTGATAAGAGTGCATCCATTAAAAGCAAAGCGCATAAATATATAAGCAGTTTTTCAAATATCAAATTAAATGACAGACTAAGGCAGTTTAAAAGTAACTGCTGACTTTAAGAATATAAGAAGACCACCCACGCCAAAATAGAATAACAGAATTTTAAAGCTTAATTACTAAATAATATTTAGGCTAGAATTACGAAAATTACCCCCAAAAAAGGACAAACATTAGAACAAAGTTAGGGATAGAGAAGGTAGTATACAGGGTGAGTCAGAAAAACTGAGTTTTCCGATTTTCTGATACAACCAATAGGAATATGGAAAAAAAACAGTTATAGGTTCTTGTTTTCTATAAAAATATACATTAAACTTAAAAAAGGTGTTTTTGAATATTTCTGAAAACAACGGCGCTTTTTAGAGTATAAAGATTTCAAAAAGTGTGTGTGATGACTTTTTCGTCTATTATTTTGTGTTTATTAAGTAGATTTCTTACTAATAAAATATTTCTGCCATTCTAAACAGATGACCAAACATATTCTTTATTCATTTAAGTTTTTATTCAACAGATTCTAAATATTTAACATCTTAAAAATACAATTTATTTAAATAAAATTTTCACAGTATAAATCAGATTATCAGATGATGACCTGATTTAATCTTCAAAATCCCCGCCCCCTTTGGACAAATAATGCTTATATTTTATAATTAGTCATAATAACAAAATAGGGTAATATTTAAAAAAAGCATTTTTATAAAATAAATTCAAACTTCAATAACTTTTTTGTCTTTAGAGATTTTTTTGTCAACTAAAAAGGTTTTATTTTCTTTATACTATAAGATACGTTATCAAAGAAAATTCTTTTACTGAAAACGCATCACAATCAAGAAATGTGAAAAAATGACAAATTGCATTATTCTAAAAATGCTTTTGTGAGGAGCCAAAAAGCATTTCACCTTTAAAACTCATTTCAGGTACTTTTCTTAGACCTTTTTCTAAATAAATATTGAAATTCTACGTTTTTTTTATACAAAATAGATGAGTTATTTTAATTTTTCTTGATCAACACTTTTCACACAAGGCATTTTTTGACACCATACACCTATCATAAAGGCCGCAATTTTAGAGATAATGAAAAACACCTTTTACAAGTTTGATGCGCTTTTGTACAGAGAACAAGGACATATAATTATTTTTTCTGTATTCCTTCTGGTTGTTTCGAAAATCGGAAAACTCAGTTTTATTTGACTCACACTGTAGTGGCTGGGAAATTAATTTTCAACCCAAAGAAAAAGACTTCAGTCGGACAGATAGATATTTTGGATTATAGAGTAGCTTTCTAAACAATGAAGATTTTTTCATCATGAGAGCAAATATTAATCCATTATTTCTAACTATTAAAAAACATTTGTGCATCTTTTATTATCAATTGATGAGATCAACTGAAAATTGATTACCAATTTCTTCTCTAATTTCCGAAGTTGTACAACAGATAACCCAACTACTGCAAACGCTATTTTCAGCTACTCAGGTCAAAGGGAAAAGCGATACAATGAATAAACAATTTATACATTATACATTCAAAATTTTAATTTTTCAAATTTAGATTTTTTTGGAAGTATGAAGCTTATTTAGCTAGTAGTAAATATTGAGTTAGGATGAAGATGACACGTACACAATCGGAAACTGGAATTCAGCTGACCATTGATGATCTACTTGTTATCAGAGATGTAGGGGACATTGGGATGTTACTTACTTTTATTGAATTTTGTTAAAAAAGCTAGAATTAGATCTTTAGAAAAATACATTTTTATTATTATTTGGGATGTATAGATTTATTTTTCGTTCATTGTCTTATCCTTTAAGATCCCTGAGAATATATTATTTAAATAGATTAATAGATACAATATTACCATTTCAGGAGTTTTATTTTAGAAAATGACAACAAAAAAATTTCAAACACCTTTTTTTATTTTAGAAAAATTTTTATAATAGTATTTCCACTAAATTAATTAATTTCATGTATAGATAGTTTTACAAATCCTTTCTGTATAAATTGATATTTTGATTAATTGTATAAGATATAATGATATAGTATTTTCAGGGAAGGGACTTGGCCAAATTTATTTTTGTAGCTGAATTTTAAGGCAGGGATCTAGAGGTACAAGATAATGTCTAATAAATTGATGTACATCCTAAATGATGACACACAAAATTACCCCTTCTGGTGATTAAGTTAATGGTTGAAACGTTTGGACACTCAACTTAATAAACTATTCAACCAAAACTCAATAAAGTCCCCTAAGTTTCTAATAAGAAAACGTTATTGTAAAACAGCGCAAGGGTTAAAAATCAATTAAATTATCATTGTCCCCTACCTCCCTTCCTGAGACAATGTAGATTATTGAAGAGCTTTTACTTAAGTGTTTCTTAAGGGGTAAGACAATTTATGATAAATTTATAAACGTCCCCAATGATGAAAAATAAAATACTTAATTAACTAGATAGACCAAAGTATTGATTTCAATGTTCGGACTCTTTTAGTTAGCAAAATTTAAGAAAGTACCCAAAGTGATTAATAAGAAGATATCGTTATAAAACTTTGGGTACCAGTAAAGTTTATAGTCCAATGTCCCTACCTTTCTAGCTTTTACTATTATGTATTTTGTTTTATACTGAGATTAATATGTCTTTTGTAGTTTGTATATATCGGGGAGGAAAGAAAGGGTTGTAAATTTAAAAAAAAATACTTCAATAACCTCTAACTCTCTGACGAGCTTTAGAACAATGGAAAGTTTCAGGCATCTAAAGGGATAGGACAATGGCTGATAAATTGACCTGCACCCCCAATGATGATATACAAAACTATATATCCCCTATGTAGATTACAATTAGCGGTTGAAATGTTTGTAAAGTCAACTCTTAACTTCAAACCTTTAAATACAAGAAAAAACCACTAAGGGAAAAATTTACCCCACCGCCGTCCTCTCCTCCTATACATATATTACTTTTTAGAAGAGATAAGTAATGGAATACTACTTTTTCGGTGATTTTTTTCGACAAGAAAAGAGAGAAAGAGAGAGAAAAAATATAGATATAATTAATGTGTTTGTGTGAGAGAGAGAGAGAGAGAGAGAGAGAGAGAGAGAGAGAGAGAGAGAGGATAAAATATCCTGCTTGGTTTGAAAGTTTAATTTGAATAAAGAATGTTGATACAGTATTCTCTTTCAACTCATAATTTCAGGGATATAAAGCGATAAGATAGATTCAGATAGAAAAATTACCCCTTCGGAAGATTACAATTAGTGGTTGAAACATTTGGAGACCCAACTTATTGAACCAAAAAATAGAGATTCAATAAAAGTCTTCAATGATAAAAAAACAACGAATAAGAAAAGGTTATTATGAAACTTTAGGGACTAGTGTAATATCCAGCCCTAGGATCTAGGGATCTACAGGGATAAGACAATGGCTGATAATTTGATTACATTCCCAACTATGCAGATAGAAAAATTACCCCTTTCGTAGATTACAATTAGTGGTTAAAACGCTTGTACACTCAACTTATTGAACCAATCAATGAATAAGAATGTTGATATAGTACTCTCTTTCAACTCATAATTTCAGGGATATAAAGAGATAAGATAATGGCTCATCTCAATGAACCAACAAAGAGCAAGATTCAAACCAACGAATAAGATAACTTACAAAACTTTAGGGATTTAAAGGGATTATCCAATGGCTGATAATTTGATGTCCATTCTCACTGATGCAGATAGAAAAGTTACCCCTTCTGTAGATTATTATTAGTGGACAATCAAGTATTGAACCATCCAATTGAAATTCAGTACAATTAATAATAGCGAGGACAATTCTATTGTGGTATGCGGCAGCTCTGGACCATGCAGAAACCAGGACATTATAGTGATGCTACGCACCTAGCTAAATCCTGTTATTCTACAATTATAAGGCCACCTGAAAATATGTCAGATAACGGTACTGGTTTCATCTCTCAGTTGTCCTGCAAATGGAGGGAGGGGGTGTTACCCCTCCCTCTCCCATCTTAAGCACCGGAACCTTCCCCTTCCACCACCAAGTTATCAGCACCACCTCAACCCTGAGGATAAAGGATCTAAACCTGCCCTCACCTGATAGAATCACCCCCACACAGACTGTTGTTGTCACAAGTAATCATCAAACCTTCCCTCTTTAGTACCCAGACCTACCACTCAACCCCTCTATGCTTATCTACCTATTGTGTTGCTCCATGGGCTATCCTGCCTGCCCCAGACAGGGATAGCCATCTACCTAACCATTGCAATTATCTATGTTTTACTGTATGATTTATCTTTAACTATCTTTATTCCTAATCCATATGTATTTATATTATGGTTAACTGTATTCTTAATCCCCCCCCACCCTTTCCAGGGATGGGGAATCATGATTGCCCAAACTGACTATTGTATATGTATTATAATGCTTTTATGTTATGATCATTTATTCCTATCCATGTAGTTATTGTTTGTTGTATATAGCTTCAGTATCCTTTACACCTTCAATAAAGTGACAACTGAAATAGATGTTGATTCTTGTCTAGTGAATGCTAGAGAAGCATAGCTTCTCTATAGTAAGGTGTCCACGTCTGTTCACACTGCCGTAGTCTTTATTCGAACTCTGGTGTCTGCCATTTACCCTAGGCGGATACCACAACTTTGGTGACAGCTGTGTGAGATTACGGCGAACCACAAGTGTAGAGCAGACGCGTATCTGAGGCTAAGGTACTCCCAGCAGTGAATCTGGCAAAACTGACGCAAGCAACCTGAATTACCCACCCTGGACAGCAAAGTTTAACTCTGCATCCGGCAGTTGTGGAAGCGAGACAGCGAAATTTGACGAATAACCGCGAGCAGCGCTGATATCTAACGGAGAATTGAGCGCCAAAAGGGCTGAAACAGGCCTGCGGACCGGCTGAAACAAGCCAAATAAGTGTAAACGGCTGGAAATAGGCCAATTTTACTGCAAGAGATAGCAGGATCCGAACCAGTGGCGCTAGCAGGACGGGACATTCCCTGCCGCCATCAGCTGGATTTGGATAAGCGGCGCTAGCAGGACGGGACATTCCCTGCCGCCGATAGGCTGAAACAAGCCACATAGCTGCAAGCGGCGCTAGCAGGACGGGACATTCCCTGCCGCCGATAGGCTGAAACACGCCACATAGCTGCAAGCTGCGAGCCAACATACGAGTGTAGTTCACCAGAACAGAGAAAAACTACGTCAACTCCAAGTATCCTGAGAAGCTACAACGCAGCCACCCATCTAGAAAAACAGATATTATGTTACATTGCAGGGATTACCACCCTGATGTGATGGCCAAACAATAGATTTATGAGCAAAGCTTGGCAAACAAATTGTTGTGTTGTGATAAATCTAAGAATAGACCAGGCTTGGATTATTGTGTATTGTGATAACAGCTAAAAATAGAACAGAGTTGGTAAACAAATCTGTTATGCAATTGTGATAAGGACAAAAATAGAATCTAGATGTAATATAATAAAGATCCTGATATACAATCAAAACATCTCAAGCCCACAGCACAATAACAATACACCCCTTATTCCAAGGGAAGGGGAGAAGCCCCTCTCCATTGAAGGCAAATACAATCAGGGTGATATAATAGATAAACCTAGGATTAAGAAGAAAAGGCAATATTACACCAGCCCACAGTTACCCCCCTCCCTCACAGGGGGAACGGACGGAGTTACCCCCGTCCCCTTACGCGCTTCCCCCTTCCTACCCACACTAGACTAAGTCCGTCTGTAGTGTGGGGCTAGCGATCGGACACACAGAGCGCCATTCACGGGTAGCGCAACAGAGTGCGGAAAATATCATAAATCCAACGGACGAAGCTGACCAATGAGAGAGCGAGTTGAGGGGTGAGAGCGCGTTTTCCCCGTGTGCGCGGATTTGACGGTGCGGACGCGCGTTGCAAGGACAGGAGATTTCACGCACACACACACACACACACACCCACACAGGAGAGGGGCCATTCTATAGCATACATCAGAGATATTTTTTTAGGAGAAAAACTTGCAAGCTCCTCCCTCCCTGTCTACAGTGTGATAAGGAAAACTAAACCAGTTCCTTGAACCCGCTCAGACCCTCAACATCTCCTAGCTCTGCCAACCCTACTTCAAAGCTGAGTGGTTAGTGAAACAAATATATGTATATATAAATACCCAAGTGATAAATAATGTTGTTTTTTTGTACCATGGGTACAATCAAGTGAATACTAACCTCACCAAACAACACTGGAAACTGATATGGTAACTGAACGAAAGTACGCCCACCCTGTGGACATAGCCTGACTTGCTGCCCCACACTGGGCAGTGGTGGTGTGTACCTGGACCATCGACCCTCATAGTTGTGAACTATATACAGAGGAAGCGTGATTTTTTTGGAGCAAGGAGGAAAAGCTAGCTAGCTCTGGGGATATTCCTATACACGTATATATATATATATATATGGGCGTGTAGCCATGTATATATATAGATAGCCTACCTATCCATATATCTACTAGTGGATACGCTCCTAGAGACATCTGTGGATGCCTAACATATTCCCTGTTACCTTTAAAGGGCGAATATAGCTAAGATCCGCTGGTTACCACAGAAATCAAGAGCTATACTGGAAAGGAGAACAACTCAGGCTCAACAGTTAAACAAGACGCTGGCACCAACAGACCAACACCCTGCTACTTATCATGGGGGCGCGCCAGCCACAGAAACTCTTGAGCCAGGAGGACCGAGCCTACGGCTACGTGGACTACCACCCTAATTACACAGCTATAGTATTTATACTAGGGGTGAGCCGGCTCGAACCTCCTTGCGGCGCGGCTACTCTACTCTGCTTCTATATCTACAAGATACTACTTCTGTTATTACTTTGGCCTACTGTGTTGAGTACAGTGAACATCAAACACATGCCAGGTCACAGACCCCTGGTCCCTGAGATGCCCTTGTCTGGAAGGGTGACTGAATGTCCGCTGCACAGCTCCTGTTCAGTTGGTGCTCCACGCACGAGAAATAGCAATACTGGACTGGGGATTGCTGAACCTGTAGGTGTCCTCCTGGGGGTGTTGAACGATGCAACTGAGCCTAATGATAAGGTGACAAGCTTAAGAGACTTAGTGGCCAGCCCCAAGATGGACACTACCACCAGAACTGAGACTCCAACGGGGCCCAGCCCTAGGGCCAGTACCACCTGTTTCTGGGGTGGAAAGGTCCTCCCTGGCGCTGGCCTCACCAAGCTGGAGGATGGGGAGCTGTCCCAGGGGAATAGGCTCTTCACCCAGATGCCCGACGCGTACCTGGGGGTGGGGGAGCCGCCACCCAAGCCTCCCTGGGAGCCCCCAGGCATGGAACGACTGGGGACCGGCCTAAGGATGGGGACTGGTGACCTGCTGCAGTGGAAGACTTTACCCAGCACGGAGGGAGCAGGGTTGACCAGCAGCAGTGAGGCTGTTCCCCCACGCTCCAAGACCAGATGCCGCTACTCTGTTGAACCACTGCACATGTCCCAGCCAAGTTCCCCCATGCTGCTGAAGATGGAGGCCCACCAGGATGCAGAGCTCCAACCAGGGAAGTCAATAAGAAGGCCACCCCTTGCCAAAACCAGAACCACCGCAGGGGCTCCCCATCAGCAACTGACGGAGCCTGGCAGGGACGCAATACCAGCTGGCAACTCTGGCCCAACTCAGGTGGCTACCAACAGTCTGCTGACAGTCCGGAATACAGTTCAGGCTACCATCAGTATGGCATCTTCTGGGCCTCGCTGGTCCACCTGTGGGTACCTGTCCACACACTGGCCACAGGTACCCCCCAGAGATCATAGCCCCCTTTCCGACTGGCACCATCAACGGCCTTTGCTACCAACCACCTGGCATACCCAGAGGCAGGATCCCTCATGTGGAGAAGCACCTGCAGAAGCTAAGGCCGAGGCTGGCCTCGCCACCCAGGGGAGGAGAGCCGCTGTTGGATGGAAGGAACCTGTGTGTATGGGGAGGAGGCTGAATGTAACCAAGGAGCCACCACAAGCAGCCCGGCACCGCCTGACCCCTAGTAGGGGAGACCCTGTTTGTCAGCTGGTGCCCCAACTGGAGGAGGAGAGGCCTGGCAGGTTGATACACCCTGGGGAAGCCGGCCTGATGGGACTCAGCTGGACGAAGGGGCGCTGCCGCTTCAACGGCCACACCGCCGCCAAGTGTAGAACCGGTTGGGACCGGGCAATGAAGAAACACCAGGCCGCCCAACAACCTGCTTGCAACCAGTCTGCCACCCAGGTCCACCTGGAGGGAGATGCCCAGCCGTCACCCCAACTAGCTGCCGCCGCTGGGGCCGCGGCTACCCAGGAGTCTGTGTCTCAGATTGGGACCATGGTGGCCAGGATCAACGTGCTGGGAGGAGCGGCTGAACCCAACCGGGTTGGCCTGGACCGCAGCCGCAACCACAGGGGACCGGTGTCCGTAACCCCTGTCACCCCCAGCAAGAGGCAAGAGGCGCTAGCCAGCGAGTCTGAGTCGATGTATGGGACGCCAACCGGCGTCGCCACCTGGAAGGAACGAGAGGTGCTTCCCTGCACCACCAAGATGATGTCTGGGGCGACAACCGTCGCCGCCACCTGTGAAGACTGGGGGGTGCTATCCAGCGCCCCACGCTGGTGCCTGGGGCGACAACCGTCGCCGCCACCGAGAGACCTGGACCCCTGTGAAGACTGGGGGGTGCTATCCAGCGCCCCCACACTGGTGCCTGGGGCGACAACCGTCGCCGCCACCGAGATACCTGGACCCCGGAAGGAGCCCGCAGCCCCAGAGGAAGGGGTGACACCCGTCACCCCCAGCCAGCCAGAGCCCCCAGCCAGCAGGGAGAGTCCAGCCGTCCCACACCCTCAACTGCATCCAGCTGTCTACCTCCCTCAACCAAGCCAGGGTAATTGTATTGCACTGGTGTACCAGGAAGTTTGGGCTGGGCCAAACTTGCCTGCGCCCCCTGCATCTGCCCCAGGAGCCAGGGTATCAGCCATTACCAGCCAAACTGAAGAAGCTTTGACCGCTGCCTGGGGAGTAACACAACTAGGTGCGCCAAGTGCCGAGCCTAACCATAGAAGTAGAGGATCTCCAACAATTATGTCTACCCAAGATGGAGACAATGTGCCTGGACCCCTTCAGGCTAGGGGAGGAAATCCGGAGCCTGGTGCCTCCAGTCCACCAGCAGCAGTGTTCGTGGATGGGCCTGTCTCCCAGCCAACTAGAGCGGAGCCACCCTTGCAGATCCAAGACAGCCGCCGGCATAAAGGAGGGACTGTTACCTTTCCCTACCCCGCAGGTCGGACTGCCATGCACCACCCTGCCAATGTCCAGAATGAGCCTGAAGGAGGCAACGCCCCTACAGTATGGCAACCACCACCTGCCCGCGTTGACAGAGAACCTGGAAGCCGAATGAACCTGACCAGCCCCGAGGGCGAAGAAACTGCGCCTGCATCCAGTAGCCAGCCTGCCAGCAGCAAGGTGACCAACACGATGGAGACCACCAGCCCAGTGGAGAAACCTGAAGAGGTGTATACCAGGCGGCTGTTGGTCCAAGCCCCCTCATGTGCTGTGCCACCCCTGGAGGTTGACAGGGTGGCCTCAGAGGTACACATCCAACGGCCAGAATATCCAACAGGACCAGCTACTCCAGCAGATATAGCCGATTCCGTTAGACCTGGGGAGGGCTGGAGTCCACCACCGTCCAGCAACTGGTATCCTGGCGGACCCATTCCACAAGGACAACAAACTGAAGGCCGCAACCACTGTCGGAAGTCTGGCGGTGCAGACAACCCCTCCAGCCTTCCGAGGGGAGAGTTGTGGTATGCGGCAGCTCTGGACCATGCAGAAACCAGGACATTATAGTGATGCTACGCACCTAGCTAAATCCTGTTATTCTACAATTATAAGGCCACCTGAAAATATGTCAGATAACGGTACTGGTTTCATCTCTCAGTTGTCCTGCAAATGGAGGGAGGGGGTGTTACCCCTCCCTCTCCCATCTTAAGCACCGGAACCTTCCCCTTCCACCACCAAGTTATCAGCACCACCTCAACCCTGAGGATAAAGGATCTAAACCTGCCCTCACCTGATAGAATCACCCCCACACAGACTGTTGTTGTCACAAGTAATCATCAAACCTTCCCTCTTTAGTACCCAGACCTACCACTCAACCCCTCTATGCTTATCTACCTATTGTGTTGCTCCATGGGCTATCCTGCCTGCCCCAGACAGGGATAGCCATCTACCTAACCATTGCAATTATCTATGTTTTACTGTATGATTTATCTTTAACTATCTTTATTCCTAATCCATATGTATTTATATTATGGTTAACTGTATTCTTAATCCCCCCCCACCCTTTCCAGGGATGGGGAATCATGATTGCCCAAACTGACTATTGTATATGTATTATAATGCTTTTATGTTATGATCATTTATTCCTATCCATGTAGTTATTGTTTGTTGTATATAGCTTCAGTATCCTTTACACCTTCAATAAAGTGACAACTGAAATAGATGTTGATTCTTGTCTAGTGAATGCTAGAGAAGCATAGCTTCTCTATAGTAAGGTGTCCACGTCTGTTCACACTGCCGTAGTCTTTATTCGAACTCTGGTGTCTGCCATTTACCCTAGGCGGATACCACACTATCTAAAAGCATTTTCCACAAACAAAAACAATTTAGGGGGGGGGGGGCAGCTATTTAAGATAGAAGGCTGAAGATTGGGAGAGAAAGGTGAATTCTTAAAAAAAACCTTTGCCTCACTAAAATCTGTTTGCCCCACTAAAATTTTAGTGAGGCAAAATTATCCCCTCTAAATTTTTAATGAGCCTCACTAATTTTAGTAGGGCAAATTTTTTTTAAAGAATTCACCTAAGTATGAGATCCTATGGCACATGCATATCTAGTCTATACATTAATTTGTTCATCGGTTATACTTAAACGGACAAAAACCTTATTTTTAAAAGTTTCGTAAATGCCTTAGAGTTTTGGCATATTCTCTCTATTTTTTTTATGTCAACTGAAAATCTGCTTGATAACTCCTTTTGTCCGTTGTCCATTACATGCTTTTTGTGCTTCGTTACATATGGATGTTGTCAACCTTGTTATTAAATTTGAATGAATACCTTTGATGTCTAAGCGCCAGACCTTTGAATTATATTATAATACCACAATATACATATATGTATATAAACAAGGATGACAAATTCCAAAAGTAGCAAAGCAAGAACTTCATATTTCGGAATAACAAGAAAGGAAAGGCCTTTTAAAGCAAAGCTAAAAATTTAGACAGAAAAATTCAATACAAAATACAAAAGAGAGATGCTTTGCAAGTATGATGCTTTATTTCTATAGGAATCACTTAACAAAAATATACGTATATTATGTAAAAATACAGTAAAAATATATAAAAAGTCTACATGTTTAAATTGGACATACTGATTTTCTGGCAATAATTATAGAGTTGATACACGTTCTAAATTATGTCTTACTATTACAAGAATCATTATAGGCAAAATGTTAAATTAACAATTCTGACATGCTTATATTTACAATCAGAGCTATGACGAACGGACGGACGGACAGACTCTGATTGTAGAATTCAACCTTCGCTTCTCAGAAGGTGGAATAAGTTTTCTAAAAAAAAATTTGTCTAATACATTTTTTATGAATAATATTTATGTATTATTTTCATGGCTTATCATGTTATAAAATTGAAAAGTCGGAGACACAAAAACGGCATATTTCTTTCTGTACAATACTCAACTGATCTTTTTATTTGAATCTTTGTTAACTTAGACATGATCGTTTTTTTAATTAATTTTATAATCCCATTCCCTGAATAAATATTTTATCATTTTAATTTAAATAAACAGTGAAAGCGCGACCCTACCCTTGTGTGTTTTAATTTAAATTTAGGATATTGGGGATATGGTAATAAAAAATAAATTGATGTTATTACACCCAATTATGGCAAACAAAATTACTTCTTCAGTAGAATACTTTAATTTAGAACCAACCAATTAAATCATTTTAATTTAATTAAACAGTGAAAGCGCGACCCTACCCTTTTAGTGAAGGAGTGGTCATCATTTTGTTGTTAATTAAACTGTCCTAAATAATGTTTTCTTATTCATTGGCTTTACAACTTTAAGGACAAAAATTAAATTATGATTGGTTAAGTTAATTGTCTAAACGTTTCAACTATTGAATTATATTTACAGAACCCTGCTACCCTTGTGTGTTTTAATTTTAATTAGGGATATTAGGAATATGTCAATGGATGATAAATTGATGTATACATAGACAAAAGTATTCTTCTTTATAATTCTATAATTAGCTAAAAAGTTCAGAACCAACAATAAATGTTTTTAAGCCAACGAATGAGAGAAAGTGTTTTGATACCAGTATAAAAATTCTATCTTAAACAAACAAATATCAATATTTGTGGTAAAAAGGGTTGTAAATCATGGATTATTATGACATAAATCTTACTGTTAAATGGGGACAAACATCCTATTACTAAGCTAACAAGGATGACAAAATCCATAAGTAGCAAAGTACAACAAAATCATGGATGAAAATACAGAAAAATAGAGCACAAATCAAGAATATTTATATTGTAAAAATCACGAAACCTTTATGTTTTAATATTCATATTTTGGTAGCATAACTTTGGACGCTCCAAGTAAATCAAGCACTAGAAGTTAGATCCTAACAAGAAATATCTTGAATAACAGCCGAGAAAATCAAATTAACCGCCACAGTTTTACGAACTGACTGATGGACGGACAGACGATAAAATCAATTATAGAGTATCGTCGCTACTAACCTGAATAACGGTTGGTCTTCTACTAAATGAAAATCTTCTCTACTATAAATTTGTCGGTCCCTAGAAATAGATAAATAAAGAAATGGATAGATACTAAATTAGATTTATAAATAGCATAGCAACTCTACAATCAATTTGTATTATCGACCTTTCGGTAAAACATAAACATGTTTCGAAACCGTAAATCCGATTAGTACGGGATGTAAGCCATACTGAAAAATCGTGTATCGTATCATAATGTGTACAATTTTAAACGAATAATAGAATACAATTTAAATCAATCTTTTATTTTCTCATTTCAATATCAACGGAAAGCTGTTTATAACATTATGCGATAAATAACTACTAATAGTAAATTTCTGGGGGCGATATGCCATAAAACTGTTTAAAACCTTTTCCAGAACCCATAAAAGAATATTTGCTATATTTTTTTTACCTGCAATGCACAGCATATTTGAAACTAGAGGTTCGCTTTCCTGACATCACGTTAACAAACTGTTGAAAGGTAATGGCTGACGTCGTTCCAGAATACTAGATAGATTGATAGATACATTGATAGATAGATTGATAGATTGATGGATAGGTTAATAGATAGATTTACCAATACAGAATTTGGGAGGGTGTTTGTAACCTCCCCCAAAAATAGTTATAAACCTTCCCGGGACCTATGAGAAGCTACCCTGTTAAGGGGAACCCGATCGGTTCAGTGGTTAGCGAGATGGTACAGACAAACATATTGTTACTTTATTATAAGGACTAGTGGCTACGCCCCCTAGAAGCCTCTAGGTTCACTTAAGATGTAGGAGGGGGAAAAGTCGACCTCATCCCATTTTAAATTTGAGTTTCAAAGGAGTAAATAAATATTTTTTTGGAGGGAGGGAGGTGAAGTCACCCTCCCAAAAAAATAGTTTAAAACCTTCCCAGGACCTATAAGAAGCTTCAATGTAAAGGAGAACATTATCAGCGGTAAGCGAGATCCTTCGGGACAGACAAAAAACGCTTACTACTTTATATAAAAGGATATATGTTCTCGTTTTTATCATGCATCCATAGATATTTGGAAACAGAGGATAATCGGATTATAGAGAAACTAATTTCTATCTATTTTCATGAAAAAATAGATAAGATTCCGAAAACAATAATTAATTTTTTATCTAAATTTTTTTACTAAAAAGGTGTTTGGAGGGGGGGGGGGAGTGCACCCCTTTCCCCCTCCACATAAAAAAAATTTTTACACGAAGAAATGTACTTACGTAGCCAAGAACTTTAAAAGTAGCTAACGGTTACGCCCCTACAGGCGTATAGGGGCGATTGAGCAAAAAAATTCGGAGGGGGTAATTTATTCAAGGTGAAGAGGTTAGCAAGATCCTTCGCTACACACAGACAGACAGACTCTAGACATCTTGTTACTTCAAAAGTGATAAATACCTGATAAGCCAGCTCTAATAATCTGTCTATTTTCTCATCTGATACCTAAACAAACAAACCATATTAGTTATTTATCGCTTCGTATTAAAACCAGCTTTCTGTGGATAATAAAATAAAAAATATAAGATTTATACCAGTTGTGTAAACTTTAAGGGGGATGTGACATTTTTACCTTGACACTCCAATATATAAAAGTAACAGGATGTGTGTCCTTCTATAACGAAGGAACTGCTGAACCAATATGGTTCTCCTTTACAGAGTAGCTTCGTATAGGTCCCGAGAAGGTTAATAACTATACATAACTGTACATACGGAATTTCTGGCAACGATTATAGAGTTGCTACGCTCTCTAAACTGTTATCTGGACTCATCTTACAAAGTTTTAAATCTATAGGACAATTCTAACATGTCTAAATTTACGAAATAAAGACTTTCCGTTACGGCTAGACGTACGGACGGACCAACCCTAATCATAAAGATGCTTGTCGAGGAAGAGCCTGTCCGAGGTGCAACTACCTGGAGCCGCCACACAATCAGCAGCGCCAGCAAAGTCTTCCACTCTACTCCTCTCAGAGGATCTCAAGTCAGTGCTTATGAATTTTTATTGTAACTGACCAGCCAATGCCGGCAGGACTGGTCAAAATCCTTTTGCTGATGGCCGGCATAGAACCAAATCCAGGACCTGTGTACATCTGTCCTGTTTGTCTAGTCAAGTTAAAGACAAATTCTACCTCAGTACAGTGCAATTATTGTCTAAAATGGGTTCATCATAGAAGACAAAATAACTGCAGCGAGCTTACATCTACCAAAGAATACGACAAATCCTACAAATGCCCCTCCTGTAGATCTAACCCAACATTTACCTCGGCGGCTCTTCCTCAACCTGTGATAAATCCTACCAAAAACAAATATACCAAAAATCCTGCTAGTCAACAACCCCCTTCTCCACCCCCGCCACCTCCACCATCAACACCCCCACCTACCCCCCCACAACCCCCACCCCCTCCCCCCACTAATCTAGACGACGAATATGATCTAAACATACTCCAATGGAACTGCAATGGCATCAGCAGTAAAACTACTGAACTCTCCAACTTCATCCATCAAAATGATATAAAAGTAGCAGTCCTTCAGGAAACAAAACTTGGCAAAAAATCCAACAATCCCACTATACCTAACTTTACATTAGTACGTAAAGATAGAACATCAGATAAAGGAGGTGGACTTGCCACATATATTCATAAATCCTTACAATTTATGAAACTTCATGATATTCCATCCGACGGCCACACTGAAACACTTGGAGTAAAAGTTGGTGACACAAACATTTTAAATGTTTACATACCTCCTGTCACTAGCTGCGCCACAGGTTTTAAACCTAATATACCTGCTCTCCTTCCACCGGGAGACGCCCTTGTACTTGGAGACTTCAATGCACATGATAACTTATGGCACTCGAGCATTCAAGATACACGTGGCTCAGAAATTGCAGATGATATTGGAAATTCATCTTATTGTGTTATTAATGAGAATCTTCCCACCAGAGTTCCATCCAATGGTCAACCAACATCACCTGACATATCTCTGGCATCAACATCCATCGTAACTAGTACAGAATGGAAGACTAAAACCTGCCTGGGATCAGATCACCTCCCAATCATTATAAAAATTAAAACATCAATCAACCACACAAAAAGTGACTTCAGAAACTTTATCAACTTCAATAAAGCAGACTGGGAGAAGTTCACTAAAATCACCGAACAGGAAGTACTGAAGCTACCTGACCCTACATCTACTGATCCTACCACAGGACTACCTATCATTAATATACACCAAGCTGAAAAGGCTCTCAGGAAAATTATCAATAAAGCTGCCAAAAGGACTATACCTGGCGGCAGAATTAAAGACATAATTCCTGAAATACCAACAGCAACAGCCAACAAGATTAAGACTAGAGATGAATTAAGATCAAATGACCCAAACTCTCCAGAGATTGCCAACCTTAACAGAGACATCCTGAAGGAAATTAATATACATCGCAAATCTAAATGGAGAGAAAAAGTCAATGAAATCCACAAAGGTTGTTCTTCAAAACTATTCAAATTAATTAAAAATCTGAATGGTAAAAGCTATGATAACCACAACAATCAAGCTATAAGGTTCAAAGGTAAATATCTATCCACAGCCAAGGATATTGCTTTTGGTTTCAACAAGCAATACTCCTCCATCGTGAAACATCAAAGCTCTAAAGGCTCAAGAACCATCTCTAAGAATATTAAGAAGAACGACCTAGAGGACAACATCACCTTCAACTACATGGATACTAAGAAAGCCATAAAAGCTTGTAAAGCTTCTAAGGCAGCTGGGCCCGACAATATTTCCAACCTCCATCTTAAACACCTAGGAGATAATTGTATTAAATACCTAACCAAGATCTTTAACATCTCAATGAGCACCAGCACCATCCCCGACATCTGGAAGACCTCCATCATTATCCCTCTTCTTAAACCCAACAAGCCTGCAAATGAATCTGACTCCTACAGACCTGTTTCTCTCCTCTGTCCTGCAATTAAAATCCTTGAACGACTTCTTCTCCCAACCCTCACCAGCAACTTAAACATCCCTGTCTTCCAACATGGCTTTCGTAAAGATCATTCTACAGTCACAGCTCTGAATGACTTCAATATCCAGATATCAAATGGTTTCAATGAAAAAGCTTCTATCAAACCGGATAGAACAGTGCTACTCCAAATTGACCTTAGTAAAGCATTTGACATGGTCAATCATGACAAGTTGCTTAAAGACCTCAACCAATCCAACATCCCTGGTGCCCTAAAAAGATGGTTCTGCTGCTATCTAAAAGGACGTCAATCTAAGGTTAATTTCAGAAACCACCTCTCTAAAAGCAGAAATATTAGAGCTGGAGTACCACAAGGAGCTGTCACCTCTCCTATTTTATTCAATTTTTACCTTCGCCATCTACCAAACCCACCCAAGAACATTGTGGTTGTCCAATATGATGATGATATTAGCATATATGCTACAGGCAAACCACATGCTGCACTCGCCGAAGCCATCAACACATACATACCAGCAGTGCTAGATTTTCTTGAAGAACGGGAGTTGAAAGTCTCCCGCTCCAAGTCCACGGTCACCCTGTTTACACCCGACACTAAGGAGTTTAAAGAACATCCCACAGTGGTAATTAAAAATGAAGTAGTAAAACTTGAATTGAAACCGAAACTACTTGGTGTCACTTTTGACACCATGTACACTTTCTGTCATCATATAAAAGCAACCGTTGATTCAGCTAAGACCAAAGTTAACATCATGAAGTCCCTGGCAGGCGCCACCTGGGGGCAAGACCAGGAGACCCTGTCCATGACATACAAAGCTATAGTCAGGAGTGTGTTAGAATATGCTGCTCCAATATGGAGCCCAATTATTTCTGACAGCAGTTGGCAGAAACTTCAATCTGTCCAAAACCAAGCCTTAAAAGTCATCACAGGCAACTTGGCTATGGCATCTGAACAACATATACATAGGGAAGCCAAAATCTTACCTATAAGAGATCATTGCAAAATGATTTCCAAACAATTCCTGCTGACCAACCATGTTCCTGGTCACCCTGGATACAAACATGTCCATAAACCTCTACCACCTAGATCTCATCTAAAACCTACCATCCAAACGAGACCTGCTACCTGTATCCAGAGACAACCTTAAATCTAAGCAGAAAATTATACACACCAGAGAAGTTACCAGAATTCTGGCCAACTATCCACCAAATAAAGTCCTCCAGGCCAACCCCCCAGAGGTCAACAAAATGGAGGCTAATTTAACTAGATCTGTACGTTCCCAACTATCTCAATTAAGATCTGGCTATAGTAGACTTTTAAACTCATATCTACATAGAATTGACGAGAATATTGAAGATAAATGCCCGCTCTGCAACCAAACACCACACGACACTGTTCACCTGTTCAACTGCCCCAACAATCCAACGCATCTTACAGTTTTATCACTATGGACTCAGCCTGTTTTGGCGGCGAATTTTCTTAAACTTGACGAGGGCGTAACTTGAACAGAAAACACAGATTCATTCCACTGACGAGATTTCCCCTGGAGGCTAATCAATCAATCAATAAAGATGCTTCACTTCATAAAAATGTGACCTGTTCTTTGAAAGCTGGATTAGTGAGCACTAGAAAAAAGTCTGTCCACGGTATTTCTCCAAACCCCTTAAATAAATTAATGGATAGATAGATACATAGATGGTTAGAAAGATAGATAAATAGATAGATAGATGGAAAGATAGATGAAAAAATAGATGGATAGATAGATAGAGGAATAGATCGAAAGCAAGAAAAAAGTCTGTCCACGGTATTTCTCCAACCCCCTTAAATAAATAGGTGGATTGATAGATGGATAGATAGATTGATGGATAAATGGATAAATGGATAGATGGATAGATGACTAGATGAATATATTAATAAATAATAATTGATAATAGAAAGATTTAGCTATAGATAGATATGATTTAACATAAAATGTATGACAAAAGGTTATAAGTAATACAATGTGTTTCATAATGATACTCTTCAGTTACAATAACATTTTGATACTGACCATAAAATCAAAAGTTTCAAAGATTTTTACAAAAAAAAACGTTAGAGGATTTTTCATCATATAATTAAAATTACAAATATATATATATATATATAGATGAAGAGATAAAAAGATAAATATAAATATAGATACATAGATGGAAAGATAGATAAATAAACAAAATGATAGATCTATAAATAAATAAATATATGGATAGTTAGATAGACATGAAAAAATTAATAAAAGATATTTAGATATATATTGATTGATGAATAGATAGACAGAAAGAAAGAAGGATAGATGTTTGAAAAATATTACAGGGGAAAGTTAATAAATTATAATTTAATCTTCTCCTAAAAATTATATGAAAATGCGTTTTTCAAAAGTTTGAAAATTTGTAATCTTCCTCTCATTTTGACACCATACTTTAACCAGGGATCTAAAGGGATAAGACAAGGGCTGTAAAATTGTTTACATCTTTAATGGTGATACACAAAATTACTCCCTTTGTAGATTATAATTAATGGTTGAAACATTTGAACACTCCCTTTAATTAACCATCCAATCAAAATTCACTACAGTCCCTACTACAAGAAAACGTTATTATAAAACTTTGGGGACTAGTGTAATAAACAGCCCATTGTCCCTTCTCTCTCTGATTTTAACTCAAATCTTGGCCGGTTAATATTTTATATTAAACTCGAAGATTTTTTACGCGTAAAGTAAATGTCATTCTTAAAAAGCTTAGGTTCCCTAAATGTTATATTTGTAAAAATTCTGCCATCTAGGTACTATGTCTTCAAAAGGGAAAGAAGGAGGCAAAAAAAATAGCCTAAAACAACTCCGGGACCTATGTGAAGTTTCCTGAAAAGGGAAAATCTATAAAAAAAACTTACTACTTAGGATGAACATAATATTATCTTATACATGAGCGATAAAAATAATCTACACACACATTTACCCCTACAATAGGTTGAAAAGTTTTAGCACTACTAATTTTGAATAAACCAATTAATATTTCATAAAACGTACCAACTTTTTAAGCCACCAAATGAGAAAACGTGTTTATAAACCTCTGAGTTCCAGTGTAATTTACAGTCCCATTCTCTTACCTTTATGGAAATACTAGCGGCAAAGCCCCTAGCCTCTAGGGGCTTTGCCCCAAGAGGTAATTTTAAAAAATTAAGTACCTTTGGTGCTGCAACCACCACATTTTAAATTAAATGCATAAAAAAATTTAGGGGATTTTTTTTCAAGGGGGGGGGGGGTTGGGGTTGCAGGGTCTCCCACTTAACTTTAAAAACATTTTTAACCACCACAGGACCAGTAGATATATTCCCTGAAGATTAGAATCCAATCAGTTCAGTGATTACTGAGATCTTAGGGGACAGACAGATGGACGGACGGACAGTCAGACAGACGGACAGACATCAAGCTACTTTGTATTAGAGATTATAGATCGACTTCAATTTCATGATAGAAAATTCATAAACTAAATAATATACAAATTATTACGTCATATGCACAGACATGTCCTTGTATGTTATATAAAAGTTTTAACATTTTATCCAATTTTCTGGCAAACTTTAGTTTTATGTGTTTTTTAATTCATAGTAATGAAGCAAATCTTCACTTTAACCATGTATTAACCGCGACTGTGGCTCAACACGTAGCGCATCCGCTCGTCGTCGGCGAGGTGATAGGTTCGTATCTCGGCCCGACTTAGAGTCATAACTAAAGACGTTAAAAATGGTACCTACTGCTGCTATGTCAGTTATTAATCGTTCTTGCTTTCGTAGTATATTTGCATGGTCACATGAAAATGAAGGCAAACTTATAAAATGTAATTGTAATATAAATACATTCTAGTTGCTTCGCCCCTAATCTATAGGGAAAGGCTGAGGAGATCAAGAAAATAGCCTAAAACTATCTTTTCATATATGTTATCTAAAAAGTTCAGACAGACGGACAGACCCAAGTAATACAGTGTGGCTACTAAAAAATCAACTACAAATGCTATTTTTTCAAATTATAATTAATGGATATTGCCTCTTTTATTACCAATAAAACATAATTAACTCATTAATATTCTTTTAATTACCGTTTTTTGATGTTTTTAGTTTTACAAGTGGGGCTTTTATATATATAATTATGGTAGGTCCGTTCATCCGTATGTTTGTAACGGTTAGCTCTTATTCTTGACTCATACTAAAAACTTGCATGCTGATTCCTGTAACTGCTAGATTAGTATTAAAAAGCATAGCATTTTTTTTGTATGGTATAATCTTGGGGGTGTTGTAGGCACCCCCAACCATTTAGGAGGAGGTATTTACCCACCCTAAACAATTTTTTTTTTTTTGGGGGGGGGAAATACCCCCCAAAAATAAAAAACATTAACAAAAAAAAATTTTGGCGAGCTTTGCGCGCATTTTTACTAATAAATATTTAATAGTATTTTATTATTAGGTAGGTAACTTTTTACGTTATTAAATTACCCCCCTTGAAATCTGTTGGCAGGGATAAATTTTTTTACCCCCCCCCCCAAAAAAAAAAAATTTACCCCTGCCAACAGATTTCAAGGGGGGTTATTATCCCCCCCCCCCAAGCAAATTTTACCCCCGGGGAAAAATTTTTTTTTGGGGGGGAAGGAAATTTGCGGCGAGCTTCGCGAGCCATATTACCTCCCCCCCCCAAAAAAAAAAAAAAATTTACCCCCCCTCCAAAAAAATAAAAAGCTTAGACGCCCCTGCATGTGTATATTGCATACAATTTTATTTAGACTTAAAATTTTATATTCTGCGTAGTAAGTTCCGACACTCTTCGACTGCTGATGTCCGTTTGTCCTATCGTCTGATTCTAGAGCTTTGCTTTTAAGGCTGTTGCCAGGCTTGTGTACTTAATACGTATATAAGCGACAACTTCTATTACACAGAAACTTACAATTTTTAACATTATTTACCATCTTTTTGGTGCAGTATGGAGTAATAAATTTCAAACAATGCTTTCTTAGATAAGATTTTATTTATATGTATGCGAATAAGTATAGAAGGAATATATGTTTTGGTACCAGAGATTTTTATTCCTTTGAAATCATGAAACCTGACCTTACATATAAAACAAATAAGGCAGGTGTCATAATTAGAATGTGTTCAATTAATGAAATATACACACCAAGCATTTAATTTTTATTTTAGGTCTTATTTTTTAAGGTTTTCTTGTATACTAGCGGCTTCGCCCCTAGCCTCTAGGGGCTTTGCCTCTAGAGGTTTGACCAAACCAATTTTTTATTTTTTTATTAGATTTTAAAAAATAAATCTAGTAAAAATTTTTCTTTGGGGGGGAGGAATTTTTTAAAAAGGGGGGGGGGGGTTAGTCGACCCAACTATTTTAATTTTAGTTTTAAGAAGAATTTTTTTTTTGGGGGGGGGGTTTAAATTTTTTTAACAAAGAAAATAGTTATAAACCTTCCCGGGACCTATGAGAAGCTACCCTGTAAAGGAAAACCCGATCAGTTTAGTGGTTAGCGAGATCCTTCGCTACAAACAAACAGACACATAGATATCGTTCTACTTTGTATTATAGACTAGCGGCTACGCCCCTAGAGGCCTCTAGGGGCACTTGAGGAGGAGAGAGTCGAAATTAATAATTCAATTTCTTTTTTTAGATTTAAAAAAAAAATAAAAAAAATTTTTGGGGGGGGGCGAAAAAAAATTTTTTTTGGGGGGGGATGCCCCCCCCCCCTCATTTTTAATTTTAGTTAAAAAAATTAAAAAAAAATTTTTTGGGGGGGGGGAATTTTTCATTTTTGGGGGGGTTGGGGGTGTCCCTCCCCCCAAGAAAATAGTTATAAACCTTCCCGGGACCTATGAGAAGCTACCCTGTTAGGGAGAACCCGATCGGTTCAGCAGTTAGCGAGATCCTTTGCTACAAACAAACAGACAAACAAACAGACAGACATCGTTCTACTTTGTATTATAGATAAATATAGAATGATAAATGGCACCTATGAATAATATTAAATACAGGTTTCAATTACAATATACATAGATAGATATTCAGAATAGTGTAAGAATCATGTTTTATTTTTCCTATTTGGTCAAAATCAGAAGTACCACATACAAAATACATAAATATTCAGAAATGTGTAAGGATTATGTTTTATTTTTTTCCACTTTGGTCAAAATCAAAGTACCACATACAATATAATTAGCTAGATATTCAAAATTGTGTAAGGATCATGTTTTATTTTTCTAATTTGGGCAAAGTCAGAAGTACCACATACAATATACATAGATATATATTCAGAATAGTGTAAGGATCATGATTTCTTTTTCCAACCTGGTCAAAATCATATGTGCCACATAAAATATACATAGATAGATATTGCATAGTGAGGAAAACTGCATATTGCTTTGAGATAAAAGAAATTAACATTTAGACAAAAATGCTGAACAAAAATATAAATAAAAATATCTGTGTCTATTTGTCGTTTGTGTGTGCTGAAAGATCTCGCGAACTGCTGTTCCTATATGTTTCTCGAAGTAAATTGACCATTAAACATTTTTATCTTTAAAACTACAATAAAAAATAGAGGGTGTCGACTCCCCCCTCCCCTCAAAAGTACCTAGGCCTCTAGGGGCGTTGAGAATAGATTTATAGGAGATAATTTTCTCTTTAAAGTTTAGTCATTTGATAAGCTATAAATTATTAGGCCTTCGAAAATCTAAACTTAGAATTATTTCTACAAAGATGTATTAAAAAGTAAGGTAATGTTTAGATCATTTATTACGGGGTTATTGTAAAAACTCCAAACAAATTGCAAGGCATGCATTCATGGTGTTTAATCATAGATGCAAAAATTTCATACATTAAAGTTAAACGATGTCTGTTCTTCTGTTTATCTGACTGGTAATACCAAGGTTTTAGACTATCTTCTTTGGGGAGTTGGAGACTCACCCCCTAAAAAAAACAACTGTAAAAATACTCTCATCTTTAAAAAAAAATGAATAATAGTAAAATAATAAAAAAATAGTACCTTTCACCGCCCCACCTCCCCTAGGGAAAAAAATGGTATAATCTTCTAAATTTTGTTTTTGAGAACAGGTCTTTTTGCAGACCCAATTCACCATCCTCATTGTAGGATATAAAACAATTATGAGAGAAGGCCTTCTTTTGTTTTACACATCAGGCAGGGAGGGGGCAATGGACTGGTAAATGTCACTGGTCCCCAAAGTTTTATCACCTCACTAAGTACTCATAACTTTGGGTACTAAGTGTCTGAACATAACGACTGATGGTTTTAATCTACAGAAGGATTAGTTTTCGTTTTCATAATTTTTTTACACAGAGGGGGAGGGGACATTAAGCTGTCAATTACACTGGTACCCAAAGTTCTTATACGTTGTCTTAAAAACTTTGGGTAATTGTATTGAATTTTGATTGGTTGGTTTAAACTAGCAGTGTCTGAACATTACAACCAATAATCTAAATCTACTGAAGGGGTTTGTCTGTTTATTATTAATTGGTGATGTATATAAATTTATCGTCCATTGTCTTATCCCTTCAAATCCTTGGTTTTTCAGCTACAAAGTTTTGGCATCTCTGTAGTAGCGCAACTAGGTGTAATCAAACAAGAATGACAACATCCATGAAAGCAAAGCTGGTTCAAGAAGGCTCTTTCACACAAATAACCTTCTTGAAAACTGACTTTAATTTTAATTAATAGAAAAAGAGGGGGGAGGGTCGTTTTTCCTTATTAGATTTAGGTCAGGTTAGATAAGTTTATATTGGATGCTGGGTATAGCCCGGCATGGTAAGTGCACAGCAAGTATAGGCCCCACAGGGTTAGGTATAAGAAAAAAAACCTTCCTTTATTTTCAATTTAAAATAAAAATAGGAGAGGGGGAATATTTCAGCTAAAAAAAATAGCTCAAACCACCAAAGACATAAATAAATAGCCTGAAACCAGCACATGGCCTATGTGAAGTTTACCTAAAATAGATAACCCTATCGGCTGAGTAGTTATATATTGAGGTCTTTAGCTTCAGACAAAAAAATCCTTACTACTAATAGGGTTGAGAAAAACACACATCAGGAAGGAAGGGAACAATGGACTGTTTATTACAATATCCCCCAAAGTTTTATAATAACGTTTTCTTAATCGTTGGCTCAATAACTTTGAAGACTTTTATTTAATTTTGTTTGATTCATGCATTAAGTTGAATGTTCAAATGTTTCAACCACTAATTTCAATCTACAGAAGGGGAATTTTATGTATTATCATTTCGAATGTTCATACATTTATGGGCCATTGTCTTATCCCTTTAGATCCCTGCACAAAGATAGACATCCCAATTATTTTGATAATGAAATTTATTTTCCACAAAGGATAAATTATGTCTATTTATTCTCTATAAAAAGAAAAGGCAAGGAAAAAAATCGTCCAAAATCATTTTTTTTTGTTAATTTTATATAGAGGAATCCAAAGTTTTTTTTTAACAACGATAAGCTTAAAACTGTGGCTATTTTAATTAAATTTTATAGGTATCCTAGTAGTGTCCAAACTTTTTAACCAATACTGTTAAACTACAGCAGGGATAATATTGTTTATCATCATTGAGAATGTACATCAACAAATCATCCGTTGTCTTATCCCTTAAGATCCCTAAGATGTCTATATGTCTACCTTTAGGTTAATTTAAAACATGGTTTTAGGCTATTTTCTTTAGACCCAAAAAATAATAGGAAATATATCTCAATTTTGAAAGAATGTGAAATATCATTGAAGATATATAGTATGTTTATAGCGTTACGGACTGACGAGTGAATTATAGAGTAGCTTACTACTAAAATAGAATAGTAGAATTATGAAATGGTATTGAAGATATTTTATATGTTTAAAGAGTTACGGACTGACGGACAGACAGAGTGAATTTCAGAGTAGCTCGCGACTAAAATAGAATAGTAGAATTATGAAATGCTATTGAAGATATTTTGTATGATTATAGCGTTACGGACTGACGGACAGACGAACAGACAGAGTGAATTATAGAGTAGCTTAGTACTAAAAAAGAATAGTAGAATTATGAAATATTATTGAAGATATTTTGTATGATTATAGCGTTACGGACTGACGAACAGACAGAGTGAATTATATAGAATAGCTCGCTACTAAAATAGAATAGTAGAAGTATGAAATATTATTGAAGATATTTTGTATGTTTATGTGTTAGCAGGGAGGTAGGTGATTTTGATATCTAAATTACACTGGTACCCAAAGTTGTAAAACGACGCTGTATTATTCGTTGCATCAAAAACCTTGGGGATTAGTGCAAAACTAGAAGTGTCATAACGTTTATACCAATAATTATAATTTAGAGTAGGGATAATATTGTTTACCATCATTGGGAACGTGTATAAATTTATTGTCCATAGTCTTATCCCTTTTGATCCCTGAAATATTTTGATTGGTTAGTTCAAAACCAATAGTGTCCAAACGTTTTAACCAATAATTTTTATTTAGATCAGGGATAATCTTGTTTACCATCAATGGGTATGTATATCAATTTATCGTCCATAGTCTTATCCCTTATGATCTCTGAAATATTTTGATTGGTTAGTTCAAACCCAATAGTGTCCAAACGTTTTAACCAATAATTTTAGCTTAGAGTAATGATGATCTTGTTCATTATTATTGGGTATGTAAATCAATTTATCGTCCATAGTCTTATCCCTTAAGAGCCCTGAATTGTTTGTGTTATGTTGTATATTTTGGAATTCCATAGATGACAACATCCATATTTATTTTTTTTAAAACAAGGATGACAACATCCTTAAAAGCGAAGCTCTGAAATAGAAGGATAAAGGGAAATTAACACTTTTAGAGTGTCAGATCTAAATAAACTGAATATTATTGCATAAGTCTATACAAAATTTACAAAAGTAAATTTGTTGCAAAACTGATTAAATATTAACATGACACTGTTTAAGAAACTAACGTTTAAGTAAATCAGTATTAAAAAAATCAGATGAATAGGATAATTTTAACACACACAAATTTTAAAAATCTGCTTGTTTTAAAAGGACGTACTGGTAGGACTCTCTGGTAACTCATTGGGTGGTAGGTTTTTGGCTATTTCTAACCTCTTAAAATAATCACTATGGGGGTACCATACACATATAGACACATCGAATTCTACAAATTAGGGTTGGGCCGGATATCCGGTTACTTTAAATATCTGGCCGGGTACCGGATATCCGGTTATCCGGTAATTTGCCGGATATTGAACGTTAGACAGATATCCAGCCGGTTACCAGATATCCGGCATTATAAATCAGCCGGATATCCTTTATCCAGCCAAAAAAGTATCCGGCCCAACCCTACTACAAATATAATATATTTTGGTTGAGAAATAAATCCTGATACCGGATATCCGACTGATCTCTAAAGCCGAATATCCGGTTATCCGGCCGGATATCTAGTAATTTGCCGGATATTGAACGTTAGACAAATATCCAGCCGGTTACCAGATATCCGGCATTATAAATCAGCCGGATATCCTTTATCCAGCCAAAAAAGTATCCGGCCCAACCCTACTACAAATATATTATATTTTGGTTGAGAAATAAATCCTGATACCGGATATCCGACTGATCTCTAAAGCCGGATATCCGGTTTTCCGGCTGGATATCCGGTAATTTTCCGGATATCGGACGTTGGACAGATATCCAGCCGGTTACTAGATATCTGGCATTATAAATCAGCCGGATATCCTGTATCCGGCCAAAAAAGTATCCGGCCCAATCCTACTACAAATATGTTGTATTTATATTTTGGTTGAGAAATAAATATTATGCATTGGGTGGTAGGTTTTTAGCTATTTCTAACCCCTTAAAATGATCCCTATGAGAGTATCATACACCTATTCAGACACACGAAATCCTACAAATTAGGGTCTGGCCAAAAATCCGGTTTGGCCGGATATCCGGCCAGGTACCGGATATTGAAACTATCCTGATAACGGATATCCGACTGATCTCTAAAGCCAGATGTCCGGTAATTTGCCGGATATCCAGTAATTTTCAGGATATCGAACGTTGGACAGATATCCAGCCGGTTACCAGATATCCGGCATTAGAAATCAGCCGGATATTCTGTATCCGGCCAAAAAAGTATCCGGCCCAACCCTACTACAAATATATTATATTTTGGTTGAGAAATAAATCCTGATACCGAATATCCGACTGATCTCTAAAGCCGGATATCCGGTTTTCCGGCTGGATATCCGGTAATTTTCCGGATATCAAACGTTGGACAGATTTCCAGCCGGTTACTAGATATCCGGCATTATAAATCAGCCGGATATCCTTTATCCGGCGAAAAAAGTATCCGGCCCAACCCTACTACAAATATGTTGTATTTATATTTTGGTTGAGAAATAAATATTGTGCATTGTCATTCCTATACGAATATTTTCTCATTTTCCTATATATTAAAATTATACCTTTTTAGTCCCGCTATCCCCATTATATATAAGAGAAGTTGACATAACACTCTGGTTATAAAAAAAAGATTTAAAAGAGCTTTTTCTCGGGGTAATTCTCATGGAGGGGTCGTAGTTCCCTCCCCCCAAAAAATTTAGAAACTTTTCCTGGACCTATGAAAAACTACATTGTAAACGAGAACCATATAAGTTCAGGGGTTAGCGAGATCCTTTAGTACAGACGGATACAAACACAAACACAAATGGACATCTTGTTAATTCTATATAAGGATAGGACTAGGAATTATAATTCAAAATAAAACTAAATTAGTTCGATGTTTCTGGTGCTACCTTTTTTTGTGAAGTAACTGCCTAAAAACAATTTTTTTTTTGGGGTGGTGGGAATTTTCTTTTTTGGGGTTGTTGGGGGGTGTCCTATCCCCCAAGAAAATAGCTTAAAACCACCACAGGACCAGTAGTTATGTTCCCTGAAGAGTAGAGCCCATTCGATTGAGTGGTTACCAAGATCTTAAGCTTCAGACGTACGGACAGACAGACAGAAAGATATTGTTCTACTTTGTATTATAGATTTAAATCATACAATATTATTCTTTTATTTTATAAGAGTGGTATTTTTTCTGAAGACCAACTTAAATAAATGTAAAATTGTAGATACCTATATCTTATTCCTTTTGTAGTATGAGTTTATGCATTATATTTAGATTTTCACATTTATACTTTTATTTTAGATACACAGTTTAAATACATCTATCTTTATTAGTTATGTACGGCATCGTATTATAGATAGACTTCCGTTATTATTAAAATAAAAAAAATATAATATTTAAACCAGTTCTTTTAGCCCCGAGGAGCCGAAGGCTAGAACTAACAAAACTGGTTTTAATCTTATGATTGCATATTTTTATATTCGTAGAAAATTGTCTGTATTGCAATGCTATACATGACTTTTCCGTATGGCTGAGAACCGGTTATTATCCAATAGATTTTAATTGGGTTTAAAACAATTATAAAAAAATGGATTACCTACGCCACTTAACCCATGGAAAGCTTTCTTAATATGGAAAACTAAATCGGTTCAGTGGTTAGCAAGATCCAAACGAAAAAAACAAAAACTATTACTACTTCACATTACTAAAAGGTATTGACTCTTGATTGGTTGGTTCATACTAACTTTGTCAAAACTTCTAATCATTTATTTTTATCTATTAGATAATTTTGTTTATGATAATTGGGGACGTACTTTATTTATAATTAATTATCCTACCCTAAAAACTTAATCTCAAAAAAAGTATTATATAGTTTGTCAAACGTTTTGTTGAATTCAAAGTGAATAAAATACTTTGTCTTTTTTGTATACTAGAGATTATATAGAATAGGTGGATATTGTGACAGGGGAATTTTGATCTTTAATATAGGTTGCTAATAAAGTCCTTAGATAATGGTCAATACGTTCCTTCATGGGAGGGAGGGGATGGGGTAAACTCATAAGGGGGGGGGGATTAGGGGCATCATTACATCAGCCAGCAGGGAGAAGCATTTAATCAGGGTATTCAAGAATCTGTCACAATTTCCAAGTTTTCTATATCTATTATTGTATGTCTGTCTTCTTAAGAGAAACAAGGATGACAATATCCATAAAAGCGAAGCTCTGAACCGGTAGATCAAACGAACATTAACATTTGTAGAGTGTCAAAACTGAAGAAGCAGAATATAAATGATATAAATATAGACATACTAACATTTCTAGGACTTGATTATAGAAATGCTTTGCTTATAACATTGTACTTTGTTGTCCTAGAAATCAGTATTACAATAAATCAGATCAATCGAATAATTATATTTCCTAACCGTACCTAACTACTACAAGAATCACCGTGCAAAGTTTGAAATCGATAGGACAATTCTAACATGCCTAAATTAACGAAAAAAATGTTACAGACGGACAGACCTACCCTAATTATAGAAAAGCTTTGCCTTTAAAAAGCTTTTTATTTGTATATCACACTTAGGCAAACATATATTTTTCCCTTACATATTTTTACAACAAGGATAACAACATCCATAAAAGCAAGGCTCTAAAATCAGTTGTTAGAGCAAACGAACATTAATCAGTGTCAGAACGTAATAAGCAGAATGTGAACTTATTAACTGAAGTCTAAACAAAATTGAATATCAATTTGTTGCAAAATTACTTAGATACAGGATAATGTTAATGGATTGGACAATCCAGGACTTGGTTATAGGATATGCTTTGCTTATAATAGTGTACCTTGTTGCTCTAGGAATCATTACTTCAAAAAATCAGATGAAATGGAAATTATGTAATACAAAAATTTTCTGGTAACAATCATCTAGAATTACTACGCCTTCTAAACAGTATCTAACGGTTACATGCATCACCACACCAAGTTTGAAATCTAAACAATTCTAACATGTTTAAACTAACGATAAATCTTACCTCTGGGTCGAATTGGTCGAACAGATTCTTCCACTGGTCTTTTAACAAAATCTGATCAGCTCGCAAATCTTCTTCGGACCTTAAAAGTAATGGTTGAAAAGTTTGGAACTAACCCATCAAAATTGGACAAAAGTACCCAAAGTATTTGAGCCAACTGATTATATATATTAAATGGTTAGAAAACTTTGGGTACAAGTGTATCTTTATAACAGTATCTTCTTCAGACAATAAAAGTATTGGTTGAAAAGTTTGGACATCATCAGCTTGGAACTAACCCATCAACATTTAGTAAAAGTACTCAAAGTTTGTGAGCCAACGAATTATATATGATTATATACGAAAACTTTGGGTACAAGTGTATCTTTTAACAAAATCTGATCAGCTCGCAAATCTTCTTCAGACCTTAAAAGTATTGGTTGAAAAGTTTGGACATCATTAGTTTGGAACTAACCCATCAAAATTCAATACAAGTACCCAAAGTTTGTGAGTCAACGAATTATATATGATTATATACGAAAACTTTGGGTACAAGTGTATCTTTTAACAAAATCTGGTCAGCCCGCAAATATTCTTCAGACCTTAAAATTATTGGTTGAAAAGTTTGGACATCATTAGTTTGGAACTAACCCATCAAATTTAGTAAAAGTACGTGGTTAGAAAACTTTGGATACCAGTTTATTTCAACAAAGTCTTCATCAGATCTTAAAAATACAATTCATGATTAGTTATCAGGGATATTAAGGGATAAGATAAATTGATTTACACTCCCAATTATGATAAATAAAATTAACCTTTCTGTCGGTTGCAATAATAGGTTATAAGATTTAATATGCGCTAGTTTAAACTAAACTAAAATTGAAGGAACCCACTATATTAAGCAAACGAATACGCAAAATGAACTTTTTTATGAAACTTTGGGTAACAGTGTTATTTACAATTCAATGCCCATCAATACTAAGCTAAAAGGGTGGAGTTGATTTAATTGGCTGAACACCTACAGGTACGATTTTTAAAATTTTTATTTTAAGGTAATACTCCCCCCTTTGACGCCCAAGAAAGTAAGACCCTCTTAGTTTTGATAATATTTTCCACTCCCATTGAAATATTAGATCACACAGTACAAGTAGAAGGGTGGGTTTTCAATTCTCCTAAAATCAGCAGAAATGTGCATTATTACAACAGCACAAACTATTCCTCTCATCATCAAACACCCCTTCCTATGTGCTTACTTGTATTTACCATTGTATGTTTGTCCATCAGTCCGTAACGCAACAGGAGAAATGTGATTGTATCAGCTGCTATTCAAGATAGTGTTAATGTTAGTTTGTCCTACAATGTGATTTTAGAGCTTCGCTTGAAAAATTAAATTCTTGGAGAATATTTACGTTAACTGCGGTAATAAAGACACATCTCTCCAAGAAAGCAGGGAGGGATAAGATAATGGCCGATAAATTAATGTATATCTTCAAAGATTATAAACAAAATAACTATTTATATAGATTTCAATTAGTAGTTGAAACGTTTGGACACTCAACTTATTGAACCAAAAAATCATAATTCAATAAAAGTACCCAATGAACGAGCCTATAACACTTTGGATACCAGTGTAATTTTGGGCCCATTGTCCCCTCTCTCCCTGACAAGTAGGTGTTAAATTGAATTGATTTGGATTGACATAGAATTTTACCAAGTGTGTATTCTGGCTTTTACATCAATATCTTGGGTAAATTCAGATAGGAGGGAGATGGCATTGGAGTATAAATTACACTGGTACCCAAAGTTTTATTATCACTATTATTGATTTTTTTTATTTGAAGGTTCCAAACTATATGTGTCAAAACTTTTCAATCAATATTTTTCATTTACAAAAATGATAATTTTGTTTATCATCATTACAAGTAGAAGGATATAATAAGAGATGTATATAAGGTAGATAAATAGTATATGTATAGTATAAGTAGTATAAGTATATGTATAGAGCTCAGATAGATTTAACTTTTAAATGGTGGATAGATTACAAATAGATGAATAGACGGATATATTTTAAATAGATGAATAGATTGTAAGTAAAGGTAAAGGTGTAAGTATAGGTTTAAAGTAAAGATAGATTTAACTCTTAATTAGATGGATAGATTACAAATAGATGAATAGATGGATAGATTTAAAGTAAAGGTAAAATAGATTTAACTCTTAATTAGATGGATAGATTAGATTAATAGATGGAAAGATTGAAAGTAAAGGTAAAATAGATTTACCTCTCAATTAGATGGATATATTACAAATAGATGAATAGATAGATAGATTGAAAGTAAAGGTAAAAGTGTAAGTATAGGTATAGAGCACAGATAAATTTAACTTTCATTTAGATGGATAGATTAGAAATAGATAGATAGATGGACAGATGACAAATAGATGAATAGATAGATGGATAGATTTAAAGTAAAACTAAAAGTGTAAGTATAGGTATAGAGACAGATAGATTTAACTTTTAAATAGATTACAAATAGATGGACAGATTACAAATAGATTAATAGACAGATAAATAAATTGAAAGTAAAGGTAAAAGTGTAGGTATAGTTATAGAGCTCAGACAGATTTAACTTTTCAATAGATTACAAATAGAAGAATAGGTGGGTAGATTACAAAAAGATGAATAGATACATGAATAGGGAAGTATAGGTATAAAGCGCAGATAGATTTAAATTTGAGTAGATGGATAGATTTCAAATAGATGTATAGATGGTAGATAAAAGTGTAAGTATAGAGCACAGATATATTTAACTTTTAAATAGATAGAGAGATTAAAAAAAGATAAAAATTGAAAGTAAAGGTAAAATTGTAAGTATATGTATAGAGCACAGTTAGATTTAACTTTCACCTAATCTTCAGGATTTAATGCATTTTCATATTGAAAGTGAATCTGAATGCGAGAGAGAGAGATATATAGAGAGAGAGAGAGAGAGAGAGAGAGAGAGAGATAGAGAGAGAGGGAGAGAGAGAGAGTTAGAAAGAGAGATGAAGTATATAAAAGCAGGGATAAGACAATGAATGATAAATTATGTAAATACCCAATGATGAAGATTAAAATTGTTGTTGGATATGTTTGGATTACTTTTATTTAAAATCAACCAAACAAGATTAAATGACGTACCCAAAGTATAAGAGTCATTCAATGAGATATCAGAATTGTTGGATTTTAGAAAATCTACTAAAGTTTATGAAATTCTTTTTAAAAGCGAATCTTTTCTATAATTATGGTCGGTCCGTACGTCCGTCCGTCCGTACGTCTGAGACAGATAGCTTTTTTCGTTAATTTAGGCATGTTAGAATTGTCCTATCGATTTCAAACTTTTGCATGGTGATTCCTGTAGTAGTTAGGTATGATTTAGAAAGCGTAGCAACGCTATAATCATTACCAGAATGTCCGTACGTTCATTTTAAATATGTTGATTTTTTACTTTTTTAACAAACATTTTTTTATGTGATCTAATTATCCGATTGTTCTGATTTTTGGTATACTGATTCATGGGACAACAAAGTACAATATTATAATCAAGTCCTAAAAATGTAAGTATGTCCATAAACATTATCCTTATTCAAGAAGTTTTTCAACAAATTTACTCACAATTTTGCTTTGACTCTTATTCATTTATATTCTGATTATTCAGTTCTGGCTCTATACAAGTGTTAATGTCCGTGTCCTATCGTTTCAGAGCTTCGCTTTTATGGATGTTGTCATCCTTGTTTATTAAAATCTAAAGATGAAAGTGAAAATTGTTTTTAAAGCTAAAAATAAAAATAAGACCCAAAAATCTAAATACATAAAATTTCATTGAAAGGATAAAATTTTTTTAAAAATCGATTGTAAATTTCTTTTATTAGAAAAATAGTGTATTATTTCTCTAAATAAATAAATTCAATAGCAATTAGAGATCTAAAAGGATAAAACAATGGACAATAAATTGATATTTATCCCTAAATACGATAAACCAATAACATTCTATAGATCAGAATTATTGGTTGAAAAGTTGGAAATCTTTAGTTAAAAACAAACCAATCAAAATTGAAAAAAAGTGTATGGGTTAAAAGTTTGGAAACAGTTTATTTTACAGTCCAACATCCCCTCTCTGATAATATAGAAAAATGTTGGATGCATATTTCCAGGAAGAAATGACAATTTATCTGTCCTAGTTAACTTACAACTTTTAGCAAAAATGTCAAATTTAGAATGAGTATTTTCTATTAAAAATAACTAGAAAGGTTTGTTTTGCAATCAGTACAACTTTTTAAAAGATAACTTTAAAATTAAATGTTTAATTGAAGTATTTTTGACATTAAAATAACATTTGATTTATTTTTAAAAGTCATTGCCATTTAAAGAAGGATATTAATATCGAGACTGTTTGAAATAAGATACTTGCAAAAATTTAGAGAAACATAAAAAAGAAAGTAAATATTAAAATGAAAAAAAAATAAGGGAAAAATATAACCTTTGATTAGAACCAAAGACCTGCGGACCGAAGGACCGACAGAAAATAGTTGTGCGGAGCGTCGATATTAATTAATCACAAACAAGTCTTATTTCACATGAAAAAGATTCTCTGGTTATTCTTAATTATGTCTATTTGTGTGCAGAAAATTAATCATTGCATTTATGTTGTAAGGATATAAATATAATGATATTTTAGAGTAGCTTTGCTACTAATAACAAATAACATACTCGTCGTAATAGGGCCTAATCTAATTTATAGGCACATGCTACGAATTCATTAAGGACGTATGGACGTAAAGATAAACCCTACTTATAGAGTAGCTTCGCTTCTAATTACAAAATGATTACTCGTCATAATAACTCATAATCTCATGTATATGAATATTCTACCAAATAATTTATAACATAAAGACGTATGGACAACCCCCTTAGTTATAGAGCAGCTTCGCTATTAATAACAAACAACATACTCGTCATAATAAGGCCTAATCTCATGAATAGGCACATACTACCAATTCTTTTAGGAAGTACACACATAGTTATAGAGTAGCTTCGCTACAAATAAACCAACTTACTCGTCATAATAAGGCCTAATCTCGTGTATAGGCACTGGATCTTCGGGTTCAATTCTATCGGGCGTGAAGCACAACTGAAAACTCATTTTTGTTTAACTTTTTTTTCACTGTGTGGTTCTGAAACAATCTGAAAAAAGGAAGGTGTTATCGTTTATAGAGTGACTAGCGGCTTCGTAGTTTTTAAAAATATAAAAAATATAAAAAATTTCTGGTGCTCCGAACCATTCTCTCCCCCCCCAATTTTTAGGGAAGGTTGGGGGTGTCCCACACCCCAAGAAAATAGCTTAAAACCACCACAGGACCAATATGTATATACCATGAAGAGCAGAATCCGATCGGTTCAGTGGTTACCGAGATCTTAAGGGACAGACAGACGGACGGACAGACGGACAGTCATCAAGCTACTTTGTATTATAGATAGCTAGAGAGAGAGGGGACAATGGGCTGTTTATTTATCTAGTCCCTAAAGTTTTACATTTTCATTTTCTTATTCGTTGACTAACTTTAGGCCCTTTTTTATCGGTGTGTAAAAGTAACAGGATGGCTGTCTGTCTCTGTGTACAACACAGCGGAAAACTTATTTTTTAAGGCCTTTTTCACTGTTAAAAATACTGAAAAACAAGTATTGATGTATCCATTATAGAGTGACAGCACTATTTTCCCTTTGTAAAAGTAACATGATGTTTGTATGTCTGCCTGTAGATTAAGATTTCGATAACTACTATAACGATATGTTTCCATTTTAGAGTAAATAATCTTATAGGACCAAGTAATATTTATTGCTATTTTAGGAAAGGATACCATTAAAAGTATTTATATAGTTAACTAACAGCTACGACCCTAAAATCCTCTAAATAGGTCCTGTAAGGCTTCACTGCATGTAAAGCAGAACCATATCGGTATAGCAATAAATTAAGCTGTGCAATCCATGTTCAAAATATAAGTGATAAAACTAAATATTCTGTATGATATTAATTTAATATCCTATATACTAAAGTAACAGGATGTTTGTGTGTCTGTGTGTTTGTGTGTTTGTTTGTACCATAGGATCTCGCTAACCGCGGAACCGATCGGGTTCTCCTTAACAGGTTAGCTTCTCATAGGTCCCGAGAAGGTTTATAACTATTTTCTTGGGGGGTAGGACACCCCAAAGTTTTTTTTTTAATATTTTTAACTAACCCCACAAAAAAAAATTTTCGCCCCCCCCCCAATTTTTTTTACTTTTTCTTTTAAAATCTAAAATAAGAAAATGGGTTATTAAATTCGACTCTGCCCTCTTCAAGTGCCCCTAGAGGCCTCTAGGGGGCGTAGCCGCTAGTCACTAATCATAGTGCAATAAATAGTGCATGTAAGTCTGTAGTCAAAACACTACAAAAGACAGAGAGGGAGGTTAAATTAGACAGTAACAAGGATGACAACATCCATAAAAGCGAAGCGCTGAAACGGTAGGACAAACGGACATTAATACTTGTATAGTGTCGGAACTGAATAATCAGAATATAAATTTGTATGAGAGTCGATGGAAAATTGTAAGTAAATTTGTTGAAAAACTGCTTGATATAGAATTTGTTTATGGACATACTTACATTTTTAGGACTTAATTATAGTGTTGCTTCGCTTATAATAATGTACTTTGTTGTCCCAGGAATCAGCATACAAAAAATCAGATCAATCGGATAATTAGATCATATAAAAATTTGTTGTTAAAAAAGTAAAAAAATCAACATGTTTAAAATGGACGTACGGTCATTTTGGTAATGATTATAGAGTTGCTACGCTTTCTAAATCGTACCTAATTACTGCAGGAATCACCATACAAAGTTTGAAATCGATAGGACAATTCTAACATGCCTAAATTAACGAAAAAAGCTATCCGTTACGGACGTACGGACGGACGGACCGACCCTAATTATAGAAAAGCTTCGCTTTTAAAAAACACAGTATCTTATTCGTTGGTTCAAAAACTTTTATTAAATTTTAATTTATAACAGGTAGTGTCCAAAGTTCTCCACTTTTAATTTCTTTTTTTAAAAAGGGGTAATTTTGTCTATCATTATTGGAGATGTATATAAATTTATCACTGACAAAAGAAAAAATTTTTAACTTTTTTCACTTTTTTTTAACCGGTATCTTCATTTAAAGAGCTAGAAATGTGTCCCAAAAATTGCCTAAAACCATCACGGAACTCTATGCGAAGCTTCCCTAAAAATTCATTGATTCAGTTGTTATTAAAATTCTAATCTTCAGACAAAAAAAACTTACTAGTTAAAAAAATAGGATATATGCTTAATTTATATTCTGTAAGAACAAGATTAATTTAATTTAATTTGTCATAGTACTACAAATAGTGCATGTCTGCTTAAAGAAAGGGAGGGAGGAGACATTAGACAGTAAATAACACTGGTACCCATAGTTTTACAAACTCTGTTATATAATCATTGGTTTATTGATTGGTTCCAAACTAGTAGTGGCCAAAGTTTACCACAATTAATATTGATTTGAAGAAGGGGTAATTTTGTTTATCATTATTATCGGGGATGTATATCAAATTATCACTGCAAAAAGAATATTAGATATGTCGAATTTTTCACTTTTATTTTCACCGGTTTATCACTACGACAAAATCTCCCCAACTAAGATAAATATTCCCCTATAAGTACTAGGAAAACCAAGAATAAGAAATGTTGTCCTTTTAGGTACAGCTAAATTTTTAAAATAACAAATTTATTTATTTGATACTAGCGGCTTCACCACTAGAGGCATGCTAGGGGCATTTTGGTACAGGGGGGGGGGGGGAGGAAATCGACCCTTCATAGTTATTACAAAAAGATTTTTTGGAGTGGGGGGGGGGGTTAGGAAATTTAATGTAGGTACCATTTCTCTTGGGAGGGTGTAGATACCCTCCTCCAAAATCTACAATGGATTTTCAAAAGAGCTTCACTGTAAAGAAGATTCTTCATTACACACACACACACCACACACATATATATCCTGTTACTTTTTTAAAGGGTTTCATAATAAACCTTATATTCTTTAAGTATTTATTATGTTTAGATTCTATAAAAAAAATCTATAAATAAAATCTTAAATTAATATAACATAATCTTAGTTTTTTTCTCTATTTTTGAAAAAAATGTCTTTTAAATGTATACTAATTGATAATTAAGCAAAGGTTTAAAAAAACAATATGATTTTAAAAACTAATATTATCATTTTGATTAATAATCTTTTTATAACTGTATTATTATATGTTTTTACGTTTTTTTTTTTAAAGTTGTGCTCTAAATAGGATTAAACATAAAAAACATGTTGTTTTGTGTAAAAAAATCTATTATTAAAAAATTTAATTAATAAGAAAAAAAAATTCTTTTACTTTTACAACACTTTGCTATGAAAATTAATCAATAATTAACGTTATTGAATGGACATAATTAAATCTGGTTGAAAGCATCTGAAATATTCCCCTTTATCACATCTATCTTATAATTCCCTCACTGCTGTGCGTGTGTATCTCTGCTCTGAGAGTTGAAGAATTACTACACATTATTTTACTATAATATTCCCCCAATCTCTTGGTTCTTCCCCCCAATATTTTGTCCCCATCCCCCCCCCCCACACCTCTCGGAATATATTTCCCGAACCATTTTCGCTCATAATTCCGTCGGGTTTTCTCTTTCTTTCTCTCTCTCTCTTACACGCTCTCTCTCTCTTCCCATCCTCTCTCCTCCTCTCTCTCTCTCTCTAGTTTAATTCTCCGTAGGAATAATCCTTTTATTTTTAGTGGCGAAGCTACTCTATGATTAGAATTGTCTGTCTGTCCGTGTGGATTATTAGGTAGCTGGACAAAGTGTATTAAAAATCAGCCTTGTGACGTCATAAAAATGAGAGATTACCTATTCATTTCTTTTTTAGGGGTTTTCTTTCCCACCTCGCCTCTCATCTCCATCATTTTTATGACGTCACAATACACATGACTGATTTTTAAAACACTTTGTTCAGCTATATTTTTAGAAATTATAAGGTATGTCCATATATCTGCAATGCTCTTAGGGATAGTGGAAATATGGGGCATAGTCCCTTTCGTGGCATCGCCCCTAGGGTTAAGTGATTGCCCCGCAATTTTTTATATTTATTTTGTTATTTAAGATTTATTTTGTTAAAATTAGTTTCCATCTATTTTAGGTAATTAATATTGATTTATTATTTTTACTTTTACATAAAAGATCTTCACTGCTTATTGATGTTGTTATCCTTTTTAATAGCGTCGCTACTATATAATTCAATTTGTCTGTCCGTCAGTCTGTCAGTCCATGACTCTTCTTAGGGCAAAATGTGATTTTCTCGGCTGCCATTAAAGATGTACAGTTGAAATTTTCAAGTTTTTGCATATTATCTCTATTTTGTTTTTTGTTATGACAATTGAATGTCTACTTTATATCTCATGTTGTCCGTTGGTCCATTCCATGATTTTTTTGTGCTTCGCTTCTTATAAATATTGGTATCTTTTTAACTTGATTAAAAACAGTTCTTAATTCACCCTCTATGAATATTTGCTTGTTGTATTTTATGATTTTCACATACCTTTCAAGGAGTTCTATGCTCTTTTCGTTTATTTAAAAATCTTAGAACTGTCCTATCGATTTAAAACTTACGTCCATTTAAAACATGTTGATTTTTAACTTTTTTAAAGAATGTCCTTAAACAGTATCCTGTATTTAACCGTTTTTGCAACAAATTTACATATAATTTTGTTTTGGCCTATACATATATAAATTCTGCTTATTCAGTTCTGACACTGTACATGTGTTAATGTTCATTTGTCCTACCGTATCAGAGTTTGCCTTATCCCTTAGACTGCCTGTATATTAACATCAAACAACTATAAAAATTTTTTGTGCATATTCCCATGTTTGTAGATCCCTTTAATTCCTACGGTAATGATATCATGAAAATGTAAAATTCGTGTCTACTTTCAATATTAGACCAACAAGTTTAGACTAATCTTATTTGTTTTATAACAAAGATCGTCTTTTTGTAGCTTCAATGCTTAATTTTTATCTTAATGGATAAGACAAAAACCTATAATTTGCTTATTTCCTAATAATCACACATAAATTTACCTCTTATGTGGGTTACATTTAGTGGTTAAAACGTTTGGACACCTAACTTAATGAAAAAAAAAACAATAAAATTCAATAAAAGTCCCCAAAGTTGTCGAACCAAGGAATGCTTAATTATCATCTTAATTGATAAGACAAAGTACAAAAAAATCCAATAAATACAATTACACCTTCTGTAGATTTAGATTATAGGTGGACAAGTTTTGACACTGAAGATTTGTACAGGTGTATCAAGAATTAATAAAGGTTCCCAAAGTCAACGAATGAGATATCGTATACCTTTGTCAACATTATTTTAACTCTAATGTTTAACTTTCTTACCATCTCTCTCTCTCTCTCTCTCTCTCTCTCTCTCTCTCTCTCTCTCTCTCTCTCTCTCTCTCTCTCTCTCACTCTCTCCCTCTCTCTCTCTCTCTCTCTCTCTCTCTCTCTCTCTCTCTCTCCCTCTCTCTATCTCTATCTCTCTCCCTCACTCACTCTATGTCTCTTTATCTCTCTCTCCCTCTCTCTATCTCTATCTATCTCTCTCTCTCTCCCTCTCTCTCACTCACTCTATGTGTCTCTCTCTCTCTCTCTCTCTCTATGTGTCTCTCGCTCTCAATCTCTCTCTCTCTCTCTCAGATAAGTAAAACCCAATATTCAAGTCTGGAAAAAACTTTAATCCAAATTTACTTTCAAACTTAATCCACTATTCATATCAAGCACAGCATTACGTTTTAAGAAACTCAGGAATAAGGTATAACCAACAAGCGAAATAAATCTGAAATAATATTTTGGGGGGCATATAAAAAGGTCGGCAGTCATGTTATGTGTTGCCCCCCCCCCCACCCCGCCCAACAACAGCTGAAAATCACATATAGGTTTCGTGATTTTTTATATATGAGTATATACTTAACTTAACGCAATGGGGGAAATGTTCAGTATATAATTTACTTGGTCCCTAGGTCTGTCGGTCATACTTAAAAAGACATATATTCATTTTTCGCTAAAGGTTTCGTGATTTTTATGATTTATTACTCGTATATTATCTCAATCTTTTTATGACAACTCAACAATAACATATGCTTTATAAATCACTATGTCCATTTGCCCATTCATGATTTTCTACGCTTCGCTGTCATCCTTGTTAAATTTCGACTTACTATTACAAAAATCATCATGCAAAGTTTGATAGTACGGTTTTATATGTCTAAATTAACGATACGAGCTATCCAAGACACCAGTACGGACGGACCTTTTATGACAATACCATAGTAATTATTTAGCGTATTTGTACATTTTTAATATTTGTTTAAAACAGGATAGAATACGATGCTATACATCATTTTTCAGATTGGATGAGAATCGTTTCTAATACACCGGATAGTAATAGGTTTTGAAGCCATACTGGAAAAATAGTTATCATGAACAAAAAACTGTAATATGTAATAAAGTAAAATTCTACAGTAATAATGCAGGGTTCTAAAGGGATAAGACAATGACCGATAAATTTATGTAAATCCCCAATAATGATACACAGAAATACCACTTCTGTAGATTACAATCAATGGTTGCAATGTTTGAACAATAAACTTAATAAAGTCCCCAAAGTTGTAAAGCCAACAAATAAGAAAATTTTATTTATAAAACTATGGGGACTAGTGTAATAAACCACCCATTTTTCTCTCTCTCTCTCTGAGAAAGTTCACAATACCATAGAAATAGTTTTCATGAACCAAAAACTGTAATATGTAATAAGTAAAATTCTATAGTAATAATACAGGAATCTAAAGGGATAAGAATATGGCCGATAAATTGATGTACATCCCCTATGATTATGCACAAAAGTATCCCTTATGTTCACCACAATTAGTGGTTTAAACGTTTGGACACTCAACTTAATGAACCAACCAATCAATATTCAATAAGAGTCCTCAAAGTTATTTAGGAATTGTATAGAAATCATTATTTTAAAACTTTGGGGACTAGTGAAATAAATAGCTTAATGTCCCCTTCATCCCTGGTTATAATGTATTTCACATAATTTATATATGCTGTAAAACAAGAAAAATATGAGGATGACTACATCCATAAAAGCGGAACTCAAATTAAACGGACAAAAGAAAAAAAAAATGGAACAACACATTAAATAACTAACATAATTAAACATTATTTAAAAGACTAAACAGAAATTCAAATTCTTGTCTAAAGGAAACTTTGCTTGTAACATTATACCTATATTTCAAAGGAATCATTACCCGTACTACCAGACAGGAACATTTTGTCGTTATCCGAAAAAAAAGTTTTTAAAGAAAATCATTGTTCAAGAAATCGTAAATAATTACTATTAATTTGTGGCTAAAATTGTATTAATCAAATAGAGTGGAACTCATTTATTTGTCAGTTAAGGGAAGTGAAGGAATAGGATAAAGGGGGTGGAAGGGGGAATAGTTATTTTAGCCCGCTGCGTGTTTAACTTTATTAGAGAACATGAAATCTGGTATAAGTTTTTAGTAATAATATATCCATTTTGGTATCTTCTTACTAATAGATTGATAGATAGATGGATAGATAATTAGCTTATTGCTTATTGATAGATGGATAGATTTGCAATTTGCTTTGTTGCAAAAATGTGCAGCTAAAAGATTGCAAAAAATGCCTATACTTAATTTCATTTCCACCTTAGGTGTGCCAGAGAAACATAAAAAAATATGCAAAACTTTTTACACACGATTTTGCTTAAAGGGTTTGTGAACCTCGATGTGAAAAAATGGAAGGATGGGGGGGGGGGGGGCGGTTAAGCCTCAAGCTTATTTTGTGTTGGAAAAAAGAAAATTTGGATTAATGTATCATTTATTACATGGGGGTAGGGGGGTCTGTTCCATCTCCAAAGAAAGTAGCTTAAAACCTGCAGAGGTCCTGTAGTTGGTCAGACAGACATCATTTTACTTTGTAAAATAGATTGATAAACCAAAGCTTTTTTTTCTTCTTTTTTTGATATAACAGTTATGATAAAAATCTTATTTTTTATTGGTAAGATTGTTAGAACACCTAACTATATCTAGCTCTCAGTTAAACAAAGATTTCAGATATATATCTAATTTCGGTAGAAAATTTCATAGATACTTCTTTTTTTCAGGGAGGGGGGGGGGGGGAATTCAGGTAGGGATAGGACATTGGACTGTAGATTACACTGGTACCAAAAGTTTAATTACCATGTTATCTCATAATCAAAAGGCTAAAAAACGTGGGTACTTATATTGAATTTTGAATAGTTGTTTCAAAACAAGTATTGGCAAAACTTTTCAACCAATAATATATATATCAGTAGAGAGGTTAATTTTGTTTATCATTCAGCATGGTTATAAAATTATCGTCCATTGTCTTATCCCTTAAGATCCCTGAAAAAATAAACTTACTGGGGGGGGGGGGGGCTTGGAATGCTTCACTAGACACTGAATGGAATATGAAAAAAATATGTTTTGGGTAGCTGGAGGAAGAAATATTGGGGGGAAAAAAGGCTGTAGATCTATCTATTTGTCAAAAACTCACTGTTATTGTTAAAACAAGGATGACAACATTCATTTATGGGCAAGACAATGGACGATAAATTGAAATACATCCCCAATGATGAAAAACAAGAAAAACACTTCTATATATCAAAACTGTTGGTGGAAACGTTTAAGTGAATACTAGTTTTTAACTAACATTTAAGTAAGGGCCCAAAGTTTTTGACATATTGACTACCAAATATGATAACGTGGTTATAAAAACTTTGGGTACCAGTGTAATTTACAGCCCAATCTGAGTAAATAAAGAAACGAACAGCTAGAAATTCTATGCCATAAAAATAATAAATGGAGGAGAGGGATGGAAATACCAATGGCGATATAAAGGTACTATCTCTAATTTCTCTTTTAGATGGTTTTTAGATATCCAATTTCACCTACTTCAATTTTATAAATGGATAAAATAGATTTTTTTTCATTTCTTATACAAGAAGTATTTTTTTATATCTTAAAAGTTTTGCCTGTCTGTCTGTCTGTTTGTCTTTCTGTTTGTCTGTCTGTATGTCTGTCTGATTGCCTGTCTGTATGTCTGTTTGTCTGTCTGTTTGTCTGTCTGATTGCCTGTCTGTATGTCTGTGTGTCTGTCTGTCTGTTTGTCTGTCTTTTTGTCTGTCTGTTTGTGTGTCTGTCTGTTTGTCTGTCTGTCTGTTTGCTGTATGTTTGTCTGTCTGATTGCCTGTCTGTATGCCTATTTGTCTGTCTGTTTGTCTGTCTGATTGCCTGTCTTTTTGTCTGTCTGTTTGTCTGTCTGTTTGTCTGTCTGTTTGTCTGTCTGTTTGTTTGTCTGTTTGTCTGTCTGTTTGTCTGTCTTTTTGTCTGTCTGTTTGTCTGTCTGTTTGTCTGTCTGTTTATTTGTCTGTCTGTTTGTCTGTCTGTTTGTCTGTCTGTTTGTCTGTCTGATTGTCTGTCTGTTTGTTTGTCTGATTGTCTGTCTGTTCGTCTGTCTGTTTGTCTGTCTGTTTGTCTGTCTGTTTGTCTGTCTGTTTGTCTGTCTGTTTGTCTGTCTGTGTGTCTGTCTGTTCGTCTGTCTGTTTGTCTGTCTGTTTGTCTGTCTGTTTGTCTGTGTGTTTGTCTGTCTGTTTGTCTGTCTGTTTGTCTGTCTGTGTGTCTGTTTGTTTGTCTGTCTGTTTGTCTGTCTGTTTGTCTGTCTGTTTGTCTGTATGTTTGTCTGTTCGTTTGTCTGTCTGTTTGTCTGTCTTTTTGTCTGTCTGTTTGTCTGTCTGTTTGTCTGACTGTTTGTCTGTCTGCTTGTCTGTTTGTTTTCTGTCTGTTTGTTTTTCTGTTTGTCTGTCTGTTTGTCTGCCTGTCTGTATGTCTGTTTGTCTGTCTATTTGTCTGTCTGTTTATCTGTCGGTTTGTCTGTCTTTTTGTCTATTAAATTGATGAATTATTGTATATCCCCATGCAATGATGATGAACAAAATTTCTTTAGTTTAATACTAAGAGTTGCAGAGTTTGGATACTTTAACAAATGAATACAAGCACCTAAAGTTTTAAGCTAACAAATAAGAAAGTGTGAATGTAAAACAATGTGTACTATAATGTGTACCCCTGTCCATTACGAACGGTCGGACAGACGGACACTTCTCAAATGTTAAAAAGCTTAGCTCCAATGATGTAATACATAGATTATGAAATACACTCTTTCCCATGGATGGAGTGGATATTGTACTGTATATTATGCTGGTACACAAACACGCTCTCTCATTCATTGGTGCTTTAAAAACAACATTGGGTACTCTTATCAAATATTGATTGGTTGGTTCCAACTAATGGTGTTAAAGTTTCTTTAATCTACAAAAAGGGGTAATTTTATTTACCATCATTGAGAATGTACTGTACGTACACCAATTTATCGTCCATTGTCTTATCCCTTAAAATCCATGAACTAACTGGATGTAGTAAGATGGTGGTGGCACTTATGCAGAAGGGGTAACTTTGTTTATCATTACTGAGGATGTAATGTGCATCAATTTATCATCCATTGTCTTATCTCTTAATACCCCTGGTCTTACTATATGTAATAAGATGGCGTTGGCACTTATGCAGAAGGGGTAACTTTGTTTATCATTTCTGGGGATGTACTGTACATTAATTTATCGTCCATTGTCTTATCCCTTAAAATCCATGAACTTACTAGATGTAATAAGATGGTGGTGGCACTTATGCAGAAGGGGTAACTTTGTTTATCATTACTGGGGATGTACTGTGCATCAATTTATTGTCCATTGTCTTATCCTTTAAGATCCATGGACTTACAAGATGTAATAAGATGGTGGTGGCACTTATGCAGAAGGGGTAATTTTGTTTATCATTACTGAGGAGGTACTGTACATCAATTTATCGTCCATTGTCTTTTCCCTTAATATCCATGGACTAACTAGATGTAATAAGATGGTGGTGTCACTTATTGCAGAAGGGGTAACTTTGTTTATCTTTACTGGGGATGTACTGTACATTAATTTATCGGCATTGTCTTATCCCTTATGGTACTTATGCAGCAGGGGATGTACTGTACATCAATTCATTGTCCATTGTCTTCTCCCTTAATACCCCTGTACTTACTAGATGTAATAAGATGGTGGTGTCACTTATTGCAGAAGGGGTAACTTTGTTTATCATTACTGAGGATTTACTGTACATCAGTTTATCATCCATTGTCTTATCCCTTAACATACCTGAACGTACTAGATATAATAAGATGGTGATGGCACTTATGCAGAAGGGGTAACTATGTTTATCATTACTGGGGATGTACTGTACATAAATTTATCATCCATTGTTTTATCCCTTAATATCCCTGTACTTACTAGATGTAATAAGATGGTGTTGGCACTTATGCAAAAGGGGTAACTTTGTTTATCATTACTGAGGATGTACTGTGCATCAATTTATCGTCCATTGTCTTATCCCTTAATACCCCTGGTCTTACTATATGTAATAAGATGGTGGTGGCACTTATGCAAACTAGAAGGACTTAATATGTTCATACATTAAAGTCAAAAAACAGTTTACCTAAACTCGCTAAGAAAACCCGCTTTCCAAAGAGTTTAAAATATGTTTTTTTTTCTCTTCAAAATCCTAATAATAAAGTCACAGGATGTCTATTTGTCTGTGTGTTTGTATGTTTGTATTGAAGGAACGGCTGAACAGATTGGGTTCTCCTTAACAGTGTAGCTTCTCATAGGTCCTGGGAAGGTTTATTACTATTTTGGGGGAGGGTACCACCACCTTCCCAAGAGAAATCACAAAAAAATGAGAAAAAAAAGTTTTGCATAGAGACTTGAACGCAACATAGACAAATCATTTCTCAAATTAGATATTTGAAATAAAAAAAACATTTAAAGTGCCACTAGAGGCCTCTTGTTGCCTCTAACCGCTAGTTAGAACTAAATAGGGGTGGGGGGCTTTAAGTAGATCCAAAAGTAGTTTTCATTAAAAGTATTTTTGTGAAAATTAGAAGATCTCAGTAATATTACATCAGGGGTGTGAAGGGATAAGACAATGGACAATAAACTTATGAACAAACCCAATTATGAAAAACAAAATTTTCCTGTCTGTCGATTAGAATTACAGGTACAAAGATTAGGCAATTCTAAATTGTACCAAACAATCTAGATTTAACCAAACAAAACAAGGTTATTAGGCCAACGAATCATAAAAAGTGTTTATAAAACTAGATCAGTATATTTTGCATTCCATGGTATTTTTATTACAAAATGAAGTCTTCATCAAAGATATGTAATAATTTACATGTGTTGTTTTGAAATAACACTTTAAACTTGAGTTAGAGTGTGTAAGTTAAGATTTACATAGAATCTTCACATATCGTCATACAAAAGTTTCATTTTACTCAAAAATGCTTACCTACCATGAAAAAAAATCCCCAAAAATGTAATGTATCGTATTGTAATATAGAGAGTTCTCCACGGATATTAAAGTGAAAAGTTATAAGATTAAATCCTATCTTGTTAGACCTGAGGGTCCAGAGGCCCAGGATAGCATAACTAGTAATAATATTATGAACATAGAATCTTCACATATCGTCATACAAAAGTTTCATTTTACTCAGAAATGCTTACCTTATAAGAAGCTTCCCTTAAAAATTGACTAACTTTTTGTCTTTAGGTGTATAAGACACATTTCTAAAAAAAAGTTTGGGCAGTTTTGATCCTACCAATCAAAGTTTATTAGATTACACAAAGTTTTTAAGTCAACGATAAGAAACCGTGATTATAAAACTTTGGGTACCAGTGTAATTTACTGTCCAATGTCCTCTCCCTCCCTGGGTTTTGAACATTCTACTTATTAAACTCTGTTTAGACTATAAGTATAAGAGATAATGAGGGATATAAAGATAAGAAAACAGCTGATAAGTTTATGTACATCCCTAATGATGATACACAAAACTACCACTTAGAGTATATTACAATTAGTAGTTAAAACGTTTGAATCCCCAACTTCATGATCCAACCAATCATAATTCTCTAAAGTCCCCAAAGTTGTTAAACCAACGAATAAGAAAACGTGATTATAAAACTTCTGGTACCAGAGTAATTTATAACCCAACATTCTTGTACCTTCTACTTAAACTCTGTTAGAATATGAAGGGTATGAATGAGATAATTGTAAAGATTTAATATTTAAATACAATTTTAAAATCAAGGTTAGGGTTTAATTTATACATTATGTAGAATATGCAGAGAGGGGACAATGGGCTGTTAATTATACTAGTCCCTAAAATTTATTTTAATAACGTTTTCTCACTCGCTGGCTTGATAATTTTGAGGACTTTAATTGAATTGTATTGGTTGGTTCACTAAATAAGGTGTCCAAACGTTTCAACCACTAATTTTGTGTACCATCATTGGAGATGTACATCAATTTTTCGGCCATTGTCTTATCCCTTTATATCCCTGAATAGAATCTTTTACAGTGGCGTGCACTGGGTTTGAAAGGAATCTGATAGTTCCAACACTCCTTTTAAAATAAAATCTAGGGTGTATGCGCTTTAGGAGAGGGTGTAATTCCTAGAAAAAGTGGGATGTAATCTTTTCAGAGGGGAAGAAACACCCCATAGGTGTCCATTCCTGACATAAGCAGCATACTCAAAGAATAAATCCTTTGACTTTTAAATTGACGAGTGAAGATTTTTTTGGTCTAAAATTTTACCTGCTTTTAGTTTGATACATGACAATGGACGGCGAATTTCCTTTATAAGATTAGTGTAAAGTTCTTAAGCATCTTTTAATCTTTCTCCCTAACTAGATTAACCTTTCGAAGGCTACTGAAAACATAATGAAACAACAAACAAACAAACAGACATTGTTAAGCAATATTAGAATAGCTCCGCTTGTGATAATAATAAAAGGTGCATCTGTAAGAAAGTTGGTTGTTCACACAAACTTGTGCAGTTTTCAGTTTTTAAAAGCAAACTTTTTCAATAATTAGAGTCTGTATGTAACAGGTAGTCTGATCCTGGGTTCGGCAGCCGCGCCTCAGCCGCGCATAAGCCTCAGTTTAAAACCTGCTTGTGAGCAGAAAAAGAAATTTCATAAAGAAGGATTGTCTGCTAAAGTGCCGTTTTATACATCCAGCTGAATTTTAAATGATAAAATGACGATTTCACTGAGGATTACACGCGGCTTACGCGCTGCTGCCGATCCCTGGTCTGATCCCTGTTTTAGACATTTTAGAATTGTCCTGTTTTGCATGGTTATTCCTGTTGTAGCTAGGTACAACATAGAAAAAGTGAAAAACTACTTTCTGGCAATAGTTTTGGAGTATGGTTGGATAAATCGATGTATACATCCCCATGGTGATAAATAAAATTAATCCTTCTCTTTGAAAAGTATGGATACTACTGGTTTTGAAATAACTAATCAAATTTAGTAAAAATACCTAAAGTTTTTGAGCCAACAAACAAGATTTATAAATCTTTGATTTCCATTACAATTTGATGTAGAAATTTTTTTTAAAAGGGTTCTTTTGCTTATTTGATTGAATATCTCAGAAAGTTGTTCTACTAGAAAGTTTTTCACTTCCGAACGCATCCAGAAATTAATCATAAAACTTCACAACTTTTTCCAGGGAGAAAGGGAACATTAGACTGTAAATTGAAATGGTACCCAAAGTTATTGGTTGGGTCAAAAACATTGGATACTTTGACTTTGATCGGTTGGTTCTAAACTAGTAGTGTTTAATTAATTTTTCAACTAATAATATGCATAAAGGGCAATTTTGTTAACATCATTGGGGATGCATTTAAATTTATTGTCCATTGTCTTATCCCTTAAGATATCTGAAACTTGTAACAACAATTCAAATATAACTGATGAGAAACAAAATTACCCCTTCTGAAGATCAAAATTATTGGTTGGAACGTTTGAACACTAAAAGTTTGTATCAACCAATCAGTTCTTGAAAGGGCAAGTAAGATTTTTACACAAATTGGAATTCCTATTTTATATTATTTTTTACTATTTTTTTCTCTAAGATAACATATGATTTGGATCTGTTACAGGGATATTGAGGGATAAGACAGTGTACGATATTTTAACTTACATTAACAATTATGAGAAACAAAACTGACTTTAGTAGATCAAAGATATTGGGTGAAGAGTTTGGTCAATGTTGGTAGTTTGAATGAGCCAATATAGATTTAAATAATACCCACAAATTTTACGCAGCAAATGTTTATATAACTTTGGGCACCAGTATAAAGTCCAATGTCCTGTTTCTTTCCCTGTTTTGATGTGATTCTGCAATGAAAAATAGATAGAGATAAAGATTTTTACAGTATGGCTTTGAAACTGATTAATATCCGCTGGATTAGAGCTGGTTCTCGGTTGGAAAATCATGTTTAGCATTGTTTTGCAAACAATTTTCCACAAACATATTCTATTTTAATATCTTCGGATAGCTTTCTGTTATAGATTATTTTAAAGTAAATGTTATATACAAAGCTTTACTATATTCAGATTGTGAACAACAAAGAAAATAGTTCATGATTCCCCATATTGTTTCTTATAGACGGACAGACATTTCAAATTATAGAGTAGCTTCAATTTTAGGAAAAGTTCAATTAATAATTTCAAAAATTTTAACCATAATATGTAACTAAAATGAAATATCCTTGAGCACAAAAAAAAACATGGATTGACAAACAGGCAAATTGAATCAAGCATTGTTCAGTAGTAAAATTTTTTTAAAAATAAGTACATGTCTTTTGTTGCATGACCCATAGACTGGTTTACAAATTAAGTTGTATACTGGATGCTCTTTGGAAAATTAATTTTCAGCTATTTATCTTCATTATCAGGAGAGAAAATAAAAAAAAAATATGTAAAAATAAAAATAAAACCTATGAACACAAATATTTTAAAACATCAAAGATATGTAAAAATCATTTTAAAAAGCTGCTATGTATGTTATTTACTCCAGTTATCTAACTTCAATAGCTGCTGAGTAAATCTCATTTTTATATAGGATTATTGACAGACAAAGAGATAGATTTAGATAATTATAGAGTAGCTTCGCTACTTAAAAGAGAAATCCTGTTGTACAAACTAGTTTATTGAGTGTTTAAAAATTGTTAATATCATAGATATAGTTAGTAAAGATTATATGTTTACTGTTGAAATACCATTACCTTTTTATGTTTATTTAATAAAACATTTAATCTGTGATTATAATGTAATAAAGTACAAATACAAATTGAAAACAAACATCAAAATAAAATCAGAAGTAAGTGAAATGGTCATTACCAATTTTAATTGATATAAAGCTATATTATTAATCAGTGGTACCCTCCTCAAGTCAAAATTGAGGGGAGGGGAGGGGGGAGGTGAGCTTTTAGAGGTATCATACACACAACAAGTAAGATTACATAATATTATTAAGAAGTGGAAATTCCTTCCTCTACTCCAACCTTTACATGAGCAACATAGTAGAAAGTCACAAAAGTTGGATCATCACTCTATAAGTAATCTTAAGTTAAGTAACGTTTAATTATTCCGTCACATACATATCTCATCCAAAGGTTACACTTAATTGCATAATCCAGAGCTGTTCTGCCTAAAATAAAACATAAATCAATTACCATAATTGTATGTCTAGTAAAAATACTATATAAAAAAAGTACAAATTATTAGCGTCAGAACCTGGAGTGTCCTGCAAAAGTGTCAAAAATTATAATGAAAATAAATAAAAAGATTTGAATAGATTTATTATTATATTAATAGATTATTATATTATCTATATATTAATACTCACCATCATTATCCTTAGCCTTTAAATCTGCCTTGTATTCTAATAATACTTCTATAATATCAGACTCCATATTCTCTACTGCATACATTAGACTAGTCTTGCCTAGAGATATATTGAAAAGTAGATTATATACAGAAAGACCTACGAAAAAGTATCTTTTAGTGTTTACAGCCCTTATTTCTCAAACTATAATCAAAAATAGCATATTTCTGTGTTCCCTGTACATTTCCACACAAGCATATATTAAATTTTAATTTTACCTCCATTAACACCGGAGATTTTTAGAGCTAAAGTTTTGAAAAGGGATTGGTAACTAAAGAACAAGTTAACTAATTATCTCTTTTTTATTCCACCAAAAAATATAAATTTTTAATGTAAAAAAATACTACTGAATGAATTGATTATTTGCAAATGTCAGGCTATTTACTCACCCTTCTTTATGAAAAGGATTAATTATGACAGTTGCTCCGCCCCCTTTTCTGGCATCTCAATCACTTAATAGGTGGTTAATTAAGCTTTTTAGACTAAAAAATCATTATGTTTTAATTTTATTTTCTTTAAAATATTTTTGTTATTAAATTTAGGATAATGAAACAAAAATAATTTTCCTGCTATATTCATAAAGATTTATTTGTTTTTTTAATCTAAAACAATTTTGCCTGGTAATAAGTTTTTTTCAAAATACCATTAAACTAAAAAAGACTCAAAAAATATGTGTAAAAAATTTCTTCTAACTTAAAATCTAAATTTTTTTTTCATTTTGTATAAACTTTCTGCTAGTAACAAAAATAAAAGGATTTCTATCTTAATTTTGCTAAAGAAGTCGTTTCATTTTAAAAGTTACTTTTTGCTCAGTCACGCTTTCAAAACTTTAGCTCTAAAAATCTCCAGTGTTAATGGAGGTAAAATTAAATTTTTTATACTAGGTGTTTTATAAAAAAACTGCGTTTTCCGGAGTTGGGAAACAACCAGTAAGAGTATGAAAAAAATAATTATATATTCTAATTCTCTATAAAAATATGGATAAATTTTATAAAAGGTGATTTTTAATATCTCTTAAAACAATAGCGCTTTTTAGAGCTTAAATAATTCAAAATGTCTGTGTGTTGCTTTATTCTTGTAGAATTTAGGGCTAAAACGTTCAACTAAAGTGTTCTTTTTACTTGAAAACAACATTATATCATGCCCAATGAAATATTCTAATGATCATATTTTAGATTTAACTTAAATATGCTTATTTTTACAGAACAAATGATTAACTTTATTGTTGCTTTAATTGTAATTCAATTTGTTAGTATTAAAAATCTTCATGTTTGTTCCTCACTCCTCCCCCTTTAATCTCCTAATCACTTTTGATTGATACATGACATATTACTCAAATATCAAGTTATTAAAGAAAAAGTCTTTTTTGCGGTAATTTTGAACCAAGATAACTTGCTTATTTTTACAGATATTGAAATGAAATAAAAAGTTACTTGTTTTATTCTTCAATGCGCACAGTATTATAAGAGATTCCTTACTTAAAAATGATGTTGAAATAGAGAAATAGAAAAAAGTAAATTCTGAAGAACCTAAAAAGCTCTTTGCATGTAGCAAAAAAAAGAAAAAATGTAAAAAATCTTAAATGGTTACATTTATTTAACCTTTTGTTACTTAAATATTGCACTTTTCAACCTATATGTTGAACAATAAATGAGTTATTTGATTATAATTGTTATCACAGTTTTAGCATCAGGCATTTTTACCCTACATATACCTTTCAGTACAGCCGCATTTTTAGAGATATTGAAAAACACCTTATGTAAATGTTATGTACATTTTTACAGAGAACATATGGACATATAATTATTTTTTTTCATGCTTCTTCTGGTTGATTCCCAAAACTGGAAAACGCAGTTTTTTTTGAAACACCTTGTATATGCTTGTGTAAAAATGTATAGAGAACAAGGATATATGCTATTTTTGATGATACATTAAGAAATAAGAGATGTATACCCTAAAAGATACTTTTTCATGGGTCTTACTGTATATCAGGCATATGCTGGGTAGAAATTTAATAAAAAATAATACAAAGGTGTTAATTACCATTAAAATATTGATATTTAGGGACGTGTGAAATTGACTGGAAATTTTAATATTTTGGCCGAATAAAAATATTAAAAAATCAGGTCAGGATTTTATTGCCCTAGATACTCCCTTTTTTTAATTTCTAACCCTTTATTAATAATCTCCAAACTTCTCATGAACTTTATGATTTTACAAGTTTATTAAAAATAATTAAATGCTAATCAGAGCAATAAAAATCCGAGACAGACACGAGTATCTATTTACCATTTAAAAACACCAAATCTCTCCAAGATATATATTATTCAAGTTTTATACAAGTTTGGGTATCATTATAATTATTCAAATTTGGGTACTTTATTTCTTAATATCTGCGGAAAACTGTCTGTAATAAAATGCAATAGATATGAAAATCATATCATCGCGATTGGGTACCACTATAATTATATAAGATGGGTACCATTATGATAATTTAAATTTGAATGCTATATTTCTTAATATCCGCGGAAAACTTTTTAATTTAACCTTTTTCCTGTTAAATTTTTTTGTTTCAAATTTAAAATCCACGGAAAAATGTCTATAATATGATGCGATAAATAACTAGTTAATTAAAGTCAACGAAACCCCCTCTTTCTACCTACATATTTTGGGGGTTAGCGAGATCAATTAGTACAGACATCAAATCTTTTATCCAAGATATATCATTGTTTATCCTTGTTTTTCTTTTCTTAAATTAATCTTACAATCTCTACATATATTCACAACCAGGGATCTCAAGAGATAAGACAATGAATGATAAATTGATGTTTGTACCCAATGATGATATTTAAATTATTACTTAGTTGAAAAGTTAAGACACTGCTAATTAAAAAAGCCGTCTGTAATACAATGCGATATATATGAAAATCATATCGGTTAGCATATTTACATTAAAATGATTATTTTATTTTAAAATCTGTAGTAATCTAATTATAGAAATTTACCATTATAATCATTTAAAGTTACTTTTACTAAATTTTGAAACATTTACATAGAATACATTTTACATTAAATTGATTATTCTTATCTAAATTTGGGTACTTTATATCTTAATATCCGTGGAAAATTGTCTATTATACAATGCGATAGATATGAATCTTGGATCTTGCGCAAGATTATCCTTTACTCTGTCTCTAATGAAGTGAAACTTGTAGCGGGCTAATATAAGATACCCCTATCCAGCCAGTTTAAACTGTCCAATCCCCTTCTACTAGGTAAACGAACTAACAGTTAAATGATGTCCATTAAAGAAACCTCAATTGACTACTATTTTTCTCCTGCCATAATATGCACGTAATAAGCGGTTTTAATGATTTGAAAATGTAAATAAAATGTGGAAGGGAATGGTCACCAAGTAAATGATAGTAATTAAAGTTTATCCATATCAAACCATGTAGTTACCATGAAGGATAGAGATAAATCAGGGAGGAAGGGGACATTGGCCTGTAAATTATAACAGTACCCAGTGATTTAAATCACGTTCTTTCATTTTTTCAATTTATGAAGGGTAATTTTGTTTATCTTAATTGGAGAGTGTTCATCATTTTTTAAACCATTGTCTTATCCCTTAGGACCCGTGGTTAGGATACAAAATAAAGAAAATAATTGCTACATGTCTAAATTGCAATAGCCGTTCTCCGCCTACTTTATACAACTCCACCCCCACCCCCTCCCCGATTTACTGACCCCTTTGATTTTATTATTTCCTTTACTTTAACTTAATTCTAACCCAGATATCTAAAGGGATAAGACAATGGGCGATAAATTTATGTACACCCTCAATGATGACACACAAAATTACTCCTTCTGTAGAACACAATTAGTGCTTGAAACGTTTGGACACACAACTTTATAAACCAACCATTCAAAATTCACTAATGTCCCCAAGGTTCTACTAAGGCCAATGATTAAGAAAACGTTATTATAAAACTTTGGAGGCTAGAGCAATAAACCGCTCATTGTACCCTCTATCTATGAATCTAACCACTCCCTTTCTTGTGCTACACATATGAATTAGTAAAAGTATTAGTTAACTCGCCCCTAGTCTCTATATTACCAATTGTTAACAATAGTTTTATCTGGGAGGCAATGGACATTGGGCTGTTTATTAAACTAGTCCCCAAAGTCTTAAAATAACGTTTTCCTATTGGTTTGCTTAATAACCTTGGGAACTTTTATTCAATTTTGATTAGTTGATTCATTTAATTGAGTGTCCAAACATTTTAACCACCAATTGTAATCTACAGAAGGAGTAATTTTGTGTATCATGATTGGGGATGTAAATCAATTTATCTGCGATTGTATTATCCCTTTAGATTCCGGATTTTTATCCTCCAGTAGGGGAGAGGATGGGGTAAGAGAAGTGGAAGGGAGAAATCGTTATTTTAGACAGCTGCATAATTCATTTTATTAGAGCTCATAAAAATCTGGTGTAAGATCAAAGTAATAGTACATCCATTTAATAAGCATAAGAAATAATGGAAATTGCAATCTAAATTCAAATTAAAAAGCTGAAGATATGTTAAGATAAGAGTCATCATAAAAGGTTTGAAACAAATAGGACTTATCAATCACCCTAAAAATCAATCTGTTATAGGCACTAAGGCAGACAAACCTAATATATAGAAAATATTTAAACGTATAAATTTTTAGATAAATTTTGTTATTTCCAATAGATATAATTAATATCCCTCCCATATATCTTTACTAATAAAACAGGAAGTTGAGGTTTTCATCTGAGCAAAAGGTCTAACCTTACTTTTTATAAAGCAGAGTTTTTCTGTAATTAGGGTCGGTATGTCCTTCGTTTAAACAGTATTCTGTATTTAACAAAAAAATACGTAGAATTTTGTTAAAAATAATACATTTATATTATGCTTAATTTGTTCTGGCACTCTAAAAATGTTAATATTCGTCCTACCATTCTAGAGCTTCGCTTTTATGGATGTTGTCATCCTTGTAATTTTCTCAAAAGTTAGATAGATATATTTGGGCGGGGGGGGGGGGGTTGGTAACCTTTTTTAATTATCTATTGTAATACTACAAAATACATGTGTTAGGTGTGATGGGGGGAGGGTTGGTCAAATGGGGTTAATTTATTTTTTTAAAGCGAAGCTTTTCTACAATTAGGGTAGTTCCGTCCATTTACAGTTAGCTTTTTTCGTTAATTTAAACAGGTTAGAATTGTCCTATCGATTTCAAACTTTGTATGCTGATTCATATAACAATAAGGTACGACTTAGAAATCGTAGTAACTCTATAATTGTTACCAAAAAGTCCGTACGTCCATTTAAAAGAAGCAGATTTTTTACTTTTTTTGACTACAAATTTTTGAATGTTAAAATTATCCTATACATCTGATTCTTTGAATACTGATTCCTATTTCAACAAGGTACAATGTGTTAAGCGAAACATCTCTATAATTAAGTCCTAAAAACGACAGTATGTCCTGAAACAGTATCATGTATTTAATCAGTTTTGCAACAAATTTACTAACAATTTTGTACATATAAGCTTGTTCATTACTATTCAGTTTATACTAGTGTTAATGTTCGTTTGTCCTTCCATTTAAGAGCTTTATGGATGTTGTCATTCTTGTTTGTTCATCAAATCATTGTATTTGTCTTTCTACTTAGAACTGAAAATTAATATATTTAAAATAGACTGACACACAAATAATTTAACCCCCATTGCCCCCCCCCCCCATTCACATAATTAGATATTAGATATTAGTTGTTATTATAATTAAACATGATTAATTCCACTGCTGCTCTGTATTATACTCTAAAATAGACAAATAGACAGACAAACAGAGAAACATCCTGTTACTTTATTTAAAGGATAGGATTGTCAACCAAAATACTCTTTTGAGCACTAACAATCTCTCTCCCCATCTATTTTTTTCTAGTTTTAGGGCTTCGCTTTTATGAATGTTGTCATCCTTATAGCTCTAATAATATTAATACAATTGAGCATAGAACATTTAATTTACTGATATATTTTTGCTTGTGATTATCATATCATTAGCTGCTGCGCCCCTATATGCAGTGGTGGGTAGCCAAAAACTATCTAAAGGCTTAATAGGCTAACCCTAGCTGAGGGGGGGGGGGGATGGTTCGGATTATTTCTCATATTATTTTAATCCCTATAACCATCGCCTGCACCTCTCCCAATAAAATTTAAGCTTCTTTGTATATATCATTTTTACTCCTCCTACTAGTCATAAAGATCGACTATTACTTTCATTCATCATATACATATTTTTGCCAGAAAGATAGTTTTCTGCAGATTTTAAAATAAAATTACCATTATAATGTTAAATGTATTGTATGTTTAGATATTAATATTGCTAACAACTGAACCGATATGTTTTTCATAACCGCTGAACCAATGAACAATGAAGCTTCTTAATTAAAAGTGAAAGTTAATTTTTGTTTCTTATAACTTTTAAAACTACTCATAATTAAATATCAAGTTCCTATTGATTTATGGGGAGGGGGTGTTAATTATATCTACTGCTGTTAAAAACAAAGCTTTTCTATAATTGGGGCTGGTTTCACGTCCGTCCGTCTGTACATCTGGAACAGATAGATTTTTTCATTAATTTAGGCATGTTAGTATTAAAACTATTGTTTTCAAACTTTGAATGGTGATTCCTGTAGTAGTTAAGTACGATTTAGAAAGTGTAACAACTTTATAATACTAACTTATATTTCTGTTTATACTTATACATTTATATTCTGATTTTTCAGTTCTGACAACCTACAAGTGTTATTGTTTGTTTGTACTACTGATTTGCTTTTATGGATGTTGTCATCCTTGTTAATAAACCCTCCGATTTCCTTTATTTGGCTAAAGTTAAACAGAGTTGCCCCCCCCCCCATATTCAATTGAATATGATTTACTACTATGTTCTGCAAAAATAGATGCTAGGGTAGCATTCGCTAGTATCTATTATAAAACTACAAAAATATATGTGTGTTAGGTGTGATGGGGGGAGGGTTGGATGGGTGGAGAAAAGAGATGGAAATCGTAACCAACACTGAAATATGGTTAAATCATTTTAAGGGAGTTGTATAAAGTGGGCGGACAACGGCTGTTACAATTGAATTTAGACATGTAGCAATTATTTTCTTTATTTTGGGTATGGGATGGATTAAAGGGGTATCGTTGTATTAGCAAGCTAAAAGTTTCACTTCATTAGAGTACATGATAATCTTGTTAAAGATCCAAGTAATAATAAATCCATTAGTATAAACTACTTTTTACTTCTCATAATTGAAATAGATAGGACAATGTACGATAAATTAAACCCTTATCAAACTTATATGCTCAGGCATATGCTGGGTAGAAATTTAATAAAAAATAATATGAAGGTGTTAATTACCATTAAAATATTGATATTTAGGGACGTGTGAAATTGACTGGAAATTTTAATATTTTGGCCGAATAAAAATATTAAAAAATCAGGTCAGGATTTTATTGCCCTCTATGTCCCCTTTTTTTAATTTCTAACCCTTTATTACTAATCTCCAAACTTCTCATGAACTTTATGATTTTACAAGTTTATTAAAAATATTCAAATGATAATTAGGGCAATAAAAATCTGAGACAGACGCGAGTATCTATTTACCATTTAAAAACACCAAATCTCTCCAAGATATATACAAGTTTTATACAAGTTTGGGTATCATTATAATTATTTAAATTTGGGTACTTTATTTTTTTAATATCTGCGGAAAACTGTCTGTAATAAAATGCAATAGATATGAAAATCATATCATCGCGATTGGGTACCACTATAATTATGTAAGATGGGTACCATTATGATAATTTAAATTTGAATACTATATTTCTTAATATCCGCGGAAAACTGTCTGCAATAAAATGCAATATTAGCATATTACATAAAAGCAAAACTCCCTCCCCCCTTTTAGCACAATATTAGTTTTTAACATCTCAACAATCATAATATAATTCTATTTAGTTTTAATTTAACCTTTTTCCTGTTATAATTTTTTTGTTTCAAAATTAAAATCCACGGAAAAATGTCTATAATATGATGCGATAAATAACTAGTTAATTAAAGTCAACGAAAACCCCTCTTTCTACCTACATATTTTGGGGGTTAGCGAGATCAATTAGTACAGACATCAAATCTTTTATCCAAGATATATCATTATTTATCCTTGTTTTTTTTTCTTAAATTAATCTTACAATCTCTACATATATTCACAACCAGGGATCTCAAGAGATAAGACAATGGATGATAAATTGATGTTTGTACCCAATGATGATATTTAAATTATTACTTAGTTGAAAAGCTAAGACACTGCTAATTAAAAAAGCCGTCTGTAATACAATGCGATATATATGAAAATCATTTACATAGTATACATTTTACATTAAATTGATTATTCTTATCTAAATTTGGGTACTATCTATCTAAATATCCACGGAAAACTGTCTGTAATACAATAGGGAGGGAGGAGAAATTGAGCTGTTAATTACATTAGTATCCAAAGTTACTTTTACAAATTTTAAATTTTGAAACATTTGGCCACTGAAATCCACTTTATTAACACCACCCTCCATCCCCCATCCCCTTCCATAATATGAAAGGGGGGGGGGGAGGTGGGTTTATATCAACATGGATGACAACATCCATAAAAGCGAAATGGTAGTACAATCAAACATTAACATAAATGTATAAGTATAAACAAAAAGTATTACATAGTTGCTACTCTTTCTAAATCTAAACAATAATAGCATGCATGAATTAATGGAGCGCAGACGGACAAATTATAGAAAACGGATAGCTTTTTTAGTTAATTTAGGCATGTTAGAATTGTCCTACCGATTTCAAACTTCAATTCTTTGGACAACAAAGTATAATGTTTCAATCGAAGCAACTCTATAATCAAGTTCTAAAAATGTTAGTATGTCCAAAACATTATCCTGTATCAAGCAGTTTTTCAACAAATTTACACTTTTGCTTCAACTTTTATTTTGTGATTATTCAGTTCTGACACAGTACAAGTGTTAATGTTCGTTTGTCCTACAGTTTCAGTGCTTCGCTGTTATGGATGTTGTCATCCTTGTTATTTAAGTATTAGTATTGGGTTATTTATGGCCCTCCCTCAAAACTTTTATTAATAAATGGAATAATGAATAACCCTCCCCTCTTTTCCTATAACTCTTCTATATATGTGCGTGCTCAATTTTTAACCTCATTTGCTCTACTTCGGTTAAAATGTTTTTTTTGAGAGGGTGGGGGGGGGGGGAGGCAGATGATGTGTATCATCATTGGGCCGGTAAACTAAATTTCTGACAAAAAATATGTATATCATGAATGAAAGTAAAAGTCGATCTTCATGGCTAGTAGGAGGAGTAAAAATGATATGTACAAAGAAGCTTAAATTTTATTTGGAGGGGTGCCGGCGTTGCTTCTAGGGATTAAAATATTATAAAAAATAATCCGAAACCCTCCCCCCCCCCCAGTAAGCCTATTAAGTTTTTAGATAGTTTTAGGCTACCCACCACTGCATATAGGGGCGCAGCAGCTAATGATATTACAATCACAAGCAAAAATATATCAGGAAATTAAATGTTCTATGTTCAATTGTATTAAGCTATACGTTCTATAAGGATGACAACATTCATAAAAGTGAAGCCCTAAAACTAGAAAAAAATAGATGAGGAGAGAGGTTGTTAGTGTTCAAAAGAGTATTTTGTTTGACAATCCTATCCTTTAAATAAAGTAACAGGAAGTTTTTCTGTTTGTCTGTCTATTTGTCTATTTTAAAGTATAATACAGAGCAGCAGTGGAATTAACCCAATCCGCCCCCCCCCCTCACTAATTATCATGTTTGATTATAACAACAACTAATATATATCTAATTATGTGAATGGGGGGGGGGGGGGTAATGGGGGTTAAATTATTTGTGTGTCTGTCTATTTTAAATATATTAATTTTCAGTTCTAAGTAGAAAGACAAATAGAATGATTTGATGAACAAACAAGGATGACAACATCCATAAAGCTCTGAAATGGAAGGACAAAAAAACATTAACACTAGTAGAGTGCAGGGAGTAAGGGAGGGGACAATGGATCGAAAATTCAATTTTTAGGAGTCTCAGACTTTGGGTACTGGCTTAAAGGGAATATACAAAAATTTAGCCGTTTCTGGCCAACCTTGGGTACTAAATATGAATGACGTCATGGGAAATCATGCAAAATCTCGCGGCATACGCGCGATAACAAAAACATAAACAATAAAAACAAACAGACAAAAAATTTCGATTTTAAAAATTTATTTTCATTGTGGCCGTGTACACTGTACAGTGTATATACTAAAATTGGAACGATAATATCTATTATAAAATAAAATATAAATATATTTAGAAATGAATGATCAATTTATCATTCATATCAAATTGTATTTTGATTTTCAACAAAACTTCTAGTTTGATTTTTTTAAAATCATAATAAGTAATCAAAAAAAGACATAAAGTATGTAACATCTAAATTATTTGTTTCAAATTATAATTAGGGAAATTATTTATCTTTCGTAAATTGATTCATTTAAAAACATTTGTTTTTATCTAATTCGTGTTTATATAAGTTATTATGAGTGAAGTTTTTCTATTATTAGGTCTTACCAATCCGTGCGTCCGTAACGGTTAGCTATTATTGAATTAGCTTATATGTACAAAATTGTAAGTAAATTTGTTGCAAAACTGATTAAATACATTATACTGTTTAAGGATATACTGACATTTTTAGGACTTGATTATAGAGATGCTTCGCTTATCACATTGTACCTTGTTGAAATAGAAATCAGTATTCAAAGAATCAGATGAATAGGATAATTTTAACATTCAAAAATTTGTTGTCAAAAAAAAGTAAAAATTTGCTTATTTTAAAGGGACGTACGGACTTTCTGGTAGCAATTATAGAGTTGCTACGATTTCTAAGTCGTACCTAACTGTTATATGAATCAGCATACAAAGTTTGAAATCGATAGGAAAATTCTAACCTGTTTAAATTAACGAAAAGAGCTATAACGGACGGACCTATCCTAATTATAGAAAAGCTTCGCTTAAAAAAAATAATTTAACCCCATTTGACCAACCCTACCCCAATCACACCTAACACATGTATTTTGTAGTTTTACAATAGATAATTAAAAATGTTACCCCCCCCCCCTCCCTGCTTTTGAGAAAATTTCAAGGATGACAACATCCATAAAAGCAAAGCTCTAAAATGATAGGACGAATATTAACATTTGTAGAGTGGCAGAACAAATTAAGCATAATATAAATGTATTATTTTTACAAAATTATATGTATTTTTTTTTCTTAAATACAGAATACTGTTTAAACGAAGGACATACCGACCATAGCCACAGAAAAGCTCTGCTTTATAAAAAGTAAGGTTTGACCCCTTGCTCAGATCAAAACCTCAACTTCCTGTTTTATTAGTAAAGATATATGGGAGGGATATATTTATATCTATTGGAAATAACAAAATTTATCTAAAGAATTTATAGGTTTAAATATTTTCTATATATTAGGTTTGTCTGCCATAGTGCCCATAACAAATTGATTTTTAGGGTGATAGACAAGTCCTATTTGTTTCAAACCTTTTTTAATGACTCTTATAACATTTCAGCTTTTTAATTTGAATTTAATTTGCAATTTCCATTACTTCTTATGCTTATTTAATGGATGTACTATAACTTTGATCTTACACCAGATTTTTATGAACTTTAGTAAAATGAATTATGCAGCTGTATAAAATAACAATTTCTCCTTTCCACTTCTCTTGCCCCATCCCCTCCCCTACTGGAGGATAAAAATCCAGAATCTAAAGGGATAAGACAATGGCCGATAAATTGATTTACATCCCCAATCATGATACACAAAATTACCCCTTCTGTAGATTACAATTGGTGGTACAAATGTTTGGACACTCAATTAAATGAATCAACTAATCAAAGTGGAATAAAAGTCCCCAAGGTTGTTAAGCAAACAAATAGGAAAACATTATTTTAAGACTTTGGGAACTAGTTTAATGATAAATAGATAAAACTATTGGTAAAATAGTGACTAGGGGCGAAATAACTAATACTCTTACTAATTCATATGTGTAGCACAGGAAAGGGAGTGGTTAGATTCATAGATAGAGGGTACAATGAGCTGTTTATTACTCTAGCCCCTAAAGTTTTATAATAACGTTTTCTTAATCATTGGCCTTAGAATCTTGGGGACATTAGTGAATTTTGAATGGTTGGTTTATTAAATTGTGTGTCCAAACGTTTCAAGCACTAATTGTGTTCTACAGAAGGGGTAATTTTGTGTGTCATCATTGAGGGTGTACATAAATTTATCGCCCATTGTCTTATCCCTTTAGATACCTGAATTAGTTTTCAGTTAAAGTAAAGAAAATAATAAAATCAAAGTGGTCAGTAAATCGGGGAGGGGGGATGGAGTTGTATAAAGTGGGCGGAGAACAGCTATAGCAATTTAGACATGTAGCAATTTTTTTCTTTATTTTGTATCCTAACCATGGGTCCTAAAGGATCAGACAATGGTTAAAAAAATGATGAACACTCTCCAATCAAGATAAATAAAATTAACCTTCAATTAAAAAAAAATAAAAGAACGTGATTTAAAGCACTGGGTACTGTTATAATTTACAGTCCAATGTCCCCTTCCTCCCTGATTTCTCTCTATCCTACAAGGTAAATAAAAGGTCCGATATGGATAAACTTTAACTACTATCATGTACTTGGTGACCATTCCCTTCCAAATTTCATTTACATTTTTACGTGCATATTATGGCAGGAGGAAAATAGTCGTTAATTTAGGTTGCTTTAATGGACATCATTGACATCGTTTACCTAGTAGAAGGGGATTGGACAGGTTAAAGGGGCTAGATAGGGGCATCGTTATATTAGCCAGCTACAAGTTTCACTTCAGTAGAGTACAGGATAATCTTGCGTAAGATCTAAGTAATAATAAATCCAATTAGTATAAACTACAAATTTCTTATAATTGAAAAAATAGCATGTCTTGAATCAATTTGCTATTGTGTCTTTTTGCGAATATAAAACAGCAAGTGAACGTGATTATATACAGAGGTGAATGCACACTCATTTATACTATAACATTTCAAATCAACTCTAAAATCAAAGAACCCCAACACTAATAAAATAGGCGAAAACCAGTGTTATTATTTTATAAAGGCAGAACTCAATCAGTCTAATGGGTACTCAGAGATTTAGCTTTATAAAGACCCTAAAAATGTATGGATGTTGTTGTCAGTAATATGTTAGTATGTATGGACTCAATTGTATATAAACTTCGCTTCGCTTTTATGGATGTTGTAATTCTTGTTTTAAAACTTTTATTCAAGAGATAAGACAATGAACGATAAATTGATGTATAAATAATTATCGCATCGTATTAAAGATTTCTTTGATAAGACAATGGAAGATAAGTTGATGTATATACCCAATGATCTATTATTACATACATCTAACAGTGAGATTTTTAGATTAAAAAAGGTAAAAATAATAAAAGTAATTCAACTATGTATTGACATATTGATGTTCAGATTTCGTGATTATTATTCAAAATATTTATTAATTTGGTGTTTTACCTAGAGGTCATAAAAAATCTGTGAGGTTGTAAAATTTCCCCCTTCCCCCCACGTAACGAAAACTGGCCAACCCAAGAAATTCATAAATTTGTTTATTATTTTATTGCCTTTACTGACCACAAAAATGAATATTTTTATTCCAATATTAATATTGAAAATATGAACCCTTCCCCTCTGAACAAAATTATAAATTTAGGTGTTAATTAATACTTCCTTTGTGAACGAAAAATTTAATATTTAAACCCATTAGATATATTGATATTTGAGTCCAAATATGGACTGACCACAAAATTTTTCAATTTTTTAAAATCTAATGCTACCTAGCCTATGCCTGTATATGCTAACTAATTACTATAAGTTTTGGTATCTTTAAAAAAATATAATAGTTAAGAAGACAATTGATTGCATTGTATTACAGACAGTTAAGTTTTAACATAATTATATTTAATGTAATAAATATAACCATTTTGAAAAAGGTCTGTCAGTAGGTCAATCCGACTGATTAATAGAATGCATAAAATTTAAAGGATCAATTTAGCAAGCATTATTATAAATATTTATTAAAATGGAAGCCAAATTATAATTATCGCATCATATTATAGATTCCTTTGTTGTTACCCCGAATATCTGCTTTATAACTAATGAACTGTCAGTAATATTTTGATATGTATGGATGTTGTCATTCTTGTTTTAAAACTTTTATTCAAGAGATAAGACAATGGATGATAAATTAATGTACATATTACTGTCAGTAATATTTTAATATGTATGGATTCAATTGTATATAAACTTCGCTTTAATGGATGTTGTCATTATTGTTTTAAAACTTTTATTCAAGAGATAAGACAATGGTTGATAAATTGATGTAAATATAATTATCGCATCGTATTAAAGCATTCTTGTTATGAAGGTTTTGTGATTAATTTTTGAAATATATTTTAATTTTCAATTCATATGAAAGTCATAAAAATTCCGTGAGCTCGTAAAATTTCCCCCTTCCCCCTACGTAACGAAAAATGGCCAACCCAAGAAATTCATAAATTTGTTTATTATTTTATTACCTTTACTGACCAAAAAAATGAATATTTTTATTCCAATATTAATATTGAAAATATAAACCCTTCCTATCTGAACAAAATTATAAATTTAGGTGTTAATTAATACTTCCTTTGTGAACGAAAAATTTAATATTTAAACCCATTAAATATATTGATATTTGAGTCCAAATAAGGACTGACCACCAAATTTTTCAATTTTATTAAAACTATTGCTACCTAGGCTATCCCTGCTGTATATTTACAAAATATTTGAATGCAAAGAAATTTAATACAAATAAATAAAAGAAAGGAAGTAATATATGTAGTGAAATGATTGTTTAATTACTAGGGAAATATTAGTACTAACCATCATTATTCTTAGCCTGAACATCAGCATTGTGTTCTAATAATAATTTTACAACTTCCAGCTTTCCATCCTGAGCTGCAAACATTAGACAGGTCATTCCTAGATAAATATAACGGGAGTAGATAGATATATTTACAAGCAATAATTAGATTAATAGATGAAAAATAATGAATGAAAGAAAAGAGGTAGTATATTAAGTTAAGAAAATGAAAAATAGTTATGTGATCATTAGATATATGTTTATTAGTACTAACCATAAGTAGTTTTAGCCTGTACATCAGCATTGTGTTCTAATAATAATTTGAAAACTTCCAGGTTTCCATCCATTGCATACATTAGACCGCTGTTCTCTAAACAAATATTACAGATTATTTCCAAACATAGTACTAATAGTAATAATATCAACAAAAAATGTAATATATATAGTTAGAAGTATAAATAATCGTTATTATTTAAATAGCAGAAATATATTAGTCAGGTCAAACGACCCAGGATAACTAAAGGGAGCCAAATATCTTCTTTTCTATCCTAACACCCAGGGTATTAGGTTAAGTAACAAACATCAGACAACCAACTCTTTGATGCACAACCTTTGGCTGAGAAGTCCTAACTGTGTACATTGTAATCAGTTGTGCCTATTTTGGGCCAATGCATTCCCCCTACTCTAAATATCACCTGATATAGTAGCAGTAGGAACATCTTTAGTTATGATGCAATGGTGGGCCAAGATTTAAACATATCCCCACTCCAAAAATGAAGGGATGCCCTGCATGTTATAAGTAGACTTACTCTCTACATCAAAACATTAATGTAGATGCATGTAAACCTAGTATGAATAAAAAGCTGTACTTACCGCGCCAAACTGCATCGACTGCATTAACATTAATTCCAATAGAAATTAATTCATTCACTGTATCAACATCACCATCACTTAATGCTTTAAACCATTCTAGATGCAATCATTAAATTAAAAATTAATAGAAAAAGCCTTTGCGACTCTAAAGTTTACATTATGTTCAGTGCCACAAATATTCTTTTCACATTTTTTCATATCAATTTTGTAGTCTATGAAATCTTTTTCATAGAAAAACTCACCTCTACCTCTATATCTTCCATTTAAGATTCTATTTTCATATTCCTTGTAACTCTCCTGATTAAAAAGATATGCATCATTAATTGTAAAATATCTGAATGATTGATATTTTATATATGTTTGAAATATTATACCATGTAAAAGTTTTGAATATCATTTAGATATATTTTAACATATTAGTATTTAAGATAAGATTGGTCTTTTAAATTTAATAATTAAAGATATTTCCATACCAATGTAGTTTCCTTAACAGAACAGTTATACGCTCTAGATATTTCCACAATATCTGTTGGTGATAAATTGTCCTAATGTTTAAAACAAAAAGAATCAATTTCTAAAATTTATTTTTTTCTTTTTTTCTTATAATGTGTTCATTTCATGGCAAAATTAATTAAGAATTTGCTTACTGGATACTTCTCCAGAACATTATTATCCAAAAAGACTTTATATTCTTGTTTAATCCTTGTACATATGGTGTTCTTTTTACAACCAGTGACCTGTGGATAGTGCATAACGCTGTAGAAGTCATAAATTGTCTGAATTTGTTGGAAACATTTATACTTAGATAAGAAAATTCTATTCTAGGGGGGGGGGGGAGAAGGGTCTTATAGATTCACAAATAATTACAATTATTTTTACTCACTCTTGCCAAACTGTATTTTCTGTCCCCAGAAATATCTGTTACCTGAAGTATCCAAATGACTTTAACCCTTAACAGTCAGATAGGGGGGGTGGAATGCTCCCCCATTTTCTGTGTGTAAAAGATAAAGGGCTATAACTTTTTAAATATAGGTATGAAACATAACTGACAGTTGAAATTTAAAAGCAAACATTAGATTTTTTATGAATTTTGTTAGAGGGCTACATTTAACTTTGTCCAAAACATGAGAGAAACAAAGCCAAACCAAACTATGTCACATTATGACAAATAGCCAACAGGAATACACTTAAACATTCCAACCAACATAAAACAACAGCAGAGTTCATTTCACATGCTAAGGAATGGAAATATAAACTACTTTTAATATCAAAAATATACCATGACACCAGTAGAATCATACCAAAGAGCCAAAAATACAAATAGGCCCCCAAATAACTTTGTGGGCAATTTATAGTTTATTTATAGAATTATTTTATAGATCATAAGTTTTTTTTTATTTTGGGGTAAAATTATAAGCTTTTAGGGCATTTTACTTCATAAATATTGTATTCTAGTATAGAGTAAAATTAGTTCTTTTGATTTCATCTATCAAAGTTCATTAACAATTTACTTCTTTACAATATATCATTGAATTAACATACAAATTATGATGATTCAGAATTGACTAGTAAAAAATATTGAATTCTTAAAATTTCAGAAAGAGTGTTTTCACAAAGTGACTTATTAACAATATATATATATATAGTTATTTTTTTACTTAATTAAAATGAAAAGAATGAAAACTATACACAAAAAAAGAAATATACTTTCTATAAATATTTTTAAAAATAAGTTTGAATAGTCTTATTTCATATCATATTTAAATATGATACAAAAATAAATTTGTTGTATTGCATTAACATCTTACATATTTAACCCTTTACAGCTAAATTTTATGTGTTATCAATGGGTAATAGATCATAAACATGTTAATTTATTGATATATTGTAAACAATTAATTTTTTGATGAATTTTTATAGATGAAATCAAAAGACCTAATTTTTATCTATACTAGAAACATTCTCAATCTATAGTATTAAATTAACTTTATAATCCCCCCCAAAAAGTTATTCGGTGGCCTATTTGTATTTTTAGCTCTGCAGTATGATTCTACTGGTGTATAGTTTTGATATACATTTCAAAAATAGGTTAAAACAGTTTAAAATGACCTTTTTCTGAAAGATAAGTTAATTTTCTAAAGAAATTCTTAATTCTATAGCCATCTAATGTCTGCATGACACTCCGTGAACTAGTTCTTCTAGTTTCAGTTATACCCATCAATATTCTCTCTACAGTAAGATTATTATCTTTGATACATTGCTTTTAGAGCCAAAAAATGCATAAAGATTATTTGTTATTTTTTAGGCACTAACCTCTAGGGCGTGTTCATTTTGAAATTAGACAAAGAGGGGATGTGCAACAGACAAAACTAACTTATTTAAAATTTCTGATTGAAAAAGAATTTTAAAGAATTGAGATTTAGAATGCAACCACTTATAAGTGTATTTCATTAATAAAAATATGCAAAGACAACATTCAAGTATTTTCAACTTATTATCTCAGTTCTTATTAGTGCTAGAGGGCTAAATATTTTTGTGCATTTCCCCAATTATATAATGAATTTCCGACTGTAAGTCAGGCAAAGTCATATTTCGCTTCCTTACCCTTTATTTACCAACCTTTTACCAATGACCAGACATACAATTGTATAGCTAATTTTCAATGAGAATAAAAAATGCTCCCAGGAAAGGCCTTGAGGGGTAGAATCAGGAACTTTTGTTCATTTCTAAATATCATGTTTCTAGCATTAAAAATGACTAAAAACCACCATTTTTCAAGGTTTATTGAGAATTGTCCAATTTGTAGAAGTTTTTTGAGATTTTCTCAGGCTAGGAACAAGATTTTATGAAATGGTCATAAGTTCCTGATTCTACTCCTCAATGCCTTTCCTGGGAGTGCCATGAAGTCATAGTTCTGATTCAATAAATTGTTGACACCCATTTACAAATAGCTATACAATTGAATGTCTGGTCGTCAACGGTTTTAAGACTTAGGATAGATTTTAAATTATCCAGAGTTGTATTATACTCTTAAAACTCATATGCAATTCTGGCTTTGGTCTCAGAAAAAAAATGTCCAAAATCGACCCACCCTACTAACCCCCACCCCTTTTTTTCATTGAAATTTTGATATTTTTAACATAAATAAATATTTCCACCACTTTCATTATAAGTTTCACCAAACTTTTGTTCTTTAATTTCCATTGCAACTTTAGCTCTGGAGTCCACATTTTCATTAACGATTATTACATAGTCATCACGATCAGGCCTTAAACAAAGTTTTTTTGTTATTGATTGATTGTTTAATGAATTTTGATCAGAAACAAATACAAGGTGTTTCAAAAAAAACTGCGTTTTACAGTTTTGGGAATCAACAAGAAAGAGAATGAAAAAAATAATTATATGTCCATATTCTCTGTAAAAATGTACATAACATTTACTTAAGGTGTTTTTTGATATCTATAAAAATGCGGCTGTACTAAAAGGTATATGTAGGGTAAAAATGCCTAATGCTAAAACTGTGATAAAAATTATAATCAAATAACTCATTTATTGTGCAACTTATAGGTTGAAAAGTGCAATATTAAAGTAGTAAGTGGTTAAATCAATTTACCCAGTTGAGCTTTTGACATAAATTCTTTTTTTGTCTCCATGCAAAGATCTTTTTAGGTTCTTCAAAATTTAGTTTTTTCTATTTCTCTATGACAAAGGCATTTTTATTAAAAAATCTTATTTAATTCGATGCACATTGATAAATAAAACAAGTCACTTTTTAATTCATATTAATAAAATTCATTAAAAATAAGCAAGCTATCTTAGTTTTAAAATGTCGTTAAAAGTGCTTCTAATTATATCATATTAGGTTGATATGTCACAACTGTCAAATTAAAAGGGATTAAAAGATAAAAGGGGCAGGTTAGGAGGAACGGTTATGGGTGCATAATTGAATGATCGTAATCGAATTGTAATTAAAACAAAAATAAAAATTGTTATTTATTCTTTAAAAAGCTTTAGTAAATTAGATTTTAAATGTAATTATTAGAAAATTTCGTTGGGCATGATATAATGTTGTTTTCAAGTAAAAAGAAGAATTTAATTGAACGTTATAGTCCTAAATTCTACAAGTATAAAGCAACACGCATACATTTTGAATTCTTTAAGCTCTAAAAAGCGCTTTTGTTTTAAGAGATATTAAAAAACACCTTTCATTTAAATGATCCATAATTTTATAGAGAATATGAATATATAATTATTTTTTTCATACTCCTACTGGTTGTTTCTTAAAACCGGAAAACGCAGTTTTTTTTAAACACCTTGTATATATTAGTTTCTTTGAGACATAGTATACCTGTTTTGTTCGTGAACCATACCAATAACATGTCCCAACTCATGCAAAATAGTAGGGCCTAAAATTGTTTTCAATACATTTGCTTATCCAATAATACTAAAAATAAATTAGTAGACCAAACCAAACAGAAATGGGCTTGTCCAACAGATTATGCCAATGCTTCTTTCACAAAAATAATGTCCCCTATTCCTCTGGAAATACAAATGATCCTAAAAGATTTAAGGTGGCTGGGGGTTGTGTGTGGGGGGGGGGGGTACTAAAACATCCATGGTTCACAGTTTTAGCGATATGATGTTGAGAAATTATATATACAGATTTTAGAAAAAGAATGCGGTTAGATTTTACCACTTCATAGATTTAAAGTCCCATAGAGAATCACCATAATTAAACCAGTTTTTTGGCAATGGATCTAAAAATTATTTGTATAAAATTTCTAAAAATAAATCCTTTACAAAAAACACTCTCTTTATGCACATTAAGCATAAGATTTACTGTTTTTGTCTCTTATGTAAAAATCAAATAGTTTCCTATTACTACACTAAGGAAAGGGCATTTTTTTTTGGGGGGGGGGGGGGGTTGGAGGTGTCATACCCCCCTCCCTCACAAGAAAATAGCCTAAAACCACCAAAGGACCAATAGGTATATTCACTGAAGAGTAGAATCCAATTGGTTCAGTGGTTACCAAGATCTTAAAGGATGGACGGATGGAAAGACATCAAGCTACTTATTGTTCTGTAAGCAACAATTGTACCCCAAACTAAAAGACCCTTTTTCTTTGAAAAAATTGCCAAAGCTACAGTAAAAAATTATTTTTAAATTCCTCAAAAAAGTTAATCTGGGTCTTAATTCAAATTTAGGCTCTGCAGTCTAATTCGACAGGTTTTCTAGTATATTTTTGACCCCCCCTTTCAATAGGTTAAAAACAGTTTATTTTTGCGAAGGTAACTGCATATCATTACTACAAATTTGAGTAGTTTTGAGAATGGATGTAATTGTAGTGTAACAGGTTTTGTATATTTGGTGTAGGTTTTTTCACAAAGTGGCAAAAATTGAAAATAAGTTTTTTAAATATTTTATAATAAATGAACATAGAAATAATCAATATTTTTAGAAATCAACATAATATTTTAAATCTACATGACAATTTTAACACATATATTATGATAACACAAGTCTATTGGTAAATATTCTTGAATTAAGTAAGAAGACCATAGTCTTTTATAGCCTTCTCAAGTTGGACAAGTTGTAAACAGCAATCATGTCAATTATGTAGATTAGTAAGGGTTAAAATTTGTCTGTCCTTTTGATTGTTCACCTGACCTTACAATTGACCATAAAAGATACAGAGAAGGGGGGGGGGGGAGTTAAACATCACCTCTCACATATTTTGATTATTTTCACTTTATTTCCTATGTAAAATCCAGACAATTCCTTCTTATTTGAAAATGCAAAAAAATTTAATTGAGCCATTTCTCTTATCATAATTTATGAATTATTATAACAACTTGAGCTCCATTCAAAATATTCATTTATATTCTTAGGAGTGTTGCTGTGCTTAATATTTGGAGGGAAATTGGCACATCTAAATATCATAGTTAAGGGATATGTTGAAAGGATGATAAATTATTTTTAGAAATCTCAGAATATCAGCTTGCAGAGCAAGTAACTGAGTTATAAGTAATCTGATTATGATCTGATAGTAAAAGCCAGACAAATTATTGGTCAGTGGGCAGTCAAATTGTCATACACACCTCTTCTTAGTTGTTCATTGATATCTAAGTATTCACAAAAATGATTTTAGGTCTCTATTTTATAAATAAAAGTCATAATGTAGATTTATTTAGAATTTTTTCTAATTTTGATGCCCCATAACTGACTTTGACCAGACACCATGACCGATACAGACCAGATATTCTTATAAAATGAACTCTTGCTGACTTAAAATTACTAAACTTAAAAAGTCATGAAATCACAGCTCTCTATCCTACAAAAAAAATCCATTGTAAACAATAGAGGGGGGGCTTATATAGCCCTCCCCCTCTCCATCTGTAAGGGTTAAAAATGCACATATAAAACATATTTAAATATATGATCTTGAGATTTTATTGATAGTTTACCTTCATCAACAAAGCATCTAGAATTTCCAAGATTTAAAGCACTATCATCTCCTTTATATCCTTGAATAGAATGTTAAGACATTTACCCAAAAAGAATGGGCACTTGGCAAGTAAAAAATATGGGAATCAATGAAGAACTCGACAAGGGCTCAATCTTTAATTGTTAGTCAAATCAGGATTGTCTTATAGTCAGAAAATCTTTTTGAAAAATGGAATTAAAAAACTAATTTCAGACTTCTAGCTAAAATAGGAGTGGATATAGAAGGAGTGAATGTCTGGGCGATAATTGATAAATTAATTTTAATATTCTATTTGCAGATATCTTAATTATTATACTTTTGTAAATTCATTTTTACCTACTGAGGCTTTACATTCTTCTGAATGTTTTTTATGAATTAACAATTGTTGCGGGAAAAATTTTTGTCCACTTGTCTCTATGTCAACAAACGTTATACATCCTACAAAAAACATTTATGTTATTTCATGAAACTTTTTTTTATGATAGGTTACTTTGGATAGTGGGAGGTCATGCAACCTAATCTATTTTTGTTTAATTTTTTTAATTTCTCAATCTTCATCTGGACAAAAGAATGGACTGACATTGTAATAAGTTATAGATATATCATTAAAAATGTAGTAGACAGTTGCCTGAAAAATAATGGCAACAGGGATAGGAATTTATTATTATTTTAATTATAAAAACTTAATTCATACCCTCTGTCTGATTTTCAATTTTCTTCATCTGAGCAACTACTAACTCTTTCTCTTCATCAAGGTACCTAATTAATCATAAGATAATTTAGGTTTTCATTGGTTTATATTGATTGATAGATAGGAGTAGAAAATGCACAATTTAAATCCAGTATTTTTTTTCTCAAGCTGTAATCGCAATTAAGATTATGGGAGGGTTGATGCATTTTTGCCCCCCCCCCCCCCCCAGCCAACACCTTATTGTTATTAAGGTTCAACTCGACGTCCATTTTTTAAAAGCGAAGCTTTTTATTATTAGGTTTGGTCCGTCCGTACGTCCGTCCGTATAGGATAGCTTTTTTCATTAATTTAGGCATGTTAGAATTGTCGTATTGAATTCAAACTTTGCATGGTGATTTCTGTAGAAGTTAGGTACGAGTTAGAAAGCGTAGCAACTCTATAATCATTACCAGAATGTCCGTACGTCCATTTTAAAAATGTTAATTTTTTTACATTTTTAACAACAAATTTGTATGTGACCTAATTATCCGATTGGTCTGATTTTTGGTATACTGATTCCTGGGACAACAAAGTACAATATTATAGGCAAAGCAACTCTATAATCAAGTCCTAAAAATGTAAGTCCATAAACATTATCCTGTATCAAGCAGTTTTTCAACAAATTTACTTACAATTTTGCTTTGACTCTTATACATTTACATTCTGGTTATTCAGTTCTGACATTATACAAGTGTCAATGTCCGTTTGTCCTACCGTTTCAGAGCTTCGCTTTTATGGATGTTGTCATCCTTGTTAGATTAATGTTTTTTTAAGTACTTTTTATATTTACCTTCTTCCAAATCCTTCCTCATCTAGAAATTTGAATGGTATAATACCATTTTGCCATAGTTTGCTTCTATTACTATAACAAAATCAATTTAATTACAATACAACATTTTTAATATTATTATTATTATTATTAAAATCATTTTATTATTATTACCTAACAAAGGATTCTCCATAGTCATAATCAACTAAAGAAAACACATATTTTATAAAAGTAAAAGTATATTTTTTGTTGAACTTAACTTTTTTCTTTTTTAAATAACAAAATCAAAATATAACCTGTAAAATCAACAGTTTCATCTTCCAATGGAAAAGAATCTTAAAAAGAATACTAGTAATCCTCAAAATAAAGTAAAAGGAAGTCTGTCTGACTGTTGTCTGATCTCTTAACTGATATGGCAGTCCTTTACAGAGTAATTTCTCATAGGTCCTGGGAAGGTTTGTAGCTATTTTGGGGTACGGTACCATCACCCTTCAAGAAAAATCGCCAAAAATATATAAAAAATGCTGAATAGCTGATATTTTTGGCAGTTAGGTAAAAACAAAAAACATAACTAACCCTATCTAGCAGGGGAAAAAAATATAGTAAACAGCTGATTTAAACATAGATTGAAAAGAAAACATTTTACATGCCTTAGAGCCTCTAGGGGCAAAGCTGCTAGTTGAGAATAATTAAATCAATAAATATGCATTCATAATAAAATTTTACCTATTTTTTTCAACTGTATGAGAAATATCAATATATATAAACAAATCATTTTCTGAAAAGAGAATTTAATAAAAAAAAGTCAATATACCAATAAAATAATTTTTTTATAACTTACATCCTAGTATTTTAATTCTAGGTTCTAAATGCCTTCTATGACCGAAATTTTTTACTTAGATACATAAAAAACTTAAGCTTTTTGAGCATGCCTACATAATATTTTGATGAAAATCTTGCAACATACTACAGCAATTGGCAGCTGCCATGTATAGCTTCCACCGCTGAAATTTATATTTTGCAATCCTTATAATAAAGTAAAAGGATGTTTGTCTGTCTGTCTGTGTGTCTACTTGATTGTACTGAAGGATCTCTCTAACTGCTGAACCGATTGGGTTCTCCTTTACAGGGTAGCTTATCATAGGTAACATGAAGGTTTACAGCTATTTTTGGGAGGGAATCACCAACCTCCCAAGAGAAATCGCCTATAGAAAAAATTATCCCCCACAAAAAACATTTTTACATTTAAAAAAATCTATTAAAAAATAGGTTTGGGGATTAAACTCCCCCCTCTTCAAGTGCCCCTAAAGGCCTCTAGGGGCATAGCTGCTAGTTTCTAATATAATGATAAATATTTTATTGATATACAGTGTGTTTTTTTTTATGAGCACTTTTTTGAATGCAATTTTACCCCACTTATAGTTATCAGAATTTAATGATTAATGGCTTATTTTCTTCGTTTTTTAGGGGAAATTATGAAACAACAAAAAAAATTACAGTTTTTGTTGAAAAAGTACAGTAAAGTTGAAAAAACTTAGGTGTCAACATCTAAAAATGGTTTTAGCGCATTTTTCTTATGCTTAAATAATCAACCTTTTGCAAGAATGGCTGCTAAACACTTCAAAGTTGAGATATAGAGCTAAAAATGTATACAGATACTATTAGGGACATGTACTAGAACATATCAAAGTTTGAAGGTCATATCTCAACCAGGGAGGGAGTACTGGCCCCCCAAAGTCGACTACAGAAAATCCATTTTTTTAAGAAAAATGCGCTAAAACCATTTTTATATGTTGACACCTAAGTTTTTAATTTTCAACCTTACTGTACTTTTTCAACAAAAACTGTAATTTTTTTAGTTGTTTCATAATTTCCCTTAAAAAACGAAGAAAATAAGCCATTAATCATTAAATTCTGATAACTATAAGTGGGGTAAAATTGCTTTCAAAAAAGTGTTCATAAAAAAAACACACTGTATATTTCTTCTAACTTAACCCTTTATGGTTGGGGGGGGCGGAGGCGTTGAAAGTGCCCCCCTCCGGTTTTATCTATCCCATTTTCTGTGTGTGAAAGATGAAGACCCCAAACTGCGTGAATTTTTAAGTATGGGTATGACACATAACTGAGAGTTGGAATTTTTGGAATATCTCCATCCTGGCGGGCACAGGATGCCAGCATATTTGGCAGGATCATCCAGGTAAAGAGCAAAAATATTTTTTTGACTTTAACAAAGCTTTTTATCTCACCAAAATACTAAAATATCATCTAGTAGTACCTCCTAATTTTAAATATAGGTGTTTAAGTCAATTTCAGGTTCCAGGTATGATCCTGCAGGTCCCAATCCTCCAAGTCTCCAGAAATCTTTAAAAGGCTCCTGTGGCCGTAATTTTTGACTTAGAGACTTCAAATTTTAAAATCAAGCCTTTCTTACATGTCTACATAACATATTAAAATTTCATAAAGATCATTCACAGTTTTCCTGCCGACCACCGACTGCAGCGGCTGGCAGCTGCCAAGTACAGCTGCGGCCGCTGAAATTTATATTTTGATATTTCTAATTTAAAATTTACATGAAGAAAAACATTTTCTGCAAAAAAAAATTTCTTTTAACTTCAAAAATAAGAAAATTACAGCCGTTTGAAATTTTTGAGTAAAAAAGGACCTAAAAACAAAGGTTAATAAATAAAAGGGGGAAGGAAGCGAAAATTGACTTTGACTTACTATAGTTGGAAAATCATTATCAAACAGGGGACTTGCACAAAAATTTTTATCCCTCTAGCTCTAATAGGAACTGAGGTAATTGGAGGGGGCGTTGAACGCCCTCCCCCCCCCCCCCGACCGATTAAATTTCTAACTTAATGGGTTACTTTTGCAGATTTATGGACTGACCCAATAATAAGAAAAGCTTTGCCTTTTAAAATTATTAACTAAACACTCTTTTCACTTATAACTAGGAAAGGAAACTAGACTTTGATTGTGTGAAAGTGTTTTTTATTGAAACTGCCTAAGGCCTTTTATGTCTGCTTGTTGGGAAAATTTCAAAACATATGATATTTATGTAACTTCTTTGTAGAGAATATTTCAAATGTCGTCTTTGCTTCCAGACATTTGATAGATATACAAAAAGTATATAAATAAATGTAAATTAAATATACAAAATGTAGAAACTGTTTAAAACAATATGTTTGTTACATAAATTTAATAAAAAGCTGATATTATCTAGATTTTCTACTCAGAGAAGTTTTGTATTTGGCACTTTTTTATTTCATGGGAGGCTTCATTTATCTTTATAAAAGTAATTTAATTTTTTTTGTGAAAAATGTGATTGGTCATTATAGCACGTCCACTCGTCTGAATCGTTTGAATCTTAAATTTCCGTTGACAACTAAATATCTGCTCTATACCTCTCTTCGTCCATCCATAATTTATTTAGGCTTCAATATTTATGGTTGTTGTTATCCTTGTTGTACTGATTAATGAAAATTCCCAGGGAGTAAGGAGACAATGTGCTTGTAATTGAATTTGTGTCCAAAGTTTTATAATAAAGTCTTCTTATTCGTTTGCTTAAAAACTTTGGGGACTTTGATAGGTTTGTTAATTAAGTTGAGTGTCCAAACGTTTCAACCCCTGATTTTAATCTACAGAAAGGATACTTTAATAATCATTGGGATATACATAAATTTATCGGCCAGTGTCTTATCCCTTTCGATCCCTGGAAAATACCCCTTAAAATACCACTTGTTACATAATGAGGGTCGGTCCGTCCGTACGTCCATAACGGATAGCTTTTTCGTTAATTTAGGCATGATAAAATTGTCCTATTGATTTCAAACTTTGCATGATGATTCCTGTAGTAATTAGGTACGATTGATTTGATTTTTGGAGTATTGAATCATATTACTATAAGGTTCAATATTATAAGTGAAGCATCTCTATAATCAAGTTCTTAAAATGGCAGTATGTACTTAAACAGCATTCTGTATTTAAGAAGTTTTGCAACAAATTTACGTATAATTTTGTCAAAAATTATACATTTATTTATATTTTGTACATTCAGTTTTGACACACTAAAAGAGTTGATGTTCGTCTGTCTTACCGTTTCAGAACTTCGCTTTTAAAGATGTTGTCATTCTTGTTAAAATATACATACTTACTGTTTGACTATAAGAATGTTTTAGGCCATTTTTTATACAATAAATTCAAAAATATACAAATGTTATTTTTACTTTATTTTATTCTAAATTTTACAAGATAAAACAAAACTATACATTATTCATATAAATCACAAATTATACCCATGCTTAAACAATAAAAACATTATACAATACTAAAACAAAAATAATATTTAAGTACTTAGAATTATTCTTATTAAATCCAATTTTATTATTAAGATTTTATTTTTTTTTGTTATTGATTTATGTGATTAAAAAACTATATTATTTTACAAATCTTAATTTAGTTAAAGACTAAAGCAATAAAACAAGGATGACAAAATCCATAGAAGCGAAGGTCTGAAACTGTTGGACAAATGGACATTAAGAATTAAAAGGATCTAAACTTTACTAGCAGAAAACTGCTTAAAATAACGATAAAAGCTATCGGACAAACAGGCCCTAATTTAGTGAAGCTTCGCTTTTAAGAAACTTTACATCCAGTTAATGAATAATTCCCATTGATATATCACAGGTTTAAATGATTACATATATTAGCAATAAAAATATGAACATTTTATGAAAAAAAAACATAATGATATCATAAAAAACATCATAAAATGAGAATAAAAACTAAAATGATAATAGTTATCTATCGCATCGTATTATAGACAGCTTTCCGCGGATATTAAATTGAAAAAAATATTTGTGGAAAGTTGTCTGAAATACGATGCTATACATGATTTTTCAGTATGGCTAAGAACCGATTCATAATTTTTTTAAGTAGCTTAATTACACAGGGAAATTGGGCATTTCTCACAAAGCGTGTCAAATTTAGTACTTTTAGAAAATCTTTTTTGGCTTCTATAAAAGTTGGCATATAATATACAGAACTTAAGTAGTTAAACCACTCTATTTTGTCCAGGGATCTAAAGGGATAAGACAATGGACGATAAATTGATAAACATAAATGATTAAATCAAAGTACCCAAAGTTTTTTTTTGAGCCAACAAATAAGAAAACATGGTTGGATACCAGTGTAATTAACAGCCCAATGTCCCCTTCGTCCCTGAGTTCATAACTATATATTTCTATATGATATATATTGCATCTGTGTATTGTGTATGTGCTCAGAGATATGAAGGGATAAGACAATGGCCGATAAATTGATGTACATCCCCAATGATGATACTCAAAATTAGCCCTTAAAATTAGTAAGTAAAAACGTTTGGACACCTAACTAGAAGAATAAGAAAGTGGTATCATAAAACTTTGGAGACTAGTGTAATCAACAGCCTATTGTCCCCTCTCTCTCTCTGGTATATGCTGCTGCAAGCGTGTTTCTAATATTAATTTCTAATCTCTATTCCCTGCTAGTCCGGCAATGTTGGGAGCATTGTGGAATAAACCTGAAATAAAATTAGATATAGTTATTTTAAAGTAACAGGAAGTCTTTCTGTCTAAGCTTGTTTACTACCTTAAGATCTCGCTAACAGCTAGATATTCTTTATAATGACGCTTCTTATACATCAAGAGAAGGTTTTTAACTCTTTGGTCCCATGACAAAGTGCCGCAGTAACCCGAGATTTTCTGGGGGGAATTAGATTTTAACGCCATGATTCACACTTAACAGGTGTATTTTTATCCCCCGTCGATTATTTTTGAAGAGGGGGGCGTTAAATACATTCTAAACTTAAATAACCCCCAATTGGGAGAAAGCTTGGACGTCCTTGGTAGGGTTGAGGATACTATTTAGACTCTTCGCCCTACCCTAAATAAATTATGAAATCTTACCCATTCGTTGCTTCAATTTTCGTTGTTCTGTCATTTGATCCCTGAAAAAAAATAATTAAATTATTGTTTGATTTCATTAATTCATAGGATCTTCAGGGTGAAGACAATGAGGGATGAATTGATGTTTATCCCCAATAATTCACTGCTTCTTATAAGCTTTTAAAAGTTGGAATACTGCTAGTTTGTAACCAACCAATCAAGGTACCCAAAGTATGACTTATAATACAATGTCCTCTCCCTCCCTGACAGAAAAAAAATGTATAAAATATTGAAAACTTTTACCGGAGGCTTTCAAGCTGAAGGAACAGACTGTTCATGGCTTGCTGGGTCTTCTCAAGCTAAAGTAAAAAGAATATTATAACAAGGAAGACAATATAAGTAGCGAAGCACTTAAAAATCATAAAAAAAGTATTGGTATAGGGAATCTTCACAAAAAATTCAGTCATCTATCTTGAATAAAAACCGAGAAAATCACATAGCGTTACAGACAAATAGAATTATAGTGCCTCCTCAAGTTACAGACAAAAAAATACAAGATAATTTTTAATGTAAACAAAGATGACAATATTAGCAGATAATCATAAAAAAATCATGGATTGAAAAACGAACAAAGTGAGTTAAATCATAAATGAACGAGCGTTAAATTATAAAAAAAGTTTTACAGAAAAGGTATTTATGACTGACAGACTGACGATCCAAGTAAAAAGCATACTGGTTGCTTATTGATATAGTTAATCTACACTAAAAGTTTCAGCTGTATCTTAAATAGCAGACAAAAAAAACATACAAACCTGTGCTTGCAGAGTTCGAATCTCATTTTGTTCACCGTCCACGCCCTCCTCAACGGCCAGAGAAATGGCGCGTAAACGCGGGAACCAGTCCAAACACTTGTTCTAAACATTTCATATTGTTAGTCCCCAAAGTTTTATGTATTTTCGTTGGGGACTAATTTTGAATTTAGATTGGTTAGTTCATTGAGTTGAGTGTCAAAACTGTAAACCACTAATTTAAATCTACATATGGGGTGATTTTGTGTATCATCATTGGGGATGTATATCCTAAGGTTAGTATTACAACCCAGGGATCTAAAGGGATAAGACAATGGTCGATATATTCATGTACACCCCCAATGATAATACACAAAATTACCCTTTCTGGGAACCAGTCCACACATTTGTTCTAAACATTTCATATTGTTAGTACCCAGGGATCTAAAGGGATAAGACAATGGCCGATAAATTGATGTACATCCCCAATGATTAATACACAAAATTACCCCTTCTGGGAGCCAGTCAAAGCATTTGCTATAGACATTTCATATTGTTAGTACCCAGGGATCTAAAGGAATGAGACAATGGCCTATAAATTTATGAAGACCCCAATGATAATACACAAAACTTTCCCGTCCGTAGATTACAATTAGTGTTTGAAACGTTTGGAGACTTATCTCAATGAATCAACCAATCAAAAGTCCCAAAATTTATTAAGCCAACAATTGAGAAAGTGCTATCATAAAACTTTAGGGACTAGTGTAATAAATGGCCCGATGCCCCCCCCCCCCTCCCGCCTTCCCCCTTAAGACAATTGGCAGTAACTAAAAAGGAATAGCGATATATTTCGGTACAAACACACGGACAGACAGACGTACACACCCTGTTACTTTTATACAAGGATGATAACTTACCTTAACCATGTAGTGAACATAGCTTTCAGGACCTGTGAATTCGGTCTGGTCTTTAACCTAAATTATAATAGAATGTGCTATAATAATTCTAACAAAGAGTATTTAAATTAAAAATTGTAAAATCCTCTTTTCTTTAAATCCCCAAAAATATTTCTAAAAAAAAGGCTGCTTTCACAAAAAAAGACTGTTGAGCATTGATGTTAGTTATATAAATTGTGAAAATAAATGAAGGGGAAGTTTTTTTCCCTATGCATAGCCCCTGCTAGAGTGGTTAACCTTACGGGGCCCATACCTGTAGTTCCCTAACCATACGGGGCTTCCCAGTACCCAATAAAATGTAACCTAACCTGATCTAAACTAAAGCACACGTAAAACTGCCTTAATTCAAAATAAGGTGTAAGGTTTCTTAGCTCTACTAGGCACTAAAAACTTTTCAAATTCCAAATTTATCAGTCTTCTTATCATAAAAGTGGACGAACGGACGGACGGCTGGACATACGGACAAAGTGAATTATAGAGTAGCTTCTTTACAAAAAAACACACCTTTATAAGAATGATAAAAGAAAGATAGTGCCACATATTATGCTCTTTTCTAATATGTTCTTCAAATGTGACATTCTTATTGTCAAATTCATGATGGACGGACAGACAAAGCATATTATAGAGTAGCTTCGCTACTACAAAGACAAACCTTTATAAGAATGATAAAAGAGAGATAGTGTTACATATTATGTTCTTTTCTAATATGTTCTTTAAATGTGACAACCTTATTGCCTAGTCGGATAGATGGACAGACGGACGTTCAAAGTAAATTATAGAGTAGCTTCGGTACTAAAAGAACCCTTAAAAAACACCTTTATAAGAATGATAAAAGAGAGATAGTGCCACATATTATGTTCCTTTCTAATATGCTCCTCAAATGTGACATTCTTATTATCAAAGGCCTGATGGACAGACGGACGGACTAAGTTAATTATAGAGTAGCTTTGCTACTAAAAAAACACACCTTAATCAGAATGATAAAAGAGAGATAGTGCCACATATTATGTTCCTTCCTTATATGCTCCTCAAATGTGACATTCTTATTGCCAAAAGCGCCTGATGGACGGACAGATGGACAAAGTTAATTATAGAGTAGCTTCGCTACTTTAAAAAAACACACCCTAATCAGAATGATAAAAGAAAGGTAGTGCCACATATTATGTTCCTTCCTAATATACTCTTCAAATGTGACATTCATATTGTCAAATGCGCTTGATGGACGGACGGACGAACAAAATAAATTATAGAGTAACTGCGCTACTAAAAAATCACACATTAATAAGAATGATAAAAGAGATATAGTGCCACATGTTATGTTCCTTCCTAATATTTTCCTCAAATGTAACATTTTTGCAATCAAACGCCTGTTGGACGTACGGACAGACAAAGTTAATTATAGAGTAGCATCGCTACTAAAAAAAACACACCTTAATAAGAATGATAAAAGAGAGATAGTGCCACATATTATGTTCCTTCCTAATATGCTCTTCAAATGTAACATTCTTTTTGTCAAAAGCGCCTGATGGACGGACGGACAGACAAAGTTAATTATAGAGTAGCTTCGCTGCTAAAAACACAAAAAAACACACCTTCATAAGAATGATAAAAGAGAGATAGTGCCCCATATTATGTTCCTTTCCTAATATGCTCCTCAAATGTGACATTCTTATTGTCCAACGCCTGATGGACTGACGGACAGACAAAGTAAATTATAGAGTAGCTTCGCTACTAAAAAAAACAACCTTTATAAGAATGATAAAAGAGAGATAGTGCCACATATTATGCTCCTTCCTAATATGCTCTTCAAAAGTGACATTCTTATTGTCAAAAGCCTTCCTCTCCAGCCCACAGATGAAGCACGTGTTCTTGATTATCTCCTCCTTGTTCTGTTTCTCAGATCTATAATAGTTGTGTATCTATCAGGGATCTTAAGGGATAAGACAATGGGATATTAATTGATAATAAACAAAGTTAACAATTTTGAACCAACCAATTATGATCTAATATAAGTACCCGAAGTTGTCAAGCCAACAAATGAGAGAATTTGTATACTGGTATTGTAAATTGCACTGGTGCTTAAATTGATTGGTGGGTTCAAACAAGAAATGTCCTAACTTCTTAATTAGAAATTCTGGTAGTGTAAATCCATTTATTGTCCATTGTCTTATCCCCTTAAGATTCCTGATAATAACTACATCTGATCCATTATATACAGGGATTTTAAAGGATAAGACAATGAACGATAAATTAATAAAATTCTCCAATGATATTTAAAAATTACCCCTTCTGTAGATTTAAACTGTAGCAAGCAAGCAATAAAGATTATTTTTTTAAATCAAACGAATAAGATAACGTGGTTATAAAACCTTGGGTACCAGTATTTTATTCAGTTTAATGTCCCCTCCCTCTCCGTGTGTATAGATTCTATTCGAGATCAATAAATGTATCAAAGATGACACCAAAGATAAGGTTGAGAACAATAATGATTTACTCCCCGAATTATGACAAACAAAAGTAACCCCTAAATCCTACCTGGGATCAGCAAATGTATCAATGATGACACCAAATATCAGGTTATGAACATAAATGATGTACACCACCAATTATGACAAACAAAATTACCCCTAAAACCTACCTGAGATCAGCAATAATGAGATCTGCGAATGTATCAATGCTGACACCAAAGATGAGGTTGAGAACAGTAATGAGGTACACCCCCAATTAAGACAAACAAAAGTAACCCCAAAACCTACCTGAGATCTGCAAAAGCATCAATGTTGACACCAAAGATAAGGTTGAGAACAATAATGATGTACACCACCAATTATGACAAACAAAATTACCCCTAAAACCTACCTGAGATCAGCAAATATAAAATCTATGATGACACCAAAGATGAGGTTGAGAACAATAACGATGTACACCCCCAATTATGACAAACAAAACCTACCTGAGATCTGCGAATGCATCAATGATCACACAAAATATTAGGTTGTGAACATTAATGATGTACACCCCCAAGTATGACAAACTAAATTATTCCTAAATCCTACCTGAGATCAGCAAATGTATCAATGATGACACCAAAGATGAGGTTGAGAACAATAATGGAGTACACAGCCCCAATTATGAAAAACAAAATCCTACCTGAGATCAGTGAATGTATCAATGATGACACTAATGATGAGGTTGAGAACAATAATGATGTACTCCCCCAATTATTACATACAAAATTACCCCAAAATCCTACCTGAGATCAGCAAATGATGTCCCAAAAATTTTTATTGAGAACAATAATAATGTACACCACCAAATTATGACAAACAAAACCTACCTGAGATCAGCAAATGTATCGATGATGACACCAAAGATGAGGTTGAGAACAATAATGATGTACACCTCCAATTATGACAAACAAATCCTACCTGAGATCTGCGAATGTATCAATGATGACACCAAAGATGAGGTTGAGAACAATAATGATGACAATAAAGTAGAAGAACATGTCATACAGCACTCTAAAGAAAAAAGAACAAAATTAATTTTAATGAGAAGTTTAATGAAGAATGGTTTTAGAAACGAGGACAATTATATCCATAAAAAGGCTAAGAAATAACACAATAATGCAATTAGAGAGATTAAAAATTTACTGTACTGAAAGCAAAGTATCCCTATATAAAAGTAACATAATGTCTTTCTGTAGCGTAAGATATCTCAAACCGCTGGACCTACATGGTTCTCTTTTTCAGTGAAACCCTGACCCAACATTTTTTGTTAATTTTTCTCTTTAAAACTTAAAGAGTTTCTCATAGGTCCTGGGGACTGGGAGGTTTATAGCTTTTTTTTGGGGGGGGGGGGAGGGTCGACAACTGAGCTTACCTGACAAGATATAAAGGTTCCTTATTGGATGGAGGGCGCAGTACATCTCCAATGCCACCTCCACTTCTGAGGCCCTGATTCAAGATGGACAGGAAACACATTGCCAGGGTATCACATGATCTAAACAATCATTTATAATCATTATAAAAAAGTAACAGGATGTCTCTCTGTCTGTCTGTCTGTACAGAAGGATCTCGCTAACCGATGAACCGATATGGTTCTCATTTACAGGATACTTTCTTATTGGTTCAAGAAGGTTTATGACTATTTTGGGGGAGGGTAACACGAACCTCCCAAGAGAAACATTCATTAGTAGCAATGTACACAAAATCATGGATGAAAGTACGGACAAAATGACTTAAAGGGCAGAAATTCAGCTAGTGATCATATTTCACGAATCACTGGTAGACTTTCTACACACAAAAAAATAAGCCGTCCATATTGAATAGCAGCCGAATAAATCACATTTCCTCACTTCGTTACGGACTAACAGACTTTGGGCGAGACATATTGAATCATAAGGTAGCTTCGCTACTGAAAAGAAGCTTCAAGGATATATCCATTTGTACTTGGTTTTGCTTATTCTAAGAGGTTTTAAAGATTAATCCTATGCTTTATCTATCCTCCGTTGTCGAAAACAAATTTTTATTTAAAGATACCTTTCTTTAACATCTTCAGGTTCGTCTGGCAACTGTGAGACAAGACAAGAGTCTCTGTCATGGTCGCCAGATGGTCTGCTGCTGCACGAATCAGCTGATTGCGAGGATCCAATATGGCCGCCAATGGTTGGGCTTGTGTCCAGTAAGAAATCATCTAAAATAGTAATATTATGTCAATAATAAAAGATTAAAACAAAGTTAAAATTTGTAAGTTTGTGTTAAGGACCTTTCCCATTAGGGTGGGTCGATTTCGGATCCAAGATCTAAGACATTTTATCTGAAACTAAAGCGGGATATTGCACATGATTTTTATAAATATATTACAGGTTTTAGACTTCAGATAAATTTTAAATCATCCAGAGGTGTATTATACTTATAAGAATTCATGTGCAACATCCCGCTTTGATCTCAGATAAAATGACTTATATCGACCCACCCCATTTCTCATGATTGCAAATACATAGACCAGTATAATACTGACCTTGGAAGAAAACATAGCTCAGGATGGCGACATTGACCAGAAAAATACTGACCTTGGAAGAGGACATAGCCCAGGATGGCAAACACATAGACCAGAATAATGGCAAAGAAGAATGTGAGCAGGATAGATCTGATGTTTCTGGTCACTGCAATGCAATACATTCTTTGTTAAACTCAAAAATCAACCAAAACAGTAAGAATTTTAAAAATTAAAAATTAAGAAAATCAAATATTTTTACCTCTTCCTGGCAAGCATTAAAAGATATAATCTTTTATAATTTAATTGAAATAATTAAGCAATTTGGTGTTATCTTGCAAAGTGCCTTGTTGAGCACTGAATTCCCCTTACCCTAGTATTTTAAACTAAATTGAACATACGGTTAGTTTTTCATTTGTTTGATCAATTATTAAGTACAGGTTAAGTTAGGTCATATTTGGTACAGGATATCCCCGCAAGGCAAGGGTACTTGGATCCGTATAGGGTTATGCACAAAAAAAAACTTCCGGGGGTTCCGTGCTTAAAAGGCACTTCATAGAAAAGCATCAATAAATTTCAAAAATTTAAAAGATTGTTTATTAACAAAGAAAATGGAGACCTGATTTGCAAACATTCTGTAAAGTTTCTTCTCTTACCACCACGTCAAACAACTAAACATTCAAAAAATAAATATTTGCCACGAGAGGGGCTATACCCAAAAAATTTTGAGTAGACTCCAAAATTTTATATAACTTTTACTTGTAATAGCAGCCGAAATAATTACATTTCTTGTGTTTAATACAAATCAATATCAAACAGTGAATGACATAAGAAAAGACAATAGTAGCTAATGGATCAATGTTTTATTTTTCTATAGTTTGTCTATTTTTACTATTACCTTAACTCTTATCATTACCTACCCCAATAATATAATTATAAAACTTTCTCCAGGCCTAAGAAAAGCCTCACTGTAAAGAAGAAACATATCTGGTAAACAGTTAGCCAGATCTTAAGCTACAAACATACAAACATCATGTTACTTTGTTATAAGTTCTACTTACCAATGCCGAATAAAAGAATGGATGTATAAATATTCCAACTATGGATAAAATAAGAAGGAATATATCATACATAAACTCATACTCTGTTAAGACCTAAATAATAAAAATAGTTATTTAATACCTATATTTGCGACAAATTTTGTTTAATAGAATCTTCAAATTTTTAACATTTACAAAATGGCCTGCTTAATTGCTTCAAGATCAATATAATGTCTATAAATGAGCTCAAGTTTTCCAAACAGTAAGTGTTAAACCCTCGTAGTGCTCAACTAATTCATAATAAACTCTCATTGGCGAGAACGACAGGACCCATTATTTTACTTTATGAAGAATAAATTATTATTTTTATTTCATGTTGCTATTTGAATTATATTGCAGTATTTGATTTATATTCATAAAACAGAAAATTTAAATTTATAATATAGTAAATCTATGAAAACTTAGTTTTAAAATAATTTGATTACCTCGACAAGTCTGTAATGTTTTCAGATATTAAGCTAAAATTCTACACATTTTAAACCTTTCAGGACAATAATTTGAAATACAAAATATTTGGATCCCATAATATTTTAAAGAAAGAAAGGCAAAATTATAAATATGTTTTTAAATAGAAATAATAAAATTAATAAAAAGACGGAAGAAAAGGGAAGTGATAGACATTTAATTTAAATAAATCTAGCCAAAAACAGGATAGTTATAGTCCGCCACCTTTAGTCTTACGGGATAAGCCAATGGTCGATAAATTCATATACAATCCCAATTTAATAAAATTACCCATTATGTATTGTGGTAAATTCATCCTTGTCAATTATATTATTACTAGCGGCTTCGCCCCTAGCCTCTAGGGGCTTTGCCCCAAGAGGTTTGATCTAACTAATTTTTAGTATTTTAGATTTAAAAGAAAAATTGAAAAAAAAAATTTTTTGGGGGGGGGATTTTTTTTTTTGGGGGGGGGGAGGGGTAGATATACCACACTTTTCTGGGATCTTGCTGTGTCAAGTATCAACTGTTGGGAATATCAAAGGATGACTCCATGCAAATTTTGAGCCGGATCCAGCCAAAACCGGCCGTGAATTTTATAAAAAACCGTTTTTTTCCGGTTTTTAGGGGGTATCTGTATATCGATTCAGCTGGAGCAAAACCGGTTGGAGGTACAAAAAATTTTACTTCACATGAAATTTAGCCAATGCAATTGCCTAGAAAAATGTACTTCATTATTAACTTGATTGGTCAACTCTTTCCCCTCCTAAATGTCCATTAAAACCTCGGAAACGGCAAAAATCGCCAAAAATCACGCCTTCGGCGGCGAATAACGGCTAAACAGTCAGCCGGAGGCGAATGAAACATAAATAAAGAAATGTCCGCCTCAAAAAGTTGTTCAACATCAAAGAGATGCTTGAAGTCTCTAAAACGACTCCTTCCTCTTCTTTAAGGGGAAAAACTGAAAAAACGTGATTTTCAAAAGTATGCCCACTTCGTGGGTGTGGGGGGCACTGAACCAGTCACCCCAGGGTCACCAAATATAAAGTCTAGGCGGCCCACAATTACTGAATTTTCATCAAGTGAAAGTCTTGTGTCATTATCTCTTATGAGAAAAAAGTTATTAATTAATCAAAATTTCAAATTGTGATTTTTTGATGGATTTCTTTGATGAAATGACAGGCCGGTCAATTTTTAGGCCATTTTTTGCGGTTTTTGGGCCGTCACGCCCAAACGGTTTGAGATAATCTCATGGGACCTTTTGCCCAACCTAAGTCTGGTTATTTGTGAGGTCTAGGAAGAAAATCAGACTTACGCAAAAGATTATAATTATAATCTTTACACAGAAAAATGGCACGAGGTGAGGGTTTGAAGGGGCAAAATGAGCCGACCAGCGATTTTTGACGGCGCGCAGCGACATCGTGCTTCATCCAATCCGGGATTTTTTTTCTTAGACCTCACAAATAACCAGACTTAGGTCGGGCCACAGGTCCCGTGAGATTATCTCAAACCGTTTGGGCGTGGCGGGCCGAAAGCAGCAAAAAATGGCCTAAAAATTGACCGGCCTGTCATTTCATCAAAGAAATCCATCAAAAAATCACAATTTGAAATTTTAATTAATTAATAACTTTTTTCTCATAAGAGATAATGACACAAGACTTTCACTTGGTAAAAATTCAGTAATTGTGGGCCGCCTAGACTTTATATTTGGTGACCCTGGGGTGACTGGTTCAGTGCCCCCCACACCCACGAAGTGGGCATACTTTTGAAAATCACGTTTTTTCAGTTTTTCCCCTTAAAGGAGGGGAAGGAGTCGTTTAAGAGACTTCAAGCATCTCTTTGATGTTGAACAACTTTTTGAGGCGGACATTTCTTTATTTATTTTTCATTCGCCTTCGGCTGAACGTTTAGCCGTTGTTTTCCGCAGAAGGCGTGATTTATGGCGATTTTTGCCGTTTCCGAGGTTTTAATGGACATTAAGGAGGGGAAAGAGTTGTCCAATCAAGTTGATGATGAAGTACATTTTTGTAGGCAATTGCATTGGCTAAATTTCATGTGAAGTAAAATTTTTTGTACCTCCAACCGGTTTTGCTCCAGCTGAATCGATTTACAGATACACCCTTAAAACCGGAAAAAACCGTTTTTTTTATAAAATTCACGGCCGGTTTTGGCCGGATCCGGCTCAAATTTTGCATGGAGTCATCCTTTGATATTCCCAACAGTTGATACTTGACACAGCAAGATCCCAGAAAAGTGTGGTATATCTAGGGAGGGGGTTCGTCAACTCCACCATTTTAATTTTAGTTTTAAAAAGAAAAGAAAAATTTTTTTTTGGGGGGGGGGGTTGGGGGTGTCCCACCCCCCCAGAAAATAGTATAAACCTTCCCGGGGCCTATGAGAAGCTACCCTGTAAAGGAGAACCTGATCGGTTCAGCGGTTAGCGAGATCCTTCGCTACAAACAAACAGACAAACAGACAAACAAACAGACAGACAGACAGACAGACATCGTTCTACTTTGTACTATAGATTGTTATTGTTGCATCATTGGTATGTTGTGCATATGACAGTGAGTTGATGGAAAGCTACAGAGCAGTTCATACACTCAATGGTCTTCATGTTTAAATATTGATTGATGTCCTGATTTGAGTTAGTTAGTTTGTTTTGTCTTCTGGTAATTGCTACGTGCACATTATTGGATTGGACATAGGAGCTCTAACCCAAATCAGGTTAGCCTTCTTTAATTTGATTAGTTTAATATTTTTTTATGCCCTTACACCGTAATATACTCCTATTGCACCCAAAGGTGATCATATTATTATTATTCGTAGCTAAGCTACTCTATAATTAATACTAGTCGTTATAAATAAGTCTAAGCAGCGTTTTATCTCAGTATATTAAAAATATTGGTTGAAAAGTTTGGATACTACCAGTTTGGAATTAACCAATCACAATTCAATAAAAGTACCCAAAGTTTTGAGTTTTTATAATACTTTGGATACCCTCCCTGAAAATAAAAGTCTGTATACCTGTGACATGGATTTGTTGAAGGTTCCCATCCGGCCCATTATACTTATCAAGTGTACAGCTAAAATAATTAATACAAGATTAGTTTTAATAAAAATGTATGCCTTTTCTTAATAAAAAAAAAGATTACTGTCCTTTCTTGTAAAGGCATAAATACATGAATTATCACGGGTCCAAGAAGGCTTCCTCTAGAACCCCATTTTCAAAATGTGTAAAACACAGACAGATTTTTGGAAACCAAAGTTTAGGAGGTCCTATGGGTCATACAAATGACGAGGAATCACCAACAAAATTTTTAATCGGTGGATGAAGTGTATTCTATATGTCTTTTTTTTCGAAAAAAAAACATAATAACATTCAAATAATTGCTAATCTATTATCACTTTCACACAAAGTACGTTGTTGAGCTCTGAAACCAAACCTCCCTTCTTTTTGATGTTAGTTTGAAAATTAGGAGGGTGGGGGATTTAGTTTTTTTTATTTGTTTGTTTATTACTTTAGGTTAGGCTATGTTATATTGGGTACTGTGGAAGCGCTGTAGGGTTAGTGATACCCCCCCCCCCCCCCCACCGGGGAAGAGTTTGAGTAATCAATGCTCAACAGTCGTCATGTCCACACAACCGTCGACGCTACCATCCTTACCCCCAATTATGACAAACAAAAGATTACCTTTAAAGAAGATGAGTGCAATGCCCAAGAATGTTACGGAGAACTCTGGCCCGGCGGAAACGACCATCCTTAGCAGGCACGCCAGAGCTAACCACACCAAGGTCGTACTGGATGGTAATGCAACTAAAATTATAACATTATTGTAACATAGAAAGCTTCTATGAAAATACGACAAAACCTGCTACTTCGTTTTCTTTCCATGATCCACTTATTATATATCAAAATGTATGCTAAAGTTTCCTACATAAAAGTAACATGATGTCTTTTTGTCTGTGTGTGTGTAGCAAAGGATTCGATATGGTGAATAGTGAATCATTTCATAGGTCTTGGAAGGTTTGTAAGGGGAGGGTACCTCCACCCACCCAATCCACCAATCCCAATCCAATCCCAATCTACCAATTATAGAATCCCAATGACATTTTCAGGATTTTACGTAATGGGAAATTATACTTCAATCAAAGGATCTTATATTTTATTGTCGACTTTTTTTCAGGCTTGGTATTATTACCTACTACTGCTCCAGCAAGTAACAAGAAAGCCCAGATGAGACCACTATGATATACTCTAGGAAGATATATATATATATATAAATATATTACCTACTACTGCTCCTGCAAGTAACAAGAAAGCCCAGATGAGACCACTAAGATATACTCTAGGAAGATATATATAAATATATTACCTACTACTGCTCCAGCAAGTAACAAGAAAGTCCAGATGAGACCACTAAGATATACTCTAGGAAGATATGTATAAATATATTACCTACAACTGCTCCAGCAAGTACCAAGAAAGCCCAGATGAGACCACTAAGATATACTCTAGGAAGATATATATATAAATATATTACCTACAACTCCTCCAGCAAGTAACAAGAAAGCCCAGATGAGACAACTAAGATATACTCTAGGAAGATATATATAAATATATTACCTACTACTGCTCCAGCAAGTAACAAGAAAGCCCAGATGAGACCACTAAGATAGGCTCCAGGAAGATTCACAGAACCTAAATTAACAAAATTATTTTTATGCCTTTTAAAACTATTTCAAAGAAAAAAAAATTCTAGAGACCGCTGTTTTAAAGGTCCCTAGAGGGCATAAATAATGACGAGAAAGCAAATGTGAAACCAACAAAATTGAATACAATAAAAGTACCCAAAGTATTTAAATTAGTTAAAATGGTTATAAAACTTTGGGTACCAGTGTAATTTACAATGTCCCCTCCCTCCCTAATTATTATTACCTGTAAAAGGATAAAATAGAACTATAGTACAATTAATAACAAGACTGCAGTAGAAAATAATATTGCTCCACAATGACATATGACAGGATACAGAAAATAGGGTGGGATTGTTCCTAAACAGTCAGATATATATTATTCATTTCAAATTTTTAGAATGCGAAGTTTTTATACTTGCATGATAATTCCTATAATAAAGGCGGTTTTATTTTTTTTCGCGTCAAATGCAATTAGTCAAATGCTATTATTAAGTCAAACTGTTTTCAATAAGAGCATTTAGGTGGAAAATACACGAAAAAATCACCCACTTTTAAAAGTGTTACAAAAATCTAAATTACACTCTTTAATTCAAAGTTGATGATCTCATTGGCGTAACTGCTAGTAATCAATTAAATTAGTGTTATTAGTGAATGACGGCAAAATCTTTGAAAACTATACATCAAAGCTTCGCTTCTAAAAAAACTTTAATAATTTTTGATGAATAATATATTCCTTAATTTTTTCTGCCAGTTCATCTCACTGTGCATAATGTCGGCTTTGGCAAAGAAATCCGCCACCTTCGACCCTTGGTCATCTCGTTTCGCCTAGAAAAACACCAGGATCTTAGGATTGTTATTGGTTGAAATGTTTGAATACTCATAGTTTAGATACAACCAATCAAAATTCAATAGAAGTTCCCAACGTTTTGGAGCCAAATAATAAGAAAATGTAGTTTAAAACTTTGGATACCAATGTAATTTACAGTCAATCGTCCATTCCCTTCCTGTAAGAACCTGTTCTAAATCGTGATGAACGAAATAAGGATGACTGCATCGATCCCCCTCCCCTATTTTCAATTTTAGTTTCAAATAGAAAGAAAACTAAGACATTAATACATCCTGTTACTTTTATGTAATGATAGAGTAGTCTTACTACTAATAAACGGTTTTACAGAAATAAAGCAAAAAGCATAGGATTAGTAATTTCTTGGTTTGCCTTACCTCTAAATAAACTTTCTTTTTGGTTTCTGGAGTTAGGTATCCACAAATCTCTGGTATAGGGAAGACAATCTGCTCTAAACTTCTGTCCTGACGTACAACCTTACAATATATATTCTTTTATAAAAGTAACAGGATGTATGGATGTCTGTCTGTCTGTAATTGTCTGTCTGTCTGTATGTCTGTATCTACAAATCTCGGGTATAGGGAAGACAATCGGCTCTAAACTTCTGTCCTGACGTACAACCTTGCAATATATATTATTTTATAAAAGTAACAGGATGTCTGTCTTTATGTTTGTCTGTCTGTCTATGTCTGTATCCACAAATCTCGGGTATACGGAAAACAATTTAAACTTCAGTCCTGATGCACAACCTTACAATAACTATAGTTATAAAAGGTTAGATTAAAGAGATTGCCCTTAAAACAGACAACCACCAAAAAATCTCTGATAACCCTCAATATTTTGAATTTTACAAAACTTTCCACAAACATAATTACCACCTTCTTCCCCCCCCCCCATAAAAAAAAGCTCGCACGTCTTTGCAGATATCTCATTACTTTTAAAACTAACCTCAATCTGAGCTGTATGATTAGAATAGAACTCTAGAGCCCCCCCCCTCCCCCCATACAGACAACCCACTACTATGAATACTAACCTCAATCTGAGCTGTATGATTAGAATAGAACTCTAGAGCCCCCCCCCCCCATACAGACAACCCACTACTATGAACACTAACCTCAATCTGAGCTGTATGATTAGAATAGAACTCTAGAGCCCCCCCCCCTCCCCCCATACAGACAACCCACTACTATGAATACTAACCTCAATCTGAGCTGTATGATTAGAATAGAACTCTAGAGCCCCCCCCTCCCCCCATACAGACAACCCACTACTATGAACACTAACCTCAATCTGAGCTGTATGATTAGAATAGAACTCTAGAGTCCCCTCCCCCCATACAGACAACCCACTACTATGAATACTAACCTCAATCTGAGCTGTATGATTAGAATAGAACTCTAGAGTCCCCTCCCCCCATACAGACAACCCACTACTATGAACACTAACCTCAATCTGAGCTGTATGATTAGAATAGAACTCTAGAGTCCCCTCCCCCCATACAGACAACCCACTACTATGAATACTAACCTCAATCTGAGCTGTATGATTAGAATAGAACTCTAGAGTCCCCTCCCCCCATACAGACAACCCACTACTATGAATACTAACCTCAATCTGAGCTGTATGATTAGAATAGAACTCTAGAGTCCCCTCCCCCCATACAGACAACCCACTACTATGAATACTAACCTCAATCTGAGCTGTATGATTAGAATAGAACTCTAGAGTCCCCTCCCCCCATACAGACAACCCACTACTATGAACACTAACCTCAATCTGAGCTGTATGATTAGAATAGAACTCTAGAGTCCCCTCCCCCCATACAGACAACCCACTACTATGAACACTAACCTCAATCTGAGCTGTATGATTAGAATAGAACTCTAGAGTCCCCTCCCCCCATACAGACAACCCACTACTATGAACACTAACCTCAATCTGAGCTGTATGATTAGAATAGAACTCTAGAGTCCCCTCCCCCCCCGCCCCATACAGACAACCCACTACTATAAAAACTTACCTCAATCTGAGCTGTATGATTAGAATAGAACTCGAGAGCCTCCCGGGTTTTATCATCTTTTTCATCCTTAAATCATAAATAATAATTGATTGTTTTTCAGAGAGGAAGAGGACATTTGCAGGGATCTAAAGGGATAAGACAATTGCCGATAAATTGATGTAAATGATACACAAAATTACCCCTTTTGTAGATTAAAAATAGTGATTAAAACATTGAACTTAAGATCAACCCATCGAAATTCACGTAAATCCCCAAAGTTGTTAATCAAACCAATAAAAAAACGTTATTATAAAACTTTGGGGACTAGTGTAATAAACAGCCCATTGTCCCCTCTTTCTCTAGGACATTGGACTGTAAATTGTACTAGTAAAGACATTTTCTTATTCGCAAGCTTAAAAACACTTTGGGGAAAATATTAATTATTGATTGAATGGTACAAAATATGATTGTTCATTCTTTTCAAGGCTGACTGATGATAATTATACTTACGTTAGACGGATGGAGTAGACTGCTAATATCCCTGTTATACAATTGTACTTACAATAGACGGATGGAGTAGACTACTAATATCATTGATATACAATTATACAATAGACGGATGGAGAAGACTGCTAATATCCTTGTTATACAATTATACTTGATTGATTGATTGATTAGCCATAGTTTCTTAGGGTTTGGACCTAAGTAGTCATGGAGTAGGCTGAGACACTTTTGTATAGCCACTATGGCTATCAAGCTCCACGTTCAAGCACATTATTACTTGACCCGCTATCTCATGAGAGCTACTCATTATTACCTCACCCTCGCCGAGTATGGCAGGTGTCCCAAATTAAGTCACCGTAATGAATGACGCTCTCCGCAGAGGAGCTTGGGATAAGGGTAGAACTGATATTATGTACGTGACTATTGAGTATCCAAACTTACTCAATAATCCCCTTCTTACACAACCAGGGGAAGTTGCGTGAATGTATTCAACTGAGAAATTCGAGTTGCCACATGGGGACTAGAACTCGAACAATTATACTTACAATAGACGGATAAAGTAGACTGCTAATATCCTTGTTATACAATTATACTTACAATAGACGGATAAAGTAGACTGCTAATATCCTTGTTATACAATTATACTTACAATAGACGGATAAAGTAGACTGCTAATATCCTTGTTATACAATTATACTTACAATAGACGGATAAAGTAGACTGCTAATATCCTTGTTATACAATTATACTTACAATAGACGGATAAAGTAGACTGCTAATATCCTTGTTATACAATTATACTTACAATAGACGGATAAAGTAGACTGCTAATATCCTTGTTATATAATTATACTTACAATAGACGGATAAAGTAGACTGCTAATATCCTTGTTATACAATTATACTTACAATAGACGGATAAAGTAGACTGCTAATATCCTTGTTATACAATTATACTTACAATAGACGGATAAAGTAGACTGCTAATATCCTTGTTATATAATTATACTTACAATAGACGGATAAAGTAGACTGCTAATATCCTTGTTATACAATTATACTTACAATAGACGGATGGAGTAGACTGCTGATATCCCTGTTATACAATTATACTTGCAATAGACGGATGAAGTAGACTACTAATATCCTTGTTATACAATTGTACTTACAATAGACGGATGGAGTAGACTACAAATATCCTTGTTATACAATTATACTTACAATAGACGGATGGAGTAGACTGCTAATATCCTTGTTATACAATTATACTTAAAATAGACGGATGGAGTAGATTGCTAATATCCTTGTTATACAATTATACGTACAATAGACGGATGAAGTAGACTGTTAATATCCTTGTTATACAATTATACTTACAATAGACGGATGGAGTAGACTGCTAATATCCCTGTTATACAATTGTACGTACAATAGACGGATGAAGTAGACTGTTAATATCCTTGTTATACAATTATACTTACAATAGACGGATGAAGTAGACTGCTAATATCCCTGTTATACAATTGTACGTACAATAGACGGATGAAGTAGACTGTTAATATCCTTGTTATACAAATATACTTACAATAGACGGATGGAGTAGACTGCTAATATCCTTGTTATACAATTATACTTACAATAGACGGATGAAGTAGACTGCTAATATCCTTGTTATACAATTATACTTAAAATAGACGGATGGAGTAGATTGCTAATATCCTTGTTATACAATTATACTTACAATAGACGGATGAAGTAGACTGCTAATATCCTTGTTATACAATTATACTTACAATAGAGGGATGGAGTAGACTGCTAATATCCCTGTTATACAATTATACTTACAATAGACGGATGAAGTAGACTGTTAATATCCTTGTTATACAATTATACTTACAATAGACGGATGGAGTAGACTGCTAATATCCTTGTTATACAAATATACTTACAATAGACGGATGGAGTAGACTGCTAATATCCCTGTTATACAATTGTACGTACAATAGACGGATGAAGTAGACTGTTAATATCCTTGTTATACAATTATACTTACAATAGACGGATGGAGTAGACTGCTAATATCCCTGTTATACAATTGTACGTAAAATAGACGGATGAAGTAGACTGCTAATATCCCTGTTATACAATTGTACGTACAATAGACGGATGAAGTAGACTGTTAATATCCTTGTTATACAATTATACTTACAATAGACGGATGGAGTAGACTGCTAATATCCCTGTTATACAATTGTACGTACAATAGACGGATGAAGTAGACTGTTAATATCCTTGTTATACAATTATACTTACAATAGACGGATGGAGTAGACTGCTAATATCCCTGTTATACAATTGTACGTACAATAGACGGATGAAGTAGACTGCTAATATCCCTGTTATACAATTATACTTACAATAGACGGATGAAGTAGACTGTTAATATCCTTGTTATACAATTATACTTACAATAGACGGATGGAGTAGACTGCTAATATCCTTGTTATACAAATATACTTACAATAGACGGATGGAGTAGACTGCTAATATCCCTGTTATACAATTGTACGTACAATAGACGGATGAAGTAGACTGTTAATATCCTTGTTATACAATTATACTTACAATAGACGGATGGAGTAGACTGCTAATATCCCTGTTATACAATTGTACGTAAAATAGACGGATGAAGTAGACTGCTAATATCCCTGTTATACAATTGTACGTACAATAGACGGATGAAGTAGACTGTTAATATCCTTGTTATACAATTATACTTACAATAGACGGATGGAGTAGACTGCTAATATCCCTGTTATACAATTGTACGTACAATAGACGGATGAAGTAGACTGTTAATATCCTTGTTATACAATTATACTTACAATAGACGGATGGAGTAGACTGCTAATATCCCTGTTATACAATTGTACGTACAATAGACGGATGAAGTAGACTGCTAATATCCCTGTTATACAATTATACTTACAATAGACGGATGAAGTAGACTGTTAATATCCTTGTTATACAATTATACTTACAATAGACGGATGGAGTAGACTGCTAATATCCTTGTTATACAAATATACTTACAATAGACGGATGGAGTAGACTGCTAATATCCCTGTTATACAATTGTACGTACAATAGACGGATGAAGTAGACTGTTAATATCCTTGTTATACAATTATACTTACAATAGACGGATGGAGTAGACTGCTAATATCCCTGTTATACAATTGTACGTAAAATAGACGGATGAAGTAGACTGCTAATATCCCTGTTATACAATTGTACGTACAATAGACGGATGAAGTAGACTGTTAATATCCTTGTTATACAATTATACTTACAATAGACGGATGGAGTAGACTGCTAATATCCCTGTTATACAATTGTACGTACAATAGACGGATGAAGTAGACTGTTAATATCCTTGTTATACAATTGTACGTACAATAGACGGATGAAGTAGACTGTTAATATCCTTGTTATACAAATATACTTACAATAGACGGATGGAGTAGACTGCTAATATCCTTGTTATACAATTATACTTACAATAGACGGATGGAGTAGACTGCTAATATCCTTGTTATACAATTATACTTACAATAGACGGATGAAGTAGACTGCTAATATCCTTGTTATACAATTATACTTAAAATAGATGGATGGAGTAGATCGCTAATATCCTTGTTATACAATTATACTTACAATAGACGGATGAAGTAGACTGCTAATATCCTTGTTATACAATTATACTTACAATAGACGGATGAAGTAGACTGCTAATATCCTTGTTGTATAGAGCTAACTGATGGCACAGAATGTAGATATTATGACCAACAACCTAAAACAACATAAAAAAAATCCTTTAGAAATAAATTAATGCAAAACATTTTGCTTTAATAACAGTTTAAAGTTTTAAAAACATAAATTGAAACCTCCCCCTCCAATTTTGTTCTAAAAGTCTTTTACTTTTTGATGGATTCCGAGAGCCTAGTCGAGCACAGTACCCCCAAACCCCTTTCTTATTTTGAAATCGATTGAAAATAAGAAGGCGGGGGGGAGTACATTATTTTTTTGTATTGTTTTTTAACCTTTGGCTAAGTTAGATTAGGTTATATAGGGTACAGGGTAGCCCCGCAAGGATAGGGACCACGCAGGTATTAGGAATGAATAAAAGGAAGTACTTCAATGTTACTTTCAATTTAATTAAAAAATTTAGTATGTGTGGAGGGGGGGGGGTGATGATCTATGCTCGCTACATACTTTAAGGGAAAACTCAACTTGATTGAATGCTGTTCCTTTAGATTGTTTAGTTTAGGTTAGATTATATATGGGTATCCTCGAAGTGTTAAGGCCTTGCAGTGGTTAGGCCCATGTAGAAAAAAAATATTAAATAATTGAATGGTTCACCTTAGGAGAAACTCCAGCTTCATTATCACCAGCCTCTTCTCCATCATCCTCATCTAGTGTATCTACAAACAAGAACATAGAAATACGATGTTCGTCTACATGTGTGTCTTTAGCTTAAGTTGCCAATTCCTGGACTTTCCTGAGAAAAATCGCTCCTGAAAAAAATACACCCTAAATAAAAATAAATTACTTTTTAAAGCTAAGAATTTGTTAGCTGCTGGACACTAAAATGAAGCTTCTTATGGAACCTGGGAAAGATTATAAATAATATGAGTTAGGGTACCTCAACCTTCCCAGGAGAAAAGTTAAATTGCAATGGTTTGGTAAGGCGTGTGAAAATATTATGAAAGATCAGTGAATTTTAGCCAATTTCAACGTTTATAAAATGATTTTAATAACGTAAGATATATACTGTACAGGTAGACAAACCCAATTTCAGATTATCAAATCTCTTAACACATACAAGTGTTCAACTACAGAATCTGCTCTGATTATGTCAAAAGGGCCAAAATATAAAGTGAATCTTTCACTGAATTACTTTTTAATATTTTAAAAATCTAACCTTGATGGTAAGCTTTGCAGGCTTTGTCTATCAAGGATTGCGGATTCATATTACAGATTATCTTTTCTGCTATATTCTCACTATCACAGCTAGTTCTAAATATAATTAGTTATTAGAGACATCTAACGGCGTAATAATGGACTATAATTTCTAATTAACTACCTTGATTCCATAATGGCTAGCAGTAGCTTGCTGGCATTGTTCCTCAGCTCCAGAACTAAGTCCATCCGTGTCTTGCCCAGAGGGTTGATCTCGTTCAATATGAGGGCTATGATGATGGCCAGTCCGTTAGACTCGTGGGTGGCGATACACGCCTGGTTCTCGTAGCAGGGTCCCTAAAATTAGTAGAAATGTTTATTTGCGGTTTGCCTTAAAGTGGCAAGTGGAGCAAACAAATATATCCCCCACTCATTTTGAAATAAATGAAAATAAAGAGGGGATGGGGAGTATTTGGCGTTTGTTAGTTTATTATCTTGTTAGGTTAGATTAGGTTATATTTGGTATATTATAGGAAGATCCTTATTGTTATCTTATTTTTATTTTATTTTAAAAAAGAGGGGAGGGGGGGGGGGGGGTGATTACTCGATTTTATTAAAAACATAATTTATACAAAATTGTACAATGATTTTTTTTATAAAATATATAGAATCATATATCATAAGTAAAGAAGGTGAAGGTATGAAGGAAGGGGACATAGGACTGTAAATTATTCTAGTACCCAAAGTTTTAAACCCCATTATTTTATTAGTATATAAACTTTCATTGAATTTTGATTGGTTATTTCCAAATTAGGAATGCATAAATTTTGCGTCCAATGTCTTATCCCTTAAGATCCCTGTAATTACCTGGCAATACTCTGTTAGAGTTTCCATGATTTGATTAATAATTCCGACATTGCATCCATATCTATCTATCTATCTATCCAGCTATCTATATATCTATTCTATATATCTATTCTCTATATCTATCTATCTATCTGTAATTACCTAGCAATACTCGGTTGGAGTTTCCATAATTTGATTAATAATTCCGACTTTGCATCCATATCCATCTATCTATCCAGCTATCTATATATCTATTCTATATATCTATCTATCCATCTATCTATCTATCTGTAATTACCTGGCAATACTCAGTTAGAGTTTCCATAATTTGATTAATAATTCCAACATTGCTCTCGTTTATATACAGCCCAAGCAAACCAAAATCTAAAGTTAAACAAGATTAGTGTTCATGAAAACTGATGCCTTTTAAAAATAAAAATAAAAGATTACTGTCCTTCTCCTGCCTTTAGTAGGAAGCATTTTTGTAATGCCTATAAAAAATGGTGTCACACTTGCCTATGATTGGCCAATTAAAATGTATACTAGACTACCATTGGTAATTTAGTCTGTGTATTGGTCTTTTATTAGTAAATTTTGATTGGTTTAATTAAGTTGAATGTTCAAACGTATAAACCACAAATTTTAATCTACATAAGGAGTAATTTTCTGTATCATCATTGGGGATGTACATTACTTTATCGAATATTGTCTTATCCCTTTAGTTCCCCGATACTTACCTCCTGTTGTACTGCCACAAATACAATCCAGTAATATGAGAGTTTCTGAGACCAGGTTATACTTGGTCTTGTTGTTCTGATCCCTTTATACTGACGGACAAACTTACAGATAGACCTACAGTCCACAATACTAGACGGACGGACAGACAAATAGACAGATAGACATCTTATTACTTACAAATTGGGGATATTTACCTCCTGTCGTGCTGCCACATATACAATCGAGCAATATGAGAGTTTCTGAGACCAGGTTATACTTGGTCTTGTTGTTCTGATCCCGTAGCAGGTTTTGCAGGTCTTTGTTATGATTCTCACATAGCAGCTGCAGGAATCTAAATTAGAATATACTTTTTCAGTAAGGCTTCAAAACTGATTAATGTCCTCTGGATTAGAACTGGTTCTTAGCCATACTAAAAAAAATAAGGAATAGTCGTGACATCGCGATTTGTCGTATTTTTAAAATGGCTTTTTATAGGTTATTTTAGGTTAGGTTAGGTTAAATTGGGTTAGGTGATTGCCCCACAGAGTTAGGTAATTGGCCCCGCAGGGTTAGAGCCCCCCGCAGAGGCTAAAAATAGGAGAAAACCTACTGTGAAAAATACGAAGAATAGCCCCTTATGGTGCAATGTCTTGAAAGGGACTATACCCCAGATTTGTTAAAACTTGCCATCGGCAACTTTTAAGGTATTGTAGACTGTTGACCGCAGAAACATATATAAGAAATGTATGTCTAATATATTATCTCCTTTGTTGTCTTTGAAAGACCAGCATAAAGGAAGTACAAGTTTATTCATATTCAAAGTAATATGATGTCTTTCTGTATGTACCATAAAATCTCTACAACTATTCCCCTTTATAGTAAAGCTTTGTATAGGTCCAGATAAGGTTTATAACTACTTTGAAGAGGGTACCTCCACCCCCCAAAGTGAAATTGCCCCCAGAAAAAAAAACAATTTAAAAGAAAAAATATTTTTGAAACTAAAAGGGATAGTTTCACGAAGTGCATTTAAAAAAAAATAGTGAACTGTAAGTTTTTTCTATTTTAAATAACGTATTAGTGCATATTATAAAGTTATTGATTAAAATTAAAAGATTTGACCAGGGATTTTCCTTAAAAAATGAGTTTTTCATTTTTATTTTTAACTTCATTACATGTTATATATGGCAAAAACTTTATTGTCATAAATACAACTTTAGATAGCATTTACTAGTTAATAGAACTTCGAACTTTTTATACAACAAAATATACATAACAACAAAGAATGACCAATAAAATATTTAGTATAGTACTTAGAGTAGTGATCTTTTTATATGTCTTAGTAGAATATATTAGGCATTGGATAGATATGATTGTGATAAAGAATTTTAATATTGACCTGACCGAACTTTTATTTGACAATATCTAAAAAAGTTAGTGATTTGCAACATAAATTACATGAGAATGGTCTTTTTATATATATATTATATGATTATGTAGTATGGTTAGTTGGTATTTCCGCGTGATAATGTGTATATTGTAAGTAAACCAGACGGTTTTCTTTATTTTTTTAAAAAGAATCTATAGAAAACTTTTGTGAAATATGTGGAAAAAGATTCTCTCATATTGGTGTTTTGGCTATACATATTTGGAAAAAAATAGACCATTCTCATGTAATTTATGTGGCAAATCACTTTAACTTTTTTAGATATTGTTAAATAAAAAAAGTTTGGTCTGGTCAATGTTAAAAATTCTTTAACATATAATCATATCTATCCAATGCCTAATATATTCTACTAAGACATAGAAAAGTTCACTACTCTAAGTACCTTAACTCTTTAAATACACTTCGTAGAACTATCCCTTTAGAGGGTTGATTTAACCAAACCAAAAGCTATGTTACTAAAATAAATAAATCTTCTCAAATGACCAATAGCTCAACTCAAAATAGGCGACATGGCTGATATTTTACTGGATATTACACTAGTCCCCAAAGTTTTCATGATAACGTTTTGTCATTCGTTGGCTTGATGACTTTGGGGACTTTCATTGATTTTTTATGTTTTAAAAATTAATTATAGTGTTCAAACTTTTTAACCACTATTTGCATAAGGGGTAATTTTGTGTATCATCACTGGGTATGTACATCAATTTATCGGCCATTGTCCTATCCCTTTAGATCCCTGAATAGCTTACCTCAAAATAGGCTGCATGACCGATATTTTGCTGGACAGCTGTTTTTCTTCTTCCTTTTCTCGGCTCTTTTCAACCTTTTCTGCTAGGATATCCTCCAGGCCAGGCGTTAAGGGTATCATTGGACCTCCATTGTCATCAGACGAAGAGCCTGCACTCAAAGAAGATAAAGTATAGAATAGAATCCAGGTAAACGATTCTGCCTGGCTAGTCTCAAATAAAATTGCAACTTTTGAAAGTCTTAAAAGTTATTCTGGTTTTTAGTAAAATCGCATGATTTAAGAAATTATCAAGATATATTATCAAAATTAATGTCTTTTTTGATAATTTACTGAAAGCCAGACCGAAAGCCACAATGGATTAAAACTTTATATAATGTGCAAAATCATGTACAAAATTGAATATAAACGAGAATTTTGTAAAAAATGATTAAGAAATATTTGGAAAAAATAAGGATATTGGCACATTTGATATATTTTCTTTTTAAAAAGGATTATTTTAGTTTTGACTTTTCTTCAATTTTCCAAGATATATTTGAGGTTTTCAATTCTATACTTTATCTTCTTTGCCTGCACTGCTGCCACTACCTCCCCTTACTAGGGAGTAAGCATTGCTAGTGGCTAAGGCCGCGGCATCCAACTCCTCTCGGCTTTCATCACTCAGGTTCATTTGACCGTTCACCACGCGCCGTTTCCGTTTGGCCTTTTCAACCTCTTTGATTCCATCTTTATTTTCCTCTCTGTTTGTTATGTTGGATGTGTTGACTGTTACTGATGACTTGATCTCTTGTTGGGCCTCTTTTATTTTGTCATAAAACACTTTGAAGAATGCCTAAATTAAATTTTTTTTAAATTTATTTTAAAAAATTACTTAAATATCTTTCCTCTAGTGGTGATATTTTAAGCTAAACTTATTAATTCTAAAGATTTTTCTCAAATGGTGATATTTTAAACAACACTATTTGTTTCGCCTCCAGCATCTATGGAAAAGCCGGTCAGAAAATAAGCCTAAACCAACCAAAGCCATTCATAAATCTACCCTTAAAAGTTCAAATCATTTCCTCCAGTATTTTTTAAAGATTTTTAGCTTCACACAAAATACCTTACTACTTTATAAGATTTAACAATTGTGCATACAATAACCCTCTAATGATGATATTTTGAACTATATTTACCAACCTAAATAATTTCTTCTGTAAACAACGTTATATACAAAAATCCTACAGTAGTGATATTTTGAAATGTATAAACTTATTGGACACTTTGTTTGTATAAAACACAACTTACTAAAACCCTCTAGTGATGATATTATGAACTATATTTTGATATTTTCCAACCTGACTAGTTTCTCCTGTACACAACTGAGTGTACAAAGTTTTCTGGATATCCTGATTTCCTCCCTCCAAAAGTGCTATTCCAAACCCCTCTAGTGGTGATATTTTGAACTATATTTACCAACCTGACTAGTTTCTCCTGTACACAACTGAGTGTACAAAGTTTTCTGGATATCCTGATTTCCTCCCTCCAACAGCGCTATTCCAAACCCCTCTAGTGGTGATATTTTGTACTATATTTACTAACCTGACTAGTTTCTCCTGTTTCTGAATATCCTGATTGCCTCCCTCTAACAAAGCTATCCCAAACCACTCTAGTGGTGATATTTTGTACTATATTTACTAACCTGACTAGTTTCAGCTAAAAACAACTTTATATACAAAAACCCCCCTAGTGGCAATATTTTGAACTATATTTTCTGGTTTCTCCCCTTGTACATAGCTAACAAGAACCCTCTAGTGGTGATATTTTGTACTATATTTACTAACCTGACTAGTTTCAGCTAAAAACAACTTTATATACAAAAACCCCCCTAGTGGCAATATTTTGAACTATATTTTCTGGTTTCTCCCCTTGTACATAATTAACAAGAACCCTCTAGTGTTAATATTTTGTACTATATTTACCAGCTGAGTGTACAAAGTTTTCTGAATATCCTGATTTCCTCCCTCCAACAGCGCTATTCCAAACCCCTCTAGTGGTGATATTTTGTACTATATTTACCAACCTGACTAGTTTCTCCTGTACACAACTGAGTGTACAAAGTTTTCTGAATATCCTGATTGCCTCCCTCCAACAGCGCTATTCCAAACCCCTCTAGTGGTGATATTTTGAACTATATTTACTAACCTGACTAGTTTCTCCTGTACACAGCTGAGTGTACAAAGTTTTCTGGATATCCTGATTTCCTCCCTCCAACAGCGCTATTCCAAACCCCTCTAGTGGTGATATTTTGTACTATATTTACTAACCTGACTAGTTTCTCCTGTACACAACTGAGTGTACAAAGTTTTCTGGATATCCTGATTTCCTCCCTCCAACAGCGCTATTCCAAACCCCTCTAGTGGTGATATTTGAACTATATTTACCAACCTGACTAGTTTCTCCTGTACACAGCTGAGTGTACAAAGTTTTCTGGATATCCTGATTGCCCCCCTCCAACAAAGCTATCCCAAACTCAACAACTTCTAAAAATATAAAAGTAACATTACAAAAGTAGAATATATCAAGGATCTAAAGGGATAGGTCAATGGCCGTTAAATTGATGTACCTCCCCAATGATGATACACAAAATTCGCCCTTCTGTAGAATAGTCAGTGGTTGAAACGTTTGGATACTCAACTTAATAAAGCAACTAATGAAAATTCAATAAAAGATCCCAAGTTGTTAAGCCAACGAATAAGGAAACGTTCATCTTAAACCAGGGGGACAATGTCCCCCCTCTCTGAGAATACATATCACAAGTTATTCAAAAAAGGTACCCAATGTTTCATGACCAAATTATCTTATTTGACGGCATGGAAACTTTGGGTACTTCTATTTTAACTATTAGTGTCCAATCTTTTAAAACAACAATTTTAATCTACAGAAGGGATATTTTTGTTTATCATTATTGGAAAAAAAGTATTCGAAATTTATGAGTCAAGAAGTTGGAGAGAATTCTGTATAAAACTTTGGGTACCTGTAAAAATCTTGGGGTTGGATGAGCTTTTTCCTGACTTGATGATTAGATCCACTATTAGGTTGCTGGCACCTTGGTGATCCAAATGACATTGCACCTTGATTTAAAAGAATTAATAGTTATTTCTAGCATCGCATTATCAAAAGCTTTCCGCGGATATAAAATGTACAATTATAACATTAAAAGCAGTTTATTTAGCCCTGAGATGCCGTAGAAACGGACTTACAAAAATAGTTTTAACCTTATGATCTTACATATTTATATTTGTAAAAAACTGGATAAACTACGATGCTATACATAATTTTTCAGTATGGCAGAGAACAGATTCTAATCCGCCAGATTTTAATCGGTTTAGAAGCAATAATGGAAAAGCTATTAAAATCTTTAATTAAAAGGAGGAATGGGGCCGTGGATAACAGTTTATTCTATTGTTTGAAATCACAAAGAAGCAGAATACACTATCAAAGGCCTTGTGTAAGTCAAACTAACACTAAATGAATTATATAAAGATTTCCTAAGCATATTTAGTCCATATATTTTAATGTATAAGGATCTTAAGCTATCTTAAATATAGATTTTTATATATAAAGACAAAAAGAATTTAATAATGGTCAGTTAAAATTACCTCATGAAGTTTCATATTAGCTCTTGCCAGCTGTTTACTTCCTAAAAAGAAACAAAAATACTATATTATTTCATTTTCTAAGACAAGAAATATTTTTAGTATTTATAACAAAAGGTAAAGTAAGCAAAATACATGAAAATATTCAGATTCTCTTAAAACAAAAGAGCTATTATTGACAGGGATCTACAGGGATAAAACACTTAGTCGAAAAATTTATGTATATCCCCAATGACAATTCACAAAATTATTCATTTTGTAGATTACAAGGTTGAAACGTTGGGACACTTAACGATTAACCAATCAAATTTAATATTAGTCCCCAAAGTTGTTCAGATAATGAATGGAAAAACGTTCTTATACAACCTTGGGGACTACAGTAATAAACAGCTCAATGTCCCCTCTCTCACTGTGTTATTGAGCTGTATATCGTTGAGCTTCGCTTTCATGGCTGATTTCAACCGTGTTTGATATATAAAAAAAAAGCTACCTGGCCCATGACTCGACAGATGAACGTTTGCTATACTTTTACTCTTGCTACTCTTGGTTTCCTGCTCCGGGTGGCTTTCTCCAAAATACAGGTTCAACAGGGACATCCTAAATCAAGAAATATAGTTAACTCTTCAAGACAAGGTCAAGCAATCAAAGGCAGAGAGAATGGGGACAAGGGGCTGTTTATTACCCTAGTCCCCAAAGTTTTTTTTGATAACCTTTTCTCATTCGTTGGCTTAACAACTTAGGGGACGTCAGTGAATTTTAATTGGTTTGCTCATTAAGTTGAGCGTTCAAAGGTTTCAACTAGTAATTTTAATGTACAGAAAGGTTGATTTTGTTAATATTCATTGGCGATGTACATCAATTTATCGGCCATTGTCTTATCCCTGTATCCTGTATCGCCTCTCATTACAAAGGGAAGATTCTCCTTCGTTCTTTAGATGATGTCTTGAATTTGAAATCAAGATATCAAAAGGGATAGGACAATTGCCAATGAATATTTGATATACATCCCCAATGCTGATACACAAAATTACCTCTTATGTAGATTTAGATTAGTGGTTGAAACATTTGGACACTTATATAAATGAATCAACCAATCAAAATTCAATATTAGTCCCCAACGAATATGAATAAAACTTTGGGTACTACTAACCTTAGTATATCTCCTTTCTCCCCATACTCTGAATCAGAAGACATCATATCCTTCAATATTAGTCCCCAACGAATATGAATAAAACTTTGGGTACTACTAACCTTAGTATATCTCCTTTCACTCCATATTCTGAATCAGATGACATCATATGCTTCAATATTAGTCCCCAACGAATATGAATAAAACTTTGGGTACTACTAACCTTAGTATATCTCCTTTCTCCTCATATTCTGAATCAGAGGACATCATATCCTTCCATATTAGTCCCCAACGAATATGAATAAAACTTTGGGTACTACTAACCTTAGTATATCTCCTTTCTCCTCATATTCTGAATCAGAGGACATCATATCCTTCCATATTAGTCCCCAACGAATATGAATAAAACTTTGGGTACTACTAACCTTAGTATATCTCCTTTCTCCCCATACTCTGAATCAGAGGACATCATATCCTTCCATATTAGTCCCCAACGAATATGCATAAATTTTTGGGTACTACTAACCTTAGTATATCTCCTTTCACTCCATATTCTGAATCCTATGACATCAAATGCTTCAATATTAGTCCCCAACGAATATACATAAAACTTTGGGTACTACTAACCTTAGTATATCTCCTTTCTCTCCATATTCTGAATCAGAGGACATCATATCCTTCAATATTAGTCCCCAACGAATATACATAAAACTTTGGGTACTACTAACCTTAGTATATCTCCTTTCTCTCCATATTCTGAATCAGAGGACATCATATCCTTCAATATTAGTCCCCAACGAATATAAATAAAACTTTGGGTACTACTAACCTTAGTATATCTCCTTTCTCTCCATATTCTGAATCTGATGACATCATATCCTTCAAAGTCTCCAGAATCTGGACGCACAGGTTGTCCTGCTTATTTTCTGAAACAAAAAAGTATTAGAAACAGCTTTTCGCGGATTAAAACATGTACAATTATAAGATTAAAACTAGTTTTGTTAGCCCCGAGATGCCGGATATTAAAAAAATATTCTTTAGTAGCGAAGCTATTCTATAATTCGCTTTGAATGTCTGTAAGTCCGTCAGTCAGTCCATAAAGATTTAAGGAAAATTTTTATTTTTTTTTCCAGCTGTTTAGGTTAGTACAAAATACGATATATCGATGCACATCCCCAATGATTTCAAACAAATTTAACCATTCTGTATATGAAAACTAATGGCTGAAATATTTATACACTGCTAGTTTTGAACCAACAAATTGATATCTTATTAGAGTGACCATAAATAAACCTGTGAGAGAACTTGTTTATAAAACTTTGGGTACTAGTATAATTTACAGTCGAAAATCCCCTCCCAAACTACATTTATCAAAAGATTAAACAATATGTTTTACCTAACAAATCAGCAGTATGGGTTATCAGTCTTCGAATAAATCCTCCATTTTCACATTTTCTTCTCACCTCCGGCCCGGCGGGAAACAGTAACTCTGGTCGGTAGAGCACATCCACCAGAACTGACACCTCCGCCTGTATTCAAAGAAGATAAAGTAAAAATAATATCCAGGTAGTAGATTTCTGCCTGGCTAGCCTTAAATAAAAATTGGAACTTTTGAAAGACTCGAAAGTTATTCCCGCTGTCGAAATTATTCAGATATCCTTATACTAAAGTAACAGGATGTCTGTTTGTCTGTGTGTTTGTGTGTCTGTACCGAAGGATCTCGCTAACCGCTGAACCGATCGGGTTCTCCTTAACAGGGTAGCTTCTCATAGGTCCCGTGAAGGTTTATAACTATTTTCTTGGGGGGTGGGACACCCCCAACCCCCCCAAAAAAATGAAAAATCCCCCCCCCGAAAATTTTTTACTAAAGTTAAAAATGAGAGGGGGGGAACCCCCCCCCCCCCCCAAAAAAAAAAATAAAAAATTTCGCCCCCCCCGAAATTTTTTTTTTTTAATTTTTCTTTTAAAATCTAAAATAAGAAATTGGGTTATTAAATTCGACTCTCTCCTCCTCAAGTGACCCTAGAGGCCTCTAGGGGCGTAGCCGCTAGTTTAACTAAAATAAATGCCTTTTTTTATTAATTTACTTAAATCCAGAAGGACCGGCATTCGACCAGTTTGTCCAATTCACAATGGACAATTGTATAATTCAAGTTGGCGATAAGTCTTTAATTGCGCAAGCGTGACTTTTCTTCATTTTCAAAAAATATTTGAGGTTTTCACTTATATACTTAAACTTCTTTGCCTGAACTAGTGGCTTCAAATGTTCCTCCAGGACCGAAACAATGTCCTGCAGGCCCTCAATGACGGTACCGCCTGGATGGCTGGAAATCGACGGGGCCAAGTCCCGTTTCTGTGACCTCGCCTGCTGCCGCCATTTGTATGTGGATTGTCTTGACAGGATCTGTGCTTTGCTGAAGGTTGCTTTCACCGCCAGCTCTAAGTCTGACGGGATGGCAATACACCTGAAAAATTAATAGATCCTATAATTTAAAAGTAACAGGATGTCTAATTGTGTCTGTCCAATGGTGTGTCTTTATATGCCCCCTTACCCAAATAGTTGTTTTACTAAAATTGAAAATTAAGAATCTTCTTAAATCCCACCACTCCCCAAGTGCCCCTAGAGGCCTGTAGGGGCGTAGTCATTGGTCAATTAAAAAATTAGGAATAATGTTTAAGCAACATATCTCACAAATTTAAGTTCATTGGTAATTTTAGGGCAATCAACTCAAAGTATGGGTTTTAAGATACTATATACTAATTATTTTTTTTCATTAATAATTAACAATTAATACATAAGTAATAGCCTAAAACCACACCCGCAGCTGTAAATATAAACTATTTTCAGTGAATGAATCTACCTGGATTTGGCAACGTCAGTCAATGTTTTAATACAGCTCTCCACTGCAAACTTTTGTTCGGTTGACAACCACGAACATTGAGATACCCTAAAAAGTAAAATTTAAAGTATTATATGATACCATCGATAGAAGCGGAAAAACAAACGTTACAAAACATACAGCATGTCCCTAGAATTGATTATAAAACCAATAAGATTTACAGTCCAATGCAATGCCAACTCTCTATTTCCTAATCAAATGAACAAAAATCTACCAGTGCACTATATCTCCCAGGGAGAGAGATGACATTGGAATGTAAATTAAACTTGTAATCAAAGTTTCATAACAACGTTACCTATCTTATTCGCTGGCTCCAAAACATAGGGGATTTACCATTAACCTTTAACCTTGAGGAACCCCATGAATTATAACTATATACCTGTATGAAGCCATGAAAAGATTAACAAAAAACACTTGTCTGTACTGTGGTTATTTGATTAGAATATGGAGAGTTATGTTCTAGTGTTCTATCCTTCTCTCCCATATGAACATGTACAAGTACTGAACCTTGCGGGACCCCATAAATTATAACTATACCTGTATGAAGCCATGAGAAGATTAACAAAAACACTCTGTCTTGTCTGTACTGTAGTTATTTGATAAGAATATGGAGAGTTATGTTCACATGTACTATACCTCCCTCCCATATGTAACTGTATGGGTCCAAGTACTGAACCTTGAGGGACCCGATGAATTACAACTATACCTGTATGAAGCCATGAGAAGATTAACAAAAACACTCTGTCTAGTCTGCACTGTTGTTATTTCGTAAGAATATGGAGAGTTATGTTCTAGTGTACTATCCTTCCTCCCATATGTATTTGTATAGGTCCAAGTAGTGAACCTTGAGGAACCCCATGAATTTTAACTATACCTGTATGAAGCCATAAGAAAATTAACATAAAACACTTGTCATAACTGTTGATATTTGATTACAATATGGAGATTTATGTTGTAGTGTACTATCCTTCCTCCCATATGTAACTGTGTAGGTCCAAGTAGTTAACCTTGAGGGACCCCATGAATTATAACTATACCTGTATGAAGCCATGAGAAGATTAACAAAAACACTCTGTCCTGTCTGCACTGTTGTTATTTCGTACGAATATGGGGAATTATGTTCTAGTGTACTATCCCTCCCTCCCATATCTGTATCGGTCCAAGTAATGAACCTTGCGAGACCCCATAAATTATAACTATACCTGTATGAAGCCATGAAAAGATTAACAAAAAACACTTGTCTGTACTGTTGTTATTTGATTAGAATATGGATAGTTATGTTCTAGTGTTCTATCCTTCTCACCATATGAACATGCACAAGTAATGAACCTTGAGGGACCCCATAAATTATAACTATACCTGTATAAAGCAATGAGAAGATTAACAAAAACACTCTGTCTAGTCTGTACTGTTGTTATTTGATCAGAGTTATGTTCTAGTGTATTATCCCTCCCTCCCATATGTAACTAAATAGGACCAAGTAGTTAACCTTGAGAAACCCCATAAATTATAACTATACCTGTATGAAGCCATAAGAAAATTAACATAAAACACTTGTCGTAACTGTTGTTATTTGATCACAATATGGAGATTTATGTTCTAGTGTACTATTCTTCCTCCCATATGTAACTGTATAGGTCCAAGTACTGAACCTTGAGGGACCCCATGAATTATAACTATACCTGTATGAAGCCATGAGAAGATTAACAAAAACACTCTGTCTTGTTTGCACTGTAGTTATTTGATCAGAATATGGAGAGTTGAAGAAAGTTTTGATAATTTCTGAAATAGAATATCATTATTAAAGTCAACTAGTGGCTGCACCCCTAGCATCTATGGGTTCTATAATGAAATGGGTATGAAAAATAGCCTTAAACTATCCCAATGCCTAAATCTATAAATAAAATAGTCTAAAACCATTTCAGGACCAATATGAAGTATCCTAAAAAGGGGCTGTTCATGTTATTCAAATCTTTAAAACTTCATACAATAGGATAAAATTCATACTCAAGAACAACATTCTATAAATAAAGGCAATTTTGTTATATCAACTCTTAAATTTAAAGGGCGTTTGATATAAACAATATATATACCTGTTAGAGTTATAGTAACATAGTTCTGTAGAACAGTATCTGCATGTTTACTATCATGTGTGGAGCTATATATAGATATATATACCTGTTAGAGTTATAGTAACATAGTTCTGTAGAACAGTATCTGCATGTTTACTATCATGTGTGGAGCTATATATAGATATATATACCTGTTAGAGTTATAGTAACATAGTAACAGTATCTGCATGTTTACTATCATGTGTGGAGCTATATATATATATATATATATACCTGTTAGAGTTATAGTAACATAGTTCTGTAGAACAGTATCTGCATGTTTACTATCATGTGTGGAGCTATATATATATATATATATATACCTGTTAGAGTTATAGTAACATAGTTCTGTAGAACAGTATCTGCATGTTTACTATCATGTGTGGAGCTATATATATACATATATATATACCTGTTAAAGTTATAGTAACATAGTTCTGTAGAACAGTATCTGCATGTTTACTATCATGTGTGGAGCTATATATAGATATACATACCTGTTAGAGTTATAGTAACATAGTTCTGCAGAACAGTATCTGCATGTTTACTATCATGTGTGGAGCTATATATAGATATATATATATACCTGTTAGAGTTATAGTAACATAGTTCTGTAGAACAGTATCTGCATGTTTACTATCATGTGTAGAGCTATATAGAGATATAATACCTGTTAGAGTTATAGTAACATAGTTCTGTAGAACAGTATCTGCATGTTTACTATCATGTGTGGAGCTATATATAGATATATATACCTGTTAAAGTTATAGTAACATAGTTCTGTAGAACAGTATCTGCATGTTTACTATCATGTGTGGAGCTATATATAGATATATATATATACCTGTTAGAGTTATAGTAACATAGTTCTGTAGAACAGTATCTGCATGTTTACTATCATGTGTGGAGCTATATAGAGATATATATATATACCTGTTAGAGTTATAGTAACATAGTTCTGTAGAACAGTATCTGCATGTTTACTATCATGTGTGGAGCTATATAGATATATATATATATACCTGTTAGAGTTATAGTAACATAGTTCTGCAGAACAGTATCTGCATGTTTACTATCATGTGTAGAGCTATAAATATATATATATATACCTGTTAGAGTTATAGTAACATAGTTCTGTAGAACAGTATCTGCATGTTTACTATCATGTGTAGAGCTATAAATATATACATATATATATACCTGTTAGAGTTATAGTAACATAGTTTTGTAGAACAGTATCTGCATGTTTACTATCATGTGTGGAGCTATATATAGATATATATATATATACCTGTTAGAGTTATAGTAACATAGTTCTGTAGAACAGTATCTGCATGTTTACTATCATGTGTAGAGCTATATAGAGATATAATACCTGTTAGAGTTATAGTAACATAGTTCTGTAGAACAGTATCTGCATGTTTACTATCATGTGTGGAGCTATATATAGATATATATAGATATATACCTGTTAGAGTTATAGTAACATAGTTCTGCAGAACAGTATCTGCATGTTTACTATCATGGGTGGAGCTATATAGATATATATATATATACCTGTTAGAGTTATAGTAACATAGTTCTGTAGAACAGTATCTGCATGTTTACTATCATGTGTAGAGCTATAAATATATATATATATACCTGTTAGAGTTATAGTAACATAGTTCTGTAGAACAGTATCTGCATGTTTACTATCATGTGTGGAGCTATATATAGATATATATAGATATATATATATACCTGTTAGAGTTATAGTAACATAGTTCTGTAGAACAGTATCTGCATGTTTACTATCATGGGTGGAGCTATATAGATTATTAGATATATATATATACCTGTTAGAGTTATAGTAACATAGTTCTGTAGAACAGTATCTGCATGTTTACTATCATGTGTGGAGCTATATATATATATACATATACCTGTTAGAGTTATAGTAACATAGTTCTGTAGAACAGTATCTGCATGTTTACTATCATGTGTGGAGCTATATATATAGATATATATATATACCTGTTAGAGTTATAGTAACATAGTTCTGTAGAACAGTATCTGCATGTTTACTATCATGTGTGGAGCTATATATATATATAATACCTGTTAGAGTTATAGTAACATAGTTCTGTAGAACAGTATCTGCATGTTTACTATCATGTGTGGAGCTATATATAGATATATATAGATATATATATATACCTGTTAGAGTTATAGTAACATAATTCTGTAGAACAGTATCTGCATGTTTACTATCATGTGTAGAGCTGGCTACTATCCCCATATCAAGCAGAAAAGACCTAAATAAATAATAAAAAAGTCAGATGAAAAATGGCAATAACATACTTTCCAAAATAACTAAAAAGCATAAGAAAAAGACACAGAGCCATCATACTACTTTATATATTCAGAACGACTTCAGATTGCCTTGTAAAAAACAGAACAGTGGGGTATTTTTTTATTTGTTTGATTACCACTTTAGGCCAGGTTAGGTAAGGTTATATTGGGTCCTTGGTAGCCCCAAATGGGTAGGTCATCACCACAGGAAAAAAACTACCCCTTTATTTTAACCATATTTAAATAAGTTACGGGGGGGGGGGGGGTATCAGGGCGCATCCACCCTGGCAGTTAAAACTAAACAACAAACAATAACTTACTTTTCAAATAGATCCCACATATGGTTGGAGGTGTAGATTTCTTTCTTCTCAACCTCGGTGTCAATAAAACAGTGGGTAACAAAGTTCACATAAGCATCTTTTACCTAGAATTAAGATTACAATGTTGATTAGTTATACACTAGTATCTGTATCAATAATACAGTGGGTAACAAAGTTCACATAAGCATCTTTCATCTAGAATTAAGATTACAATGATGATTAGGTATACACTAGTATCTGTATCAATATTACAGTGGGTAACAAAGTTTACATAAGCATATTTCACCTAGAATTAAGATTACAATGATGATTAGGTATACACTAGTATAGGTATCAATATTACAGTGGGTAACAAAGTTTACATAAGCATATTTCACCTAGAATTAAGATTACAATGATGATTAGGTATACACTAGTATTGGTATCAATAAAACAGTGGGTAACAAAGTTTACATAAGCATCTTTCACCTAGAATTAAGATTACAATGATGATTAGGTATACACTAGTATAGGTATCAATAAAACAGTGGGTAACAAAGTTCACATAAGCATCTTTCTAGAATTAAGATTACTATGATGATTAGGTATACACTAGTGTTGGTATCAATAATACAGTGGGTAACAAAGTTTACATAAGCATCTTTCACCTAGAATTAAGATTACAAGTATGATTAGGTCCACAGGTAGTAGTGTAGCCTTGTAGTGCAATAGGCAGTCTGTTAAGCATGTTAGAATTGTCTTATCGATTTTAAACATTCTATAATAATTCCTGTAATCATTAAGTACAATTTAGAAAAATAAGAAATCTATTAACAAATGGCAATTTTAATTATTTTTTTTTACAACATTTAAAATAACATAATACTATAAACCTAATTTTGTAAGAGTTATTTATTACATCGTATTAAAAACAGCTTTCCGTGGATATAAAAATGTATAATTTTAAGGTATAAACCAGTTTTTTTGCCCTGAGATGCCGAAGGCACAGGGTTAAAAAAACTGTTTTTTTTATCCTATGATTGTAAATTTTTATCTTCGAAGAAAACTGAATATAATGAATTGCTATATGTAAATTTTTAGTATGGCTAAGAACCGGTTCTAATTCAGCGGATATTGATCAGTTTCGAAGCGAAATTGATCCCTAACGTGATTAGGCACAAAAATATACCTCTAAAATAGTATTTATTGTTCGTTTGTCCTTCCTTCTAAGTTTAGAGCTTCACTTTTATGGATGTTATCCTCCTTGTTCTGACATCATTTATGAGATGCTACACACTAAATATTCCTAGCTCGATAAAGTACAATACTAAAGCTGACCTCTGAAATAGTTTTTATTGTTCGTTTGTCCTTCCTTCTGATTTTAGAGCTTCGCTTTTATGGATGTTGTCATCCTTGTTCTGACATCATTTATGAGAACATAATACTATACACTAAGATATGAAAATTGATTCTTTAGGTGATTAGGAACAAAACATACCTCTGGAATGGTATCCTTCTGACAGACCATATTGACAATATCATCCAATGGAAGGAGGCTGTGACACTTGATCTCGGTATGCACATTCTTACCCATCGTACAGAAGGCCAGCAACTTTACCTAGACATATTCAATAAATCAGGGATCTAAAGGGATAAGACAATGGCTGATAAATTGATGTACATCCCCTATAATGATACACAAAATAACCCCTCCTATAGATTACAATCAGTGGTTGAAACACTGAACGTAATGAAAGACTATCGCCGATAAATTGATGTACATCCCCAATGATGATAAAAAAAATTACACCTGTAGATTATAATTAGTGGTTAAACGTTAAGACACTTATCCTAAATAACCAACCAATCAAAACACAATGAAAGTACCCAAAGTTATTAGGCCAACAAATAAGAAAACGTTATTATAAAACTTTGGAGACCAGTATTTTAAGTACTCACTAATTCAATATGATTTCTTACCGCGCTGGTTTCATCCATCCTATTTCTAGGGGGTCGGATCGACTCCCAGCCCCCCCTCAAGTGCCCCAAGGGGACAATGGGATGTTTATTAAACTAGTCCACAAAGTTTTTGATAACGTTTTCTTATTCAATGGCTTAACAACTTTGGGGACTTTTAATAAATTTCATAAATGGTTGATTCATTAAGTTGAGTGTCCAAACGTTTAAACCAATAATTTTTACCAGTTCAATATGATATCTGAGGGCACTTGTTTCATCCATCCTATTTCTATGGGCTTGGGTCGACTCCCCCCCCCCCCACCTATCAAGTGCCCCTAAAGACTCTATGGGCATAACTTACCAGTTCAATATGATATCTGAGGGCGCTGGTTTCATCCATCCTATTTCTCTCACTGCGCATGAGGTCCAGGAAATGGTTGAAGCTGGCCTTGTCGTTGTAGAAGATCAACACGTCCTCCTGGTTCTGCAGCAATTCCTGAGAAAATAAGGAATAATTTAGATATTGTTTATATCTATGTCTGTTTGTATGTCTGTGTAGCTATGGATCTCCATGAAGCTTTCCATAGTTCCATGTAATGTTAGGTTATGGTGAAATGGTTCAAGAGAAATCACCTCCTTAAAAAAAAAAACCTAATTAAAAAAAAATCTAAATTAAAATTGGATATTCCAATTCCCCATCCACCTCCTTTCTTCAAGAGGCCCTTAGGGGCACAGCTGCTAATAATTTATATTGATTCAAAAGGCCATATTCTTAAGAGAAGAAAGGGTTGGGAAAGATATTATATTTTTCATCGAATAGACTTTACATTTAAAAATAAAACTAAAATTTCTAAGTAACCATTAATTTATCTTCTCCAAAAATACCTATTGCTTTTGCAAAAAATCATATACATAAAATTGTCAAAAAATCAACCAATATGTTGGATTTAAAGTTTTATAAAAAAAAATATTAACGCACCTGAATGACTAGATCCTGACACCTTCTGATGAATTGATTCTCTGTGTAGACAATGGTCTGCAGGAACCTGAAATCATACATATGTATATTAGTTCGCTGTAGAGATAATCTAGAGATACCCTCTCTGAATCCGCCAACAGTATAACAGTTGAGGAACAACCCGGTCATGTTATTGGTCAGAAATAATGAGAACTTATTCGCATTTTGAGTCAGCTAAAATTAGTATCATTGCTTGGTTAAATCACATCGTAAAAAAATTATAATGTCGTTTAATGTGAAGCATATCAATAAATATGTATAATGAGTTAGCTAAGAATAGTATAAAAAGCATTCCAGAAATTATAACGTCGAAAATTTTTGTCGCTCTTGTTACTTAAATGGATCGTATACAGCCACATATAAACAAAGTTGTTTGTCTGCTAGATTTTTTTATTCCGTAAAGGTGTGAGATTTAAGACTTTGAAATAGGAGTAGAACTCTAAAACTTGGCATAGTAGTTGCTTAAATGGAGTATAACGTGGATATGTATAAAAATGGCGGCCGAACCGCCAATTTTTTTTCCCGCCAAATTAGACAATTTTGAATCATTTGAAACACTTTTTTCTAAAAAAAATCCTCTATATTTTCTCTTGACACTTATTTTTTGGTAAAGTCGAGTTGGTAATCTCTTAAAACTTACACCTTTACGGAATTCTGCAAAATCTACCTCCCCCTTTTTCAGATAATTGGGCCATTTTGAACATCTATATCTAATATCTCTATATATTTGCGTACCTTATGTACTGCACATGTTTCCCAAATGAGCTGATACAATGGACAAAGTGCTGTACAATTTTCTCGTTCACTTCGTTGCACAGAGATGCGTTTTCCTATAAATATAATTTTCATATTTTCTTATTTCTAGTACCCAAAGTTTTAAAACCACATTATCTTATCCATTGGCTCAAAAACTTCAGGTCCTTTAAATGAAATTTGATTGGTTGATTCTGCACTAGAAGTTTCCAAACTTTTCAACTTACAAACTTTTTTTACAAAAATTTTCCTTACATGAGCCTACAATAACTAACTGTAATCGTCAGTCTGTCTGTAGGAACTTTTAATATTTGTAGCTAAATTTATGTGAAGATTCATGAGACTATTAGGTATTAGTTAATAAATAACCTGAAATATGGAACACATAGTCTTGGCATCTAGACAGTCTGGATTCAGAAACAAGTCACAGTGCTTGTGAAGAAGGCTCTGAAATGAAAATATTATATCAATAATTATACATTAAAGGTTATTAAAAACAAAGAATAAATAATCTCAAACTAAAAACAATATATCTTCTATGAATTATATTATTACTCAGTAAGTTATAAATTAAATTGCTAACGGTCATGTATTCGAAGATCCAAAGAACCATTCAAAGATCAAATTTGAAAATAACATATCCTAAAACCATCCCATGACCTAAATAAAGATTTCCTAAAATGATCTAAACGTACAAAAATAACCTTACTACTTTATATAATTGGATAAGGAGTGTATTCAAGATTATGCAAAATATGTATGAACAAGCATAACATAACATTTTCAATTTGAGAAGACCTACATAAATTCACTAATTATAGAGTAGCTAAACTACTACTACTCATGAAAGATTCTTTCAATTTATAAATCTAAGTTAGCTTGACTTTCATTATATAGTATTTGACAATCAAAATTTTAACCTGATTAGATTTGTTTCCAAGACAGAAATTCTGTAGGAACTCGTGGGCTAGCCGCATCAGCTCATTCATTCGCACATCCTCTTTCTTGTCATACGGTATTTGGAGCAGGTCTAACACAACCTAAAGATATATAATGGATAGATAGATAGAATAATAGATAGATTTAAAGAGTAATAGACAGACAAAAAGACAAGATAGATAGATAAATAGATAAATCGATGGATCCTCTCCCTTGTCATACGGTATTTGGAGCAAGTCTAACACAACCTAAAATGGATAGATGGGTAGATGGATGGATGGATGGATTGGATAGATAGATAAGAAGAATTGTAAGCTGGACAAATGATAGGTAAATGGATGAAGTAATGGTTAAATGAATAGATGGATAATTAAAAGGATTAATGAAAAGATGGATGGATGGATGGATTGATAAAGTAATGGATGTATGTATGGATGAATGGATAGATAGATAAATAGATAGATGGATGGATAGATAGATAGAACGGTAAGCTGGATAATTAGATAGGTAAATGGATGGATGAATGAATCTACAGAAAAAGTACTTTTATTAATCGTGATTGGAATCTAACATCAATATATCGTCCATTGTCTTATCCTTAAAAATATTACTAACCTTATGAACGCCCATATTTCTTAGTAAACGTTGTTCATGTCTCCTAGGCTTTCTTACGCCAGAACCATCCTAGCAAAAATATATAAATTAAGAGAGTAATTTTTTCGTAAAGTTGTGTGTCAGCGTTTAGTAAAATGCGCTTATTAAGTCAAACTGAGGTGGGTTCTTAAAAAACCTTACCCCACTGAACTTTGGAACACTCGTTTGGAACACTCAATTTCTCCCTTGTTTTCCCATTTTTTTGGAACATCAAATGGGGGAAATGCAAGTGTCATTCTTAAAAAAAAATTTAATTGAAAAAAATAGTGTACCAAAATAATGTTCCAAAAGACCGAGTGGGGTAGTCACAATTAAATTTAGAATATTTTTGTTTTTTAATTCAGAGATTTTTCAAATTTTCAAATATTTAAATTAATTTATTAAAATGAATTTGATTATTTAAATAAATAACCAACAAAAACAAAAAAGCATTAAAATTCAAATAAAATTTGCACCCCTGTTACTATTTTTACCGAGAAATTATCATATTATTCTACGCGTATCAGAAACGTATAAAGACTAATTAATCTTTTTTATCATTACAATCTTATCTACTGTATCCTTATTCTATTGTCTATTAGAATCTTTCTCCCCACTTTATAATTCTTGTTGTAACCCTAAAAAATGTACTGTATGTGAATGCATTCAAAATTGTGATTAATGTACTTTAACCCATTAGTGCCAAACCGGGTTTTAAAACCCGGTGCCAGAAAATGTAAAAAAACCGGTTTTCGGCTTCATAATTGCATCATTCTCAGTATGAATCCCCCCTCTACTACCCTGGCTTTCATTTCCCCCTGGAGCAGGTAGTTTTGCTTACTTCCGTTTGCCGGTATAGATCAACAAAGTTTGAAAATCATGAAAATTCAAAATACCCCATCTAACTTTTTTGTTTTTATAGTAAAGTCGCTGATTTTTTTCGTTAAATCTAAAGTTTATTGACAAGTACATCTATTTGTGAATTCGTTTTATTTAAATTATTATTTTTTATATGATTTTTTTATCGTTTTTTTACGCCCTATATAGGCCCGGTTCGGCATTTCCATTTTGAGTCTGAAATTTTTATTACCCGGTTTCACTAATAGATCTTTTTTGACAACAACAACAAAACAGGGTTTTTTTACCCGAAATCGCCGGCTAAACACGAAATTTGAAATAAATCGCTTCGTATTATACTTGTAGCTCTTTAGATTACATGAGGTTGTGTAGTTTTCAATTACGGATCGTATCAAAGTTCTAAAAAGTGTTCATCTCACTTTTGGCGTTCAAAAATTACATTTTTCGATTTTTGGTCAAAATAACCGGGTTTATACAGGTCAACCGGGTTTTAAAACTGAGGGAAAGCACCAAAAAACGGGTGTTAATGCCTGGTTGGTATTTATGGCCAAGCCGAACCGGGTTTTTTTGCAACTTTCCTGTGCACGCCACTAGAGCAAAACAAAAAAATACGAATTCCGTTTAAACCATTATAAAGCTTCCCTGAAACTTACAGCTCGATCGGCCCATAAAAGTGGCGCTCGGCACTAATGGGTTAATTAAACCACTTTCTCCCCATAACTTCCTTTCCTCTTTATACATTCTATATTATTTTACTACTTCTTTTTGACCCATACTCCTCCCCCTTTAATACACTCTCTCTCCCTCCCCTATCAATTATTACACACACACATGCAGCGCGCTAAGAACCACAGAGCAGTGGAGGGGGTAGGGGAGAGGAATGGAAGTATAAATGACTTATACAATTCAATTGACCCTGTACGTAGGCCTCATTAGGTGTAGAATATATGGGAATGGTAACAACAAACTACTGGCCGGTAGAGAGAGAGAGAAACTAAATTAGCGATAGATAGATAGCATGGTACTTTTGACACGTAATAGATAGATAGTAATCGCGCCCTGCCGTTCCTTTCTCTTTTGGGGAGGGGATAAAAGTTGTTATTCGTTGCGGAACTATTAAGACAATATAGATAGATTGTTAATATGTACACATAATTCATTTGACGCGTACAAAAAAAACCGTGCGTTTTTTTTTCATTTCCACATAAAATGTGAATCCCGAAATTTAATGTGTAATTTCATATAATGCAATAATTTAATTATTTAATTGATAAGAGCAAATGCCGCGCTCAATTTCAAACAAACGTCAAACCTAAAAAATCTTCCAAATTTCAAAATAATGTTCCAATGAGGTTATTTTATCCCCACTCAAAAAATCATTTTGGAACATTATAATAAGTGGGGTAAAAGTTTTTTAAGAATCAATATTACCAAATTTTGTATTTTCCCCACTGGTTATAATGTTCCAAACTGATTTTAGTGGGGTAAAATTTTTTTAAGAACCCACCTCAGTTCTTTATTATGGCCATTTCATATGTCATACTTAAGAACAGTTTGACTTAATAAGCGCATGGTTCTCCTTCGATTTTAAGGGATCATATAGAGAACCATAGGGTATGATTCGCTTATAATTGAATGCAACATTCGAACACAAGTTATTAGATTAAGTAGCCTCGGACAGACAACCTATTTTTGGGAGGATAATTTTTCCCTACCACAAAGTAGTTACAACCCTTCCAAAGGAGAACCATATCGGTTTAGCAATTAGCGAGATTTTTGTAACATTTTTGGACAGATAGACATCCTGTTACTTTAGAATTACTAATTACCTGACTCATACAAAGTCTGTTCATTCTGAACAAAATCTGCTGGATTGTCTTGTAATTTCTTGCCTAAAATTAAATAACATGAATTTATAACATTACTTAATTTTTCTTTTGATCTAAAAATTAATATGTGAACGAAAAAAGTACATTTATAAAGAGTTAAAAATCCAAGAATTTTTAAACTTTTAGAGATATTTTTCACATATAGACAATAGACATAAGAGATTTCTATTCCAATAATCCCATAGCTGCTTCTCTTTAAGTAATACATTTTTCGGTTATAGTCTCTTTCGTAGTAACGCCTCTTAAGGGGCATTTCGTCGTATTTGTACAGTAGCTTTACCCCTATTTCTACACCCTGCGGGGCAAATTGCCTAACCCTGTTGGACAATCACCTAACCCAACTTAATCTAACCTAACCTATCAAAAGCTACTGTAAAAATACGACGAAATGTCCCTTAATTGGCGTTGTCACAAAAGGGACTATACCCCAATTTTTGTATTAAATGAGATTGTAGAGTCAAACTATCATTAATTGAAATTTATTAATCATTAAAAAGCATCGGTGCTTTCCTCATAGTGCCTATCAAGCATAAATTAGTTTTATTTCTTTATATCAGTGTAATTTACTAATCAATATCCCTCCCTCCCTGCTTATATCTTTGGTTGGCTAAAAAAAACTGTGGATACTCTTAATGAACTTTGATTGGTTGGTTCCAAGCTTCTAGTGTCCAAACTTACCCAATAATTTAGTTCATCATAAATAGGAAAACATATAAATTCACCATCCATTGTCTTATCCCTCAAGACACATGATAATATGTAGATAAAAATTATTATGTTTTACACAAAGTATTTGAGCCAACGAATAAGATAACGTGATTATAAAACTTTTGGCACCAGTTTAATTTACAGTCTAATGTTCCCTCCCTCCTTGGTTATCTTATTGGTTGGCTAAAAAAACTGTGGATAACTTTTATCGAACTTTGATTCTTAATCTACAAAGCAATTTTGATTTTCATCATAGGGATACATATAGTCACCATCCATTGTCTTATCCCTTAAGATCCCTATCATGCAACCGACCTGTTTAGCATCTAGCGGTGGGCCGACGTCCAGGTCTATAGCGCTGCCCTGCTTCTCTGGCAGCCGTTTGTTATACGGCCGTGTCTCCTCCTGACACAACAATGCATATATAAAATATGTGGATATTGTGACAGGGAAAGTCAATTTAGGTTGCTTATAGGGTCCTAGGACAAACGCAGATGTCCCAAACGTTGGAGTGGACAAACGTTGGAGTGGACAAACGCAGGAGTGTAAAAATATTAATTTAATTAAGTATTTCAGATTTCTATCCAGATTAGGTTGGGTTAAGATATAAATGTACAAATAAGCTTCCCGCAGGAGGTAGGCATTTTAAAAACCTATAATATGGTCTAAAATAGGTTAGGTTAAGTGTTCACTCCGACGTTTGGGACTCCTGCGTTTGTCCTAGGACCGCTAATTATTGGCCAATATAAATCATCTTTGTAGAATGATGAAATAAGGAGGGTATGTGGGGCATCATTATATTAGCCAGCTGTAAAAAACATTTGGGTATACTTAGTCCATTTCGTGACAACGCTTCTTAAGGGGCTTTTCATCGTATTTTTACAGTAGCTTTACCCCTATTTCTAGCCCCTGCGGGGCAATCACCTAACCTAACCAAAAATGACCCATCAAATGCTACTGTGAAAATACGACGAAACGCCCTTAATAGGAATTGCTACGAAAGGGAAAAGACCCAAATAATTTATGAGGGTATGCAGGAATATCCACGTATTTTATGTATCCATTCCTTCAACAGAATTCTCTCCTTGCTCCCACTCTCCTCCTCTTCCTCGCCCTAAACAATAAATAGTCAGCCGTTTCAGGGATTTAAAGTAACAAACGTTTCAAATTAAATGTGCAATGAATCCATATTTTCAAAGTGGATCACTGAAAACAAATTTAAAAATAATCTAAAAAACATGGAGGTGAGGGTTAGGTATTATATGTGTAAGCAAATAACATAGTATTAAAATATGCTTCTCTAATATTATAATACAAGCGACTAAGACCTTAGACGCCTCAAGGGGCACTTGATGGAAGGAGTGTAGTGGAGGGAAAGGCAATTTCGATTTTAGTTTTAAAAAACTGGTAAAAAAAATCTTGTTTTGGGGAGAGGCCATTTTTTCGCGATATCACTTGCGAGGAAATTCAGACTTCCTTTGAATTTGATAAAAGGAAAATTATTAAATTATGTAAACATAAAATAATTTCTATGTTCAAATATACAATCTATATTTTAAAATCTCCTTTTTTTAAAAAAAAACTAGTGACAGCACCCATAGACTCCAGTGGCTCATTATTAAAAAAAACCATCCCAGGGCCCATATTGAGCTTCCATAAAATGGAGAATTATTGAATTATAAAGCTTTTCAGTTCAGAAAAAAGATCTAATTTAAATAACAGGATTAAAAATAAAGTATGTGATGTCTAATATAATAGTTGATGATTAATATACTTATTAATATTTTCAAATTATTGTATTTATGTACATGTGTTTCTAAGTATGTAAAAAGATCTAATAAAACAAGGATGACATCATCCATAAGTAGCAAAGCACAAAAATACTGGAAAAATTGTGTGAGTTTTAGAGCAGGTGTTCAGATGTCATAACAAGAAAATAAAGATAGACAAAATTTGCTAAAACTCCCAGCAAAACATGAAACATACAAGTCAAGGAAATCACATTTCCCACATAGCTTTACGGACTGATAGACAAAGTAAATTATAGAGTAGCTTCAATACTAATGAGAAAATTCAAATTTCAATCCCCAAATTTGTGTAAACTAGCAATCCAACTATGTGCATTATTGAAGAATAACCTATGTACATTTTAGTATGTGTGTACTGTACATTTTAGTACATGTACTGTACATTTATGTACATGTATACTGTACTTATTACGTACCAATTCCATGCTACTATCATCAATACTCATAGTACTGAACAATTTTATCATATTCTTTCTTTGCCATACTTTACTTTGACAACTTATCCAGGGATTATAAAATAAAAATGGGGAGCTGATGAAAAGGTCGTCATAACCCCAACCCCCCAAAAAATAGCTATAAAGTTACAAAATATTATTGTCATAAAGAGAGCATTTGTTGTGCATATTTTCCATAAAGTTTTATAAAAATGGTCACAAATAAGAACAGTTTGACTTGATAAGAGCATTTGGCTAAACCTTAACACCCAACTTAATAGAAAATACCCAAAAAATGACCCACATTATTGAGTTTGTTGGCTTTAGCTAAAACTTAATATGCAATTTTTTAAAAAAAATTTCACTATTTATTTAATTTTAACCCAATGATTCCATAATTGCAATACAGATATCTTAAAAAACATTTTATTGGTACAATAAAATAAAGGTGTCTTAAAATTAATTTGAAATAATACAAAAAAATCAAGAATCATTATTGAAGAACTAGTTTCAAAGCACAACCTTATTGAAACCATAATATTATAATTACTAAAGCTTATGATTCCTTGACATAAATGCCAGTTTGGGCGTTTTCTTCATCATTTTAAACTTCATCCGTTGGCGGGGTTGCACTGGATAGCTTGCCTCACTAGCGCCACCTTCCCCTGTCTTTAGTAAACGTAGCGGATTTTTTTTTGTACTACTTTCTTAAAAGTTGGCGGGATTGTACTGGATAATTTGCCCTACTAGCGCCACCTTCCCCAGTCTTTAGTAAACATAGCGGATATTATTTGTACTATTCATTGAAAAACTTTCAGAGTTGCTTTTTAGGATTTCACAGTCAGATGGGAATTGTGATTTAAAGTAAAATTGATAAAAATCGGCCAAAAGGCCAGGAAACTTACATTCTTTATTATATGAATAAATAGGTATAATGTATGTTTACCTTTTTATCATCAACTTTGACAGCTTTGTAGACCCAGAGTTCTGACTTTTCAACCAATATGCGAAGATCATCTAGAAAAATAACACATTAATTTCATTTAAAACAGACATACCTAAGATTTCTGTATACATCCCCAATGATGATAGACAATATTACCCCTTCTGTTAAAAAAATTAAAGTTTTAAAACAAACTTTCAATATAAATTGAAAGTACCCAAAATTGTTGAGCCAAATAATGAGATAATGTGGTTATAAACTTGACAGTTTAATGTTATTGAAACTTTTATGGGTGGAAAAAGTTACCTAAATCTCCTTTAATTTGTTTGTAATGCTCTACATCATTGTCTGATACAAGTGGCTGCACCTACAATATTATTGGTTAAAAAGTTGGGATATTTTTAAAGTAACCGTCTAATTTACATTCAAAAATATTGTCTGATATTGAATATTGGTAGGGATCTTAAGGGATAAGACAATGGACAATAAATTGGTATGAATCCAAAAAAGTTGCCTTTTTTGTAAATTATAATTAACGATTAAACAGTTATTACATTTCTAATTTGAATTAACCAACAGGGTTTCTATCTAAGTACCAACATTTTTTGAGCAATTAAACAAAATAGTATGGTTATAAAACCTGGGGTACCAATATAATTTGCAGTCCAATGTCGCCTATTCTTGTCAGTTTGGTAGATATTATTAAAATAAATATATAAAGTCTGGATGATCAATCACTTATTTGGACCAATGGCAACACAGTATAGGAACAATATAAATATGAATAGCTTTCCGCGGATATAAAAATGTATAATTATAAGATTAAAACCATTTTTTTAGCCCCGAGATACAAGAGGCACGGGCTTAAAAACTGTTTTTAATCTTATAATTTTACATTTTTATAATTCGTAAAAAACTGAATATAATACGATGCTATGCATAATTTTTTTAGTATGGCTGAGAACAGGTTCTAGTCCACCGGATAATAATCGGTTCGAAGCGTTACTGGAAAAAAACAAAACATTTTTATGACTATACCTGTCTGAAAGAGCGAAGCACCTCTTGTCGTTGTGAGAAATGATGGAACAATAAACTGAAATATCATAACACAGAATTAGCTTTAAATAAGATTAATACAAAAAAAAATTTCACACAAAATAGGGCCAATAATCTCTTTAAGAAACACAACAATTACAAACTGTTAAATCCTCATTATAAATCAATTGTAATGCATATAAGATTAAAACATTTCATAAAAAATTATACTTGTTCACTTAAGTAATAAAGGCAAAGCAACAAGAAACAAATAAAAACATTTTGATTAAAAAACTGAGTTCAATTCCCCCCCTAGAGACTTTGCACTTGGTTGACAAATCCTATCGCAATTTGATCATGCAACCTTTCCTGAAAAATCCTTTAGATTGCATAAAAAACACATAAAAACAATCGTAAGGAATAATTTTAATTTTAATTCAAGCAGACGATATTTGGTCATTAAGTAGCTTCTACAAAAATATACAATAAGGGGGTAATTTTCTTATTAAGAACAGTTTGTCTTAATAAGAGCATTTAATTACACCAAACTTAACAGAAAATACGAGAAAAAATGACCCTCTTTATAATATCAAAACTTACTTCAAAGCTCCAGAAACCAGAGGCGCGTAGTCATGCATCACAAGGTGTAATAGAACTCTAATTTTTTATTTTCATTATTAAATATTGTTTTTCATCAATCAATAGACTAATACAAATTCAAACCTCATAATTTAGGGTAGAAACCAGATATATTTAGGGATAAGACAATGGACGAAATATTGATATACATTTTCAATAACGATTAACCCCTTTGGTTTTTTTAATTATGGATTGAAAATCACACACTGCTAGTTTTGTAAGAGTACACTAAGTTTTTAAGTCAACAAATAAAAGAATGTGTCTTATATAACATTTGGTATCAGTATAATTTACAAACTATGGTTAAGTTAATAAAAATAATAAAAAAATGAAAATTTCCTTAGGAATATTTTTCCACCCGTACCATCCAGATCCAAAGATTCAGCCTCATGATGTTCACCTAAATAATATCAACTTAAAAAAAATATTTAAAATAAAAAAAAAGACTATGTCAACAAGGTCGTCCCCCCCAATATTTTGATTGGGGGGGGGGGGGGGTAATTACCCCTCCTGAAATCTGTTGGCAGGAGTAAATTCGTTTGGGTGAGGGGGTTAATCCCCACTTCCCCCCCCCTTTTTCATTTGGAGGGGGGGGGGAGAGGGTAAAAATTTAAAATTAATATTCATTTAGGGGAGGGGATAATCTTTAATATCATATAGGCAAGGACGTCCAAGTTTTTTTTTGGTGGTAAAATTCAAACTTCAAAATTTTGGGAGTGCCCCAAAATTCATTTAGGGATGTAATCACACCATTACCCCCCCCCCCCCATTGGATGTCCTTGAATGTCAATTTCTTCTTTCTTGTTTGTGTACCCTATATATGACTGGATACACCACAAGAGCTTAATTTTCATAACAAACTTCCTTCAGGCAATCAACTCTGACCTTTATCAGGAATTCCTAACTGTGAATGGTAATGAGTTAAGCTATTTTTTGGGCGATGTTAGGCAGAGATTCGAACCTATCAACTTCCCTACAACTCCAAGAATCTGTTAGAGAAACAAAAACTCAGGGAAAAGGAAATGTGATTTTGACAAACAATTCTAATGGAAAATTTCTTGCCCACTCCCCTTCAGTTACGTAAAACATGTTTTGCTCCAACTTTACTCCAACAAAAATTTGTGGATTTTCAATTGGAATTAATTGGCTGAATAGCAGCCCCTGCAAAAACTGACCTCCAAAAATTCCCTCAGCTTGTCTGCCAATATGCTCCAAGTCTATTCCTCCATTCCTACCCTCCACCTTAAAAAATATATCATCTAAGAAAAGTTGTTTATCGCATCGTATTATAAACAGTTTTCCGCGGATATAAAAATGTACAATTATAAGATTAAAACCAGTCTTTTAGCCCCGAGATGCCAAAGACACAGGCTAAAGAACTGGTTTTAATCTTATGATTGTACATCTTTTTATTAGAAGAAAACTGAATATAGTACGATGCTATATATAAATTTTCAGTATGGCAGAGAACCGGTTCCAATCCACCGGATATCCATCGGTTTCGAAGCGATACGAGAATAGTTATTTCTCGTATCGTATTATAAACGGCTTTCCGCGGATATAGAATGTACAATTATAAGATTAAAACTAGTTTTTTTAGCCCCGAGGTGCCGGAGGCACCGGCTAAAAAAACCGGTTTTAATCTTATGATTGTACATTTCTATATTCGTAGTAAACTGGATATAATACGATGCTAGACATAGTTTTTTCGTATGGATGAGAACCGGTTCCTATCCACCGGATTCGAATGAATACGAGAAAAAATATTATAAATTTATATTATGCAGTGATCCTAAGGGATAAGACAATGGGCGATAAATTAATGTACATCCCTTATATACAAAATTATCTATGCCCTAGACAAGGTCATTGATTAAAAATTTGATGCAAATCAAGATTTCATGTAAAATTATTAAACTAGTTGCTTTGCTCCAAGCCACTAGGGGAAGCCAGGGTATTTCAAGAAAATAGCATAAAGCCACCCTTAGACTTTTATAAAAAAGTACAACGCATATGGAACAGCAATCTCTGAGATCTTTAGATTCAGGCAAAACAAAGATAATGAATTAATATACCTTTTCAGATTCGTCAAACTCTCTTTTGAAAATTGAAAGCAAACTTGTTATCCTGCAAAAAAATATCAGTACATATATTGTTATCTACGATCAGCTATGTAATCAAAACTTAAAATGTAAGTATGTCCATTTCAATTAAGCATTGTATCGTGTAGTAAAGTAATTTATGGATCGAGTTTTATTGTATTTTTGTTGAGTTTCTAAATAATGTTAAATACAATTATATGAATTTTCACTCTATATTTGGTAATATTCGTTTGCCAGTCTTGTGTAACTAATTTGTTAAGTTTAACTTTTGTGAATGTTGTCATCCTTGTTAGAATTTTCTTAGATGCGAAGCTTTTCAATAATTAGGGTCAGTCGGTTACCAGAATGTCGGTACGTCCATTTTAAACAAATTGATTTTCATATTTTTGACAAATGTTATAATCGAAGCATCTCTATGATCAAATCCTAAAATTGTAAGTTTGTCCTTAAACAGTATCCTGTTTTTAAGCAGCTTTGAATCAATTAACTTTTGTTTAGTCTTATATATTAGTATTTTGCTTATTCTCAGTTATGAACTCTACAATTGTTAATGTTCGTTTGTCCTCTTGTTTCAGAGCTTTTATGGATGTTGTCATCCTTGATATAATGTAATTAAAAACCAAACCTATAATCCAATCTAACATCGAGAATGAACTGAAGTATTTCTATAATTTTCAACTTGGTTTTCATGACGAGTTCATCCATCTGTTGGCTCACACCGACGCCATCTAATAAGAATATTTATTTATTGCATCGTATCAAAGACAGCCTTCCGCGGTTAGTAAAATGAAAAATCACAGTTTTGTTGGGTAGAATGTGCACAATAGCATTATACAAAACTAGCTCCTAGAATTTTATACACCAATGAACATTATACAAAACTCACCCCTAGAAGCCCCTAGGGGCACATATGGGGGGAGGGGGGGTTGAGTCGACCCTCCACTTTTAATTTCATTATAAAAAAAAACTTTTTTGAGGGTGTAAAAACCTTATCTGGACCTATAAAAAGCTTCACTGTAAAGGAGAACCATATCGGTCCAGCAATAAGTGATATTCCCAAACAGACATCCTGTTACTTTTATATAAGGAGAACAGAAACAATTGATTCATACCTGACTTAGAAGGAAGTCCTGATCCATTAGGCCGTATGCCTGTTGTTAACATAGTCATCATGGCCCCAACTTCACTTAAACATCTAAAGTAAAGATTAAATTCTAATATAAAAAGAGTTTCTCTCAATGTGCACTCTTACCCTCCCCTCTCTCTCTCTCTTAAAAAATTCTACTAACAAAAATTTACAATTTCCATTAGAAACAATTGGTCGTTCAATCATTTCATTACCACAGGGTTTAATTTACTCAGAGCTACTATAAAACAAAGTGTTAAGTACATTTAAAATCATCATAAAGATAAAAAAATAGGTTTAAGCTTCAATAAACAGATTATTCGGAAGATCAGTAAAAATTAACACAAAAATTTTATGTTTTTTTTTGTTGACATTTCATAACTTTTGGTGTTAATAAAAAATAAAAATAACGACAAATTGAGTTTATTATAGGAGGTAATATTCGATTTCTTTCCAGTTTAATAAAAGTTTCACCCAAAACACCTTTTGAGCACAGATAACCTCTCCCAGTATTTTAAAAATAAGTTGGGGATGGGGTCAGTTTTTTCCTGTGGAGGGACCAACCCTGCGGAACATCCAGTACCAAATATAACCTAACCTAACCTGTAATAAGCTAACAAATGAAAAACTACTACCCCCTTAAATTTTAATATTTTTTAAAGGAGGGGGGGGGGGAGCTTAGTGCTCAACATGGTGCGTTGTGTGAAAGCGCCAAAAGTTACCTTAGAGCGCCTCCATTGCTTCTAACTTCACCAATAGGAAGCTTCCCGTTGTTCACAGTTGTTATAGCCGTACAATCCAAAATACTGGAACAATATTTCAATCTTATTATATAAAGTAGTATTTTTTTTGTCTTAATCTTAATATCTTAATAACTACTGAACCGATCGTGTTCTCTATTTTAAATAAGCTTAACATAAGTCCCATAATGGTATTAGGCTATTTTTTTTTAGATTCTAGTATGGTTTTGAGCTACATTTCTAAACCCGAGATACTAAGGCGTATCCTTTAGTTTCAAATAAATCTATAGTTTATAAAAACCTGTAACTTTTAAATAAGGATAGAATGAAATGTGCTCTCCTATTCTGATTATTTAATTCGTTGACAAAGTCAAACTGAATATAATTTAATTAAACATAAAATGTAAAATAATACCCTCCTTTTATTTTCCAGTAAAAAATCTCAACATCTTTAAAATAAATACATTTATAAATATATTTATTTTGAGATAATAAAGGATTTCAACATCCACAAGTAGCTAAGCACAAAAATATTTTAGATATAAATACGGGCAAATTAATAAAAAACTGGTTTGAATCTAAAAAGATATTTTTCTTAAAATGACAGAAACCTTTAACTTATGTACTACATGTTTAAATATTATTTTTTTTGCTAATCTGGCACACTGACTGACCAAGTAAATTGTATACTGGATAATCATTGGTATAGGGAATCTTCACAAAAAATTACCTGTCTATCTTGAATATCATCCAAGAAAATCACATTTCCACCTATCACATTTACGGACTAAAAGACGGACGGATAACGTAAATCATAAATCGTTTCTAAAAATCGTTGAAGATTGAAATAGTTCCTAAGAAGTGTTCTTGTAATTCTGAGGAGATCTGAAAAACTGTAGAATCCAAAATATATCAAATATCTGGCCAGATTTACAACCTAAAATATAAAGTAAGATAAGCTTATATGTAACGGAAGTTGATGTATTTTTAAAATGAAAAAGGGATGACAACATTCATTAGTAGCGAAGCACAAAAAAACATAAAAAGTTAACGAAAACCTTCTTTTTTAATTTTTATCTATTTTTAGCATGAAAAAAATTCACTACCTTATATTTGCAGTTAGAAAATTCCTAGTCTAACGCTATGAAAAAAGTTTCAGAGCACACGGTTTACGTAAGTGTGTACAAACTCCCCCCCCCCCCCTTTACCTCATATGTACAATTTTAGAGTTGCTACGCTTTCTAAATCGTAACTTATTGACAAATGAATTGCCATGCAAAGTTTGAGAACAATATGAAAATTGTAACATGTCTAAATTAACGAGTATAGGAAAACTTCACTTTAAAAAGCCAATAACCTCATATGTAAGCTGATTTTGTTGGAGGTCTGTGAACGCCCACATCTTCTCTACAACATTGTTCAGATACTTCTCAACAAATAGCATTGTACCATCAAATCTAAATAATAAAAACTAGTTAACTTCAGGAATATTAAGAAATAAGACAATGTTCAGATATTTCTCAACAAATAGCATTGTACCATCAAATCTAAATAATAAAAAACTAGTTAACTTCAGGAATATTAAGAAATAAGACAATGTTCAGATATTTCTCAACAAATAGCATTGTACCATCAAATCTAAATAATAAAAAACTAGTTAACTTCAGGAATATTAAGGGATAAGACAATGGTAGCATATTTATGTACAATCCTCATGATAATAAAATTGCCCTTTACTAGTTGACTAGTTTGGACGATGCTTGAATGAACCAACCAATCTATATTTAATCAGGGTTAGCTATTCTAACAATCAATTCTACAAAAATTCACGAAACCTTTTAAAGTATGATGGGGTATATTTTTTTTTTATGGAACTGAAGAGGTGTGGGTAAGAAGGGGAAGAAAAGGGTAAGGGGGCTGTAGGGAAATTTTCCTTTAGAATTGTTTGTCAGAATATCATTCCCTTTTCTCTGAATCTAATTTAAGTACCCTAAGTGATCAAGCCAACAAATAAGGAAACTTTTGGTACAAGTATAATTTACAGTTCATGTGCCTTTCCCATCCTCCCTGTTAATCTAGAGGCCTAATCTTTATAATAAAGTAACAGGATGTGCGTTTGCCTGTACCGAAGGATCTCGCTAACCGCTGAACCGATCGGGTTCTCCTTAATATGGTAGCTTCTCATAGTTCCTGGCAAGGTTTATAACTATTTTGGGGGAGTTTACCACTACCCTCCCAAGAGAAATCGCCTTTAGAAAAGAATTCCTCCCCCCCCCCCCGAAAAATATTTTTTTTTTTAAATCTGAAAAAAGAAATTGGGTTATCAAATTCGACTCTCCCCTCCTCAAATGCCCCTAGAGGCCTCTAGGGGCATTTGAGTCTTTAATATACAGCAGTATTTTTTTTTGCATGAAGCTCAAAACTCCAGTCCGAATTGTACTTTCAGGGAAGAATTGTATGATGTTCTTTGGGTGTTATTTGGCTATTTCTCTGACCAACTTGGCCTCCCCTTGAGGCTAGGGGCGAAGCAACTAATGGTAAACTAGAAGAATTGTTTATTATAGACAGCTTTAGGCGGATATTCAAATAAAATTATAAGGTTAAAACCAGTTTTGTTAACCTAAGAGGCTGACAACCGGTTCTAATCCAGCGTATATTAATCGGTTTCGAAGTCGTACTGGAAAAAAAAAACTTACTGTTGTCTGACTTTCTGTCTGCTCTGATCCTGGCTGTTATCATAGTCTCTGATGGACAATCTCAGGGGAATATCTGACCAGAGACGGGCATACTGAACTGGTTTTACTTCTTCCTAAAATATTATCATAGTCTTTAATAGACAATCTCAAGGGAATATCTGACCAGAGACGGGCATACTGAACTGGTTTCACTTCCTCCTGAAATATTAAATATTAAGTCCCAAGTAAATATATCTAAAAATCAATCCAGCGTCTTTTTCCCGCCTTTCTTTTGGCGCGTTTTCTTGCGCCAAAAAACTGTATAAAGGTTGTCAAGTGAAAAATAGACTATACTGAATTTGTGTCACTTTCTTCTGAAAAAATGAATAATATTTAATGGTAAACCCCAACTCACCCTCCCCCCCCCCCCCTTGGATGAAGCCATGACATAAAGTAAAAGATAGCTCTAATCATAAATTTAGCTAGGTATGTCATATTTGTCCTATCACTTTTAACTTTGCATGGTCATTCCTGAAATAGGTACTCATTGATTTATGTATCTATACTAAATATCAAAAATGTATGTTGAACATTGAACTCCCCTATACCTTATTTATTCATTAAGGGGGGAAGGTTGTTTTTTGTTTCTCCTATCCTTAGCCCTTCATTTCAATTAATTGTAAAAAAAATAAGTGTGGGGAGAGTTATATGTGCTCAACAAGGTACTTTTAGGGAAAACACCTAAAACCCCACCTGTGGATCTCTATCTACATGCATGTGGAGCATCAGCCGGCAGAAAGACGCCCTCAGGAAAAATGGCAGTCGGTCATTTTCCATACACCTAAAAAGAAAAATATATCATTATTAATATAAATCTAATTGTTACGCCCCTTAGAGGTATTTAATTAGGAACACTTGAGGAAAGTGGAATTGAAGGGGGTCAACTCAGCATTAAAAAAAAATCTAGGGATGATTTCTTTTGGGAGGGTGGAGGAATCCTCCCTCGAAATAATCATACCTATACCTTCTCTGGATCTATGGGAAACTTAACTGTATAGAAGAACCATATTGATCCAGCGGTTAACGAGATCCTTCGGTACAAACACAGAGACAAAAACATACTTTTATATAAGGATTTTTAATATATACAGTGAATAGAAATAAGAAAATAATTGTAAGTAATTTTATTTTGTTAATTTTCACTGATCTTTCCAATTTCAATTTTAGGTGGAGGGGGAGGTGACAACCCCCCCCCCCCTTTTTTTGAATGCTTATGAACGTACCTAGGAATGAGACCGGTATCAAGATGATTACTCAGATTATTGATGGCCAGATATTGTCTGTCCAAACACATGTTATAGACAGACGGACAGACAGACATCATTCTACTTTGTATTATAGATTAACATACCTGAGAATAAGACCAGTATCAAGATGATTACTGAGATTATTGATGGCCAGATATTGTCTGTCCAAACACATGTTACAGACAGACGGACAGACAGACATCATTCTACTTTGTATTATAGATTAACATACCTGAGAATAAGACCAGTATCAAGATGATTACTGAGGTTGTTGATAGCCAGATATTGTCTGTCCAAACACATGTTGGAAAATAGATCCAACTGATGTCTGTTGTACAATCAATTATAATAGTTATTTATCGAATCGTATTTTACACAGCTTTCTACGGATATTAAAATGGAAAATAATAAGATTAAAGCCAGTTTTATTAGCCCTGAGGGGCTAATTAATATTTATAAATGATTTATTCCTGTAATATTTAAGAATTTTTGCAGCTTCACAGTCATCATTCTGCTTTGCTTTACTAAAAATAATACAAAAAGTTAATAAATTCCTTAAAAACAATATGGTAAACAGTGGCACCCACACTGGTTTTGCCCTCCCCAACACGACTTTTTACACCCACTTCAAATTAAAATCGAAGAGTGGTGTGAGCTTTAAGGGTTTTGTATTAAACAACTAGAGGGGTATTATTTTAGAGTTAGGGGCGTGGATACACCCCCTAGGTGTAAAGCCTCTACATAATTAACATTCTGAAAAGTTTTAAAAAAGGGTAATTTGATTCACAACCCCTTTAAATATTTTCTACAAATGATCATCAATCACAAACAGACCAAAGTAAATTATAGTCTGGATACATAGGTATTGATAAAGCTTTCCCCTATCTGAGGAGCTGACGGTCAAACAGACATACTGACGAACATGACAAACCTTGCAAAAACCTCCAATAATCTCTGTTCCTCTCCATCATTTCAACTAAGGGTCACAACCACCCCCCACCCCCAAGCTGACGGTCAGACAGACAGACTGACGGACATGACAAACCTTGCCAAAACTTCCAATGATCTCTGTTCCTCTCCATCATTCTAACTCAGGGTCACACTCCTCCTCCTCCCCCTAGCTGACGGTCAGACAGACTGACTGACGGACATTACAAACCTTGCCAAAACTTCCAATGATCTCTGTTCCTCTCCATTATTCCAACTGAGGGTCACCCCCCCCCCCCCTAGCTGACGGTCAGACAGACTGACGGACATTACAGACCTTGCCAAAACTTCCAATGATCTCTGTTCCTCATTCCAACTCAGGGTGACACCACCCTCCCCCCCCCCCACCCACTAGCTGACGGTCAGACAGACAGACGGACGGACATTACATACCTTGCCAAAACTTCCAATGATCTCTGTTCCTCTCCATCATTCCAACTCAGGGTCACACTACCCCCCCCCCCACCCCCTAGCTGACGGTCAGACAAACAGACAGACATTACAAACCTTGCCAAAACTTCCAATGATCTCTGTTCCTCTCCATCGTTCCAACTCAGGGTCACACTCAACCCCCTCCCCCCCCCCTAGCTGACGGTCAGACAGACAGACGGACGGACATTACATACCTTGCCAAAACTTCCAATGATCTCTGTTCCTCTCCATCATTCCAACTCAGGGTGACACTACCCTCCCCTCCCCCAACCCTAGCTGACGGTCAGACAGACAGACTGACATTACAGACCTTGCCAAAACTTCCAATGATCTCTGTTCCTCTCCGTCGTTCCAACTCAGGGTCACCCCCCCCCCCACCCCCTAGCTGACGGTCAGACAGACAGACTGACGGACATTACAGACCTTGCCAAAACTTCCAATGATCTCTGTTCCTCTCCATCATTCCAACTCAGGGTGACACCACCCTCCCTCCCACCCCCAAGCTGACGGCCAGACAGACAGACTGACGGACATGACAAACCTTGCCAAAACTTTCAATGTTCTCTGTTCCTCTCCATCGTTTAACTCGGGGTCGCACCCCCCCCCCCCCCTTAGACGGACGGACATTACAGACCTTGCCAAAACTTCCAATGATCTCTGTTCCTCTCCATCATTCCAACTGAGGGTCACTTCTTGAGTTGAATTTATCACCTAAAAATAAACACAAATATTTAAAAGTGATTAGGGACTGTAAATTACACTGGTACCCAAAGTTTTATAACCACGTTACCTTATTTGTTGGCTCAAAAACTTTGGGTATTTCTATTGAATTGTGATTTATTGGTTTAGAACTATACTAGTAATGTCTAAATGTTTTAAATCTACAATAGGTGTAATTTTTTTTACATAAAGTTAAAGTCTTACCCCTTATGATCCTTATAAATATAATTATTATTTACTTTTTGCATCTATGTACAGTGCAATAATATTTTGTCTATTATACTTACTAAATAAAGACAAAATTAACTAAAATTCAGCATTTCATTGCTACAGAATTATTTTATAGTCTGTCTCTATAATAAATCTATATACTATTTCACTACTAGTACTTTAATATTATGTTCTTAAACTTGAGCGAAGCATTAAAGTATGTCATATTAATTTGTCTATTATCATTATATACTAAGTAAAGACAGAATTAGCTAAAATTCTAAATTTCATTGCTACAGAATTATTTCATAGTCTGTCTTAATACTAAATCTATGTATAATATGAGTACTTTATTATTATCTCTTAAACTTGAGCGAAGCATTATAGCATGTCATTTAAAAACAGGTGCTTTCACACTAATTATCCTTCTGAGCACTAACTCCACCCCCTCCCACCACATTAAAAAAAAATAAATGGCGTATCACTTTATGTCAGGTTAGGTAAGTGTGTAACAGGATACTGCAGGTATAAACCCTACAGGATTGAAGCCCCTAATATTTGGTAGGCATAAAATAATTAACCGTTCACCCTTATTTGTATTTTATTTCAAAACTAATGGGGGGGGGGGGTGGGTATTTAAATGATCAACCTGCACTTTTTGGAAAAGCACCAGAAAAAAAAAATTGTAAGACAGCGTAGTGTCCAATAAGAAATGACGTTATACAATACAAATAACCAATAGGCCAGTATACATTGTAATTAACCAATAGTATATTGTATACTGGCCTTTCATTGGTCATTTGTATTGTATGGCGTCATTTTTTATTGGATAGTTACATTGAAATTATTCATAGGGATTGCTTCGCTCAGTGTTTAAGGGATTACACAGCTTACTTTCTGAATGGGCGAGAAATAGGACGTTTTTGTGATTGAATATCCGGCAGCTGAGTCTGTCCTGTCTAGCGGATAACTGACCGGCTGCCAACATGTTATCTGCTAAATATTAAGGTCTTCCTTGGGAGGCAGGGATGGAGGGGACATAGGTACCCAAAGTTTTATAAACAACTTATTCGTGTGCTCAAAATCTTTAAGTAATTTTTATCGAATTTTGATTGGATGGTTCTATGCTTAATGTTTATTAAAACAATGGGGTATTTTTGTTTATCATCATTAAGGGAGGATGTATATATTATATAATATTTTTTGTCCATTGTCTTATCCCTTAAGATCCCTGGGTATTTGTAACAAATAATGTCAATATCAAACCTCGCGGATTTAACAAAGACTTTAGAATACTCCAAGCCTTTCTATTTAAAGCCTCTGTAAAACTAAATACTCATTCAGATCAGTGGTCACATAAAAAAATTCTCGCTCATATTTGGAAAAATGACAAACTTTCAGTGAAGGCTTATAGAGTTGCTTCTCTAATAAAAAAAATTATTGTTCACCTGAAGGTCGCCTTCCTCCTCTATCTGTGTTAAACATGGCGTCAATCTATAAACAAATAATTAATAGTTATTTATTAAACCATCGAATTATAGAAAGCGTTCTGCGAAAAGTAAAATGGAAAATTGCAGAAATAATTTAAAGATTTTATTTTAATATTCCCAAAAATAAATCTGTAATACGATGACATACATGATTTTTCAGTATGGCTGAGAACCAATTCCAAGCCAGTGGATACTAATCGGTTTTGAAACCATACTAAAAATAGGGTACTATCCTCTTAGAAATATTTTTTTCAATTTTGATATTTTTATTTGTTAGAATCATAATATCGATTACAAACCTAAACCATTAAAAAGCACATCTACTTAAAGTCAATCTGAGCATATTGATGTTATGTGTTTTTTCGATAAATGATAAATTGTCCTTTAGAATTGAGTTTTTAAAAACATGATTTCTACAACAGTTAAAAATAATGTTATTGTTTAAAAGATAATACAGCTCTATGTTTGTCTTAAGGGAATAGAAGCTTTCGTAATATTTCAGAAAAATTTTGAGTAAGATTCCAGTCAAATGCGCTTATTAAGTCAATCTGTTTTTAAATATGCGTTTCGTCAACATTAAGAACAGTTAGACTTAATAATCGCATTTGATTGGTATCTTACAATTTTACGCAATATTACGAAAGATATTTTCCCTTGGTGACCTTTGCTTTTATGGATGTTATCATGCTTGTTTAAAGTTGTTATACCTGGTTTGTATGAGAATATTTGAATTTGATTCTCTCAACACTGATTTACAGATTAATTCCTAAAAGCATAGAATAATTTAGTACATTTTTTCTGATCAAGGCGGTTTCCCTCAAAGTGACTAATCGAACAATAACCCTCCCCCTCCCCCTCATTAGGTCAGGTTTTATTGCGCAAAGGATAGCCCTACGGGTCAAGGGCTTCCAACAGGGATTAGACTTAAAACAAAAATACCACATAGAATATTTTAACAGTTAGACTTTAACAAAGCATTTAATGACCAATACCAAAAGATATATTAAGTCAAACAAAAATGTAATTTAAGTATATTCAAATACAAATACAGAAGTCAATTCGGCATGTTCTAATTGATTAGTTACATTGAATCTAGTGTATAAATTATATTTTCATAAAAAAGCACATTTAACTTATTGACTGACGGACGGAAAGACAAAGTAAATTATAGAGTAGCGTCGCTACTAAAAAAATAGTTACTACCTGTGTTACTGGGATTGCATCATTGTTTGAGATACACAAAGCACATATCCTTCACTGATGAACGGACGTACAGACAAAGTAAATTATAGATTAGCTTCGCTACTAAAAATAGTTACTACCTGTGTAACTGTGATAGCATTATTGTTGGAGATACACAAATCCGACAAATTGACGGACTGACAGACGGACGGACAAAGTAAATTATAGAGTAGCTTCGCTTCTAAAAAATAGTATTTACCTGTGTGACTGGAATAGCATCATTGTTGGAAATACACAAATCCGACAAATAATCAAGAAACCTAAAAAATATTATGTTAAATTTTTATAAAACAGGATCTTTATGTGTTTGTGCCGATGGATCTCAACAACCCCTGAACCAATATGGTTCTCCTTAATAATGAAATATCTCATATGTCCTGGAAGGTTTTTTTTAGCTCTTTTTGGAAGGTTATATATCATTGAAATGGATAGGGTGGTTTTAGGCTATATTCTTCATCTAGTTGAATATAATGTATCATCAAACAAAACAAATAATTAAAAAAAAAAACACACAATGTCATATAAAAGTTATTCACTATTAATGAGGTAGCTACTCTCAAAAAAAAAGGCAAAACTTTTCAATTTTTTTTTAAATTAATAAGTACAAAAATTAAATATGTAATATAACCATGGCCTTTTCTGCATTAGTTCTTTTTTTCATTATAAATGATTTAGTAAAATCATATACATATATGTATATTTGAACAAAAGAAATCTACCGATCCCTAGGAATGGAGGCGACATTGAGCTTTAAATTCAACTGGTATTAAGTTTTTATGATCACACTATCTTATTTGTTGGCTCAAAAACTTTAGGTTTATTGAATTTTAATTGATTTGTTCCAAACATGTAGTTTTCAAGCTTTTCAATCAAAATTTATAAACTTCAGAAGGTGTATTTTTGTTTATCATCATTGCGCTAAAATCTTGAGTGTAAAATGTAACTACTTATTACCTCTTTTAAAAAAGCAAAAAATAAGGGAGCAGGGGTTATTTATGCTCCAATAGCGATTAAAGGGATATTATATATTTTAATTAAGTAGAGGTTAATGACGTCAAAATTACATAATAATTTCTTTGTTCAGGGAGGGAGGGGACATTGGACTGTAAATTACATTGGTACACTAAGTTTTATAACCACATTATGTTTTTCGTTGGCTCAAAACTTTCCGAAGTAACAGTATAAAAACAAAAAATTGTAATCTGAAAGGCTTCAATTAGTTTATCATTTGGGATGTATTTAAATTTATCATCCATTGTCTTATCCCTTAAGATCCCTGGTTATGCTGGTGTGAAGTTGATATTGTTAGGCTTCTAATCTTGCAAATAATTCCAACTTAATAAGGATCTGTCTCGGTGTTTTCACACAAAACGCTGTATGGAGCAATGTATCCTCCCCCTACCCTTAATTTTAAAATAAATTGAAAATTGGGAATTTTATTGGTTTTTTAATGGTTTGTTTATATTTTAGGTTAGGTTGTATTGGGTACTAGGTAGCCTTGCAGGGTTAGGGCAATGCAGGTATAAGCCCTGCAGGGTTAGAAACCTCCCAAAAGCGCAAGTAATAAACAAACTTTAATTTTATTTTAAAAATAAGAGGAAGACGGTTATCAATGCTTAACAGACAAAAAGCAAAAAGGGAACTGTCTCTTAACAAATAATTTATTACTATCCTAAGGATCAGGATGTATGTCTGTCTGTACCATCAACCTCTCCTTTCCAAGAAAAAAAATGTGTAAGAACTCTTTTTTCATATTGATGGGTTTTTGATACTTCACCCCTATATATGAGTATATGTATGTAACTTGGCAAAAAAGTGTAATTTTCTCAAATTTCAAAATCCTCTGCACAAAATAATATTCAAATCGAATTTTTTCTTTTTATTAAAATAAATCCTATAGGCATGGACGTTGCAAATAATAGAAGAGAGGGGTGGGGGGATAAAAGCCCCAATATCTATAAGAAAATATACACGTGGTAACTTTTAAATAAATGCCCATACCATGTACCTAACCTATTTATTAGAAATATTTTAATTTCATTCCAAAGTTTTATAACCTTTACAGCTTTGATTCAATCATGTTTATTCAATATAACTAAAATAAAACATTTTAGGATAGCAATAAAATAGCTATTTTTAGCCCCCAATACTTCAATATAAGAATATAGAGACCCTGGATGCTATGGCGAAGTCTCAAGTGAATATTGATTTATGATTATATATGATGAAACTAATAGAAACAAGTACCTAAATTTTCATACTTTCAAAGAAAGTCTAAATACGTGTTTTTGTGATTATCTGCTTATGAAAACAAGGAAGACAACATCCATAAAGCGATTCTCTAAAATCAGAAGGAAGGACATACGAACTATAAGCATAACATTAATAAGCAAGTCTGAATAAATCTGATAGGATAACTACATCATTCCAGGATTTCATGACAACCGCAGAAGTTCCAAACGTCGGAGTGGACAAAGGCAGGAGTGTTAAATATTAATTTGATTAAGTATTTCTATTCAGATTAGGTTAGGCCAAGATATGAATGTACAACTAAGCCCCCTGCAGGGGTTAGGCATTTAAAAAATAGGTTAGGTTAGGTTAAGTGTCAACTCCGACGTTTGTCCAATCTGACGTTTAACTCCTACGTTTGTCCTAGGACCAAAAAAAGCAGTATTGTTTAGACACCTAATTTTATTACATATCTTGGATTGTATTTGATTTGTGGAGATCTAGAAATATAGTTCAACCTTTCATCTTACACTTTAGCCAGGGAGACAGGAGGGGACATTGGACTGGAAGCTACACTAGTATCCAAAGCTTTATAACCTCGTTATCTTAGCTCAAAAACTTTTAGTTGATTCCAAACCAGTCCAAACATTTCAACCAATAATTTAATCTACAAAAGGGGTAATTTTGTTAATCATCATTTTGGGATGTATATTAACCTATCGTCAATTGTCTTATCCCTTTAGATCCCTGACTTTAGCTCATATATTCACAGTTGAAGGAAACTATGAATTTGTTTAAAATAAGCACCATAATAAATCCTTAAATAAAATTAACATGATCTATCTGCGTGTGTGTGAAAAGCTTCTTTTAGTTCAAAGTTTCATTAATTTTTGGGGGGAGGAGTAACTCCACCCTCTTATGAAAAATCGACAAAATATGCTTTAAAAATATTTTTCTTTAACTAAAATAAAAAGGTGTAGGGTCGACTTAACCTACCATCTTTTTACCTCAAGTATCTATTATTTCATTGACGTTTCCCTACAACTTATCACATTTATAGATTCAAATACCATTGCAACTGCAAAAGGAAGTGATCTCATTTTAAAATTTATAAAAAGTAAATAAAATCATTTTTATTTCAGTAAGTGTTTTCTTTTAGATTAAAATAAAGGACATTTGAAGGAGGGTTTATAAAGTGAGATGTTTTTCTTGCAGGGTGATATTTTTCTTGGAGGTTGATTTAAAAAATAAAAAAAGATAAATAAAACCTATAGGAATCTTTACTGTGAAGAAGATCCATATCGGTTCAGCAGTTAGCGAGATCTTTTGAGTGTTTTCTGGAATCATATTTGCTAATGTTTTAATTTGCAGCTTATGGTGGACGTACATACGTTAATTATAGAGTATCTGGTTTAGTATAGAAAAATCACTTATCGCATCGTATAAGAGACAACTTTCCACGGTTATTAAAATGAAATTTATAGCCCGGCTATACTATGGACTAAGACAAAACTGGTATTTTTTTTTATTATTAGTGAATATTTGTCTTCAATACGATACGACACATGTTAATTTCAGTATGGCACAGAACCGTTTCTAATCCAGCGTATATAAATCGGTTTGGAAGCCGTACTGGAAATATTTTACCTGAAAACATATCTATCTGATGTCCAAACACTTTTATATTCTTATAGACAGACGGACTGTAATACGATAATTTCAATATAGATCAGAACCGGTTCTAATCCAGCGGATATTGATCGGTTTTGAAGCTATTCTGGAAACAATCCTACCTGGAGTCCCAACATTCCATGTTTTTCTGGACCAATCGCACAAAGGTTTCGATTTCATCAGCCTACAAAATTGAAGAAAAATGTTAGAAACAAAAAGTGATTTTTTTTTCACATATCGCAATGCAGAATAAGTGCCTGCTTCTGTCGGGTAGTTGTCGGGTACGAATCTTGATCATACTAATGACGTTAAATAAGGCACTACTTCTAACTTAGTAGATGGAATGCCTCGGCCTGTAAACAGGCGCTACTCATTCACATGCACAATTGGCACTTCCCAGCAAAAGTTTTGATATCTAACGGTTATTTATCTGTTATATGTTACCTAGCCTAATATCTTAAATATTTAGACTGTACAAAGATGTTAGTTTGATAAAGTAGTCTTGGGTTGAGATGGAACATTAGTTTTTAAAACTATCTTAAATTGAGCAAGCAGTGGCTAGGAGGGGAGCAAATACCGCCTTTGGTTCGCACGTCCATGAATATACCCAAAAAATGTATTTAGCGGCTGAGTAAACAAGATTGTCATATATGCAAATACAACCAATATTTTTTTTAATATTCAGTTTTCATACATTGTAGTTAAATATATTACTTTAGCAAAAAACTATTTTTTTAGGATATATCTTGTTAGTTTGAAATTGACAGGACATTTCTAACAATCAAAGCCATCTGTATTTATAGACTTTATGAGGAGAGAAATTCATTTGAAGCAGGATTAAACACCCCTTCGGCCTTCATCCCTCCCCCTTATTTGAATGTCTTTGTATATAAAATCTGCTGTATTGTATAACATTCCGACTTTTGTAAATAACCATGTTTAATAATAATATCTCATAGCACAATTTTTTTATTTATTTTTTGGGAATGAAATATTTTACAAGATAAAGTATATAAGTAGCCTCCCTTCATCTCACAAAACCTAGCTTTTCTGTCTCTTACCTAGCAAAATCTTGCTAAATATAGCTTTTCTGTCCTTCACATAGAAAAATCTTGCAAAATATAACTCAGCAAAATCTTGCAAAATGTATCTGCTGTATTGTACAGTATTACTATTTATGTAAATAAACATGTTTAACAATAATATCTCACAACACCAATATTCATATTTATTTTGTGGGAATGAAATATTTTGCAAGATGAAGGACATGAAGTAGCCTCAATTCACCTCACAAAACCTAGCTTTTCTGTCCCTTATTTAACAAAATCTTACAAAATATAACTCAGCAAAATATTGCAAAATGTATCTGCTGTATTGTACAGTATTCCTATTTATGTAAATAAGCTTGTTTAACAATAATATCTCACAACACCAATATTTATATTTATTTATTTTTGTGGGAATGGATTATGTATGTTTTAAACTACTCTACAATTTACCAGAAAGTGAGGGGAGATTTTACTGGAAACTACGCCTTAGTACCCAAAATTTTATAACCCTGTTCACAGTGCGATCTTTTGCCAAAAAACGGGACATTTAGAGTAGACAAAAGTAAACTTCAATAAATAAGCTTGTATTTGAAGAAATGATGTAATTTCTTTTGCTTTAACTCGAAAATAACTTAAATTTTGTCTCTGTTAACTTCTAATGTGCATTTGGTAAGTCCGTCTTGCTGTTTTGGAGGAGCAAAGCTACCCTATTTTTAAAAAATCTATAAAACTTCATAACTTTAGTTAGGATAGGAATATTTTAACAAAATCAACGTCTATGTAAATATTTCTTCAATGCAAACAATGTTTGTAAACAAGAATATAGCGTCAGGTGCACCCAGTTCGAGTCCCGGCATTTTTAGGTAGGTCCAGTATAAGTAAAATAGGACACTTATAAGGCATGTTTTCAAATATTTTTTTTACAGATATAAACAACAATAACATAATTTTCAAAACACTTTTGATTTTGTGTTAATACCTTTATTCTAAGTCTAGCTATCTTCATTTAAAGTTATATAAACATAATTACTTATATTATATTCTCTCTCAAACGTATATTTCTCTCTCTCTCTCTGATGCGTATATAATGTTTTTGCAATATTATAATTAATCCCCAAATTTGAATTTCTGCTGGACCAAAACCAGTTAGAATTACAATTTTTTTTAGAACACATGAAATTTAGCAAATTTAATTGCTAAAATAAAAGTATTTTTAAGTCATCTTTATTTAACGACTCCTTTATCCATTAAATGTCCATTAAAACCGCGAGAACGGCAAAAATCGTTAAAAATCACGCCAACGGCGGCAAATAACGGCGAAACGGTTTGCCAGAGGCAAATGATGCATAAGTCAAGAAAGATCCGTCTTAAAAAGTTTGAAAATATTGCAGAGATGACTTTGGGCTCTAAAATGACTCCTTCTCCTTCTAACGAAGGAAAATTTGAAATTAACAAGAACGAAATTGTTCAAACCATGCAATGTAAAATGCTCAATTACTCAAAAACGGCCAGGAGGCCCCAGGTTGTGAAAACTGTTTTATACACAATACATGTTGCATATTAATATTATTATTGCAAAACCCGGGGCCTCCTGGCCATTTTTTGGTAAAATGGAGAAAACTGATTTTTTGGGGTTAAAAATCTTAATATTTTTGGTGAAATTTTCTCACAAAATGTCAATTTACACCACTAAAATAATATTTTTTAAAATTTTTCTTTAATTAGACATTGTTACAGGTATCTGAAAAGTACCTCAATCAAAAATTATTTGCATAAGCTGAACATAAATGTGTTTTTTGTTGCTTTGAAAAAATTGTGTAAAAAAATCTGGAAAATCATCAAAACTGAAAAGAAATTTTTCACTACCATTTTTAAAAATGGCATAAATCCGCCAAAAATTAATATTTTTATAAAAATTTCTTTTCTAGCTGTCTACTTACAGCCATTATTAGGTCCTAGGATAGATAAAAGTCGGTTTTAAATTTTTTGGATGTCCCGATTTTTTTCAAAAGATCGCACTGTGAGCTGTTATCTTATTTGTTAGCTTAAACTTAAGCTGTAATTTTGTTGATCCCTAACAATTTAAAGTTTAACTTAAAAGTGGTAGTAGATTGTTTCTGATGTTTCAGGGATTAGACACACTTACTTTAAATTGGTTCAGCATTTGAAATTATTTTATACATATCAATGTATTTACAATTTATCCTTCTATCCATCTTTCAATCCATCTATCTATCTATCTATCCATCTATTGATCTATATTACCTTAATATTTTTCTCTAACAACTTTATATTATTATGAAGCAGAGCTGTAATGGTATCTTAAGCCAATATGTCATAGCCAATTTATATAGTAACTATCTATTTATCTATCTATCTATCTATCTATCTATCTATCTATCTATCTATCTATCTATCTATCTATCTATCTATCTATCTATCTATCTATCTATCTATCTATCTATCTATCTATCTATCTATCTATCTATCTATCTATCTATCTATCTATCTATCTATCTATCTATCTATCTATCTATCTATCTATCTACTCATCCATCTATCCATATATCTATCTATCTATATTACCTTAATATGTTTCTCTAACAACTTTCTATTATTATAAAGCAGAGCTGTAATGGTATCTTCAGCTAGGATATCATAGCTAATTTATATAATAACTATCTATCTATTTATCCATCTAACTATCTATCTATATATATTACCTTAATATGTTTCTCTAACAACTTTCTATTATTATGAAGTAGAGCTGTAATGGTATCTTCTGCAAGGATATCATAGCCAATCTGTTTTTGCATGAAACCAAAATGTTTTGCTATATATTCTTGATTCTTTCTGTAATCCTTCTGGGATAACCGCAGGATTCGATAACAAAGCCTAAAATTTATAAGATTTAAACAAGGATGGCAACAGCCATTAGTAGCAAAGAACAAAAAAATATTGTATGGACAAAGTGAGTTATGGAGCAGATGTTTAGTTGCCATAACAAAGAAAAAAGAGAGAGAGAGAGAATATGTAAAAATTATGAAACCTTTAAAGAATAAGGCTTATTCCTTTTGAATCATGACTGACAAAGAAACGGACAAAATAATGTAGGAAAATCTATCTTCAATGGCAATTAAGAAACTTACACTTCCCTCCATAGCGTTACGGACAGAAAAGTGAATTATAGAGTAGCTTTGCTACTAAAAATATAGGAAGCTCTTATTTAGCGATCTATGATGTTTCTGAATAGAAGAAAGGGGGCATTGGACTGTAAATTATACTTGTACCAAAAGTTTTATAAAATCGTTTTCTTATTCGTTGACTCAAAAAACTTTAGGTACTATTATTGAATTTTGATTGGTTAGTTCCAAACATATAATGTTCAATCTTTTCATCAAACAAAAATAATCTACAAAGGGGTTATTGCATTGCATTGGGAAAATATACCAATTTATCATCCATTGTCTTATCCCTTAAGATCAGTGATATTTATCAAAAAAATATCTAGAGAGGGAGGAGACATTCAAACCATCTTAAAACCACGTCTTCTTATTCGTTGGTACTTTTCAATAGAATGTTTCTTTTGGATCCATTGTCCTATCCCTTATTCTCTCCCTGAAATTTACCTGAAAATTTGTTTGTATTGTGAATTTCTTGCATCGGACAGTTCTTCAATTCTCAACAGCGGTCCATTTCCACTCTACAATATAGGTTTACAATAATGGATATATAATACATGGATATTATGACAGGAGTATTTCCACTCTACAATATAGGTTTACAATAATGGATATATAATACATGGATATTATGACAGGAGTATTTCCACTCTACAATATAGGTTTACAATAATGGATATATAATACATGGATATTATGACAGGGGTATTTCCACTCTACAATATAGGTTTACAATAATGGATATATAATACATGGATATTATGACAGGGGTATTTCCACTCTACAATATAGGTTTACAATAATGGATATATAATACATGGATATTGTGACAGGGGTATTTCCACTCTACAATATAGGTTTACAATATAGAATAGGAATAAAGGTATGGAGATCTTTAAAAAAAAATCAGCCGTCTATCTTGAATACTGGCAGAGAAAAACTTTACTGACTGACGGACGGACAGACAAACATACAGAAAGACAGACAAACAGACAAACAGACAAACAAACAGACAGACAGACAAACAGACAGACAGACGGATGGACTAACAGAGAAACAGACAGGCGAAGAGACAAACAAACAGACAGAAAGACAGACAAACAGACACACAGACACACAAACAGACAGACAAACAAACAGACAAAACTCAAATTATCCTCAGAATATGTAGCTTGCAGTATTAGAAACAGCTGAGAGACAGACAGACAAACAGACAGACAGACAGACAGACAGACAGACAGACAGACAGACAGACAAACAGACAAACAGACAAACAAACAGAAACAACATACCTTATCCTCAGCAAAAGGTGATTGTAGTATTCTAAACAATTAACAGACAGACGGACTAACAGACAGACAGACAGAACTCACCTTATCCTTAGTAAACAGTGCTTGCAATATTTTAAATAGCTGACATACAGACAGACAGACAGACAAACTTACAGAAAAACAGACATACAGAAAGACAGACAGACATACAGACAAACAGACGGACGGACGGACAGAACTGCAGACATACAGACAGAATGACAGACAGACAGACAAACATAGAGACAGACAAACATAGAGACAGACAAACATAGAGACAGAGAGACAGACGGACAGACGAACAAAACTCACCTTATCTTCAGCAAAGGATGCTTGCAATATTCTAAACAGCTGTTAGACATATAAACAGACAGAAAGACAAACTGACGAACAACTAGACAGACAAAACTCACCTCATCCTCTGTTTCAAAATGTTCTGTTTTCTTAACAAACAAAAAGACAGACATTCAGACAGAAAGACAGACGAGAAAGAAAGAGAAAAAGGCGGACAGACAGAGAGACTAAACTGACCTTATCTTCAGCAAACGGTGCTTGCAGTATTCTAAACAGCTGTTTCAAGATGTTCTGTTCTCTTAACAACTTCTGTCTGTCTCGAAGAACTATACTGTTTATAGAGGACGGCTCAACGGCTGAAAAAAGTAGTTATTTAACGCATCGTATTATAGACAACATTCTGCGGAGAGTAAAATAAATAAAAAAACATAAACTCCAGTTTTGTTGGCCCTTATTTTATAATTCAGTTTTATTCGTGTAAAACTGTCCATACGATACATGATATTTAAGTATGGCTGAGAACCGGTTCTTATCCATTGGATATTGATGCCATACTGGAAATAAAGAGTGTTCATGAAAAGGGTCAACTTCCCCCCCCCCCCTCCCCTTGGCTGTTAATTATACTAGTCCCCAAAGTTTTATAATAAAGTTTTCCTATTCCTTTTGATTAGTTGGTTCATTAAGTTGAGTGTTCAACCGTTTCAACCACTAATTTTAGTCCAGAGAAGGGGTGACTTTGTATATCAAATTGGGTGTGCACATCAATTTATCTTTCATTGTCTTATCCCTTTAATTAGATCACTGGGTGTAGCCACTATTATATCATTCAATTAAAACATAAAAATGACAAATAAGTTCAAAAATAAAACAAAATATAACTTACCAAGCGGATCAGGTTTTTGTGGTTCGTTCTCTTGATTGGCAATAAAGTAAATCAAGCCTAGTACAATAATATTATGATTAATTGAAAGCTGCGTAAAGCTAACCTATCCTAATATATAAAGTAGTAAGGTTTTTTTGTTTGTAGCTTATCATTTAGATCCGATTTTGTTCTCTATTTTAGGAAAGCTTTATATCCATGTCTAAGGGTGGTTTGAGTCTAATCTATTGTTTTCATATAGTTTTAGGCTATTTTTTTGCTCCTCTTCACCATAATCATAATTTTCCTTGAAGAAGGGAGGTAAGACTCCTCCGCTCATTTGGATTGATTGTTCCTTTTTCCAAATTACTCGACACATTTTCTAGAACTTTGCAGGCGTCATTGGCAAAATCCAGGTCTCGAACCTGATACAATAAACATTGGATTATAACAAGTTAAGAATAGTTATTCAGCGCATCGTATTATAGACAGCTTTCTGCGGATAATTAAAATGAAAAATTATAAGATAACAATCATTTTTGTTTGCCTCTAGGGGACAAAGGCCCGAGCTTACAAAGCTGGTTTTAATTTTATGATAACTATTCTATGATTTTATTCTAGTATCGCGGAAAATTGTTTGTAATGCTATGCTATACATTTTCTTGAGTATTTGAAAAATAAGTGTGGGATGGGTTTTTAGTGCTTAACTGGCGATTTATGTGAAAGTACCCAAACTTACCTCAGATGGGACAACTGCCATAATTTGAAATGCCTCTTTGTCCTCTTTGACCGGAGCACACCCAACTTTGGACATCACTGGCTTTTCTTCGTCTTTGTCTAGATAAAATATTTAATATTATTTAGTCGCGAGTCTACTGTATGATTTAAAATGTTCGTCCGTCCGTCAGCTACGTCAAGGAATAAACGTGACTTTCTTGGGTGTAATTCAAGATAGAAGTAAGATTTTTTTATGAATAACCCTTTACCAATGAACAATAGTATATAATTTACTTGGTCTGTCAGTCGGTCTATTTGTAATGTCCTGACTTGAATTTAATTTACTCCACTGCACTGCTATTTCAGATAGGCGTCTTAATATTTTTAATGAAGATTTTCCTGGTTAATAAGTATCTACTCTATAACTCCGTTGATCTGTCTTCTGTCTTTCTGTAGGGTTTTTCTCTTTTGTCATTGAAGATAAAAGGCTGATTTTTTGCTGACCAATTACGTCTATTCTATATTTCACAATATGTTTATCGGCAATATATTTATCTTAGCTGTTATCAAAGAATTGTTGGTTTATTTTGTTGAGTGTCCAAACGTTTAACCACTAATAACAATCTACAGAAGGGGAAAATTTGTGTATTATCATTATGTGAATGTACATCAATTTATAAGTCATTGTCTTATCCCTTAAATCCCTTGATATATTAACCTTACCTATTGGTATGTAAGTAGAATGAACCCAACTATTTGTTGCCATATTTCTCAATCTAACATACGAATTCTGTGGCACAAAACTGTCTCCCCTGAAAAAAAATAATAGTTATTTATCGCATCGTTTTATAGACAGCTTTCTGCAGATATTGAAATGAAAAATTTAAAGATTAATACCAGTTTAGTTAGCCCCAAATGGCCGAAGGATCTAGTTCAAACAGTGAAGCTAAATAATTACAAAGAGATAAACAAACATCCGGGTATAGTCCTTTTCGTGGCAATACATTAAGGGGCGATTCTTCGTATTTTTCACAGTAGCTTTTCTCCTTTTTCTAACCCCTGCGGGGGGCTCTAACCCTGCGGAGCCAATTTCCTAACCCTGTGGGGCAATCACTTAACCCAATATAACCTAACCTAACCTAAAATAACCTATAAAAAGCCATTTAAAAAATACGCCGAATCGCACTTTAAGGGGCGTTGCCACGAAAGGGACAATTCCCTAACATCCTATTATTTTGCTATTTTGGAGATAAGTCCCACTCTATCCCACTAATCTTTACCTGGATGTTAAAGTAGTAGGGTCAAGTTCAAACAGTGAAGCTAAATCATTACTGAATGGAACGGATACGAGATGGTACACCTTTCCACTAGAATCTAAAAACATATGAATTAATAAGAATTTTGTTGCATTTCATATAATAATCAAAAGTAACAGGATTTTTGTCTGTCTGTGTGTACAGAGTAATCTCGTCAACAGCTAAACCGATATGGTTCTCCTTTACAAGTTTAATTTACAATATTTTACAAATAGTTCTCCCCCCACAAAATTAATTTTTATGTCTGAATATAAAGTAATAATGTTTAACAGTACCTCTTAATTTATCTCTATTAGCATCTTGTGTGGTGTCTGTATCAATTTCAGCTGCCAAATAATGACCGGTTGCCAGATGTTTAAATCTAGAATATAAAAATATAATTTCAGCTTCCAATTAATGGACTGTTGCCAGATATTCTAAACTATTAAAAATAATTTCAGCTGCCAAGTAATGCCCAGTTGCCAGATGTTAAAATCTAAAATATAAAACATAATTTCAGCTGCTAAGTAATGAATGGTTGCCAGATGTCTAAATTTAAATATAAAAACATAATTTCAGCTGCCAGGTAATGGCCAGTTGCCAGATGTTTAAATCTAAATAATATAAGAATTTTAGCTGCGAAGCAATGAACGGTTGCCAGATGTTTAAATATAAAATATAAAAAACATAATTTCAACTGCTAAGTAATGCTCGGTTGTCAGATGTTTAAAGCTAAATGATTTAAACATGATGAAGACTTTCAGCTGCGAAATAATAGCCAGTTGCTAGAAGTTTAAATCTAAAATATAAAAACATAATTTCAGCTGCTAAGTAATGCCCAGTTGCCAGATGTTAAAATCTAAAATATAAAAACATAATTTTAGCTGCTAAGTAATGACAGGTTGCCAGATGTTTAAATCTAAAATATAAAAACATAATTTCAGCTGCTAAGTAATGCCCGGTTGCCAGATGTTTAAATCTAAAATACAAAAATATAATTTCATCTGCCAAGTAAGGTCAGGTTGCCAGATGTTTAAATCTAAACTATACAAACATAATATCAGCTGCCAAGTAATGAAAGGTTGCTAGATTTTTAAATCTAAAATATAAAAACACAATTTCAGCTGCTAATAATGGCCGGTTGTCAGAAGTTTTAATCTAAAATAACATCTGAATTATGGCTGCCCTGACCCTGCAGGACTACTTATTACTCAATATCATAACCTAACCCAAACTAAAATATTAAAGAAACAAACGAAAAACTATCCCCCTTACTACCCAGTACTCAATATAACTTTCATAGCCTAGCATGGCTACCTAATATATTATATAACCTGCGGGCCTTCCCAGTACCCTAAAAACAGAATTCCATTACCCAGATCCACCTCTGCATGGACTATTCTGGATCACCGCCACATCCCCTACCCTGCGGGGCTACCCAGTACCCAATATAACCTGCAGGGCTACCCAGTACCCAATATAACCTAACGCCTACCTGAAAACAGAATTCCAGTACCCAGCTCTACCTCTGCAAGGGTCATGCTGGACCACCTCAAACTCCCCAACCCTGCGGGGGCTACCCATTACCCAGTATAAACTGCAGGACTACCAAGTACCCAATATAACCTAACTCTTACCTGAAAACAGAATTCCAATACCCAGCTCCACCTCTGCATGGATCATGCTGGACAACCTCTACCTCCCAAAGGGCCTAAAATCAAATAATGCAATACGCCATCTGTTGGATTCAATATAAATTTTTAAAGCTTAAATTTTAAAATTATGGAAAATTGGAATATAAATTAAACTGGTACTATAAAGTCTTTGGCAATGTGTAAATTACTAATTATGGCAGGGGCGTCCAAGCTTTTTTTTTGGGGGGGGGTAAAAAATTTTTAAGGGGGGGGTAATTCGTTTTCGGGGGGGGGGGGTAAAATGGCCGCAAATTTTTTTTATCCCCCCCAAAATTTTTACCCCGGGGGTAAAATTTGCTTGGGGGGGGGTAATTACCCCCCCTGAAATCTGTTGGCAGGGGTAAATTTAGTTTACCCCCCCCCAAAATTTACCCCCGGGGTAAAATTTTTTGGGGGGGTAATTCAAATTTTAAAATTTTAAATGGGGGGGGGGGGTAAAATGAAAAAAATTGGGGGTGCCTACGGCACCCCCAAAATCGTTTGGGGGGGTAATCGCCCTATAACCCCCCCCCCCTTGGACGTCTATGAATTATAAGAAGATAAAACAAAGAAAAGGGTGAGTGGAAGAAAAATTAATCTGATTCTGATTCTTAAATGCGATTTGTACATTTAAAAATCTTACCTTACTACTAGTGGCTGAAGTAGCTGATGACCTGGCTGTCAACCTGTTGTTTCAGAAGGATTTCAAATCTAGTTTTATATAAATATACTAATAGGTTCACTCTTAGTCTCGAGGGCATTTGCTCAAAAAGTGGGTAAGATACACCTACCCAACTTTTTCATTAAATATTTTTGTTGTTGTAAATTCGTGGCTGGAGTTTTTCCTTCAGGCCATATCTCCAAAGGAGGGGGTTAAGTATACTCCCTCAAATTAGCCTAAAACCTTCAATAGACAATGGAAAATTATGTAACTTTAACTAGTTTTTAAATGGACAGACAGACAACCTATATCGTAAGCATATAGAATTACTGTCTCATAACTGAATCAAAAATTTTTTTAAGTGGAACATAAAAAATATTAAGTAATAATTTTTAAAAAACATCTTAATTAACGGGTATAGTCCCATTTTCAAATTAGCTTGTCTCCTATTTCTAACCTCTGCGGGGGGCTCTAACCCTGCGGGGCAATCATCTAACCTAAAATAACCCATCAAAACCTTCAGTGAAAATACGAAGAAACGCCCCTTAAAAGGCGTTGTCACGAATGGAACTATACTACAGTTAACTAATAGCTTCTAATTTAAAAACTTTAATATATAATATAATAAAAACACTAAATTGCGAAATTCTGCCTGAGAAAGACGTGCTGCTTGTGTTTATAATCATCCATGGTAAGAAACTTCTCTTGTTCAGCATGAAATAATCTCACTACATCTCCTCCCTGCAAAATTAAATTTTAATTTCATAGATTTTTTACTTGAAAAATCGAAGATTTTTATCTAGTATTCATTCAAAACCGATTAATACCCAATATAACTCTTAATGTTGATTCCTGTAACAGTTAAATACAAGTAAGAAAGCAAAACAACTCTGTAATCGTTGTTAATAATAATATGCTGTTTTTTTTATCTTTTTTGTATGATATATTTATCCTATTTTGTGATGTTTTAAATAATGATTCCTAGGACAACAAGGTACAAAATTATAAGCAAAGCATTTGTATATTAAAGTCCTAAAAATGTAATGTATTTTGACAAGTGTAAGAACAATTTTGTTTAAACTTATATACTAATATTCTGCTTATTAAGTTCTAACACTCTAAAAGTGTCGATGGTCGTTTGTCCGACTGTTTGTCCTACCTTTAGAATGTCTTGAACATTTTCTTGGTGTTCAATAAACAGAGAAATCTTCCATGAGGTTTGAGAGTTGACTACGTTCACCTAAATTAATTAAATTATAGAATAGCTACGATTTTAAAATAATTATGGTAGGTAGGGATGGAACATTGGACTGTATCTTACACTAGTACCCAAAGTTTTATTTTTTATTTGTTGGCCCAAAAACTTTAAGCAACTTAATTTTGATAAGTTGGTTTCAGACTATTTCTTCCAAACTTTTCAACCAATAATTTTAATCTCAAGGAGTTATTTTGTTTATTGTCAATGGGGATGTATATCTAAAAATTTTCACCGTAAACTTTAGATCACCACTTGCTTTATTTTCCCCTTGTATTTAAAACAGCTTTTAAAAAGCAATAGAAATAAATATTTTTACTGCTTTTTTACGTCCAAATTTCATTTATATTTGCAATTTTACATTGATATAAGCGTTTTAAAGTTATTCCAGGTAAAAATCCCAAAACGGCTTTTTGTCTATAAAATTTTAACTTTAGTCATTATATCATTTCAAAGCTTCGCTTTAATGGATGTTGTCATGATTCATCTTTGTTAGTATGATCAAAATAAGTGAGAAAAAAATATTTTCAATATCTCTGTCTGTCTGTCTATCGGATCAACTAGAAGACAATTTATGTCAAGCAAAAAAAGAGTATGCATACAATATCACACAAAAAATATTTGAGAAATCTTCAAAGTTACATACAATATAAATTTATTTGTATTTGTGATATATTTTCCAAAATTAGAGGCGGGGGGGGGGGGGTAATAAGCTCTCTAATCCTCCCTTCCCCCAGTACCTCATTTCAAGAGGAGTTTATGTTCAGACTTGCCTAAGCAGTCTTGCTAATAAATATTTTTTTATGGTTTTGAAAAAACACCAAAACGAGACATTTTGAATAAAGACCAAAAATTGCATTTTCCCCAGAAATATAATTTCCATTGTTGACAATTCTTGTCGGGGAATGGTTTAGGGTTAAAGGGATAGGTCAGTTGAAAAATATCAGTAATTTACCCCAAAAACAAGGCTTATAAAATCACATATTAGTGGAGTTGGAAGTTGAAAATTTAATGATTGAATTAAAAAACAACTGCTAAGCAAAAGCTGATGATTTCCCTCTGGGTGTAGTTGAGTAAAGAACCCGATTTTCCTATTTTGAAATCGATTGAAATTAATTAGGGGGTAGGGGGGTAAATTTTTATGATAATTTGTATCTTAAGTAAGTTAGATTATACATGTTATATTGATGCCCTTTTCCTATGGTTAGGACACCATAGGGAAAGGGACTTCCGCAGGGGTGAAGAGAGAAAGCACTAGAAGAGAAAGCGTCAAACAATTTAATAAATGAGGACTTTAATTCAACAAATTGCGCCAGGATGACTGCATACGCCATCGTAGCAGCTGCAGATTTTTAAACTTTTTTTGGCTAGTGAGAATGACTGTAAAAACATCAAAAGATAGGCAATATCCTTTATCCCTGTTATTCAGAAATATATAGAAAACTGTTTAGCAGTTCTATTTCTATTCATTCTTTTCAAGAATAATCATAAAAAAACAAAGACTGATGCCAGTAACAATTGAAATTATTGATGGTTTATAAAACCCAATCAAGATTTGCTAAGAGTACCCAAAGTTTTTATAGAATATCCTATTATATAAAGTACTAATATTTTTTTGTCTGAAGCTTAAGATCTCAATGAGTACTGAACTGATCGGGTTCTCTATTTAAGGTAAGCTTCACATATGTCCCATGAGGGTTTTAGGCTATCTGATTTTCAGATTTAAGTCTTTGCATGTTTTTACACTAATTTTTAGCCTCTAGATTCTAGGGGCACAGCCGCTAGTATTCTATATTCTACAATAAAAGTGAAGTATCCTACCTAAAATTATAAATTACACAGGGATTTTAAGAGATAAGACAATAAATTTATGTACACAATTATTTTATATAATTTTTGTTAAAAAGTTTGGAAACAGCCAATAAAAATTAAATAAAAGTTTTTGGCCATACGAGTAAGGTAACGTGGATATAAAACTTTTGGTACCTGTGTAATTTTGATTGGTTGGTTAAGTGTTCAAACTTTTTAGCCACTAATTTTAATTTACAGAAGGGGTAATTTTGTGTATCAATTTATCGCCTATTGTCTTATTCCTTTAGATCCCTGATAATTTACATTCCATTGTCCTCTCCCTCCCTTATTATAAAATCTAGCATGTACCATCAGATATATTGCATGATTTAAAATCAAACTATCATAAAAATTAATTGTCTTCATTTACAAGATGGAAAGATAATTATTTAAATCAATTTCTATCATAATGAAAAAATAAACAATGATAATGTATAATCCATGGAGTTATATGCCTCTAGGGGCACTCAAGAAAGAGGGGGAGGGGTCGACCCTAAACTTTACATTTAATTTTTAAAACAACAAGTAAAAAAAAATCCGTGGGGTTGGGGTCAATAAATCCTCCAATATAGTTGAAAACCTTCCCTAGACCTATGAGAAGCTTCTTTGTAACGGAGAACCATATCTGTTTAGAGGTTAGCGAGATCCTTCGTTACAGACTTACTTCCATCTTATTGTATCAGTAAGGGTTTATTGAATAAGAAAATGTAAACTAAGTTTTCGAGTAGCTGCGATAATTGATAACTCAGGGGGCACATTGGGCTGTTTATTACTCTAGTCCCCAAAGTTCCATATTAACATTTTCTTAATCGTTAGCTTATCAACTTTGAGAGACTTTTATGAATTTTGATTGGACGGTTCATTAAACGTCTAAACCACTAATTGTAATCTACAGAAGGGGTAATTTTGTGTAGCGTCATTGGGGATGTACATCAATTTATCGTCCATTGTCTTATCCCTTTAGATCCCTGTTAATAGCTACGCAATGGAATGCTAAATATTGATAAACAGTTGATGCAATTAAAATATCAGATTACTTTTTCTATTTTCAAATAATAAGCAAAATAATAGTTTTATATAGCGTCGTCGTATTAAAAACAGCAATCCGCGGATAAAAAAATTAAAAATAGTTAAGCTGGCAACCTTACCTCTTTACATCCAGGATTATCCTGTAGTTCATAATTGGCCCCAACATGAAGATTCTGAAATAAAAGGAATTGTAACAAGGATAACAAGTCGCGAAGCACAATAAAACATGGATGGAGTTATAGAGTTAAAATGTCGGTTTCCATAAACATTGTCTACATATCTATTATTAATATTCTGCAAGGGTTTATAATCATACTAATTGTTCTATTTCAGTAATAGGTATTTATCGCATCGTATTATATATAGCTTTCTACAAATAGTGAGATTACATTGGTATTGATTATATAGGTTTTACTTTTACTTTATTATTCTTGCATAATTGTCTTTTATACGATACGATACATAAATTTTCAGTATGGCTCAGAACCGTTTCAAATCCAGTGAATATTAATTGGGTTCGAAGCCATACTCGATACAGCACTACACATATTAAAAGGCCAAATTCTAAAGAAATCCAACTAGGCCTAATTCTAAATAGATCTAACTAGGCCGAATTCTAACAAGATCTAGTTGGGCCGAATTCAAAATAGATCTAACAAAGCCTATCTTTAAAAAGATCTAGCTAGGACGAATTCTAAAAAGATTTAGCTTGGTCGAATTCTAAAAAGATCTATTTTAGAAACATCTAGCTTGGCCGAATTCTATAAACATCACCTGTTCACCAGCATTGACTGGTTTGAGGATAACCTTGTCTCCGACCACCACGCTGTCACCATTTTGTCTCAACTAATGTTTGTAATATTGTCAAATTTTTGGTTAATTTTTTTAAACCTTTGAATTTAAAAATTTAAAAAAAATGGTACTTATAGTACTTATTTCTTTCTTATGCCTAACCCTTGCAGGGGCCACTAATTAACCGTTCAGAGCTACTCTGTGTCTAATGTAACAAATTAAAAACTATCCCTTCCCTTTAATTAAAAATAAAGGGGATATTAACTAACGTTCATTAAACATTTCATTATTATTATGCCTCTTGAAATTCGATTCCTTGGCTTATCAGGCACAATGTATATTCTCTATAAGAGAAAGATATGTAGAAATAGAAAGAGCTTTAGAAATAATAAGAGAGAAAGCTAAATAGCAGGAAAAAATCTTTAATGGTCGAAAGACAGAATTAATGATAATGTACTCGAAGTATCAACAGTGTGTTAAAGGTGGAAAGAGAGAAAAAAAGAGAAAAAGAAAGAAAGAGAGAGAGAAAGAGAGATAGAGCTAAAGAGAAAATGATAGGAGTAATAAGAGATAGAGAGATAGCTAAATGGCAGGAAAAAAGAATTAATGGTAATGTACTCGAAGTATCAACAGAGTGTTAAAGGTGGGATATACTCAGGAAAAATGAGGGATAAGACAATGGATGATAAATTTATATACATCCTTAATGAGGATAAACAAAACTATTATTTATGAATTATTGGTTGAGAAGTTTGGGCACTTTTAGTTTGGAACCCACCAATTAGTGTCAAAAGTTTAAAGCGAAAGAACATGATAAAACTTTGGGTACCAGTATAATTTTCAGCCCAATGTCCCCTCCCTCCCTGGATAAAGCCTTTGGGAATAATAAATCCAATCAATAGGATAATACAATGCCAACCTTTCACACACATACAAGATTTTTTTAAAACAAAGAGTTGTAATTCTTAATGAAAAATTAAATTGAAGGGGGGGTTTGGGTTGGTATGTCTAAGTCCTAACCCTGCTAGCCCTATATTTGCGTTGCATTGACCCTGCAGGGCCACCTAATACCATATACAACCCATATGAGCCTAACCTAAAGTAATATGCAATGGAATTAACCTCCCCTATATTTGCAATCTATTAAGGAATAATGCCGATCTCATTTACCACTGAACAAATAGTTTTCTATTCTAGATTGGAATAAAGACATTTTATAAATTTAATTCTTGTGATGGTTTAATGCTATTTTTCTGTCCTTCCTCCCCTTGATGTTAGGGTTGAAGCCACTATAGTAAGATAGGTCTATAACTGCTAGGTTTATAATTTGCTGCACAACAGAAAGCAACCATTAGTACCTTCAATTAATTTACTATTTTTTTGTTTACTTTGCTTTTAATATTAATTTTAATACCTATTAAAAAGAGTATTATTTAAAATCCTATTATACAGTGTGTTTTTTTTATGAGAACTTTTTGGAAAGCAATTTATCCCACTTATAGTTATCAGAATTTAATGATTAATGGCTTACTTTCTTCGTTTTTTAATGCAATTAATAGAACACCAAAAAAAATTTCAGTTTTTATTTTATAAGTACAGTAAAATCTAAAATTCAAAACTTAGGTGTCAACATCTAAAAATGGTTTTAGCGCATTTTTCTTATGCCAAAATCTCCTACCCTTTGGAAGAAAAAAATTGGATTTTCTGTAGTCGACTTTGGGTGGCCAGTACTCCCTCCCTGGTTGAGATAAAATATTTATATATTGATATGTTGTAGTACATGTCCCTAATAGTATCTGTATACATTTTTAGCTCTATATCTCAACTTTGAAGAGTTTAGCAGCCATTCTTGCAAAAAATTGAATATTTGAGCATAAGAAAAATGCGCTAAACCCATTTTTAGATGTTGACACCTAAGTTTTGAATTTTAGATTTTGCTGTACTTTTTAAATAAAAACTGAAATTTTTTTTGTTATTCTATTAATTGCATTAAAAAACGAAGAAAATAAGCCATTAATTATTAAATTCTGATAACTATAAGTGGGGTAAAATTGCTTTCAAAAAAGTTCTCACAAAAAAACACACTGTATAAAGTAGCAAATTTTTTTCCACTGTTGCTTAAGATTAACTACTGAACCAATTGAGTTCTCCAGTTTAGAGAATCTTTGTATAGGTCCCGGGATGGTTTATTTACGTTTTTTAGGCTTATGTCTTGGAAAGGTCTTTTAGCAATTATTTTTCATAATGTTTAAGTCTTGTGATAGATATAGGCTATTTTACTCCTTTTGATATCCCTTAGATTACAGAGCCCTAGGTGCTAGGGGCTCAGCTGCTAGTAGCTATTGAAAAAAGGATTACTTATAATTTTAATAGAAAATACTAATAAATAAAGAATTTATGTCTATTTTTTAGCATGACTGATAGGCCGACAGATTATAAAACTGGATGATCATTTGATCAGGGAATCTTAAGCTTTCTATCTTAAATAACAACTGAGAAAGTCACTTTTCCTTTGAGGCGTTATAGACGGATTGACGGACAGACAAACAAAGTGATTTATAGAGTAGTAAAAAAAGGTAATTTAGTATGTCCAAGAAAAATAATGGTAGCTATACTAATGCAAATCTTAGAATACTGCAGGGATGGGGGGAACAATGGACTGTAAATTATACTGTGGTACCCAAAGTTTTCTTATTCGTCGGCTTTAAACTTTGGGTACTTGGTGGGTTCTTTTTACGGGTACATGGCAGATTTACCACTAGCAAAAATACAGTGATATTACTGTCATAAACACAGTGATTTGCTGTCATAAACACAGTTTTACTGTCAAATTCACACCTGCGTTTTTAGGGGGTATGACAAAAATACAGTTATTGCACTGGCATATTCACAGTTTTGCTGTCAATTATACACCTACATATTGACAAAAATACATTTATTAGATTTATAATTTGTCAATTATACACATACATATTGACAAATATACATCTATTAAATTTATACCTACTTATTTATCCATAATATTTAATACATCTATTACATATAGAAAAATGGTGACATTAACATGACCGTCAAGGAAGGTGAAAAACCTGTGTGGTTAACTTATTATCCTAAAAGTGAAAATTTGTTTACTTATACCAGAAGTAAACGAATAACTAAACATGTTGGTGTTAAATCTGATACAAAGCCAAAATATGTGAAAAAGAATTAAATAGAATCTAAATTTAAAGATCATTCTCTGTTATCAAATCTAATATATGTTTAAACTAATGTCACCACTCTACACTTTATCTCTATTGTATGTCAATAATCTTTTACTATATGCTAAACAAGTTTATTATTTTGGGGTTAATTAGTATAACTTACAGTATGTATGACCCTCGAAAAAGTATTTTTAAGCATCTGCAGCCCTTATTTCTCAATGAATTATTAAAAAATGCATATGTCCTTGTTCTCCATAGTATTCCACGTAAGTAGATATAAAAATATTTTTTTACCTCCATTAACACCAGAGATTTTTAGTGCTAAAGTTTTGAAAAAGTGACTGAGGAAAAAGTAACTTTTAACATGAAACGATTTTTTTAGCAAAATTAAGCTAGAAATCCTTTTATTTTTGTTACTAGCAGAAACTTTATACAAAAATGAAATAAAAAATTTAGTTTTTGAGTAAAAAGCATTTTTTTACACATATTTTTTGAGTCTTTTTAGTTCAATGATATTTTGAAAACCCTCCTTATTAGGCAAAATTGTTTAAGATTAAAAAAACAAATAAATCTCTATGAATATAGCAGGAAAATTGTTTTTGTTTCACAATCCTAACTTTAATAACAAAAAAGTTATAAAGAAAATAAAAATAAAACATAATGATCTTTTAGTCTAAAAAGCTTAATTTACCCCCTATTAAATAATTGAGATGTCAGAAAAGTAGGCGGAGCAACTGTCATAATTAATCCTTTTCTATAAATAAGGGTTAATAAATAACTTAAAATTTGCAAATATTCAATTCATTCAGTAGTAATTTTTGCCATTAAAAATTTATATTTTTTTGTGGAATAAAAAAGAAATATTTAGTTAACTTGTTTTTCTTTGTGTCTCATTATTCAGTTGCCAGAAAAACATAATATAACCATCCAAAAAATAAGAGAAACAAAAAAAAAAATCTTTTTCTCAGTCACTTTTTCAAAACTTTAGCTCTAAAAATCTCCGGTGTTAATGGAGGTAAAAAAAATATTTTTATATCTATTTACGTGGAATACTATGGAGAACAAGGACATATGCATTTTTTAATAATTCATTGAGAAATAAGGGCTGCAGATGCTTAAAAATACTTTTTCGAGGGTCATACTGTATAAAATTAATTTTCCAAATTGGCACTTTTTAACAGTAAAATTTAAACTTATCTGTTATTTTAGGGCTTTGATGATGATATAGAATTAATTTCAAGTAATCCAGAGAGTGCGTTTGAAAACTTTTCTAATGTTATCAATGAAAACTTTGAAAAATTTTCCCTTTTAAAACTTTAAAACCCAACAAAAGAGTTATCCCCCAAAATCCCTGGATGTCAGCAACTTTACTAAACTTAAGAAAGAAAAAAGAAATGTTATTAAGACAAAAATTTAAGAATAAAACCGTTGATAGCAATAGAAAATTTGTCATTGCAAATAATATTTATAAATCTGCAGTTAGAAAAGCAAAAAAAGAGTACTTTTTTTCTAAATTCAATGAATTTTCGTCTAACATGAAAAAAACTTGGTCTACAATTAATCAACTTATTAACAAGAATAAAAAAATGCATTCTATCCCAAATCTTTTTACTGATGATAACAGATCTTATGAAAACTTTCAAGATATTTGTGAAGGTTTTAACAATTTTTTTTATTAATCTTGGTCCCAGTCTAGCAGATTAAATTCCATTTTGTGAAAATGATTTTAATGACTACAATGGGGTTCCAGTTAATGAAAATTTTGTCTTTAAAAAACATTTTTTTTTCCTCTCAATAAGCTAAAACCTAAACTAATTTGTGGACCTGACAATATTTCTACTAAACTTTTAAAAGAAATTATGCCAAGTATTATAGATCCTGTTGTTTATAATTAATATTAATTTAAAAGTAGGTGTATTTTTGTCATCAAAACTGTGAATTTGACAGCATACTTGAATTTCATGGGTGTGAACTTGACAGTAAAACTGTGTTTATGACAGCAGAAAGGTGTAATTTTGACAGTGGATAAAAAAATATTGCCAAAAATACAGCTAAAAACGAAATTGACAAAAACACACCCAATATTTGTCAAAAACACAGTGGCTGTACTTTTGCTAGTGGTAAAAGTGGCAGCACCCCCTTTTTACAGTGTTTAAACCTTAAATACAATTATCTTAATCTACAGAAGGGGTAACTTTGTTTATCATAATTGGGGATGTACATCAATATATCATCCATTGTCTTATCCCTTAAGATCCCTGGCATAACTGACAAATGTCAGCATTACCATTAATCTGCAAAAGGGGATATTTTGTTTATCATTATTTAGGATGTACATAACTTTATCATCCATTGTCTTATCCCTTAAGATCCCTGGCATACTGACAAATGTCACCATTACAATTAATCACCGTATTGCAGTTTTTCACAATTTTTTTTGGGGTGTGCATATAATTTAGCTGAAAAAAACCTGAATAAATATTCAAACAAATTTTTAACAACCCTATTTATATCCCCTCTTAAAACAAATGTGTAATGAGGTGCAGAGGGAGGGGGAAAATCTTAATGAATGATTGGTTGAAATGTTTGGTAGGGGGTGAGTTTTTGAAGTACCTACCTTCACTCTCGAGTCTCAACCCAATAAAAAAATTAAAATTGTTTGGGGTAAATTTGTTTTTTATCATTAACTTATCACCAATTTCTTGAAACTTTAAAATAAACTTCAAAAACTACCCACCAATTTTAAATATGGGGGGTTAGTATTTAATTATTTTTGTTTATTATTTAATTTCATGTTAACCAATATTGGTTGTATTGATAGATTATCTAAACTGTTGAAGTTGAAGAATGAGATGCACACACTCACATTTTAATATTTTTTAGTTGCATAGCTACTAAATGGGTGTCTGTCCGTCTGTCCTTCCATCCGTAATGTTAGGATAGGTTAACCAATATTGGTTGTATTGATAGATTATCCAAACTGTTGAAGTTGAAGAATGAGATGCATACACTCACAGTTTAATATTTTTGTTAGTTGCATAGCTACTCTATGAGTGTCTACATGTCTGTCCATCTGTCTGTATGTAATGCTATGATTGCCTGATTATTACCCATTAACGCTGCAGGTTTCTGATATTTTTGCCATTCACGAGATTTGATGGGCACATAAAGTGGGAAGGAGTTGTTTTATCAAGGTGACTCTAAAAAACTTTTATTCATTTAATTATAACTTAATTATTATCTTGTGAAGTAAAGTTTGAGTAAATCCAACAGGTTTTTGTTGTATAGATAATTACTCTCCTTTTTCTATATTAAAATACATAAAGACTAAAAATTTAGCTAAATATTCCGTCATTTCATTTTTATAGCTAGACTACTATACGGAATATAGGTCCTTGTTTTGTAGCTACCTATCATAGCTGTATATTCACATGTGTCAAAATTTTAGGAGCGAAGCTTCTCTATAATTCACTTTGTCCGTCCGACAGTCATTCAGTGTTTTGGGGGAAATGTGATTTGAAGATACCCTATTCCAATGAGCATCCAGTATATAATTTACTTGGTCTTTCGGTCTATCAGTCATGCTACAAAAATATGAATATTATATCATATATATGATGTATTCTTCATTTATGACCACTTAACATCCGCTCTTTAAATCACATTATCCATCCATTCATCATTTTTTTGTGTCTTTTTACTTATAAAATTTTATAAATGTTGTCATCATTGTTATATTTGTTTGTATATCCTTTTTACTTTTCCTGTCACTGTAAGTCTGTACCTAACAATTTCACAGGGGAAGCTAAATAAACGAAATATACCTCTTCTGTACATTTAAATTACTGGTTGGGAAGTTATAACCAACTAATGAGAGAACACGTTTAAAGAACTGTAGTTACAGGTAAAAGTATCTGTGCTGAGAAACATATCTTTAATTTTAAACCGCAAAGCTATCAAATGACAGAACTACAGGGTCATTCAAGAGAAATAAGTTTTTTAAAAACTTAAATATGCATAGAAAAAAAAATCATATATAATTCTTTTTGCATAATTTGTTGAAATTATCATTTTTAAATATTTAAAACATAAATGTCCCATAACAGTCTTTAGAAATATAAAATGCATATTATTTAATTGTTTTTTTTTCTAAGTTTTAAAAAACTCATTTATCTTGGATGACCCTTTAGTTTGTAAACATTATTGGGCCATTTAAAATCCATTGATCCTCTTTCACTCTCCCGTACAACGGTTTGGCATAAAAAGAATTCCTACTTGTTTAAAACAAAAACTTAAAAAAAAATTAACTCATTCTACTGTATATTACTACATTATATTTTTCATATGTGTATAAGAGCCACACTTAAACTATACAGCTTAAAATAAGCCACACCATATATACCTATGTAATATATGCAAAGAACCAGAGAGAGCGAGGACAATGGTCTGTTTTTTTAGACTAGTCCCCAAAGTTTTATAATAACGTATTCTAATTCGTTTGGTTGAAGGACTTTTAATGGATTTTGAATAGTTGGTTTATTCAGTTGAGTGTCCAAACGTATCAACCACTAATTGTAACCTACAGAAGGGGTAATTTTGTGTATTAACATTTAAGATGTCATCAATTTATCGGCCATTGTCTTATCCCTTTAGATCCCTGATGGCAAAGAACTCATTTCCCGTTGCGATTAATAAAAGTATAAAAATGTATCTTAATTAGGCAGGGGCTATAATCTTTCATTTCCTTACAGGGAGGGAGGAGGCACTGGGCAGTTAATTACACTGGTACCCAAAGTTTTATAACCACTAAATCTTGTTCTAAAGCTTTAGGTACTTTTATTGAATTTTGATTGGTTAGCTAAAAATTGTTTGTGTCAAAACTTTTAAACCAATAATTTTGATTCACGGGTTATGATCATCAATTTATCGTCCATTGTCTTATCCCTTAGGGTCCCTGCAATTCCTTACATTCAAATAAGTTTTTTCTATGAAGGGAATTCAATTACAAAGTAAAATTACATTATGCATTTTTTAAAAAAATATGTGAATAAAAACGAATACCCCAGAATACTGTTGATTTAACCATTTTTCTATGGGGGTTCTTTTAATTTTCAAGGGAGTTATTTCCCCTAAATAATAAGATTAATGGAATTTGGGAAGGTGGAATAAAATTATATTTCCAAATTTTAACAATCTTCAACCCCCCCCCCCCCCTTCAGATAAATTGTTTGTGATATTTTCATAAAGTTTATTACATGGTAAAATCCCTTTCATTCTCTTACATAACTTCTTCCATTTCATGAGTGCATGTTTCCTATCTATTTTTAATGCGAAGTTTTTCTATAATTAGGGGAAGTTCGTCTGTACATAACTTATAGGTCTGATCGGTTTCCAATCATGTTAGAATTGTCCTATAGATTTTAAACTTTGTATGATGATTCCTGTATCAGTCGAGTACCATTTAGAAAACATGTGTAATCAGGTAGTTCATTTAAAACATGCTGATTTTTTAATAATGATTACCAGGACAACAAGGTACAATTTTTACAGGGAAGCATTTTTACAATCAATACATAAAAATATGTGTATGACCTTAAACAGTATCTTGTAGGTAAGCAATTACTTTACAAAATAATACTCTGCTTTTTAATTGTCGTCTGATTTTAAGAGCTTCGTTTTTATGGATGTTGTCATCCTTGTTTTTTTTCTAAATTGAAATTGAACAAGAAAAATGCACATCCAATAATTACTATCAAATAATAGACAAAAGAACATGAAAATAAAACCAACAGAATCAAAAACAAGAATGACAACATCCATTATTGGAGAAAGGATTTATTGTGTCGTATGATAGACGAGCTTTCCGCGGATATTAAAATGAAAAAAATATAAGATTATAACCGATGGATGAAGGACCGTTTTAACAAAACTGGTATTAATTTATGATTTTTATTTTAATATTCTTGGAAAATACGATTTTATTTTTCAGTATGGCTGAGAACCAGTTCTAATCCAGCGGTTATTAATCGGTTTAGAAGCCATACTGGAAAAATTGCTTTTTATGAGAAATACTTCAGTTAAATTATCATTTTTCATCATGCATTTTTTTGCCCCCGAAACAAAACTAATTTTGTATAAATATTATCTTTAAAATAAAAAGATTGCATATTTCTGATTACCCTGACGATATTCAGTTTTTTTTACAGGGTTTCTACTAATTGCAGAAAGGGAGGGGTCAGTGGACTGTAAAATGTACTGGTACCCAAAGTTTTATTACTCATGTTGGTTCTAAACTAGCAGAGTGAAAACATTTCAACTATGGTTCTAATCTACAGAATGGGTAATTTTCTACTTCATCATTGGGGATGTATATCAATTTATCGTCTATTGTCATAACCCTTCTTAAAATATCTGACATCAAACTGTAATGTAAAAAGATATATTAAAATAATTACTAAATTGCTATCACAAATAGACTGCTATTTTTTTTGAGAAGATTCCCCTGACCAATGAAGTTCTGCTTTACAGCTCACAGTAACCTATGGGGATCAGGGATCATAACGGATAAGCCAAAGGTTGATTCAAAAAGTACAAAACCAATACTGATAAACAAAATTATCTAATCTGTATGATAAAATAATTAGTTAAAAAGTATGGACACTGATAGTTTGGAACCAACCAATTTCTTTTTTTAGATTTAAAAAAGAAAAAAAAATTTTTTGGGGGGGGGAGGATTTTTCATTTTTTGGGGGGTTGGGGGTGTCCCACCCCCCAAGAAAATAGTTATAAACCTTCCCGGGACCTATGAGAAGCTACCCTGTTAAGGAGAGCCCGATCGGTTCAGCGGTTAGCGAGATCCTTCGCTACAAACAAACAGACAAACAGACAAACAAACAAACAGACAGACAGACCGACATCGTTCTACTTTGTATTATAGATTGAGTATTAGGAACCACTGAATTGTCATGGCATTGCCCCTACAGACATATAGGTTAGTTATAGGAAAAAAATAACTCAATTTAAGAAATAATGAGGGGAGATGGTTTCATGCTCAATAAAATTTTAGAGAAAGGAAATCCATGATCTTTTAATTCAAAAAATTTCTGCAGTTGCATTTCCAGTAATAGAAATACTAATTTGAATTGCTGCGGTTTTATCAACTTCAACTTCTTACACTGAATGGATATAGAATACATGGATATCGCATATTATGGAAATTTTTGTCCTCAATTAAGGTTGCTATTATAGTATTCAGATATTGATAAAAATGTTCCTCCAAGGTCATGAGATAAAGTCTTAAGTGGGAAGGGTGGATGGTATCTTTATATCAGCCAGCTGGGAGAAACAATGGTTATAATCCTTTTCGTGGCAACGCCTCTTATGGGGTATTTCGTCGTATTTTCACATTATCTTTTGATTTGATATTTTAGGTTAGGCTAGGTAAGACAAGTGGCCGCGCAGGGTTAGAGTCCACAGGGGCTAGAAATAGGGAAAAGTCTACTGTGAAAATACGACGAAACGCCCCTTAAAGAGGCGGTGCCACGAAAGGTACTATACCCAAAACAATTTATCAGGGTATGCAAGAATCTCTCATAACATCCATATATTATATATCCATTTCTTGCACTGATAATCAAACTATGCCTAACAGAAAATTAATTTGAAAATGAGTTTTCATATAAGCTTTTGAATTAAAAAAAATATTGTCTTTTCATTTGTTGGTGAATAAACCCCATAAAATAACAGAAATTGGTTTAAGTATCAAAACGGCTATAATAATCTTTTTTTTAAGTGCAGACAAATGCACACGCATCTACTAAGAACTTGTTATTTAATACAAGTTTTAAACAGACCTTATTTGGTGTTTTGGAAGGTTTTAAATTACTGTAAAAAAGTAAAGTTTCCCCTTATATTGGATAAGGACCGCTAACAAGCTTTTTGAAGAAGAAATGTATTTTATGTTAGGTTGAGTAGAGATTTTAAGAGCCCCATAGGGATTGTAACCCATAGAGTTATTGCCTCCGTATGGAATATAATTATTTCAAGAATTTTATTAAATGGGGGGGGGTCCAAGGTCAAAAGACAGAATTGAGTGAAAGCACCTTGAAAAGATTTCACGGATATAATAATATATTCTGATTAGATTTATTATAATCAAAATTTTACCAGGGCGGGGGAGGGACATTGGATGGTAAATTATACTGGTACCCAAAGTTTTACACTTCTTCTCATTTATGCTTAAAAACTTTGGGTACTTTAATTAAATCTTCGTGAATTTAAACATATCCTAACTTTGATACCTAAACACTTTCTCTCATTTGAGGCTTAAAAACTTTGGGGACTTACATTAAATCTTAGTGTATCTAAATGTATCTAACTTTGTACTGGTTCCCAAAGTATAACACTTTCTCTCATTTGAGGCTTAAAAACTTTGGGGACTTTCATTAAAACTTGATTGGTTAGTTCAAACTAGTAGTGTCTAAACTTATTCACCAATAATTTTAATCTACAGACTAGAAAATTTTGATTAATTGGGGATACACCTCAATTTATCGACCATTGTCTTATCCCTGAAGATCCCTGAAATTTGCACCAAATGATCTTGACAAAATTAGATTTATTAACTGCACCTTTTTATTTGCAGTGATAACCAGGGAGATAAAGGGATAAGACAATGGCCAATAAATTGATGTAAATCTCCAATGATGAAACACAAAATTACCTCTTCTGTAGATTACAATTAGTGTTTTAAATTATTAATGAACTACCCAATCAAAATTCAATAAAAGTCCCCAAAGTTGTTGAGCCAGCGAATAAGAAAATGTTATTGTAATACTTTGGGGACTAGATTACTAAACATCTCAATGTACCCTCCCTCCCTGAGTGATATCTAATAGGATAATAAGAAAAAAACACAGGATGCATGTGATATGTAGGCTTAGAAAATAGCTAAAAACTGGACCATTTTGAATTTTTCTACTATAGGGAAGCCTCATATTAATCCTTAGCGTTTTAGCATTAGCGATCATGAATCTGTTTTTGAAGAGGAGGGTAAATGATACAAGCCAGTAATTATTCAATGGTTACATAATATTATATACAATCAACACTTTGATTACACGAAATTTGTCTGCATATCTGTTTTGCAAAAATTAATTCACCTGTTTATGAGCCGAGGCAATCCATATAATCAGATAAATTAGCAAAGCTACAAAATGAGTAAAATATAACGAACTATGCTAAATTGAATAAATATAAAAATAGTGTAAATATAACACAGACAGATATCTTTATATCAAAAGAATATAAGGATTTAAACATAATCAGTGAAACACAAAATATATGGACAAATGGGTGTTTTCCTCAAAGTGCATTGTCCGCTCATTTTTTAAAATTAAATTTCTGATAAGTAGTATTAGGTTTGTTGTATTTCTATAGGTTAGGTTATATTGTGCATCGGGTAGCCCCGTAGCGATTAAGTGTGGTAGTCGGACAGACTGTCGCTTCCTAGAGCATGCTTCGCTCCTAGCCAATCCCGATAAGAAATCAGGTGTTTAATCTCCTCCCAACACATTCCTCAGCAACCTTTTCTATTGTTGACCGCCAGATTAGCACGGTCAACACTGCCAGCCGCCAGCGGGAAAAGGGATTGCCCCTCCCCCTCATGTTCCAGCCAACCTACCCTTTTCCGGGGGACGCCAACCTTACCCCCACACGGACCTGCCCTTCTGCCTTTCACCTGGACAGCATTTCCCCATCATCTCCATACCCATTTTCTACCTAACCCAATATCTGTAATCTGTGTATATAAGCTATGATTTTATAATGTGGAGTTAGTTCTAAATAAATCTTCAAACTGTAACTACTTGGAGTATTTGTTGATAGAATCACTAGGCTAGGGGGTCTTTCGCCGGACTTCGCCAAATAGGGCTTGAATTGCTTCACCCCTATTACATAAGAATAGGGAAAAAGCGCCCATTTCTATTTCAAAAAATAAGCGAGGGGGGGAGGGGACAGTTCTTAACAGGCACATTGACGGACATCATTAAAATAAACTTTTACCAGATTTTTTGTAAATATTTGACCAAACATACAGTTGACTGCAATATTATTCCTTGTAGAATGGAAACACGTAGAACCAGGAACCCTCATTGCCAGCTGAATCCAGGATTACTCGCATCGCGTTCTTTTCTAAAAATAAAATAAATATGTTAGTATGTCTGTCTGTCAGGCAACTTTAATTACCAGCTGAATCCAGGATTACTCGCATCGCGTTCTTTTCTAAAATAAAATAAATACGTTAGTATGTCTGTCAGGAACCTTCGTTGCCAGCTGAATCCAGGATTACTCGCATCGCGTTCTTTTCTAAAATAAAAATAATACAAACATTAGTAAGTCTATCTGTCAGAAACCTTCGTTGCCAGCTGAATCCAGGATTACTCGCATCGCGTTCTTTTCTAAAATAAAATAAATATGTTAGTTTGTCTATCAGTAACCTTAGTTACTAGCTGAATTTAGGATTACTCGCATCGCGTTCTTTTTTAAATAAACTAAATACGTTAGTATGTCTGTCTGTCAGGAACCTTCGTTACCAGCAGAATCCAGGATTACTCGCATCGCGTTCTTCTCTAAAATAAAAGAAATACGTTAGTATGTCTGTCAGGAACCTTCGTTACCAGCAGAATCCAGGATTACTTGCATCGCGTTCTTCTCTAAAATAAAGAAATACGTTAGTATGTCTATCAGGAACCCTCATTGCCAGCTGAATCCAGGATTACTCGCATCGCGTTCTTTTCTAAAATAAAATAAAATAAAATATGGTAGTATGTCTATCAGAAACCTTAGTTACTAGCTGAATTTAGGATTACTCGCATTGCATTCTTTTTTGGAAATAAAATAAATATGTTAGTACGTCTGTCTGTTAGGAACCTTAGTTACCAGCTGAATCCAGGATTACTCGCATCGCGTTCTTCTCTAAAATAAAATAAATATGTTAGTATGTCTGTCAGGAAACTTCGTTGCCAGCTGAATCCAGGATCTATTGAAAAAGAAAATATGTTAGTATTATTCGTCTGTGTGTGTGTGTGTGTTTGTGTATATGTAGCATAAATATAAATTAGTAAGTTTTTTCTGTCTTAAGTTTAATAAACCGAAGTGTTTTGTATTTTACAGTGTAAAAACATTGCAAGAAAGCTAATATTAACACGAAAAAAACACTCGAATCTAAGCGCGCACACTATTTCTAAAGCACATATTACTATTTGCTGGTATTTAAACTAATTATAGTTATTAAACACTAGTTTTGGATTTCTTCTATGTTGCAAAATTGGACGGTGATACAAAATTTTAAAGCAAACAAGGATGACAACACCCATAAAGGCGAAGATCTAAAATCAGACTGCAGGACAAACTAACATTATTAACTTTACTTTCTAGTAACGATTATAGATAGGTCAGAAAAAGATGACATGCAAATAAATTAAATGAGGCACTGTTTTTCGCAGCACATTCAAATGCGCAAAAAGAGCAATTTCTTTGTGTTTTGGCGATAACTGTGTATTATTGGGTCTTAGCTATTTCATATTAATTGTACAATGTTTAAACATATCATGTAAATTAGGCCGTTTTGTCCTTCTATCAAATAGATCTAAATTTTGTTATTTTGTAACACCATTGTTTTTTCTCTCCCAAAAATCAATTTATCAGTATATAAAAGAAGTTTCAAAAAAAACCTGCGTTCGTGTTTTTTGTGGCGAAGCTACTCAATATTTGTCTGTTCGTGAAATATATTAATGTCGTAGTAGATTCAAATTTCGGCTGACACCGCGTCATAACTAAAGACATCAAATATAGTTCCTACTTAGGCTATGCAAGATGCAAAAATAAAATAAAATCCCATGTTAATAAACCTTCTATACTAGTATACATGTTAATAAATGTTTGTAGATTTTTTATGTGATTTTGAAGGATTTTCCACAAAAACAATTTTGCCTCACTAGCGAGCAGCAACCCAATTTTATTTTAAGAATCCACCTCAGGTTATTTGAACCTGCTATATATATTTCTTTTTAACAACAAATCAAATGATTGTGTAAGTAATTATTTTTCTCGTATTTATTCGAATCCGGTGGATAGGAACCGGTTCTCATCCATACGAAAAAACTATGTCTAGCATCGTATTATATCCAGCTTTCTACAAATATAGAAATGTACAATCATAAGAATAAAACCAGTTTTTTTAGCCGTTGCCTTCGGCACCTCGGGGCTAAAAAAACTAGTTTTAATCTCATAATTGTACTTTTTATATCCGCGGAAAGCCGTTTATAATACGATGCGAGAAATAACTATTAAAGTATTGAAGCTACATTGTATTTTAAATTTATTATGTACTCAGCTTCTTACTGCTACGCACCCTATGAACATAATTACTTATTATCCTTGTTAAAGCTTGTAATTATAACAAGCCGACATCAAAATAGTATCATTTAATCAGGGATTTTAAGGGATAAGACAATGGACGATAAATTTTAATACTCTATTCATAATAAGAAAAAAATAATGCATCTATAGAATGAAATCAATGGTTGAAAAGTTTGGGCACTAATAGTTTTTTACCAATCAATCAATATTCGATAAAAGTAGCCTAAGTTTTTACGCCATTAAATTAGAAAACGTGTTAATAAAACTTTGGGTACCAGTGTCCGATATATTTTTTTACCGCATGATCATAATGTTATTGCTTATTAATCCACTTAATGCTAAAAAATTCCACATTGTGTTTTGCGTTAGGTCCTGCCACTAGGCAACATATTTGATATTTCTCATGTATTAAAATAAATAAAATAAAACTATATAAACAATATACCTATGTAAATATTCTAATCATATCATTGTGTTTTAATATGTTGACTGAAATAAATATTTTATGTTTATGTTTTATGTCCCCTTCCTCGCTGCTTTCAATCGTTTTTATGATATTGTGTACTTTCAATTAAAAGTTAAGGAAAACATTTTTACTTCTTTTTAAATCAATACAAGTAGTTAATTACTTATGTACAAGACACCCATTTTTGCCAAAATTATACTAGTACCCAAAGTTTTATAAACACATTATCTCATGCTGTGGTTTAAAAACAAAGGGTACTTTTTCTTAAATCTTTATTGATCGGTTTTAAACTAGAGGTGTTCAAACATTTCATCCAATAGTTTTAATCAAAAAAAAATCGAGCACTGAAAATCACTCCCCTTCTAGTATTTTCAATGAGTTGAAATATATGAGAGGGTGGGCTTATATGCTCGACTATCCACTTTTGAGAGAAAACTCCTAATACAGGTCATCGGTCAATCGTCAGTAAATTCTTATGACCGGTTTCCCTACCCCAAAATAACAAAGAATCACACTACATATTCAGCACATAGTAGCCTTAATATCTATTGTTATTTTCGAAGATTTCGCTGTCCGTAGAACAAGGGTCATGTGTCAGTTTATTGACTTGTAAATGTCGCGAGGTAATAGATTTATTACACTAGATGGGCTTTCAGTCTTTTTATGACCAAAGGTTAGCTATTTAATGCTGATGAAATGAAAAAATAACAGTTATTTTGTACCGAAATTTGTACATGTTATTACAAATTATAAGGCTGGTTCGTTTCTACACTGTGTAATTATTGGTCCAATTTACAGATTAGGAATCTATGTTTATTATATTCATTGGTGAGGTATTCAAGTATGCAAGAAAAATGTGTAAACTTTATTTGCCCATGACAAGGCCAGTTTGTTCCTAAACTTAGTTCTTATTGGTTTAATTTACTGATAAGAGATCTATGTCTATTATATTTATTAGTGAAGTATTCAAATGTGCAAGAAAAATGTGTAATCTGTATTACCAATAATAAGGCTGGATTGTTCATACAATTTGTTCTTATTGGTCTAATATATTAATTATGGATCTATGTCTATTATATTTATTGGTGAGTTATTCAAGTGTGCAAGAAAAATGCAAGATGGGTGTGGTATCGAATTAGCAAAAGATAAAACAGCCAAAACAGCAGAAGGTGGCTGATTATTAATGTATAATTTCTAAAAATAATTAGAGGGGTTAAAAAGTTTAATAAAAAATAGCCTTAAATCATCCTGAGACCTATGTGAAGTGTCTCATATAAAGAATACGTTATCATTTGAGTGGTTAGCGAGATCCTAACGGACAAACAAATAACTATTTTTTTCATGATTGTTTAGATAAAATACCATTTTATTGAAGCAAAATATATATACAAAAAACTTTTTTAAAAGGCTGTTTAGATAATTCTTTCATGTCCAAACAGCCACGTATTTAAAATAGATATACAGACTTTCTTATTTCAAGCTACCAAAGGCAGATTATATACCGTTCATTGTCCTATCTCTGATTAAAATGCAGCTTCCCAAGCAGCAAATTGAAAGCTTTAAAATACAAATTAGGTCTTTAATTTTTGATGGATAAAATAACGCACTGAATATTGATTAAACAATGATGAAAATATCCATACAAGCGAAGTCAAATCGGTCATACAAGTTGTCGAGTAAATTTTGTCCATCAAATTCCATCTAAAAATATAGGAGGCTTAATATGGACATACTTACATTTTAGGACTTGACTATAGTGATGCTTCGCTATATTATTTATAATTGTCTTAGGACTCCACATGCTGAAAATCAAGTGAATAGGATAATTATATTAAACAATGTTGTAGTTAAAATGGATGTTTTAAGTTTGAAATTCTATCATGCATAGATTTAAAGTAAAAGCTGTCCGTTACGTATTAACGACCGACCCAAATTACACAAAAGCTTGGCTTTTAAAAATAGCTTGCTGCCATATTTCTGTTTAATGCAAAGATTAACAAAAAGTTATTCTTGTACGTTGGTTTGTTTATTTGTCTGTACCTATATCTTTGTCACAAGCGGTTACGCCCCTAGAGACACTTTAGGAAGATAGATAGGGGATGGTCGCCCAAACATTGAATAAAAGTTATAGAAGAAAAATATTTTTTTTTGGGGGGGGGGAGGGGAAGGGGGAGAGGAAGTAATCTTTTTTTATGGGCGATTTCTCTTGGGAGAGTGGAAGAACCTGTCCCAAAATAAAATGAAATCTCCAAGGGACTTAAAAGCTTCACATTACAGGAGAGATATACTGTCCATCTGTTAGCAAGATCTTAGGGTACATACACACTTTGTTACTGTCTTAAAGTGAAAAATAAAACTGCATGTAAGTTCAATTTTAATTAATTATCTCCTCCTTTTTCGTGCTAGACGTATTACTTATTTAATGGTGAACGACAAAATGTGCAAAATTGGCCAGGGATCTAAAGGGATAAGACAATGACCGATAAATATGTGTACTTCCTCAATGATGATACACAAAATTAACTGTAATGTAGTTTACAATTAATGGTTGAAAAGTTTGGACAATGAACTAAATTAACCAACTAATCAAAATTCAATAAAAAGTCCCAAAGGTTTTTGAGCAATGATCAAACCCCTTTATTTTCAATTTGTTTTAAAAAATACAAGGAAATGGGGGGGGGGGGGGTGTTTAGTGCCCGAAAAGCAAATTGTGGGAAAGCAGCCAATAGTTTGCCAAAAATGCTGTTGGTAAAAATTAGCGAACATGTCACGAAAAAGTCACAGGATCCTAATTGATTGGTGTGAATACATTACCGCAGAAAAAGTCACATGATCCTAATTGATTGGTGTGAATACATTACCACAGAAAAAGTCACATGATCCTAATTGATTGGTGTGAATACATTACCACAGAAAAAGTCACATGATCCTAATTGATTGGTGTGAATACATTACCACAAACAATTTTTGTCATTACAAGCATCAGGGATCTAAAAGGATAAGACAATGAACGATTATTCAATCTACATACCAAATGATGATAAACAAAATTACCCCTTGATCATATTAAAATTATCGATTGGTAATTATTGAAACAAACAGTGTGTAACCAACCTATCAAAATTTAAGTTTTTTTTTGAGACATGCAATAATAAAATTTGGTTACCGATGTATTTTACAGTCTAAGTTTATATTCACTAATATGTTGCTATCTAATATATTATTTTATTACTGTTTAAAAGAAACATATCCTAGAAGCTGGTGATGAATAGAGAAACAATTGTCATAGGTAGAGAAAAGGAATGATGTATTCAGCAGCGTGCACAGGGTTATGCCGGGGGGGGGGGGGGTTGAGAACATTTTGACATCTCCATAACGCTTTTTGACAACCGCCCAAAACCAAAATCAAGGGTACGTGAGCTTTAGAAGGGTGTAAAACAGACAACAAGAAAGGTGCAATTCAATTGTCAGGAGGGTGAATATACCCTCTTAGTTGTCTACCCATAAAAAAAGTGTTTAAATGGACTTCAGAACATTCTAAAAATTATCATTTCAAGGTTATACCGTAATGTTACATGAATATCCATTCTTTTTAAACAATAATTAATCAATTGGATGTGTGATTGCAAGTTTCAATTTTTTCCAGATGCTATTTCTCTCCCCCAAAATAGTTAAAAACCTTCCCTAGATCTATAAGAAACTTCACTGTAAAGCAGAATCATATCAATCAATCAGTTAGTGAGATCATAACCTACAGACACATTCAGATAAACATCCCGTTACTTTTAAAGAAAAAAACTAATTTTTAAGTTGTTTTCAGTTTTTTTGCTAATAAAAATATAATCAGAGTGTCCTTTTCTAAAGAGGCAATTTAATAAAAATAACTTAACACTCCATATAGGTAATGTTAAGAGGGAGGGAAGGGACATTGGACTAGTACCACTAGTACCATATGTTTTTATCACGTTTTCGTTTGCTTAACAAGTTTGGGTACTTTCATTGAATGGTGATTTGTATGTTTCTATAAAATGATTTTAATCCACAATGGGGGTAATTGTGTTTATCATAATTTCAGATGTACAACACTTTATCGTCCATTGTCTTATCCCTTAAGATCTCTAAGTAATAATCACAATTGGCCATAATATATTAATCTGTAATATTAGACCTATTAATTTTAGATGTTAAATTTATTATTAAAATTGGAAGATGCCAAAAATATTCTTAAAAAGACAGGAAAGTCTACTTTTAAAATGTACTAAATGCTTCGCCCCTAGAATCTAGTAAAGGGGGGGGGGGGGGGTTGGAGGTCAAGCAAATAGCCTAAAACCACCACAGGACATTTTTTTAATTCCTTTAAAAGTACAACCAATTTGGACCATGTGAAAATACGACGAAACGTCCCTTAAGAGGCGTTGTCACGAACGGGACATTAGAGTAAAACACTAGAGGGAGAAAGGGTTAAATAACTGTATCTCCCAATCGCATCAACCGTGTGAAACCTTTCTATTGGGTCATTGAAAATCAACCAATGGTGTCGCTTTCATTAACACAGCCAAGTAGCAGAAAATAGTTTAGAAGCAGACGAAAAGCGTCGTTGAAATAGGAAGGGAGGTAGTTGTCTGTATATACATTTATACTATTGATCTGTTAAAGGGACTAAACCCAAATCCTTACTACTTTATATTACAGGATAACTATAGCAAATAAGGATGACAAAATCCATAAAAGAAAAGCTCTAAAATAAAACAGTATGACAATCGAACAGAAACACTTAAGAAGCAGAAAATTATTTTAAAAGTCTGGAATAATCATGCAAAGTTTGAAATTAATAGAACAATTCTAACATGCCCCAATAAACGATGTTTTGCTGACTCTAAATATCCAACCTTTTAGAACCAAATTGCCTATTAGATATTGAAAAGGTATTATATTCGTTTTAATGAATTAATTACATGTATGAAACCTTCAATAGCTCAATAGTTATTGTATATCCTATTTTATAAAGTAACTAGTTGCTACGCCCCTAGCATCTGGGGACTCTGTATTCAAAGGAGTAAGAGGGTTGAAAAATAGCTTGACACAATCTTAAAGCTTAAATTCAAATTAGCTTAAAACTAATTAAAGCTTCCCTAAAAAAACTTTGGAAGGGGGTATGTGACCGGTTATAAATTCTTCAGGGAGGGAGGGACATTGGACTGTAAATTATACTGGTACCCAAAGTCATAAACACGTTATCTCTAAAAAGTAACTTTTTAAAAACTTTGATGTTGCAAGTTAAAACAATTCAGCCAATATTTTAAAACTACAAAAGGATTAATTCTATTCTATTCTAATCTTAGGATGTACATCAATTTATCGTCCATTGTCTTATCCCTTATGATTCCTTACTTTTACAGCCTGACGAATAAGATGAGTTATTGAAAATCCCTACTGCTAAAAAACCCCTAAACATTTACCCCCGAGAAAATATGTGATAAATACACCTTTAATTAGTTTTCAGCCAGCCCCAAGCTAAATTATTAAAAGTGTTACATCAAACCTGCCAAAATTTTTAGCATCTATGAATATTGCAAAAAATCCCCCAAAAACTTTACAGAACTATACACTATAGCAACCCCAACCTCTCCCCTCTTTTATTTTAAGACTAGCATCCTCCCCCAAAATAGCCATAAACCTATTATGGGCCTATAAAAAGATTCATGGTGAAGGAGAACCATATAAATTGTGAGGTCCTTCGGTAAACAGACACACTGATAGACATCTTGGTACTTTTAAGGATAGTCTATATCGATTTATTTTGGTAGAAATGTATGAACACAAATCGCTGATTAGTAAGATAGACAGCTTATATGCACAGGCAGACACATCCTGCTACTTTTAAAGATAGACGACTTATATGTTAACTAAATAAAGCATTATATACATTTTTTTTTTCGCTGGTCGAATATAATCAGTATGCTAATGTACAATAAAATGCGTTATTGTTACCTTATTCATTTGTATAATTTCTAAGGTTTTTTTATATTCATTAATCAATATTTAAAAGTAACAGGATGTCTATTTATTTAGCGAATGATCTTGCTAACCGTTGACCCGATATTATTCTCCTTTACAGTAAACCTTCTTATAGGTCCAAAACAGTTTTTTTTAAGGGGGAGAATACAAGAAAAATCACCACTAAAAGAAAATTTCCCAATACATGATTTTTTTCTTTTTCTTTAAAAAGTACTAGCGGTTACGCCTCTAGCTATGTATTGAAAAGGGCAGAGTAGTCTTGAAAAAAAGATTAAAATCATCCCGATACTTAAACCTGTATATGAAATAGCCTAAAACCACACAGGACCTATGTGAAGATTACCTATTAGAGAATACAATAGGTTCAGTAGTTATTGAGATTTTGAGCTACAGACAAAAAAATACTTCTTTATAGAGTAGGGTATTTAAAAGTGGAGGGTTAACATCCCTAAAGTCCCATTGAGTCTTCTAGAGGCGTAGCCATCAAAAGGTATAAAATATGATATTCCATATTATTTTATTTTATATGATGTGACCTTATCCATTCTTGTTTGTCCTCAAGAAAGTAATAATTTTAAAGATTTATAGCTAGACCCTTCTTTAAACTAATTTTCATAATAATTACTTTTTAAACATAAATTAAAATAGCCATTTGCAAAATTTAAACAAACAAAAATTAATTAGCTTAAACAAGAATGACAACATCCATAAGCAGTTCAAATTATCTAAATATGAAAGAAACCAAAAAAAAGTAAGTTAGATGCTTAACTAGATAAAGTAAAGAAAAAAATCAGCAATCTATCTTTAATACGAACCACACAAATCATGTTTTTCCATGACATGGATGTTATCATGTCCTGTTTTTATAATTGAAATTAAATGTTAACTTTCTTTCTTAGCGTTGACAAGAATAATTGTAACAGCAAAATTCTTTCATTTACTAATGGACCATCTAAAACCAGGGTAGGAGGTGACATTGAGCTGTTTATTACACTAGTCCCAAAAGTTTTATAATAACGTTTTCTTATTCGTTAACTTAACAACATTAGGGACTTTTTATTGTTTTTAATTGGTTGGTTCATAAAATGTAATGCCCAGACCTTTTCAACCTCTAATTGTAACATTAGAAGGGGTAATTTTATTTATTATTGTTGGGGATATACATCAATTTATCGGCCTTCGTCTTATCCCTTAAGATTATTAAATTCTTTTTATTGTTAGTATTATTGTTTTGTAGGAAGGGGGGGGGGTGGTCAGGGAAAACTTTTGCTATAGGCTATTTCTCTTTGGAAGGTAGAGGTACCCAGACCCCAAAGTAGTTCAAACCTACCCCATAATTCGTCAATGTAAAGTAAATTTAAATCATTTAAACAGTTTGTGAGATCTTAAAGTAACAAACGGTCCAATTGCATGATAAATTATTCTTCCATTTCAGAGCTTATTTGTATGCAAACAGCGGACTGAATTAAATTAAAAGTTAAAACACAATACTATAAATTCTATTACACCTCCCAGTAATCCATCCCCCCAAGAAAAAAAAAGAGGAATCAAAAAAAATTTATTGAAAAGTTTAAACACTGGTAGATAGTAAAAAAACAAATCAAAATTCATGAAAAGTACTCAAAGTTTTTTGAATCAACGAATAGATAACTTTGGGAACCAGTGTATTTTACCGACCACTGTCTCCTCCCTTTCTTATAGTACAAAAATTGGAGGGGGGGGGGGGGGGTGGTGGTGGAGGTTGAATGCTCCAATTGAAGGGATATTGCTCCAAAAGTTGAGACACTATTTTAGCAAAGTGGTAAATACATTTACTTTTCACGACTTACGTAAGAGGGCGGCGTTTTTACTTTAAAGTAATATCTTTAAAATAATAGGCTAGTTAAAGAAACTTTTTTTTAAATCATACCTATTTAATAAATAAGTTTGATTTAAAATAAATGGTGGTGTTGCTATTAAAGCCCAGTCGAGCAGAGAACCATCTCCTCTTATTTTGAAACAAATAAAAAATAAAGGGTAGGGGTTGAGTTTTATGTCGGTTAGGTTAGGTAATTATACATATCCTAAAAATATTTTATTATGATACATGTCCTTGATTTTTGTCTGCATAAAACTGATAGAAAAAAAGGTTTAGTCATGAATTCCATAATAATAAAACACTGCAAAATATTTAGAAAACAAGGATAATAACATCCATAAAAGCGTAGCTCTACAGGAAGTAGGACAAAATACAATAACACTTGTAGAGAATTTTATTTTATAAGTCTCAATAAAATAGTGTTTGAATTCGTTTAAGGACATTTACAATTTTAGGACTTGATTATAGAGATACTTAGCTTGTGATATTATACATAGAAATCTTTATTTCAAAAATCAAAATAGTATTATTATACAATACAAAAATTATAGAGAGTATTCTAAATTATTTTTTACAGTCATACAGACGCTTTTATTTTCTTTCCTATCCCTTTTCTTATATAGATTTTTACTGTATAAGGGCATAAATACAAATACGTATAACCTTTTTAGACATATTTACAATAATTCACATTTTCATATAGCAAAAAAGGGATGTGGAAATCCATTAGAGCGAAAAGTATGCAGTTGAAAAGTTTGGATACTGCTTGTCTCACCAAAAACATCAAGATCTAAATCATAAATAAGAGAGAGGGCTATTATAAAACATTGGGTACCACAATGAAATATCCCAAGTTTGAAGCCAACGAATAAGATACCGCGGTTATAAAACTTTGGGTACCAGTGTAATTTACCATCCAATGTCTCCTCCCTCCCAGTAAATTTCATATCCCCACTAAAATAATACTTTATTTGCTTAAGGTTTTTTGCCACATAGGTAAACAAACACTCGGAGAGGGAGTGGACATTGGGCTGTTTATTGCACTAGTTCCCAAAGTTTTATAATAACGTTTACTTAATTATTGATTAACATGAAAAACTTTGGGTTTTTAATTTTGAATAGTTGGTTCACTAAGTGTCAAACCGTTTCAACCACTGATTGTAATCAACAGCTGGGATATTTTGTTACATATCATTTGGGATGAACATTAATTTATCGTCCATTGTCTTATCCCTTAAAATCCCTGACCAAACACCACATATGTGTATATATGCAAAAAAGTTAAGCAAATAAACGAAAAAGGTTTTTTGGCTAATTTCAACAATTTTGCCCTTTTTCGGTATTTCTTAGGCTGAAGTTTGTTTATTATTAGAATTTAAATAAAGAAACTATTAGAGGACATTCATGTTTATTGCAGGGATCTTAAGGGATAAGACAGTAGACGATACATTAGTTTTTATCCTACATGATCATATTCAAAATGTTGACATTACTAGCTAATAGCTGATTAATCAATCCTATTATATAAAGTAGTAAGCGTTTTTTTGTCTGTCCCGAAGGATCTCGCTAATCGCTGAACCGAAATTGTTCTCCTTTACAGTGAAGATTCATATAGGTCCTGGGAAGGTTTTAAACTATTTTTGAAGAGGGTTTCTTTACCCCCCTTCCCTCCAAAAAATATTTTTAACTCTTTTGAAACTCAAATTTAAAATGGGATGAGGTCGACTTTTAACCCTCCTACCAGTGCCCCTAGAGGCTTCTAGGGGCGTAGTTGCTAGTATTCTAAAAAGTAACCAAAGTTTTTGAGTCAATAACTAAAACTTTGGGTTCCAATGTAATTTACTGTTCCAATAAAAGTTAGAATTATTGGTTGAAAAGTTTTAACATTACTAGCTTTTAAATGACCAATCAATATTTTATAAAAGTAACCAAAGTTTTAGCCAACGAGTAAAACTTTGGGTTCCAGTGAAATTTAAAATCCTATATCCCCTCCCTCCCGAAAAGTGGCAAAACAGTTTTTAACTTTAAAGTATTTTCTCAGCATAAATATTAATTATAAATCTTAAATTCTTTGTTTTTTATCTAAATCATGTATATTTCCTAGATAAATAAATCAAGCAGCTATCAAGATTTTCTCAGGGATCTAAAGGAATAAGACAATGCCTGATAATTTGAACTAATATGATGCACAAAATTAAACCTTTAATGGTGGCTGAAAAGTTTGAACACTCAACTAAATAAATCAAACAATCAAAATTTAATTTAGGTCCCTAAAGTTCTTAAGCAACGAATAAGAAAAAGTTATCATAAAACAATGGGGACTGGTGTAATAATCATCACATTGTCTCCTCCCTCCCTGAGATTTTCTCCTGCTATCTTTACTAACACATAATTACATCCCATTAATTTATGTTAAGATTATGTTTATACAATTTGAACTAAGATAAAACGTCATAGCTTATATAAAAGTAACAGGATGTCTAGAAGTCTCTCTGTCCATTTGTACAGATGGATCTCGCTAACCGCTAAACTGATTGGGTTCTACTTTACAATGTAGCTTCTCATAGGTTTATAACTATTTTGGAGAATTGTACCACCACCCTTCCCCCCCCCAAAAAAAAAAGAATTTACTTTCTTTTTAAATGCACTAGCGGCTACGCTTCTAGAGGCCTCTAGGGGCACTTGAAGGTTGGGGAGGTTGAACTTCCCTTTCTTTATACTATAGATGCATTCATATAAACTTGATTGTCCTTGTTTCAATGCATAATATAAAAAAGCTTCTTGAAGAAGAAAATATCAAGATAATTTTCTATGCACAAATCTGCATAAAAGGTTTTTCCAGTATGGCTTTGGAACTAATTAATGTCCGCTGTATTAAAACCAGTTCTCAGTCATATTGAAAAATCATGTATAGCATCGTATTACAGACAATTTTATTAATACCAATTTTGTAAGCCTAGGCCTTTGCCCGCCAGGGCTAACAAAAATGGTTTTAATCTTTTAATATTTCATTTCAATATCCGCGGAAAGCTGTCTATAAGACTATGCAATAAATAACTATGAAATAAAACTACATAAATCTTTGACTAATGGTAACAAGAGATTCATAAATATTTTTAGCCTTAAATTTCTCAGGGATCTTAAGGGATAAGACAATGGATGATAAATTGTTATACATCCCCAATGATGACAAACCAAAGTATTCCTTTAAAAGTTTGTACACTACTGGTAACTAACCAACCAATAAATATTCAATAAAAGTACCCAAAGAGATTGAGCAAATTATTAAACTTTGGGTACCAGAATAATTTCCAGTCCAATGTCCCCTCCATCCCTGAAATAAGTTCTACTCTTCTTGTGTGATAAATGGCATTTGCATTAAAAGGACAGTTTTGGGTTCTCTATTTTTTTCAAACATGGATTTTTGGGCTGTAGCTTAAGATTTCAATAACTGCTGAACGATTAAGTTCTCCATTCTTTGGAAGCTTCATGGATCGCGGGATGGTTTTAGGCTATTTTTGTCCTTACCTCCCCCCCCCCCTAGATGCTAGAATAATAGCTGCTCGTTTTAAATATAAGGATGATAAGTTCATCTTTTATTAATTTTACGCGCAATTAATACTTTTAACTACTTAGTCATTAAATATTATATTATTAAATATTAATATATGATTGTTAAAAGCGAAGCTTTTCTATACTCTATACTTAGAGTAGGGTGAGTCCTTCCATCCGGAACGGATAGCTTTTTCGTTAATTTAAGCATGTTATAATTCTCCTATTGACTAATGGTATGGTGATTGCCATAGTATTTGGGTACGATTTAGAAAGCGTAGCAACTCTATAATCATTACCAGAATGTCCTTACGTCTATTTTAACATGTTTTAACTTTTTAACAACAATTTTTTCAAATATGATTATCCGATTGATTTGATTTTTGGCATACTGATTCCTAGGACAACAAATTACAATGTTATAAGCGAAGCATCTATATAATCAAGTTACAGATATGTAAGAATGTCCTTAAACATTATCCTGTATTTACGCAGCTTTTCAACAAATTTACTTACAATATTGTCTAGACTTTATATTCTAATCATTCAGATCTGTCACTCTACAAGTGTTTATGTTCGTTTGTCCTAGCGTTTTAGAGCTTCGCATTTTTTAATGTTAGTCATCCTTGTTAATTAAAAGATACAAACTCTCATATTTCACAACACAAATAAATTCTTCAGGCAATATTTTACTAGCTATGCAATTAAGGGATCTAAAGGGATAAGACAATTGTTAATAAATTGATGTACTACCCTAATGATGATAATCAAAATTACCCCTACTGTAGATTACAGTTAGTGGTTAATCGTTAGAACACTGAACTTAATGAACCAACAAATCAAGCAATGTAATTCAGGTATCTAAAGGGATAGGACAATTGTCGATAAATTGATGTACTTCCCAATGGTGATATACAAATGTAAGCCCTACTTTAGATTACAATTATTGGTTAAAACACTTAACTTAACCAACAACCAAAGTTCATTAAAAGTCCCCAAAGGTTTCAAGTCATCTAATAAGAAAACGTTATTATAAAACTTTAGGGACTAGTGTAATAAACAGTCCAATGTCCCCTTTCTCCATGAATGTAATTAGTAAATGAAATATTAGAAGTATTGTCTTATCAACTAGATATAATTTATCTAATGATATAAATTAATCAAGATTGTTGATCCTTCAGAACTAGAAAGATTTTCCAGCATGGCTTCGAAACTGATAAAACAAAATCATATTTTCCACGAATATTTAAATGAAATCATAAAATTAATATCAGTTTTGTTAGACCCAAGGGGCCAAAATAAAATTATTTTTAAAAAATAGAGGCTATACTGTCCTTTTAATTTGAAGATGTTCACTTTCTTATTTTGTGCAAGAAAAAAATGCATTTATGTTTGAAATAAAAAAGTATTGTACTGTCTTTTTATAATTTAGAAAATAAATTTCTCTTAAAAACATACCTAGATAGGTACTGTCCTTTTAATGTATACATCCTTGTTTTGTGCAAGAAAAATAAATAAATTTATGTTTGAAATAAACAAGTATTGTACTGTCTTTTTTTTATGTAGCAAAATAAATTTATCTGAAAAAACATAGATAGGTACTGTCCTTTTAATGTATACTTCATTGTTTTGTGCATAAAAAAATTAGTTTATTAATGGAATAAACAAGTATTGTACTGTCTTTTTATGATTTAGAAAAATATTTTTTTCTTCAAAAAATAGATAGGTACTTTCCTTTAAATTGAAGATGTCCACTTTCTTGTTTTGTGCATCTAACATAGTTCATTAATGGAATAAAACTTGTATTGTACTGTCTTTTTTGTGTACGATAACGTGAATTTAAAAAAAATAGTGTGGTAATGTACTTTTAATTTGAAGATGTATACTTCCTTGTTTTGTGCAAGAAAGTTTATGATTTGAATAAAACAAGTATTGTACCGTCTTTTTATTATGTAGCAAAACAAAAACTTTGTTAAAAAATTAATAGGTACTGTCCTTTTAATGTATACTTCATTGTTTTGTGCATAAAAAAAATTAGTTTATTAATGGAATAAAACAAGAATTCTTCTGTCTTTTTATAATGAAGAAAAATTAATTTTAAAAAAATAGATAGGTACTGTCCTTTTAATTTAAAGATGTACACTTTCTTGTTTTGTGCAAGAGAAAGAAATGAATATATGTTTGAAATAAACAAGTATTGCACTGTCTTTTTATTGAGTACGATAACGTGAATTTAAAAAAAAATTAGTACTGCACTGTCCTTTTAATTTGAAGATGTAAACTTCCTTGTTTTGTGCAAGAAAAAGAAATGAATTTATGTTTTAAAAAAATTGATAAAATCAAAACTTTTAGAAACCATGCATCACAAAACACAAATCAAATCAGTTCTTAAAAATAATTGTTGATTGTAAATTAAAATATATACACCCCCTGGAAGCGAAGCCTTTCTACAATTAAGGTTGGTCCGTACGTTCGTTTGTAGACACAGATGGCTTTTAATTTATGTTAGAGCTTATATTATAATTGTCGTATCAAATTAAAACTGCAAAATGAATCCTATAAAGGGAAAGGTGGGTTGCGGGAAAAATCCATAAAGGTTGTGTGTTTTAAGTTAAAAACAGTAGTAGAACGATAAAAATGTATGTTAACTTTAAAAAAAAATGTGTTGTCTATAGTTCTTTTCAATAAGAACTACAAATATTTAGTGAATATTATCGTTCTACTACTATTTTTAAGCCTTAAAACACACATTTTTAAGGATTTTACCCGCAACCTACCTTTCTCTTTCTAATAATGATTTCTATAAAAAACATTAAAATATAAGAATCTCTATCAAGTCCTAAAAATGCCCTTATACAATATCATGCATTTAAGCTATTTGTTTTTTAGCAAGTGTTTAAGGCTTAACGTTTAAAATTTCTTAGTAAGGTTTTATTGTTTTTCTTTTAAAAATTCTTTTTTTTAAGTTCTTTACTTTATAAAAATCTTGAAATGGATTTAGGCTGTTTTAGATTCAGATTTAAGCAATTTTTAGTGCTAGAGGCTCAGCCGATAGAATATAAAAAAAGTACAAAAATTAAAAACTGATCTTTGCTGATGCAGAATATTTGCGCGGATATAGAAGTTGTCATGGAGGGAGGGGACATTGGACTCTTTAATTACACTGGTACCCAAAGTTTAATAATTACATTCTCTTATTCGTTTGCTAAAAAACTTTGGGTACACTTTCATGGATTTTGTTTGGTTGGTTCACTAAATAGCAGTGTCCAAACATTTTAACTTATAATTTTAATCCCCTGAAGAGTTGATTTTGATTTTCACCATTGGGGATATGTATCAATTTATTGTCCATTGTCCTATCCTTTAAGATCCCTGCGAAGTAGTGTTCTTCATTTATTTTACACATAGTACACACTAAGGTATTTTTTTCCATATATTTATTTTTCAATTATAATGAAAAGGGGGACGAAGGATTGGGGGAGAGAAATTTTTTTTTTTTGTCGGCGTGAGTATTTTTTTCTAGGGAAATTTTCTTATGGGCGGAGGTTAGACGTAACACTCCTCCCTTCCTGGGGTAGCCCCAGAGGGTTAGGGTCACCCTTAGGGGGTTAGACATAGGTAACCCACTCCCCTTTCCTAAATTAAAAAAAATAAGTAGAGGGGTATCAGTGCTCAACAGATACTTTGTGGGAAACCACCCAGAAATGCCTTTTTTTAGATATTTAAAACGAAATGACAATCAAGCCAGAATAGAAATAAGGAAAATTTTTAAAGAAAACTTCTACAAACTTTAGCAGGAAGAATTCTCAAAGTTGCTGATTTTTTTTGTTTATTCTGAATTCATTATGAAGAACATGACAATTTGGATACAGAAAATGAAGGATAAAACAAAAATATGAAATAATGTTCAAATGTAATTAATGAACTATAGAAGAAAAAAAAAGTATTTAAAAACATACTAAACTAAATAGATTTAATCATAATTCATAGTGTTTTGTTAAAAGCCGGGAATAGATATTTAGCGCATTGTATTAAAGACAGCTTTCCATGGATATTCAAATGAAGAAAAAATGTAAGTATTAAACCAGTTTTGTTAGCTTCAAGAGGCCAAAGGCCCTAGCTAACAGAATTAATATTATCTGAAATAACAGCCGAGAAAGTTACCTTTCCAGTCTCTCAGACAAACAAACGGACATTGTGAATTAAAAAGTGGATTTGTAAAAGAAAAAGAAGCGGCCTCTAGGGGCGTAGCCGCTTTTACAAAAAAGCCTAAGTTCATCATGTTCAAAATAGACATACAGACTTTCCACAGTTGCCACGTTTTCATACCTTACCAAAAATCTCCATGCCAAGTTTAAAATTGATAAGTCAATTCTAACAAGCCTAAATTACATACAGACGAATTACCGTAACCAAAATATAGAAATACTTCGTCTTTAACAAAGTAATGAATAATTTTGAATGTTTTTAAACGGATGACTTATGGGGTATGAAAATTATGTTTTATTGGTTAGGCTTTGCAAACATATTAGAGGTATGAGAAATAAACCAATCAAATAGGTAAATAGGTAATTTTAAGAAAAGGAATAGAGGGGACATGAGCTATATGTATTATGTAACTCTGTCCATAGGGCGGGGACCCTGTCCCGATTTTGTATTGTGTCTTAAAATCAGCTAATAGCATTGGAAATATAAACACAGCAGAGTCCCTACAAAAGAACAGAAAGCAATTTATTAGCGCAGATGAAAGAGGTCTCCACTACTTAGGGCAGATAGTTATCTGGATTATACATCTATACTTATACATTTATTCATCGTTCATGAATATCCGATTAAGTAATCTTTGTCTGAAAGTCCTAAATGTATATGGTAATGAGTTGCGCCTACTATGGGCCAAGGAATTCCCACTACACTTATCATATTGTCACGTGCCAAATATTGAAGCAGAAGTTACTAGACTCGATCCCGACACCTCCCCGGCAAAGGACATGCTACCATTTACGCTCTTACCGCGGAAACATTATTGATTGGTCTATCCTATTTTGTCTATAATTCATAGCAGCCTATGTTAGTTAGGTCATAGGGGTCAAATTTCCTTAATAAATCTTTTAGTCGACTAGTTTTAGGTATTATCCAAGAAGCTTAAAATGTCCTCCTTTTTAGCCCCCTAAATTTAGTATACAGCATGAAACAAACCCTTTCATGAAGGACCTTTTTCTGGAAGTTTTAAGCAATAACATTTTTGATATTTTTTAGTATATAAATGTATCGCACTAATTAATTCTCTATGGTAAATCTCTATAAAGGTGCGCATTAAAAATCTAAGAGATCAAATGAAGTTTAGGGAAAGTGTTAAAATTTCTTGTGCTTTCCCACTAAGTGCCTTATCGAGTACTAAAATCCGCCCTCCCCCCCCCCCCTATTTTTAAAATGTATTGGACATGAAGGAGGGAAGCGTTAGTTGTTTTCTCTACGACCAACCATTGCGGGGCAACCTAGCATAACCTAACCTGACCTAAACAAACGAAAACCAACCCATCCACCCCACTTATTTTTATTTTTAATAAAAATTTTGGAGGGGGGGGGGGGGGCTGGTTACCCAAAAGTTATTTAGAGGGAAAACGCATGGTAATAACTTTATCCAGTTTTTATCTTGAAAACATTTGATATTTAATATCTTTGTTTGGCTGGGAAGAATTTGTTTAAAGCGAAGCTTTTCTACATTTATGGTTGGCTCAATTGTATGTACGTCACTAAATTAAAGCATCAAACATGTTAGAATAGTCTTAAACATTTCAAACTTAGTAAAACAGTAAAAAATTAGTGTAACATAATTTAGCTGTTATCGCAATGTAATATAAACATTAAACAGCTTTCTACGGATAGTAAAATAAAGAGATTTATTTCAGTTTTGTTGGTCAGGGTCAAGAAACTAGTATTATTTAATAATTATTTATTTTTCTATTCTTTAAAACTGACTGTAATGCGATGATATTCATGATTTTTTAGTATGTATCATAAGAAGTTCTTATCCAGCGGATATAAATTGGTTTCAAATCCAAACTGTAAATTTAATTTTTAACCCTACAATTGTATTTATCAAAGACCAAGGCAGAATAGAAACTTTACAAAAGTAAGGAAAAGTATGTTTCTGCGTATAAGTAAATTGTATTGTATTTAGCCTTATAAAGTAAAGGGGATAGCGTAAGTGACTTTTTAAAAACTTTTTATATTTTAATTGAAAAAAAGGAGAAAGTTGCTGCTTATAGAAATCTGGTAATTATGACATGAATTTAAAAAAAATAACATGAATCTTATTAGAAACTGGTATCATTCAGCCTATTTGAAAAAGAAATCTATCTGCGGAAAACTGTCTATAATTCGATGTTTGAAGAGTTTTATATCTATGCTTTTAGTAAAATAAAATTAGGAAAAACACTGTAAAATATTGAGCAAATATAAAGCTTCCCTAAAAAGCAAAATATAATCAGCCAAACTGTAAAAGGGTTGATGAGAAAAACAAATATTAAACTTAGGGACGCCAAATAAAAAAAAATAAAAATAAAAGCTTGGACGTCATTGATTCTGCTACTTATAAATATTGTAGATTGGATGAACGCCTTTAAAATTGCGAATGCTTCACTTTGACTTGTTAAAAGATTTATTAGCCTATGTTTGGCAAAGTCCACTTTTCCCAAGTTCACACATTCTAACAAATATCCTTTAATATAAAGAAGTTAGCTTTTTTGTATGGTTCTCCTTTACAGTGAAGCCTCTTACAAGAACAGTGAAGTTTTTAATTATTTTTGGGTAGTGTATCTCCAACCTCCCCAAAAAAAATCATTTTTAACTTTTAAACAAAAATGGAGGGTGTCGACTTACTCATCCCCAACCTTAAGTGCCCCTAAAGTCTTCTAGAGTCCTAGCCGCTAGTTTAATATAAAGTAGAAAGTTTTTTTTCTGTCTAAAGCTCAAGATGTTGATGACTAACGAACCGATTTAGTTCTTTAATTTAGGGAAGATCAAGTAGGTCCCGGAGTGGTTTTATGCTAATTTATTTTAAGATTTAAGTCTTTGAATGGTTTTAGGATAAGTTTCTATTTTCGAATTCGAAATTAGATGCTAGGGCCCCATTAGTACAATTTCATAGAAACTGGTGTTTTTTTGTTGGGGGGGGGGGGGGGGGAGGGGGCAACAAAAAATGTCATAAAAGTTGATATAATATGATATAACCTATTTAGAAAGTTAAGAATCATACGTACAAATGCATTTTTTATATAACTTAAAACTTTGATTGTAAATTATTGTTTATATTTTAGGAACACTTATTTTTGCCCACTCACAATGTATTCACACGCATATATACAACCAGGAAGGAGAGAGGGGACATTGGACTGTTAATTACACTGGTACTCAAAGTTTTATAACCATGTTTTCTTGTTATTGGTTGAATTGTCTGAACACTTATTTTTGCCCACTCACAATGTATTCACACGCATATACACAACCAGGAAAGGAGGGGATAATGAACTGTTAATTACACTGGTACTCAAAGTTTTATAACAACGTTTTCTTAACAAAAGACTCAAAAACTTTGGAGACTTTTATTAAGTGTCCAAACGTTTCAACAAACCAATAATGATAATCTACAGGAGGGGTAATTTTGTGTATCGTTATTGGAAATGTACATCTATTTATCGGTCATTGCCTTATCCCTTTAGATTCCTGTCACAGCATATCATTCACAAACAAGAAAGTATTAAGAGGAAGATACTAAACATTCTTCCATTGCCCTCACATTTGGGTACTGGTGAAAGGGATAATTTTGTTTATAAGCATTGGGGATAGATATCAATTTATACATCAATGTCTCTAACTAAAAACTAAAATGCAGATATCATAATATGATAAAAAAAATTTAAATTGCTTAATGCAAAGATAAAAGCATTTTGATAAATATGTCATTTAACATCATGATTTAAAATTAACAAAACTAAAAGAACGCATTTGGAATAATAATACTAGTTAGATTTTGTATTATAAAAAAAAACAGTAAAAGTTATGTAGTAAGACCATAGTAAATAAGTAATGCTTATTGGTACAGAAAATCTTCACAAAATATTTCAGCTATCAATCTATAAAATCACTAAACCCCTAGAGTTGCTAGGACGAACAGACAGACAAAGTGAATTATAGAGTAACTACACTAAAAAATTGGTTATATAATTATCAATGAATCTAAATAGGGTGAAAGCAAACAATAAAGCAAAACTAAAAAAATATCATTAATTTCTATTGCAGAAAAGTAGCTGAGCTTGAAATAGAAAACAATACAATAAGATTAAGACATAGAATTCTGATAAAAATCTCAGAGCTCTCCATAGGAGTTTTCAATAAATTCTAAATATCTCAAGCATTAAAGCAGGGACAAATATAAGCATCATCCAAATACTTATGTAGAAAGTCATTTTTTAAAGGTCCTGAGATGGTTTTAATCTATTTTGAGATATATTAATCTATATTAAATATATCTTGGAAGAAACATAAAGAGTATATGCTTTAAAATCAACAAAATTTAAGAAAATCTCTTTAAAATTATCTAAAATATATGAAAAATTAAGAATAGAGCTACTTGTTCTCATATCTATAGACACAAAAATCCCTTGATTTTAATACTATTACCCACCAAAATTTTGAAAATCGGACCACAAACATCAGTTGTAAATATAAAAGTGGCCAAAAAACTGCTTAGAAGCAGTCCGACCACCATGAACAAGAGGACATTTCAAAATAAAAAGTAGTTTCGCTACGAACAAAGATGATAAAAAAGGACTGACCTAAAAGTGCAGGCAGACGCTTGTTGACTGTTACATACTTGTTCGACTTCAAATGCAGTAACTGGATTACATTACCATACTGAAATATAAACACATTCTTATATAAAAGTAACAGTTTGTGTGTCTGTCTGTCTGTAAGTACGCTTGCAGTAACTGGATTACATTCCCATACTAAAATATAAACACATCCTTATATAAAAGTAACAGTATGTCTGTCTGTCTGTCTTAATTCACGCTTGCAGTAACTGTGTTTGTGTACTGAAGGATTCTCGTTAACCACTGAACCAGTTATGGTTCTCCTTTAGTTTGAAGCTTTTCCAAGGTCCACGGAAGGTGTATAACTATTTTGGGGGGAGGGTACCACTACCCTCCCGAGATAATTAGAACCTATTTTCCACGAATATAAAAAAATCATAATCAAAATCATAAAATTATCATATTGTTTTGTGTCTTATAATTTTTTTATTTTAACATCCGCGGAAAGCTGTCTATAATACGATGCGTTAAAAAATTATTACATCCCCTTAGATGATACAAATAAGATTTCTCATCTATAGATTAAAATCAATGGTTGAAAAGTTCGAAACCAACCAATCAAAATTCAATGAGAGTCAACAAAAAAATACCATGCAGTCATAAAAGGTACCAGTGTAATTTACAGTCCAATGTCCCCTTCCTCCCAGTTAAACATAGCATCCAAAATGCAAATCGTGACCTAGGGTCAGATTGAGAAATCATACTATGCCAAAAACATAACTTCATTATAATAAGCATATCAGGGAGGGGACTTTGTTTTTACACTAGTACCCAAAGTTTTATAGACACGCTTATTCTTTACTTTGTGTACTTGTTTTGAATCATTATTGGTTGGTTCAAACTAGCAATGTCCAATCTTTTCAACCAATAGTCTGCAGAAGGGTAATTTTACTGAGGTAATCACAAATGGATATGATCGTAAATTTATCGTCCATTGTTTTATCCCTGATACTAAAAGCATTTATTTGTTTAAATTGTGCTTCTTATACTGTTAACTTATAAGGGATACAAATAAAACGCAGCATAACTGACAGACAGAAGGACAGACTGACCATATCATTTTAATATAAAAGTAACAGGATGTCTTTCCTTCTATGTGTCTGTATCTTAAGATTATGCTGGATAAGTTCTTCTTTACAGTGAAGTTAACAATAGATCCTGGGACAATTTGTAACTTTTTTGGGGAAGGGTACTACAGTCCTCTTAAGAGAAATCTGACCTGAAAAAAAATAGCCCCGCCAAAAAATTACCTTTTCTGTTCAAAACTAATACTGAAACTGGAGGGTCAACTCCCCTCCCCCTCCATCTGACCCCTTCCCTCAAGTGTCTTTAAAGGCCCCTTGGGGGCGTAGCCGCTAGTTAATAGTAGCTCCTCGTATTAAAATGTAAAAAAATGTTATGTTAAAGGGGCAACCATTCTTGTAATGAAACATAAATAGTATAGATTACAATCTATAGGGAGGGAGGGGACACTGGACTGGTAATTACACTGGTACCCAAAGTTTTATAATATAAATAGTATAGATTACAATCTCCGTACATACCAGGGAGGGAGGGGACATTGGACTGGTAATTACACTGGTACCCAAAGTTTTATAGTATAAATAGTATAGATTACAATCTCCAGAGATACCAGGGAGGGAGCGGACATTGGACTGTTAATTACACTGGTACCCAAAGTTTTATAACCACATTATCTTATTCATTGACTTAAAATCTTTCAAGTTTGATTGGTTGGTTCCAAACTACTTATGACCAAAATTTTACCAATCTTCATGAGGAATGATTTTGGGAATATCAATCAATTTATTGCCCATTGTCTTATCCCTGATAGATAGATAGATTACTATCTTGTAGATATTTAAAAACTTGCAATTTAAATTCCTAACATGAACCCAGTCAACGCTGTGTAAGTAAACAAGTATGACAACATCCATAAATACTTATCTTATTATATTAAATAGTCAGGGGTTTTTACTTTTTTTAGGGCAAGTCGCTAATCCTATCATATAAAGTAGTTTTCTGTTAAGACCTCACTAACCATTAAACAGAATAGTTATCTATTTTAGGGAAGCTTCCCAAAGATTTTTACTTCACAAAGATTGTCTTTGGATGGGTTTAACTTCCACTTTTAGTTTTACTTTAATTTTACATTTTTAAATTCTTTCTAGGGGCGATTTCCCTTGGTAGGGAGGTGGTACCCTCCCCCACAATAGTTATAAACCTTCCCGGGACCTACGAGAAGTCACCCTGTTAAGGAGAACCCAAACAAACAAACAGACAAATATACAAACATTTTTTTACTTTATTATAAGGATAAGATTTTGTCTAAAGCTAAAGATATAGAAAGCTTAACTGCAAAGTATAACCATATTGGTTCAGCTGTTAGCAAGATCCTTCAACACACATACACAAACATCCTGTTACTTTTATATAAGGATTTTTAATATTTTTTCGAGTAGCCTTGTTTTATTATTAAAAGGGTGAAGATCAAATTTGAGTAAAAGAATTTTATGTTCAGATACTTTAGCAAAAAAAATTTTAAGTAACAGGATGTCCGTCTGTCTTTGCTTGACGTTGGATACTAGAAATAAAGCCAAATTTCCCCTGCTTGAAAGAAATATTTTTATATAAAAGTAACAGAATGTCTGTCTGCCTGTCTGTAGCTTAACTTTGGGTACTAGCATAATATTTTCATTTCAATGTGCATACCCTCCATGCGTTATACGAAGAAGTCCTTATATAAAAGTAACAGGATGTCTATCTATGTTTTCTTGTTTGTATGTATGCAGATCTTCCTAACCGCTGGACCAATATGGTTCTCCTTTACAGTGAAGCTTATTATACGTCCTGTGAAGGTTTATAACTACTTTGGGGGAGGGGACCTGTAACCTCCAATAGAAATCGCCCCTGGAAAAAATACTGAACCAAATTTATAAAAACATCTCCCTCCCCCTTTTCTTAAGTGCCCCTAGAGGTCTCTAGGAGCACTTTATATCTGAATTGTAAGCACACTTATAAAGTAATAAAATTTGTGCTATTAGTTATGAAGGAGTAAAAATAAAATTCATCATAATAATTTTATTGTTATTATACACGTCTGATAAATGGATATATTATTACTTGGATGTAGCATCAGATTTTCATCAACTCTTATAAAGTGCTACTTGCAGCTTGCTATAATACCCCTGTACCCCATTCTCTCCCCTCCTACTAGACGAGTAAACTGACGAATATATGGGACCCATATCAGCAAGCTAAATTGATGAAAAATTTTACCCTGTTAATATATCCACGTATATCCTATATCCATAGTCTGATATCATTTATACGCGAGTTTTATTAGGGATCTAAAGGTATAAGACAATTGATAAAATGGTATCTAAAGTACTATAACCTCTATAATAAAAAAATGGAGACTTTAATTTGTAGGTTTCAAACTAGCAGTGTCCAAACATTTCAACCAAAAAATTAAATCTACAGAAGGGGAAATTTTGTTTATCATCATTTGCAATATTTATCAATTTATCGTCCTTTGTCTTATCCTTTAAAATCCCTGTTTACATCCCAACCTTTTGTGGATTTGATTTATTGGTTGAAAAGTTACATTACTGATAGTATAAAATATAAATTAAAAATTAACGAACGTACAGACCGACACTAAATGTAGAAAATTTTCGCTTTGAAATATCATTAAAATAATTACTCAGGGATCTTAATGGATAAGTCAATTATATAAATTAATATACGTGCCCAATGTTTGCCAACAAAATTACCCCTTCTACAGAATCAAATTATTAGTTTAAACATTTGAAATTAAAAAAAATTAAAGTACCCAAAGGTTTTGAGCCAAATAATAAGATAACTTGGTAATAAAACTTTAGGTACAAGTTAATTTATAGCCCAATGTCCCCTCCCTCCCTGCAAATTAACAAAATGAGAATACAAAACCAAGTCTGACACAATTAATTATGGAGACAAAATTCTAGAAATTTTATAAAAACCAAGGATCTAAAGGGATAATACAATGGTCGATAAACTGATGCACATCCCCAATGATAAAATACAAATTACCCTATTTGATAATCATCTTAATTAACCACCAATCAAAATTTAATAAAATTCCCCAAAGTTGTTAAGAAAACGTTGTTATAAAACTTTGAGGACATGTTTAATAAACATCCCAATGTGCCCTCCCTCCCTGTTAAAAAATAAAACAAAACATATAATTATAAAAGGATAAATATCTTTATAAGTAGCGCAGTAATAACAATCCATCAGTTTTTTTTCTTTTGTCAATGAATTAACAAAACAGCTGATTCAGTTGAAATTTGCTTTTTAAAACCAGTCGACAAACAAAGAAGTTGGATTTAGTTAAGCAGTTTTTTTTATATTACTAAAGGGTAACTAATATGTAGAAGTTTTTATATAGATTAGACAAGTCTATCTTATCCAGGGAGGGAGGGGACATTGGACTGTAAATTACACTTGTACCTACGTTATCTTATTCGTTGGCTCAAAAACTTTAGGTGCCAATGTTAAGTTTGAATTGGTTGTTTCCAAACATTTCAACCGATAATTTAAATCTACAGTTAGTATATATATCTGTAACTGTCTAACCGCTGGACCGAAATGGTTTTCCTGAACAGTTGATCTTCTTAAAGAAACATGATAGGTTTATCATCGTTTTTGAGAGGGTACAACCCACCACCCTCCCAAGAGAAATTGGCCCTGGGAATTAAATCCCCCCATAAAACCTTTTCTTCTTAAAGCTAAAATGAAGGGGTGTAGCCGCTAGTTAATATAGAAGTATTGCAAATGAATATTTATGTAAAGTTAAGAGCTCTGCTAATTAGAATTAATATTCTACAATAATGACTCAATTTCTATACTAGTTTATCTGTACCCCTTTCAAAAGATCAACATCAATCAAAGCAAAGCTCAACTAATCTGCTTTAAGAAACACCTTTCCCTTACTATTGAAATAAAAGTTTTTTTTCTGTTCTTAATGCCTAACCCCTTCAGGGTTGGATGTATTTTTTCCAGTATTGTTTCCAAACCGATTAATATCCGCTAGATTAAAACCAGTTCTAAGCCGAACTGAAAAAACATGTATCGTATTATATCCAGTTTCGTAATAATATAAAAATGTACTATCATAATATCAACACTAGTTTTGCTAGGCCGTGCCTTTTTCTCGGGAATAGCAAAACTAATTTTAATCTAATGGGATGCGATGCGATAAATAGCTATTCTTTATGACTAAACACTACGAAGGGACCTAAACGCTTAGGGACTTTCCTTTACAAAATTTAACCTAAAATGACCTAAAGTAAAACATGAACACATTTAAAACTATGTAACCACCTTTTCTATTTTAATCTATTTAAAAATATTTGGGGGGGGGGGGGGGAGGGAGGTTTAGATTTTTATGCACGACTAGGCACTTTTAGAGCAACTTAAAAACAGAGGGACAAACAAACATTAACAAATAAGAAGTAACAACGCATCTAATATTCATCATATTTAGGGGTTCATCATATCCCAAATTGTAATAACAAAGAAAATAAATCCATACTATGTATGTACTTAAATACCTACCCTTGAGACAAATAAATGTCAAACAAAGAAGGATAGGTAAATAAATTAATATTTGTACCAATCCTATTATATAAAGTAGTAAGTATTTTGTCTAAAGCTTAGAACTTCAATAACTACTTTACCGATGGAGTTTTCCATTGTAGGGAAGATTTACACAGGTCTTGTGGTGGTTTTAGGCTATTTTACTTTTAGGTAAAACAGAGTATGGTTTTGGTTTAATTTCTGCCTTTTTCCTATCCCATTGAATACAGTGCCCCTAGATGCTATCATATATTAAGGTGGTCCTTACAAATAAAAGCAACCCTCCCCCTTATATTTTTGAAATATTTTTTTGCGGGGCTATTCTGCACCCATAATAACCTAACCTAAAATAGCCTAATGTAACATTATATCAAAATAAGGACTATATTTTTGTGCTTGACTAGACAATTATAGGAAAGCCACCTATATTTCTTTCCTTCATTAGTCTTTCCATATATTCCTGTATTAATATACAAACACACAAAAGTCCTAGACTAGGCAAGTGTTCATTTGATCTGACAAATTATTTATCAACTAGCCGAAACGCCCCTAGAGGCCTCAAGGGGAACTGGTGATTTTTTAGTTTAAATTTTAGTTGAAACCGAAAATTAAACAAAAAATGTTCGGGGAGGGTATGTAATTTTTTTCTATGGGCTATATCTCTTCGAAGTGTAGTGACTTTTTATAATTAACTGTTTCTGTGAACACCAACTAATCTATTTGAATAATTGAATATGTAATTAAAATTCTGCAAGAAGTCCCCACTTCAATTTTAATCCACCAGGAAAATAGGATGTAGCTTCCCAAAAAAAATTGCTCACATAAAATGCCAGTTGAACACTAATAAACTTACCTTTCAACCCTTTTTTGAATAATTTAAAATAATGGGGGTCTGGAGTTTTTCCCCTGTAAGCCTGACCTTTTGTGGGGTCCCTAACCCTGCAGGGCCTATACCTGCTGTTTCCTAATTTTACATTATGTATCCATCTTTTTAAGTGTAAAATATTTTATTTATTTGGAACTATATTCCTTAAAACCATGGTTATTATTAAACAAAGTTTGTCTAGGGGAAAAACCAAGGATCTTCAGGGGTAAGACAATGAACGAAAAATTGATGCAAAACAATCAAAATTTCTTGATTATACTTATGGGTTGAAACCAACCAAAAATTAATAATTAATTGTAAAACTTTGGGTACAAGTGTAATTTACAGTCCAATGTCCCCTCCCTCCCAGGGCAAAACAAACTGTAAAATTAATCATATAGTTTTTTACATGAAAATGACTATAACAATATATGATTAAAAAGTCTATTGAAAACAAAATGACAAATTAAAATGATATCTCCATTGATCCAATGATGACTATATCCATAAGTAGCGTAGATAGAAACTGTCTCTTTGTTAAATATGGGTAACGGGGCACTGGGGAGGGGGGTTCCATGTGACTAATAGAGATAGAAAGGGAAATAAAAGACAAGAAAAAAGAACGGGGGGATTGGGAGGGTAAGGATTGAAAAAAAGGAATTTGTTTTAAACAGTTCTACATTAAGGATTGACAGGTTTACATACCCTAACCATAGAATAGCTTCGCTTCTTTAATAAATAAGCTCGCAATAAAGAAAGAAGTTCCCATCCTATTAGTTAAATATAATTTTAAATGTTTAAAGTAGAAAATCCAAATGTATTTAGACATTTTACTAAATGTACAAACGGTTATCCTATTATTTTAAGTTTACATACATGAATGCTTAGGTATGAAATATTTTACTTTAAATTATCTTAAAAGCTTAGATAACAATTAAAACTAAGTTACAGTTTGATGGTTGATTTAGAAAAGCATAGGTAGCTTTACTAAAATAAAAGAATCTTGCATTCTTTAAGAAAAATAGTAAGCAAATCTTAAAATAACTTGTTTTATAACAATTTATATAGATAATCTTATTTTAAAAATATAAAGAAGGTGAATACATCCACTAAAAATTATGGGAAATGAGATTCAATTTCTAAAGTCAAAGGATTGTTAAGTTTCAAGGTAAGAAGTTCATTTTTCTGCATTTCCATTAAATCTTGTCCAATAATTTTCATTTTTTTTTACTTCTGTCGCTTTTAATGGATTGTTATTCATTATTTACTATAATATTAATTAAACCCTTTTCTACTATATGTTTTCTGTTGATTTGTCCGTGTTTTTGATGTGTGTGCATGATTATAAGCCAATTTGTGCATAAGTGCTCTGCACACTTTCATACTAGTGTGGATACAAAACAATGCATAATTTTGGTACTATCCTTGTATTTATACAAAACAGTGTACAATTTGTCAGGAAGGGACATTGGGCTGTTTATTACACTAGTTCCTAAAGTAATAACTCATAATTTTCTTATTCGTTGGCTTAGCAACTAAATTTCCAAATAGCTTAATTATATGAAAGTGCTATGCTTAAACCAAATATCTAATTACACATTCAGAAATTTGAAATAAAATTATTACTTGCTATGTATCAACACCTCCATATATTTGAAGTATTATCAAGAAAATGACAGATATTAAAAAATCTTTTTTTTGTCATTGATGATTCAAGAAATGTTAATGTAGTATTTTTTTTTTGGGGGGGGGGAGGGGTAAAACATTTGTAACAATTTTGGGGTGGCGGGTTCACACCCCTTAACCCTTGGACGTCCCTAATTAGTGTCATGTTGGTCCAAAAAAAGGGGTATTTTTAAAATCAGAAGTTTTTAAAAATATCACTAGTCCAAGAAGACATCCTTGTAACACCCCAAAATGTCTGTTTTGGAGGTCCAATCCCATATTAAGTATTTTATGTAAAGAATTTTAATTGCTGGACGAAGTGAAAACTACAAGTCTTTATTTTCAAAAAGGCATAAAAAATGGAGCAAAATTCTTAACAGGGTTGCACCTTTTTAAATTGATGAGTTAAATAATCTTTCATTGACTTATCCATTTTCCTCTTCCTGAGTATAATTGGAATTATCTTAGTTGACTTATGGAAATTAAACTTTCTACCCTCTCAACTAAAAAGTGTTCAAATAAAACTGCAAAAAAGGATAATTAATTACTTTTTTCTTCATGATTACATTGAGATTTTTGCCTTTAAATTAAACTTTACATTTTTTTGAATTAATAGGCAAACAAAGAAGAATTGTTTATTAAATTTGCTCATCCATTAATTTACCCAGAAAAAGAGGTTTTATTTAAATGACAAGGTAATTTCCTCTAAAGTGCCTAGTTGAACACAGAAACTTATTGTATATTTTGTAAAAAATGAAAATTAGGGGGTGTGGTAGTTCTTCGATTTTTTGTGTTTTACTTTAGATCATGTCAGATTAGGTTATATTGTAAAACACCTCTAAAATAAATGGCAATTTTCCCCCTGGGGACAGTAGAATTTTCATTTCATTTCTAGACATCACTTCCCCTCACTTCATTTATTTCAGTGTAAGTGGTTATAAGTACTATATTTTTAGACTGGTGCTAATGAATATTCTACATAATGTATAAACATAATCAAATGAATGAACAGAATAGTGCACAGGGCCAGGAGAATAAGTTATTTACTAAAATTAACGTGAATTAAATGGTTCTCACATAAATAAATCTTCATTTTCATCATAATGTTTAAAACAAAAATCCTTGAAGCTATAAAAATACATTAAATATAAAAAATTTGCAATAGAGTATAAATATTTCCTGGGATTTTGCAATGTAATGACTATTCAATTAATCTACAATCCTATCTTTCCTCCAACAAGACATAGTTTTATTCCTATGTGTAGAAGATTAATGTATAATCCATTTCCCCATCCCTATATCACTGCTTGAATGAGGTGTCCAAATGCATAAGTAAGATGACAATGAGCTGTTTATTACACTAGTCCCCAAAGTCTAACAACTTCGGGGACTTTTACTGAATTTTGATTGGTTGGTTTATTAAGTTGATTGTTGAAACGTTTCAACAACTAATTTTTAAATATAGAAGGGGTAATATTGTGTTTCTTCATTGGGAATGTACATTAATTCAACGCCAATTGTCTTATCCCTTTAGATCTCTGATTTATAATTCATTTTCCCATTCCTATATACCTGTTAGAATGAGGTGTCCAAATGCATAAGTAAGATGACAAATTAACTTCTTGCAAAAAGCCAGGGAGGAAGGAGAAGAATTTGGACTGAAATTATAGTGGTACCCAAAGTTTTATAAACAAGATCTTTAAACTTTGGGTACTTTTAATAAATCTTGATTGGTCGATTTAAAATTGCGGTGTTCGAACTTTTAACCCATTAATTCTCAACTATAGAAGGGGTATTTTTATCTATTATCATTGGATACTTATCATCCATTGTGTTATCCCTTAATATCCATGCAAAAATATGAAAATAACTTTTTTTAACAGTCACAGTTTAGTTCAGTTTCAATGTTAAGCTTTATATAAAAGAAAGCAGTATACATTTACATTAATGAAAATATTTGAATTTTTTTTTCAATTAAAAACCAAAGAATAAAACACTACATAATACCTTACTATTTAATTTTAAAAATTTTTTTTGAAAGTTAATGATGTAAGCAAAAGAAAAGCCCTATTGGAGAAAAACCTCGCCTTTTAAAAGAACAAGTAGCAAAGTCCAAATCACTCATTAATTTGCAGGGATTTAAAGGGATAAGACAATGGCCTATAAATTGGTGTACAACCCCATTGATTATGGACAAAAATACTTCTGTAGAATATTCCATCAATAAATGGTTGATACGTTTGGACACTCAACCAATTAAAATTAAATAATTCCCCAAATTTGAAAAGCCAATGAATAAGGAAACGTTATTATAAAACCTTGGGGACTAGTGTAATAAACAGTCCAATGTCCCCTCCCTCCCTGTTAATTGGAGCACTTTTTATCCCCTCCACTCAGATTTTTAGGCTGGGCAAAAAGTGTTAATGAGATATAGCACAGAATGGTTTTATGCTTTTCAGAGTACATCAGGGATCTAAAGGGATAAGACAATGGATGATTAATCAATATATATCCCCATTGATGATAAACTAAAGTACACATTCTATAGATTATAATTATTAGTTTAAAAGTTAGGACACTACCTATTTGTAACCAACCAATCAAAATTCAATAAATGTACTCAATGTGTTGTACCTATTCAGAAAAATTTTCAGTCCAATGTCCCCTCCCTCCCTGTATTACAAAATATTAGTGCTTTCACACAAAGTGCCTGCTTAGCAATGAACCCCCACCCCATTATTTTAGAAAAAAATTGGGTAGCTTTTGACGACTTTTAATTTTAGATTTAAAAAACAAAGTAAATAAAGTAAAATTATACTTAGGGAAGGGGGGGGGGTGGCATTTCCTTCTAATTATCTTCAGAAAGTGGAGGCACCCATCCCTTATCTGAACCAATATAAAGATTTGCAGTAAAGCGGTTTACGAGATCATAAGCTTCAGACAGACACACAAACATACTGCTAACTAGATACCATAGCTAATTACAGGAAAGTGAAATAAAAGCGGTTGCCGAGATTATAAGCTACAGACAGACACACGAACATCATGCTGATTAGATACCATAGCTAATTACAGGAGTGAGATAAAAGCGGTTGCCGAGATTATAAGCTACAGACAGACGCACAAACATTTTGCTAATTAGATACCATAGCTAATTACAGGAGTGAGATAAAAGTGGTTACTAAGATCATAAGCTACAGACAGATACACAAACATCATGCTCATTAGATACCATAGCTAATTACAGGAGTAAGATAAAAGCGGTTGCCGAGATCATAAGCTACAGAAGGGCGCAAAAACTTCCTGCTAATTTCAGGAGTAAGATAAAAGTGTAGACAATATGTTAGAAGTGATATATTGCCATCAAAAAATTAACATGCAACATTTACTTTAGCTAGGGATCTAAAGGGGTAAGACAATGGCCGACAAATTAATGTACATCCTTAATAATGATACACAAAATTACCCCTTCAGTAGGTTACAATTAGTGGTTGGACACTCAACTTGATGAAACAACCAATCAAAATTAAAAAGGAGATATAGTTGAGATCTAAATTAAGATTATAAAATTAGAAGAATCTATATAAATTATCCTCACAAATTAATGTGACAAAAAAGTGTTTGTACAATTAAGTTAAATTTGAGAATTTTATGTCAGTTTAAAATTCAGTTTTTTTTCTTACAATCTAAATTTCATAACTTTGTAAGGTAAAAAGAAGGTCATTGGTTCGAATCCTAGCCAAGCAAATAGTATTTTTTGCTTCACTAATTAATACATATAATAAGTAGACAGCAACTCTATATTAAGGGATGAGGGGACATCAGACTGTATATTATACTGGTTCCCAAAGTATAAAGTTTTCACATTTGTTGGCCTCAAAATCTTTGAGGACTTTTAGTAATTTTTGATTGGTAGGTCCTAATAGTAGTGGGCTAACCTTTCTACCATTAATTTTATTCTATAATTGCCTATATCCTATTATATTTATTAGTATTATATAAAGTAGTAGATTTTTTTTGTCTGTAGCGAAGTATCTCGCTAACCGCTGAACCGATATGGTTCTCCTTTACAGAGTAGCTTATTATGGGGTCTGGAAAGGTTTATAATTATTTTGGGGAAGGGTATTTCCACACTACTAGCTTCTAGAGGCCTCTTAGGTCGAAGCTGCTAGTTATTATATTATAATTTTCTTTGAAATTATCCTTTGTTTTAGCAGTATTTTACTAGCAGATGAGAGGAGAGGTAATAAATAAGGAACTGATTTAAATTGGATTAGGAATAATTACCATTTAATCAGGGAGTGAGGGAGGGGACATTGGACTGTAAATTAAACTTGTACCCAAAGTTTTATATCCATATTTTCTTCTTCGTTTGGTCAAAAACTTTGGGTACTTTTATTGAATTTTGATTGGTTGGTGTCTCAGCCAATATTATTAATATACAGAATATTGCAATTTATCGTCCATTGTCTTATCCCTTAAGATCCCTGCCATTTAACTCAACACAACACAATTATAAAGTAATTAAACTTTCATACGTGAATGAATTCATTTAGGTTTAAGATTTACGAGCGGCTGTACTCCTAATATTTAGGGAAGGGGTATTAAAAAGCAGAAAAATAGCATAAAACCATCCCGAGAGACGTTTCATACTGTAAATAAAAATTAAACCTAAGGTTTTATATTATGAGTATTTTGATTGGTTGTTACAAAACTTATCTACCGAAGGGGTAGTTTTGTTTCCTAACACTGGGAACGTACATCAATTTATCGTCCTATGTCTTATCTCTTAAGATCCCTGTTTATAAAAAGTTTTAATACCTGGATAACTGAGCCAAGGCATTTCTTGTTCTCGATCTCGTTTTGTTTCTTCTCCTGTTCTGCCGCATTCTAAATAAAAACAAGGATGAAAACAACAATAAAAGCGAAGCTATGAAACGGTAGGACAAACGGACATTAACACTTGTATAGTTTTAGAACTTAATAAAGATAATAATATAAGTATATTTGTTGCAAAACTGCATAAATACAGGATACTGTTTAAGGACATACTTACATTTTTAGGACTTGATTCTAGAGAAGCTTCGCTTGTACAGATGACTAGGTTAATCATATCACATAAAAAATAATGTCAAAAACGTTTAAAATGGACGTATGGACTTTCTGGTAACTATTATAGAGTTGCTATGCTTTCTAAATAGTATTTAACTGTTATGGGAATCATCCTGCAAAGTTTGAAATCGATGGGTTGGTTCTATGCTAAAATATGTGTCCAGATTTTAAAACCAAAAAGTTTAAGGGGTAATTTTGTTTATAACCATGAAGGATGTATATCAATTTATCGTCCATTGTCTAATCCATTAAGATTCCTGTATTTAAAGTATCCGCGTATAGGTTTATAAAATAACTATTTATCACACCCTATTATAGACAGTTTTCCACGAATAGAAAAATTAATACTTATCCGATAATATTGAGAGGTTGGAGGTACCCACCCCTAAAGTAGTTATAAACCTTTCCCGGGCCTATAAAGAGCTTACTGTAAAGGAAAACTATATCGGTCTAGCAGTTAGCAAGATCTTTCGCTACACAAACACACAAACAGACACAGAGACATCCTGTTACTTTTACAAAAGGATTTCTTTCTTGAATCATATAAAGAAAATATAGTTTGAAATCTAATTTCCTCTCTGTTAATGAAATTCAAACGCTTCACAACTCAAAGATTTTTTTGTGTTATTTTATGTTTTTGTCAATGTAAATTGTTAAATTATATTTTTTTTTGTAGACAATCATCGACTATCGACTATTTATAAACAAAGATGAGAACATCTATAAAAAGTAGTGATATGAAAGTTTACTAAAATTTTAAGAATATTAAAAAAAGATCCATATAAAAGTTAACAGGATATTGTCTGTCTATGTCTTAAGATCTCTGGAACCTTTAAAAGTGAACTTTCTTAAGTATAAGGGGGAAAGAAACCTTCAACCTTTCAAGAATAGGATTTTTTGCAGTAAAAAGGAGATATTAGTTAGAGAGGGGACAATGGGCTGTTTATTACACTAGTCCCCAAAGTTTTATGATAATGTTTTCTTATTGGTTGGCTTAACAACTTTGGAGACTTTAGTAAATTATGATTACTTGATTCATTAAGTTGAATGTTGAAAAGTTTCAATCATTAATTTTAATTTACAGACAGGGTAATTTAGTGTATAATTTTTGCGAATGTACATCAATTTATCGGCCATTGTCTTATCCCTTTAGATCCCCGGATATCAGTTTTTTGTACATCCCTCAACCATTGAAAAAATTTACAAGAAAATTTAAAGCTCAAAATAATTGCGGGTTATATTTTGAAAGGCCGCCAATTTTAGATGCAACTTAATTGAAATTATTTAGCGTAAAAAATGCACTTTTAAAAAGTTTACATTTTGGACAAACTACACTAAACTTTTTTTAAGCGAAGCTTTTCTATAATCTACAAGTCCGTCAGTATGTCCGTAAAGGACAGGATAGCTCTTTTTGTTAGAACATGTTAAAACTCAAACTTTGCATGATGATTCCTATAACAATTAGGTACGATTTAGGAAGCGTAGCAACTCTATAATCGTTAACAGAAAGTCCATACGTCCATTTTAAATATGCTGGTTCTTTCATTTTTTGACAATAAATTTTTGTATGATACAATTATCCTATTCATCCGATATTTGGAATGTTGATTCCTTTTACAACAAGGTACAACGTTATAAGCAATATTGAGACTTGTACATTTATATTTTTCTAATTTAGTTCTGACACTATACAAGTGTTAATATTCGTTTGTCCTGCCGATCCAAAGCTTCGCTTTTAAGGATGTTATCATCCTTGTTTGGGTTAAAATTATTGTTATTTATATATTTAATGCAAGTAGTTGAAGTTAACAATATATCATTATAGTATGCTGGTGTCGAAATAAAACTACAACAAAAAAAATCCGCGAAAATAAACAGCAAAATCTATGAAATATTTTTGTAGATAAAATACTTTTAAATTTGTATAAGTCCGTAATTTAGAGAGAGAGAGAGGGGACATTGGGCTGCTTATTACACTAGTCCCCAAAGTTTTGTATAACGTTTTTGAATCGTTAGCTTAACAACTTTGGGAATGTTTGTGCTCAAACGTTTTCACCACTAATTTTACGCTACAGAAAGGGTAATTTTGTTTATCATCATTGGTTTATTTTTTTAGTAGTTTTGAATACTCATTTCGTGTGCAAAATTTAAAGGTAAGGAATGAGAGAGGACGAATTGGTTTTAAACATTCAGAAATTAAGGAATTGCTCATTTTATATTTTGTGTTTTTTAGTGATTTAAAAAGATAGATAAAGTGGGGGGAGGGGGTGATTTTTCTTATGCTGTGAAAGGTACTTTTCCTGGACTTATAAGAACCTTCACTGTAAAGGAGAACCATAATGGTTCAGCGGTTAATGAGATCCTAAAGTACAGATATTCTTTTCAATAAGGTCTTAATTTGGTAAGATTTAGTGGCCAAACGTCCCACAGAAAACCAACCCTTTGATTGTACAAATTTTGTCTTAAAGTACAAACTATGACTATAGCCCTTACTATTATTATAACGCATCTGACATAGCAGCATTAAAGACTCGCTTTGATATTTTTGGCCAAATTATGATTACTATGTTAATAAAATAAAAGCACAAAATAATTATCTCTTGATCTCTGACTAAAAAATGTAAAAAATGAGAAGCAAGGGTTTGAAGTCAGAAGCTTAATAGGGTTTTCCACGAAAAAAAGTATTTAGTAGGAGAAGCTTAAGGATCTTAAGGGATAAGACAATGGACGATAAACTGACATAAATCACCAATTATGATTAACTAAATTACCTTTCTTACAGATTTTAGATATATGGTTGAATATTGATTTGGACACTACCTGTCTGGAACCAAGTAATGTTATTTAACAAACAAATAAGATAACGTGGTTACAAAGTTTCGGGTACCAGTGTAATTTACAGTCCAATTTTTCATCCCTCCCCGCTAGTAATACTGTGCTACTAAAACAACCAGATTGTGTACTAAATGCAAAAAAACAGACAGTTTTCCTCGGCTATTAAAAAGGTTTATAAAAGTTTTGTTGGTCCCGAAATCGAAGGCCTAGGACAAAAAGTGTATGGTTTAAATCTTAATTTTAGTTACATTAGACTTTTTGGATCTACTGCAGTTCACGGTAAAATATTGCTGGTAAGCAATATTTCCAAAAATCTTTGAATTTTAAAGGCTACTAGCTGCCAAACGTCTGAACGTACAGATCATACCCGCACGCTGTTTTAAGCGGCATAAGAAGGCCTATAAATAATTTGGAATAGCCATAAATCAATAATGCATAATAATCTCGCAGTGCAGAGAAATGCGCATAAGAGACCTATTTTACGCGTATTTTCTTCAGTGAAGCTTTCCCTGTGCATAATTGGATCTTGGCTATTCCAGTTTATTTGTAGGCCTTCTTATGCCGCTTAAAATGGTGTGCGGGTATGATCTGTAGGTTCAGCCGTTTCACAGCGGTCTAAGGCCGGACATTTCGCCAAAAATCAACTTTGGAGTTTCTCTAAATTAATAAATTATTTTGAAAATATATACCCTATCTCATATAAAACAGAAGAGTTTTTGTCTTTTAAACTATTGGTTGATGAATTATGAACTTTGAAACATGAAGGTTAAGGATTATTTTCACGTCATGAATTTTACCTTTTGAATTTTCACCATCTCTGGAAAAAATATTTTTTTTCAGTGTTACATTTATACAATGAAGTTTCTTCACCTATTTATATTTATAATACTACATGATCTATTAGGAAACTGGGGTTTAAAAAATTTTTTTTTACTTTTTCATTCATTTTTATGTTGTTTTTGAAAAATTTTCGTGTCATTTCTTAAATATTTTTGCAAAAAATTTTGGCAATAATTTTCAGTTTTTTAAGTTTTTCACCAAAAACCGGGCCCCGCAACATACCAAACCATATATTATTCTTAATATACAGGTATAATGCCATAGTTTGATGTTTAGTTTAGGTTGTTGCAGGGCCCGGTTTCTTGCAAATTTTAACTTTAATTTAAGGGGCGAAATTCTAAAATTACAATACAAGAAGAAAAAATTGTTGCAATTTTTTTTCTTTTCATTGTTAATTTAATAATCTGATGCATTTAAACTGCCCATAAAGTGCCTACGATAAATTAAGAGACTTTAAGAGATTTAAAATGAATGTTTTAATCTTTTTAAGGGGGGAGGGGGGGGTGTTTAATGCATCCTTTCGTAATCAATGCGCAAATGGCACTTAGAATCCGAATTTTGTTATGAAACTTCGCATGAATATTCCTTGGTAGGTCTTTTTTTCCCTAAATCAAACAAAAAGTTGGAAAAGTAATGGCTAACGGCTGGCGGCTCAGTCGTTAAGCAGTTTTTTTTGGCCTTCTTCAGGGCAAATCCATCATTTATTATATAGGAAACAACTTCTTGAAACATAATTTTGCTATAATTGATGTTAAATGTTACCAATAGCCATTTTAGAATTTCTTGTACCAGCTGCTCAACGGCTAGAACTAGCGGAAACGGCTGGGAGTATGATGTGTAGATAGGGCTTGTGTCGTGTCTAGCTAGGGGTAGGTTTTTATGGGTGCTGAGATCAAAAATACTTCCAAAAATAGTGGGGGCCCATCCATATGGCAGCTGGGAAACGGCTTCTGCTGAGCTGTTAGCCATTTTATAAGACTATTTAATGATATTTTTTAACAATAAGAATTTCGGTTAATTTAACTTCTTTCATTAATACCCATTTCTAATTAATTTTACTGGATATATTAATAATTTCTTTAATTTCTAGATTAAGCTGTTAAACAGCTAAAAATATTACTATATAGATTAAGTATTATTTACTAAGTATATTTGCGATTACTTTTATTTAATGAAATCTTCCAATTTTTAACATTTACAAAACGGCCTGCTTTATTGCATCAAGATCCATGACAGATCTATATAGGAAATAAACGTCTATAAATGAGCTCGAGTCTTCCAATAGTAGAGTGTTTAATACTCATAGTGCTCCAATAATCCATAATAAACTCTCATTGACCAAAGCAATAAGACCTTTATTCTATTTGTTTATGGAATGAATTAAGTTTTTTACTTCATGTTGCTATTTGAATTACATTGAAGTATTTAATCTTCATTTAATAAACAAAAAATATGCGTTCATAATATAGTAAATTTAAGAAAACTCTGTTTTAAAAGAATTCGATTGTGGCGACACTTCCTTCGTGTTCAAATATTAAAACTAAAATTTTAATCATATTAACCCTTTGGTGATGGTAATGTGAAGAAAAAAAATATAATTTAAAAAATCTTTTTAAAATCAAATATTTATAACTAGCGGCTACGCCCCTAGAGGCCTCTAGGGGCACTTGAGGAGGAGAGAGTCGAATTTGATAATTCAATTTCTTATTTTAGATTTTAAAAGAAAAAAATTACGTTTGACGTTTATTTTTCGTTGAACTCTCTTTCTAAAATTGGTAAATTTTAAAAAAATTTAATTTCTATAGAGAGGGTGGTGGTACCCTCCCCCAAAATAGTTATAAACCTTCCCGGGACATATGAGAATCTACCCTGTTAAGGAGAACCCAATCGGTTCAGCAGTTAGCGAGATCCTTTGGTACACACAGACAGACACACAGACAGACAGACACACAGACACACAGACAGACAGACACACAGACAGACAGACACACAGACAGACAAACATCCTGTTACTTTAGTATAAGGATAAAGTATTGAATATTTAACTCTTTCTTTTAGATAGTAATGGCGGGGGAGGAAAATTAATTATTGAGAAATAGATAAATAGATATGTACTTATAGAAAACTAGCCAATAGCAAGATAGTTATATCGAGCCAACTCTAGTTACTTATCTAAGCGAAAATAACTTCGTAAAAAAGGGAGAAGAAACTTGAATTAGTTGCATCAAATGTATGTTGCACAAGGTTGGTGATTGGGCATTTACCTTTATATAATCATTTCTACAGTAATATTTATTAATGCTTCAAGGTTTTTCAATGTATTATTGCTTTAAAACATCGAATTTAGGCTCTTTACCAATTAAGAAAATATTATGAAAATATGAAATTTTAGCTAAGTTTCAAAGTATTTTCTAGACCACTTGGCTTTTGTTTTTCTTCTCTAGATGAATATACGAGTTGCATTGGGTAATAATAAGGCGCAGGCTTTTTATGTTGAACGATTCTATCAAATACAAGCTGAGAAAATTGACTTTGAGTAGAGGTAGGTGAAATGTCCACCAAAAGGCCAAAATAGACCACTGTGCGTTTGTCAGCTAGCAGCCTTTAAAATTCATAGATTTCTGGAAATATTGCTTACCAGCAATATTTTACCGTGAACTGCAGTAGATCCGACTTTTTAGTACAGCCCAGAACCGGTTTCAATCCTGCAGAAATGAATCCGATTTTTGGAGCCATACTGGATTTTAAAAAAGATAAATAAAGGTCTATTGAAAATGATTAATTCTGGGATTAATGTGCTATCCGGTGCTTTCACAGAAAGTGCCGGTTGAGCACTTATACCCCCCCCCCCCCCGTATATTTGTGCTTTTTTCATTTTCCTATCATTTACATGGGGGTCTTAACCCTGTGATAATACAATTACAACCTAACCTATCATATTCTAAACCAAAGTAATAAACAAAAAAACACTACCCAATTAATTACTTAAAAATAAGCAAGAGGGGGGGGTTTCAATGTTCACTAAAGTACTTTGTGGTAAAGTGCGTGCTATTTTATAGTTCTTTAGTGTGGTTTCTTTAATGTAGATTAAAAAGATAGACATAATGTTATTTTTTTAAGCGCAACTACTTTATGATTAGGATATATATTTGTCGTACGCTCTTTTAATAGTGACATTTGATTTGAGAGGGGGGTGATATCCTCCCTATAAATATTTATAAACCCTTCCCTGGAGCTAAAAAAATGCATGTAGAACCAAATCAATCTAGCGGTTAGCGAGACAAATAGACAGAAGAACATCCTGTTACTTTTATATAAGTAAAAGATAAAATATTAGAGTTTGCTTTTAATATATATAAATGTGCCATTCTGGTCAATTTTTGTCGGCCATTGTATAGACATATCAGGGATAGGACAATAAACCCTAAATTATTAAAAATTACTCTTAAAGTCATTTTTTAACCTTTACCCTAACATTAACCCCCCCCCTAGATATACCACACTTTTCTGGGATCTTGCTGAGTCAAGTATCAACTGTTGGGAATATCAAAGGATGACTCCATGCAAAATTTGAGCCGGATCCGGCCAAAACCGGCCGTGAATTTTATGAAAAACCGTTTTTTTCCGGTTTTTAGGGGGTATCTGTAAATCGATTCAGCTGGAGCAAAACCGGTTAGAGGTACAAAAAATTTTACTTCACATGAAATTTAGCCAATGCAATTGCCTACAAAAATGTACTTCATCATCAACTTGATTGGACAACTCTTTCCCCTCCTAAATGTCCATTAAAACCTCGGAAACGGCAAAAATCGCCAAAAATCACGCCTTCGGCGTCAAATAATGGCTAAACGGTCAGCCGGAGGCGAATGAAACATAAATAAAGAAATGTCTGCCTCAAAAAGTTGCACAACATCAAAGAGATGCTTGAAGTCTCTAAAACGACTCCTTCCCCTCCTTTAAGGGGAAAAACTGAAAAAACGTGATTTTCAAAAGTATGCCCACTTCGTAGGTGTGGGGGGCACTGAACCCGTCACCCCAGGGTCACCAAATATAAAGTCTAGGCGGCCCACAATGCTGAATTTTCACCAAGTGAAAGTCTTGTGTCATTATCTCTTATGAGAAAAAAGTTATTAATTAATTAAAATTTCAAATTGTGATTTTTTGATGGATTTCTTTGATGAAATGACAGGCCGGTCAATTTTTAGGCCATTTTTTGCGGTTTTTGGGCCGTCACGCCCAAACAGTTTGAGATAATCTCACGGGACCTTTTGCCCAACCTAAGTCTGGTTATTTGTGAGGTCTAGGAAAAAAAACAGACTTACGCAAAAGATTATAATTATAATCTTTACACAGAAAAATGGCACGAGGTAAGGGGTTTGAGGGGGCAAAATGAGCCGACCAGCGATTTTTGACGGCACGCAGCGACGTCGTGCTTCATCCAATCCAGGATTTTTTTTTCTTAGACCTTATAAATAACCAGGCTTAGGTCGGGCAAAAGGTCCCGTGAGATTATCTCAAACCGTTTGGGCGTGGTGGGCCAAAAACAGCAAAAAATGGCCTAAAAATTGACCAGCCTGTCATTTCATCAAAGAAATCCATCAAAAAATCACAATTTGAAATTTTAATTAATTAATAACTTTTTTCTCATAAAAGATAATGACACAAGACTTTCTCTTGGTGAAAATTCAGCATTGTGGGCCGCCTAGACTTTATATTGGGTGACCCTGGGGTGACAGGTTCAGTGCCCCCCACACCCACGAAGTGGGCATACTTTTGAAAATCACGTTTTTTCAGTTTTTCCCCTTAAAGGAGGGGAAGGAGTCGTTTTAGAGACTTCAAGCATCTCTTTGATGTTGTGCAACTTTTTGAGGCAGACATTTCTTTATTTATGTTTCATTCGCCTCCGGCTGACCGTTTAGCCGTTATTTGACGCCGAAGGCGTGATTTTTGGCGATTTTTGCCGTTTCCGAGGTTTTAATGGACATTTAGGAGGGGAAAGAGTTGTCCAATCAAGTTGATGATGAAGTACAATTTTGTAGGCAATTGCATTGGCTAAACTTCATGTGAAGTAAAAATTTTTGTACCTCTAACCGGTTTTGCTCCAGCTGAATCGATTTACAGATACCCCCTAAAAACCGGAAAAAACCGGTTTTTCACAAAATTCACGGCCGGTTTTGGCCGGATCCGGCTCAAATTTTGCATGGAGTCATCCTTTGATATTCCCAACAGTTGATACTTGACTCAGCAAGATCCCAGAAAAGTGTGGTATATCTACCCCCCCCACCCTTTCATTTACGCGCCTCAAAACAAAAAAAAATCTATTAGATTATCCCCCTGAAACGTTCATTGTACCTACTTCAAAAACAATTCTTGGACGTCCCTGATATAGCCGCTAGTATCTAAAAACTTACATAAAGCCTTTGCAGGAGCGTAGCATCCGTTTTGTCCGACCCTTTTCTGTTAGCCTCCAGAAACTGCTTCTGGGCCGCGTAACGGTTAGTTGGACAGATTCTAAAAATTGGAAAATATAAATTGGATTTTGATTGAAACAGTAAAATATTGTACAGTAATGATAGAGAATTTTAAAAAGATTTAAACATAAAACATTTATATTTACGGAATTAAAAAGCTAATTGATTTACATTTTGTTACAAGTTACAAGTTATAGAAATTGTCAATAAATCTTTGAATATGACTTTTAGCTGACTCAAAGTGAAAAAACAAACACCCCCCTTATTTTAACAAAATTCAAAATTATGGGGGTATTCAGTGCTCGACTGGGCATTTTAAGGGAAACCATAAAAAAATTAAATACCTGAACAGGCAGTCTCTGAACTTCTTGGGAACATTGGTTAGATTTCCCGCGTCTGGACATACTACCACTCTATCATCTACCAACCTAAAATTATAGAGTAGTAAGTATAGTCTGGACATACTACAACTCTGTCATCTACCAACCTAAATTATAGAGTAGTAAGTAATAGTTATTTATCAGATCGTATTATTTGCAGCTTTCTGCGGATATTAAATTATAAGATTAAACCCAATCAAAACTGTTATAGATATCATGTTTTTACTTAAATAATCGTGGAAGTTTGTCTGTAATACGATGCTATACATGACTTTTTATTATTACTTAGAACCAGTTCTAATTCAGCGGATATCAAATTGGTTTCGAAGCCATACTGATTGAGTTCTCCATTTTAGGCAGCCTATAGACAGGTTTTGGGATGGTTTTAGGCTTTTTTTAATTTTAGATTTATTTCTTGAAATGGTTCTAGGCTATTTTTCTACCCTTGTAATCCCTATAGATACAATATTTAAATAAAAACTAAGGTTTTTATTATCAATCATGTAAAAAAGCATCGTTAATCGTAATCTTATAAACCTTTTCTATCAATTCAAGTCTTTAAATTATAATGGTATTACTAATTAGGTTAAAATCATACTAAAAAATGGCACAAAAAAAGTCTAGGAAAAACATAAAATATAGAATATAAAAGATCCATATTTCTGTTATCCCTCCCACATGACAACTTTTTCAATGTCGGACAAAAAAGGTTTGAAACAAGGATCTGATAACATCCATTAGTAGCGAATCACAAAAAAATCATGGAATGAACAAACGTACAAAGTGAGTTGTAGAGTAGAAGTTCAGTTGGTATAACAAAGAAAAGTAAGAGAGAGAATATGTAGAAACAGCATAATATATCTTACAAGAGGCTACGCCCCTAGAGGCCACTAGGAGGGTATTTTTTTTCTATGGGCGATTTCTCTTGGGAGGGTGGTGGTACCCTCCCCCAAAATATTTATAAACCTTCCCGGGACCTATGAGAAGCTTCCCTGTTAAGGAGAACCTGGTAAGCAAGACCCTTCGGTACAGATACACAGACAGACAAACAGACAAACAAAAAGACAAACAAACATCCTGTTACTTTATTGTAAGGATATCTGACAGACAGACAAAACAATGTAAAGACTAGAAGCATTTGAACATTTACCGCCATAGCTTTAATGACTGATTAACTGACACACAGACAAGGTGAATAATAGAGTAGCTTCGCTACTAAAAAATGTACAATATGCTGCTTAGCATGCAATATCAGGACATTAGAAATATTAATAGTAGAATAATCTTTGATATGGTAGGGTCTAATATTCTTTTCAGGAAGTTTTTTTATTAGTCATGGGAAACTTGTTTATTTCTATATATATATTTAGTGAGGTTCTTCGCAGGGAGAGAGAGGACATTGGAAAGTAAATTACCTTGGAACTCAAAGTTTTTCAGCTCTTGACTTTGGGTACTTTATAAAAACATCTTCTACAATCAGAGATCTTAAGGGATAGGACAATGGAAGATAAATTGTTACATCTCTCAATGATGATTAACAAAATAATCCCTTCTGTATGGACAAAAACCACTATATTGAACAAAATTTAATAAATTACCCAAAGTTTTTGAGCCAAGGTAAAACAGAACTTTGGGTACCACTATAATTTTTCAGAGATCTAAAGGGATAAGACAATGGCTGATAAATTAATGTACATCCCCAATGATAATACACAAAATTATCCCTTCTGTAGAAACGTTAAAACGTTTGAACACTCAAATTTATGATTCAACTAATCAAAATTCACTCAAGTCCCCAAAGTTGTTCAACCAACGAATAAGAAAACTTTATTATCAAACTTTGGGGGACTCATGTAATAAACAGCCTATTGTTCCCTCTCACTCTCTCTGAAAATTTATAAGTCAAATATGCTCGCCCTACCTTTCTCAAGAAAGAAAAACATAAAAATATGGAACACTAATGAAGTAACATGGCAAAAACGACTCTATATTGTATCTAATGTTATATTTCTTGTTTGTTAATAAAATCAACTTTGTCTCAATTATTATGAATTCCACTTTTTTCATAATCTTTTTTTATAATATTGATAATTAACAAAAACTGTATGAAAAGAATAACAAAATTTAAGCCATTTGTCCTTTTTTAGTACAGAAGCTACTCTATAATTCTTATAATTATCTTTATCTGTCCTTCTGTACGTCCATCCGTAACGCTATTGGAGATTTGTAATTTTCAAGATAGACAGCTTCATTTTTAAATGAAGATTCCCTGATATGTACAATGAACATCTGCTTTTCATTCATGTTTTCAAGATTTTAGTGCTGTGCTGCTTACGGATTAAATAATCCTTGTTTATCATGAAATAAAATTCTTGTATTGGAAATGGACTAATGATTTTTTTAAAAAGTTGGTAGAAGTTTAAAAATCAACTTCTGGTTAAACTATATAAATGTAAACTGCCAATTATTATTAACAAAATCAACCCCATCTAATAAAATCATTGTCTATGTCCGTGCGTCTGTCGGGGCAACTTTGTAATGTTACACTTTGTCTTTGATCACGATTTTTTATTTCATTTTCATTTAGCGTTCACACAAAGCAAAGAATTTTCCAGTATGGCTTCGAAACCGATTAATATCTGCTATATAACAACTTAACCATACTGAAAAATTACGTAAAACATCGTATTAAAGAGAGTTTTACACGAATATTAAAATAAAAATCATAAAATTAATACCAGTTTTGTTACATCGGTCCTTCGGCCCCTTAAAGCTAACAAAACTGGTTTTAATGTAATAATTTTCCATTTTGATATCCGCGGAAAGCTGTCTAGAATTTGATGCGATAAATAAACCTTCTTTATGCTCCTAACTTAAAACCTCTTTTTTAATATCAAACAGACATTCCCAAGACACAAATGAAGATTCCAAAAACAGAAGAATCCTAACAGTTCCACTGTTTATCAAATATTAAAATGGCATCAAAAAAACGTTAAGATCTCATATTTTTTTGTTGTTTAATGGAAACTTCAGTAAGATTTGATAAAATATTTTGTTACAACTTAAAAGTTGAATGATACCTAATAATTGTTATAATAGAACTTCATACATTATTAAGATTAAGACTTCAAAATCTTACATTATTAACAAAAGATTGGGTATTGTCGGTTTCGTGACATCGCCTCTTAAGGGGCATTTTGTCACAGTAGTTTTCCTATTTCTAGCCTAGCGGGTAGTTCTATCCCTGCGGGGGGTTCTATTCCTTCGTGGCCAATTGCCTAACTCTGCGGGGCAATCATCGAAATTTACCTAACCTAAAATAATCTATCAAAAACTAGAGAGGCGATGTCACGAAAAGGATTGAATAGATTAAATAGATTGGATGTATGGATAAAACTTATATATCTAGTTGGATAGCTAGAATGGTAGATAGAAAATAAAATCCCCAAGATGGATAGAAATTAGATATCTAACTGGAAAGCAAGAGAAATAGATAGCAACCTTCCCAAGAATAGATAGAAAGCCAGCTACATTCCACTCTGCATTTAGATAAATAACATGTTTCATATAGATATAAATAAGATAGCTAGAAAGATAGATAGAAACTTACCCAAGAGTAGATAGAAAGCCAGCTACATTTCCCTCTGCATATAGGGAAATAACATCACCCAAATATAGATAGTAATAAGATAGCTAGAAAGATAGATAGAAACTTACCCAAGAGTGGATAGAAAGCCAGCTACGTTGCCCTCAGCATATAGGGAAATAATATCCCCCATATGCAGGAAACTTGCTACAATTTCACCCATACTGCTGTATAACGCCTACCAATCACAGGTATAGTTTCCATTATAATTCATTTAGACCAATATTTTCATTTGGTTAGGTTCTAAATGATAAAGATTGACTATGAAGAGCCCTGTGGGGCTAAATAAGATAGCCAGCTACATTCTCCCTCTGCATATAGGGAAATAATATCCCCCATATAGATAGAAATAAGATAGCTAGAAAGATAGATAGAAACTTACCCAAGAGTAGATAGAAAGCCAGCTACATTGCCCTCTGCATACAGGGAAATAACATCCCCCATATGCAGGAAACTTGCTACAATTTCACCCATACTGCTGTATAACGCCTACCAATCACATGTTTAGTTTCCATTATAATTCAGTTAGACCGATATTTTTTATAAAGTTAAGTTCAGTATGGTAAAGTTTGAAGAGCCCTGTATTGCTAAAAATTATTCTTTTCATGAAGGGGGAAGGTAATAGAAGTGTTCAAAAGGTGCATTCCCTTAAAATGCATATAGAACACTAAACCCCTCCTTCCCTATTTTCTATATGAATTAAAATAAAGTAGGTGATAATAGTTTTTTTTATCCCTATGTCTAAACCCTGCAGGGCCTATACCTACGGTATCTTAACCCTGTAGGACTACCCAGTAACCAATATAACCTAACCTAACTTAAATAAACAATTTTTAATGTAATTAAAATTATGTAGTGTGGATTTTCTGCGCTCGACAATGAGCTTTAGGGGAAACAACTTTAATATTTACAAGGGGGAATCGCTACTGAATTTAAAAATTGATCTAAATAAAAATAATGGATTCGTTTCGTCTGTAAACCTCCAGCTTAAGACTGTTCAATCACTGTCTGTTATTTCATAACATGTTAATAAATCACTAGATATCACTTGTATTATATAACCTTCACTTTACAACTTTACAACTTTTAACTATAACTATTTATTTATTTTTTTGTATTATAAAGATAAGAGTAGAATTTTTGTATATTTGTTATCACTTCACATTATTCTCAAACTCATTTTTATATTCTGAAAAATTTACATTTTTTATTTCTTTTCATATAGGGGATCTTAATGGATAAGATAATAGACAATAAATGAATGAACATCCCTAAAGCTAATAAACAAAATTATCCCTTCTAAAAATCAAATTATTGGTTGAAACGTTTGGACACCGATGGTTAATAAACCAACTAATAAAAATTCTTTGTAAATACCTTAAGTTCTTCGATAAACGAATATGATTATAAAACTTTAGATACTAGTGTAATTAAAAGTTCAATGTCCCTTGTTTTAAATTCTTTGCCATTTTACGCTTAAAAATCTTAAGTTTATTGTTTTTTTTGTTTTTGTTGGGGGGGGGGGGGTCAGGAATTTAAGTGTACTATTTCAGTACTATTTACCCAAATCATTGAGCCAACGAATAAGATAAAAAGTTTATACGTAGAGTACCAGTGTAATTTCCAGTCCAATGTCCCCTCCCTCCCTGGTATATAGAGGTAATATCTAGTAAAAACTAGAAAATATGGGCTGCGCCCTATGCTTTTGTGGGCTAGAAAAGTTATTATCCCCGGGATAAGACAATGTCCAATAAATTGATCTACATTCCCTATAATGATACACAAAATGTTCCCTTCTGTATATTACAATTAGTGGTTGAAACGTTCAGACACTCAACCTAACAAACCAACCAATCAAAATTCAAAAAGGTCCCCAAAGTTGTTAAGACAACGAATAAGATAACATACTAAAAAAATTGGGGACGAATGTAATAAACAGCCCAATGTCCCCTCCCTCCATTGGACCTTCTTGCTGAAATAACTTAGCGTAGCCGCTAGTAATACATATATGTTAAAGAAACTACTTATTCAAACACAGGCGTAAGAAATTTGGGTTTGCCATTCAAAACACCAAAATTAATATCAGAGCGAATTATAATTGTTATAAAACAGTAACTTTAATAGTATTAGTAGCAAAGCTACTCTATAATTTAATTTGTCTGCCTGTCAGTCTGTCCGTAACGCTATGGGGGGAAATTGATTTCTTCGGTTGAGGTACATCTTCACGGCCCTTTTGAATAGGTATAAATCTTCCCTGGGCCTATAATAAACTTCACTGTAAATTAGAACCACGATGATTTGGCAATTAGCGAGATCCTTTGCTACAGATACAAGACATCCTGTTACTTTTATATAAAGATTTACTTCGCTTCAATTGGCTATAATCGTCCTGCAGGTTCTATGCTATTTTTTAATCCGCCGTTTTGACGTTTATACACAGCACTTATCAGGAAGGGAGGGGACATTGGAATGTAAATTACACTGAAAACCAAAGTTTGTTGCCACCATGTTGTATATTTTAATAGTTGACAAACTGGGAATTTTTGTTGAATTTTCATCTGTTAACTCAAAACTAGAAATATCCAAACTAATACAAACTCAGAATTTTAATCTACATAAGGGTTGATTTTGTGTATCATCATTGGGAATGTATATCAATTTATCGTTCATTGTCCTATCCCTAAATATCCCTGAGACTAATTAAATATGCGCATTGTAATGAATACTAAAACAAAAGAAAATTAGGTAATTTTGTTTGTAATCATTTGGAATGTAAAGACCATTGTCTTATCCCTAAATATCCCTGAGACTAATTAAATATGCGCATTGTAATGAATACTAAAACAAAAGAAAATTAGGTAATTTTGTTTATCATCATTGGAAATTTATAGACCATTGTCTTATCCCTAAATATCCCTGAGACTAATTGAATATGCGCATTGTAATGAATACTAAAACAAAAGAAAATTAGGTAATTTTGTTTGTAATCATTTGGAATGTAAAGACCATTGTCTTATCCCTAAATATCCCTGAGACTAATTGAATATGCGCATTGTAATGAATACTAAAACAAAAGAAAATTAGGTAATTTTGTTTGTAATCATTTGGAATGTAAAGACCATTGTCTTATCCCTAAATATCCCTGAGACTAATTAAATATGCGCATTGTAATGAATACTAAAACAAAAGAAAATTAGGTAATTTTGTATATCATCATTGGGAATGTATAGACCAGTGTCTTATCCCTAAATATCCCTGAGACTAATTAAATATGCGCATTGTAATGAATACTAAAACAAAAGGAAATTAGGTAATTTTGTATATCATCATTGGGAATGTATAGACCAGTGTCTTATCCCTAAATATCCCTGAGACTAATTGAATATGCGCATTGTAATGAATACTAAAACAAAAGAAAATTAGGTAATTTTGTTTATCATCATTGGAAATTTATAGACCATTGTCTTATCCCTAAATATCCCTGAGACTAATTGAATATGCGCATTGTAATGAATACTAAAACAAAAGAAAATTAGGTAATTTTGTATATCATCATTGGGAATGTATAGACCAGTGTCTTATCCCTAAATATCCCTGAGACTAATTGAATATGCGCATTGTAATGAATACTAAAACAAAAGAAAATTAGGTAATTTTGTTTGTAATCATTTGGAATGTAAAGACCATTGTCTTATCCCTAAATATCCCTGAGACTAATTGAATATGCGCATTGTAATGAATACTAAAACAAAAGAAAATTAGGTAATTTTGTTTGTAATCATTGGGAATGTATAGACCATTGTCTTATCCCTAAATATCCCTGAGACTAATTGAATATGCGCATTGTAATGAATACTAAAACAAAAGAAAATTAGGTAATTTTGTATATCATCATTGGGAATGTATAGACCAGTGTCTTATCCCTAAATATCCCTGAGACTAATTGAATATGCGCATTGTAATGAATACTAAAACAAAAGAAAATTAGGTAATTTTGTATATCATCATTGGGAATGTATAGACCAGTGTCTTATCCCTAAATATCCCTGAGACTAATTGAATATGCGCATTGTAATGAATACTAAAACAAAAGGAAAAACACAACTTTTCAGGGATCTCGAGGGATAAGACAATGGACGATTAATTGATTTACATCGCCAATTATGATAAATAAAAGTACCCCCTTACTATAGACTAAAAAGGGGGGGGAGGCGGATGTGCAACTCATGTGCCGAATTTTAGAGCTGTAACTCTTTTATGGGCTGATATCATGCGCGTTTTACTTTTGGTTTCAAAAAGTGGCACATCCGCCCCCCCCCTCCCCCCTTTGGACTCTGCTAGTTTAATCCAACCAATTAAGATTTAATTGATGTACACTTTATTAAGCCAACAAATGAGAATTTGGGTAATATTAAAAATTATAGTCCAATGTCCCCTCCCTCCCTGTAAATTATCAAAAAGTCAGCATGTTGCAGTTATTGGGCAATGCATGATAAATCAATATTCCTCAAATTCGTATTTATAGTTATTCTAATAAACACATTATAAAATGTATTTTTGGCAAACTATAGACAGAGATAATTAAGAAAAAAAAATTTAGGTACATAAAAAAAGCCTAAAACCACCACATGAGCAGTAGGTATATTCCCTAAAGAGTAGAATCCAATCGGTTTAGTGGTTACCGAGATCTTAAGGGACGGACGGACGGAAAGACAGCATTTTACTTTGTATTATAGATAAAAACAGTTACATGTAAGAGAAGGAGTGGGTAATGGTATGTAAACTAAGAAACACCTCTTTTTTCCGGGACCTATAAAAAGCTTTACTGTAAAAGAGATCCAACGGTACTGACAAACAGTCAGACAGACAGATAAAAATCCTGTAACTTGTGTTTGCTGAGCAACTTATGGAGTTAATTGTCCTTTTTTATCTCCAGGAAGTTCGGAGGCATTGGACCGTAAATGATACTGGTACCCAAAGTTTTATAACAAAATTATCGTATTCATTAGCTCAAAAAGTTTGGAGACTTATATAGAATTTATTTAGTTCGTTCCAAACTAGAAGTGTACAAACATTTAACAGTAATCTTTATGTAAAGAAGGGGTAATTTTGTTTATCATCATTGGAGAGGTGTATCAATTTATCATCCATTGTCTTATCCCTTAAACTCCCTGACTATGATATGAAATATGAGCCCTATAAAATGGTGTCAAATAATTTGCCAAATCATATCAGCCACATTTAAAACAATAGAGGGATGGTGCTTTCACACAAAGTGCTGGTTGAGCACTCAACCCCCCTCCCGTTTTTTTTTTGAATGAAATTCCAAATAAGGAGGTATTTTTTTCATATGACAAATATCTACGGAGTACCCTAACCCTATTTGGCTACCAAATGTGACCTGACAGTAACCTAACTAAAATAAAGAAACAACAAAAAATGAATCAACCCCCCCCCCCTTCCTTTTAAAAAAAAATAAAGGAGAAGAGGGGGTTTTGAGTGCTTAGCATAGTATCTTGAGTGAAAGCCCCCCAACTGGGACATTATTCTGCATATCAAAAATAGAATTTACATTGAAGCTGCGTTATGTAAAAACATCCGCTAGTTGTCAATGTTGATAATACATAGTTGTTTTTGCATCGTATTATAGACAGCTTTGTGCGCATATTGAAATGAAAATTTATAAGATTAAAACCAATTTTTTTATCCCAGAGGGAAAGATAGCCCTGGCTAACAAAACTGGTTTCATAAACTATAAGGGGGGGTAGTGAGGCAACATACCAAAAGAAATCGTCCTTAAAAATGTCTAAAGAGGTCTCTAGGGGCAAATCCGGTAGTTAAAAATAATTCAAACATTTACAAAAACTAAAAAAAATACTTTAATGACACTCTACTTTACTTTTTCTATGCTGTAAGAATTATGATAAAGGGGAACAATTGGCAAAGCATAATCGTTTTGGGTATTCAATAAATTCATATCAAATAATTCATGCTCTAAAAAGCGATGCTGTTCTATTTAAGTATGGAAATAATATTTCTTTTTGAAAGCAAACCTTTTCTATAATTAGGATATGTACGTCCGTCCATCCATACAATTATTTTTGTTAATTCAGGCATGTTAGAATTGTCCTATCGATTTCAAACTTTGGATAATGATTCCTGTTTAACAGTTAGGATTGATTCTGAAAACATTTAAATTAATATTCTGCTTATTAAGTGTTAATGTTCGTTTGTCCTACCGTTTCCGAGCTTCGCTTTTATGAATGATGTCATCCTTATTTTTGTATATCTTATCTTTTTCTTGTCATGTATATAAACAAATTATTTTATCTTTTTATTTAGAGGATTTTTTATCATCTTGTGGGGTTTGTATTAGTTGTAGTTTGATGATAGGTAAAACAAAAATTTTTAGCAAGGATAATTGAAATTAAAAAGGGGGTATTTTTTCTAGAGGCTGATAACTCTTAGGAGGGTGAATGTATAATCCCCCAAAACAGTTATAAACCATCCCTGGACCTATAAGAACGCAAAAACAAAAGCTAACTTTCTGGAAATTATCTTGTCCAAAAATTTTGTCGCTTGGATTATGGAATTTAATCATATGTTACTAGGTAAATATTAACAAAGGTTGACGGATTTTTATGTCTGACAGCCCACCTTGGACTAATAAATTTATTATTAAGAACAATATGACAATGGCCGATAAATTGATGTACATCACCAATGATGATACACAAAATTACCCCTTCTGTAGATAACAATAAATGATTGAAATATTATAATTCAATAAAAGTCCCAAAAGTGCCATCTTATATGAAAACTTTAAAACAAAACTTTGGGGACAAGTGTAATAAACAGCCCAATGTCCCCTCCCTCTCTGAATATGACAGACGAGCAACCCCAACAAAAGGAAAGATATGCTGCTCAAATATTTATTTTGAAGGAACTGAGAAAATTCTTGTTTTATCTTCTCGAATGCCGTGATGCAATATTTTAGAGTTATTTTAGAGTATTTTAACAAATGTTTAAAATATACGTCAAACTTTCCAGTAGAGTTTTATATATAGATATATATTATGCCTCACTGTTAAAGGAATCATCGTACAATGTTTGAAATCGATATGGCCATTCTAACATGCCTAAAATAATAGTCACTGCTATACGTTACGGACGGACGAACTGAACTTAATTGAACTATACTCTGTACTAGAACGACAGATATAAGTAATTAATGTTTTAAAATAAAGATATCTCGTTCTTTTTATGAGTACTCTATTTTTAATAAAGTTTTGTCTAATGGAACAATACTAGAAAGACACATATAAGTAATCAATATACAAAAGCAAATATATTTATTCCAGTTTATGATTACTCATCATTATTAATGTAATGTCTAATGGAACAATACTAGAAAGACGGATAAATGCCCATGTAAAAAGTATGTCATGGTTCCTGTTTAAGATTACTATAATTTTATCAATGTATTGTCTATTGGAACAATAATAGAAAGAAATAAAATACCAATGCAAAAAAAACGATTATATTTCTTTCCGTTTATGATAACTCTATTTTTATTAAATATTTATCTATTGGAACAATACTAGAAAGACAAAATAATACAAATATTTTTTTATCCGTCTATGATTGCTCTATTTTTATTAATGTATTGTCTTATAGAACAATACTAGAAAGACAGATAAGTAAACAATGTTTAAAATAAAGATATTTCATCATTTTATGATGACTCTATTTTCATTAATATATTGTCTAATGGAACAATACTAGAAAGAAAGACAAATACCAATGCAAAAAATGATTACATTTCTTACTGTTTATGATTAATCTAATTTTATTAATGTATTGTCTATTGGAAAAATACTAAAATGACTGTGAAATCAACAATATCAAATAACGAAGATAGTTCATCTTGTTTATAAATGCTCTATTTTTATTAAATATTTGTCTAATGGAACAATACTAGAAAGACAGAAAAATACCAATGCAAAAAACACGACTATATTTCTCTCCGTTTATGATTACTCTATTTTTGTTACAGTTTAGTCGATTAAATAATGAATATAATTCTTTCTGATTGTGATTACTCTATTTTTATTAATGTTTTGTCTATTGGAACAATACTAGAAAGACAGATAAGTAAACAATGTTCATTGTAATATTCAACGTCCAATTAAAACAGCAACAAAAAAGATAAAACGTATGGGCCGTCATTGTAAGTATCTCGTAAAAATTGAAACATTAAAATCATATTAATATCCGCTGAAATAGAACCGGCTCTACGCCTTACTGTAAAAAAGTGTTATATCGTAATTAAGTCCACTATCAACGAATATAAAAATAAAATATTAAAATCAATACCAGTTTAGTTGACCCTTACTTTTGGCCCCTCGAGAACAACATTACTGGAATAGTATAGACAGCTTTTCTCGGATAATAATATAAAAAGTTGTAAAATCAAAATCATTATTTTTATTTTAACATTCGTGGGAAATGCGATGTTATACATGATTTTTAAGTATGGCTAAGAACCGGTTATTATCCAGCGGATATCAATCGGTTTCGAAACCATGAAGGAATTATTCTTCTAATTGTTTATTCTACTATTCGCGAAAAGTTGTCTATAATACGATGCAACGATGCAATAAATATATCTATTCTATATATCTAAAGCTTAAGTAAATCTAAAAATGTGGATTTATTTGTTGTTTAGCTATTAAATTAAAACTGGTATAATTGAAGAAACGGCAATCATATCTTAAAGAAAATATATCTCGAGTATTAGGCGATAAATAATACAGGCCAATTGGACGTCAAACGTATAGAAGCGAAGCTTCTCTACAACTAATAAAGTGCAATGGAAGTTCTGGCTGACGGTTAGGAAGGTACCCAAAGTTTTATAACCACGTTACCTTACTTTTTGGCTTAAAACTTCGGGTACTTTTTTTAAAATTTTGATTGGTTTATTCAATTCGAGAATAACAGGGCGTATAGGTGTGTGTTTGTGGGGGGGGGGGTGGGCTAGTAAGATGCAATCTAATTTCAAAACTTATTTTTTACACCTACCTATAAGAAGCTTTAATTGCAAAGGGAACCATATCAATTCAGTGGATAGTGAGATCTTAAAACTGTACAGAAAGTAAGATTGACAAACATCCTGTTACTTTTATATGCGGTAGGGGGGTGTAGACGCCCTTCAAATTAAAATTGGGAAGGCCTGCCTTCCCCCTTAGGGTTTAACAACCCCCCCCCCCCCCCCTGGTAAATTACTGTGCACGTCATGGTTTGAATCTCCTTAGCACTTCCTATGTGAACCCTTCAAGTTTAAAATCTTTAATTGTTGGCATCCTTTCTTCAGCGGATATTTAACACAAGGATGACAACATCCATAAAAGCGAAGCTCTGAAACGGTAGGATAAAAGGGCATAAACACTTGTAGATTGTCAGAACTAAATAATCAGAATATAAATGTATAAGAGTCGAAGCAAATTTGTAAGTAAATTTGTTGAAAAATTGCTTGATGCAAGATAATGTTTAAGGACATACTTACATTTTTAGGACTTGATTATAGAGTTGCTTCGCTTATGATATTGTACTTTGCTGTCCCAGGAATCAGTATACCAAAAATCAGATCAATCGTATAATAAGATCATGTAAATATTTGTTGTTAAAAAAGTGAAAAATTAACATGTTGAAAATGGACCTACGGACATTCTGGTAACAATTGTAGAGTTGCTACGCTTTCCAAATTTTACCTTACTACTACAGGGATCACCATGCAAAATTTGAAATCGATAGGACAATTCTAACGTGCCTAAATTAACGAAAAAACCTATCCGTCACAGACGTACGGACCGACCCTAATTATAAAAAAGCTTCGCTTTTAACAAGGACGACAACATCCACAAAAGCGAAGCTTAACTTAATAAGGTGTCAAACAAACGAACAAACATATATTACTAATGCATTTAATATTAAACATTAATTAGAAAACTAAAGAAATATCTCGCTAACCGCTGAACCGATATGATTCTACTTTACAGGGTAGCTTATCATATGTCCTAAGAAGGTTTTTATGGAGAGTTTCCCGCCGATTTTTTTTTTGCCTTTTCTCGGCAGTTTTCGGCGGTTGCGCCGCCGTTTCTTCACAGTTCCATATTGTATCCCTATAAAGCAACTGCCATGCAAAATCTCAGACCTGTAACTCTTTTTTTAGTTGAGTTCCTTTGACTTTTAGTTTTGGTTTCAAAAAGTGTCACTTTCGCCCCCCTCTTTTTTAATGATTAATTTTAAATTACTGTCAACAAATTTGCATTCATAAAAACAAAATAAAAATCTTCTAATAAGCAACTTTATGAACTTAAAAAAAACATCCACACTTGCAATCCTACAATGAAGAATTGAATTAATAAAATGGCCACTTTATCAAAATTATTCTATTTAACATTAGTTGAAATATTAGAGAATTATTGTTTCTTTTGGTGGCAGGATAAATAAATAATGTTCGATGTAACTATGTTTGGTGTTTTCGAAAATACAGCAAAAAGTTCATATCAATAAACATATTAGTTATTTCTCGCATCGTATTATAAACAGCTTTCCTCGGATACAAAAAGTACAATTATAATTGTACATTTTTATTAGGGTTGGCAATCCGGAATCCGCCCAATTTTTGGTCCAATTTTGGAATCCGAATCCGGATACGGAATCCGTTTTTTAATAGCGGATTCCTGATTCTTAATTGGTATGCTAAAATTAGCGTCTTGAGTTTTTTCTTTCAACTCTCACTTTTTGAAGGCAAAGATTATCATCATTACACATAAATTTTTTTAAAATCTGGTTCGATTCTCGGAAGTGAATTATAGAGAACATCAAGAACATTAATTTTAAGGACATATGTAGAACTTAATTTTTTTAAAGCCTTAAAAAATACTGCTAGAATTCGGAATCCGAATCCGGAATCCGCCAAAAATAAGAATCCGGAATCCGCAAGGAATCCGCCACTTTTTTTGACGGATTCTTTTAAGAATCCGGAATCCGAATCCGGCCCAAAAATTCGATGGATTGCCATCACTAATTTTTATATTCGTAGAAAACTGGATATAACACGATGCTAGACATAATTTTTTCGTATGGATGAGAACCGGTTCTTATCCACCAGATATTAACTGGTTTCGAATGAGTACGAGAATATATGTCTCCGGAAAGCAGTTTATAATACGATGCGAGAAATAACTATTATCCTATATAAAAGTTACAGCATGTCTGTACATCTGTGTGTACCGAAGGATCTAGATAACCGCTGAACCGATATAGTCCTCCTTTATTATGTAGCTTGAAACTTAATTATTGGGTTTTTAATTATCTTCGAAGAGGGGACCACAACCCAGAAAAAATTACCACCCGAAAAATTGTTTTTTATTTCCTTTCAAGTGCTACTAGAAGCATCTAGGGGCGTAGTCTCTAAAAAGATATTATAAAGATAGTTTTCCATATTACAGTTTTGTGATAACAGTGGCTGTAACAAATTTTGCTAAGTGGCGTGAAATCTGACCCCTACTTATATTTATACCCAGGGAGGGAGGGAACATTGGACTGTAAATTACACTGGTACCCAAATCTGACCCCTACATATATTTAAACTCAGGGAGGAAGGGAACATTGGACTGTAAATTACACTGGTACCCAAATCTGACCCCTACATATATTTATACCCAGGAAGGGAGGGGACATTGGACTGTAAATTACACTGGTACCCAAATCTGAGCCCTACTTATATTTATACCCAGGGAAGGGAGGGGACATTGGGCACTGTAAATTACACTGGTACCCAAATCTGACCCCTGCTTATATTTATACCCAGGGAGGGAGGGGACATTGGACTGTAAATTACACTGGTACCCAAATCTGACCCCTACTTATATTTATACCCAGGGAGGGAGGGAACATTGGACTGTAAATTACACTGGTACCCAAATCTGAGCCCTACTTATACTTATACCCAGGGAGGGAGGGAACATTGGACTGTAAATTACACTGGTACCCAAATCTGACCCCTACATATATTTAAACTCAGGGAGGAAGGGAACATTGGACTGTAAATTACACTGGTACCCAAATCTGACCCCTACATATATTTAAACTCAGGGAGGAAGGGAACATTGGACTGTAAATTACACTGGTACCCAAATCTGACCCCTACATATATTTAAACTCAGGGAGGAAGGGAACATTGGACTGTAAATTACACTGGTACCCAAATCTGACCCCTACATATATTTAAACTCAGGGAGGAAGGGAACATTGGACTGTAAATTACACTGGTACCCAAATCTGACCCCTACATATATTTAAACTCAGGGAGGAAGGGAACATTGGACTGTAAATTACACTGGTACCCAAATCTGACCCCTACTTATATTTATATTCAGGGAGGGAGGAGACATTGGAATATGTAAATTACACTGGTACCCAAATCTGACCCCTACTTATATTTATACCCAGGGAGGGAGGGGTCATTGGACTGTAAATTACACTGGTACCCAAATCTGAACCCTACTTATATTTATACCCAGGGAGGGAGGGAACATTGGACTGTAAATTACACTGGTACCCAAATCTGACCCCTACCTATATTTATACCCAGGGAGGGAGGGGACAATGGCGACTGTAAATTACACTGGTACCCAAATCTGACCCCTACCTATATTTATACCCAGGGAGGGAAGGGACATTGGAAACTGTAAATTACACTGGTACCCAAATCTGACCCCCTACTTATATTTATAACCAGGGAGGGAGGGGTCATTGGACACTGTAAATTACACTGGTACCCAAATCTGACCCCTACTTATACTTTTACCCAGGGAGGGGACATTCGACTGTAAAGTACATTGGTACCCACATTTTTTTTTCATTTTCGTTGTCTTGTTTATTAGCTCAAAAACTTAAAAGTATTTTCTTTATATTACTTTAAAACAAGTGTTTGTTCTTAACTATCATAAATATTATTTTCTTGTTGCGGCGCTATTTATGGAAAAAAAAACTATCCTTGTTTAATTTTTAGGCAAACGAACAGGATCTAAAGGGATAAGACAATGGCCGATAAATTGATGTACATCCCCAATGATGATACAAAAAAATATCTCTTCTATAGAATAAAACTAGTGTTTGAAACGCTTGAACAACTCAACTTAAGATGTTAAGCGCAGCCAACGTTAAAACTTATTGATAAAGTCAAGTAAAACTCTTCACATGTTTCATATTTTCTTTGGGTCCCAAACCAACCAACCTTCCTTATAACAGCTAACTTCCATTTTACTCTAAATTTTGTCTAATGGCTACTTAAATTTGTATGTATTTACTGCGTTTGTCAAAATCCTTTGATGCTAAATATAGCAAGGATCTAAAGGGATAAGACAATGGCTGATAAATTGATGTACATCCCCAATGATGATATACAATATTCCCTCTTCTGTAGATTACAATTATTGGTTGAAATGTTTGGACACTAAGCTTAAGTAATAAATCAACCAATCGCAATTCATTAAAAGTACCCAAAGTGGTAAACCAACGAATAATAAGCGTTATTATAAAACTTTGAAGACTAGTGTAATAAACAGCCCATTGTCCCCTCTCTTTAAGAAAAGAACGACTGTATTTTTTGTAAGAAATATGAGACTTCAAAGGGAAAGAAAAATAGTAGCAATTTTATTACAGACATTAAAAAAATTCACAAATAAAGCCTTGCTATTAGTAGCAGATTGAATATTTTTATATATTTACTAGCGACTAAGCCACTAGAGACCTCTAGAGGGGCACTTAAGGGAGGGTGGAGGGGAGAAGGTAAGATGACCCTCCACTTTCAAATGATAATCTTGGAGGATATAGGTACCCTCCCACCACAAATAGTTTAATCCTGGACATATAAGAAGCTTCATTGGAAAAGGACTACCATTTCGGTTCAGCAGCGAAATCTTCAGCTACAGACACACATCCTGTTACTTTTTTATAAAAGGATGTGTGTGACAAATTAAATCTATAATTTTAATCTAAATTGTCAGTAGTACAATGTCATTCATGATTTTTAGAATGGCTTAGAACCGGCTCTAATCCAGCGGATATTAATCGGTTTCGAGACCATACTGCAAATTTGATGAAAGGGATGAACCCCACCTAACAAAAATAACAAGGATGACAACATTCAGAAGTTTCAAAGATAAAAAGTCAAGGATGGACAAACGGACAAAGTGAGTTATAGAGCAGATTTTCAAAAATACTAAAACAATAAATGATATCAAAAAAATCAAGTATCTATGTATTTTGAAGCATGACATACAAACTAACCAAGTAAATCAAATTATGAATCATCACAAAAATTACAGTGGTCCTACTTAAATTTCAGCCGGGAATCACATTTCTTGTATTCATTTGAATCCGGTGGATAGGAACCGGTTCTCATCCATGCGAAAAAACTATGTCTAGCGTCGTATTATATCCAGCTTTCTACGAATATAAAAACCAGTTTTTTAGTCGTTGCCTTTGGCACCTCGGGTCTAAAAAAACTGGTTTTAATCTTATAATTGTACATTCTATACCCGCAGAAAGCCGTTTATAATACGATGCGAGAAATAACTATTCCCAATGAGAGTTACTATCGCGTCAGATGGACATACAAACACAATCTTTCTATATACACGTTGTAGATCATGGAAAGAAAACGAAGTAACGGGTTTCGTCGTATTTTCACAGTAGCTTTTTTCCTATTTCTAGCCCCTGTGGGATCTCTAACCCTGCGGGGCCTATTTCCTAAACCTGCTGGGCAATCATTAACATAACCTAACCTAAAATAATAAAAATATCTAAAGCTATTGTAAAGATACGACGAAACCCGCTACATCGTTTTCTTTCCACGATCCCATGTTTTTCTTACTCAAATGTATAATCTCTTTTATAGCCATTAAAATTGCAATTTCTATGTGTATAAATAAACACATGTTTAAAAGAGTTTCATTATAGTTAAACTTACTAGGATCGGCGACTGCAAAACTGCAAAATATTAAATTATTAAGAATCAAAATAAAGGGGGGGGGGGGCGAAAGTGACACTTTTTGAAACCAAAACTAAAAGTCAAAGGAACTCAACTAAAAAAAGAGTTACAGGTCTGACATTTTGCATGGCAGTTGCTTTTTAGGGGTACAATATGGAACTGTGAAAAAACGGCGGCGCAACCGCCGAAAACCGCCGAGAAAAGGCAAAAAAAAATTCGGCGGGAAACGGCGGTTTTCGGCGGTTGCGCCGCCGTTTCTTCACAGTTCCATATTGTACCCCTATAAAGCAACTGCCATGCAAAATCTCAGACCTGCAACTCTTTTTTTAGTTGAGTTCCTTTGTTGACTTTTAGTTTTGGTTAC